>NC_140964.1:63002843-63055343 GCF_056783735.1 Eptatretus burgeri | reverse complement strand
ATGAACCCTCCCATTTACTTCCCTCACAAACCTTTTGAAGTTCATTTGTTTAATGTTTTGAACCTCACAATTGGCCACGATCTCTCTTCAGCAAATCAAGTGTCAGAGTTGACCTCCAAAGCCAGGCATCAATTTCGCATCCCTCATCATGCCAAGTCTTTTTTTTTGGTAAATCTGAACTTCTAACAACCTACAAGGACTTCATCCACAGCTCAATGGAATACTGCTCTCTCACATTTCAGCTGACATCCATGCCTTGCACCTTTCATGCGTTGATGCTTTGGAGACCAAAGGCCCTCAATATGATTGGTATCTCTCACAATGAAGGTGGATCTTTGAGCCTGCTGCTCCAACATCACGGACAGGTTGGTGGTCTCAGTCACCGACTGTCTCCTTTCTGGTCTTTTACCCTCTGTCCTTGCTGTGCTGTGTTCTGTCAGCATCCCAGTTGTGGTGAAACTCCCAAAATCCAGACTCACTGCTCACCTCCACTCATTTGTTTCCCTTTTCCCCCCACCTGTGGAACCAACTTCCTCAGTCTGTCCAATCCCATTCTTCCTTCCAGGACCTCAAGATGGCTGTTCACCACCTCCTCAGATCATATCCCATCCAAACTCATGATATTTCCTTCCCCCCCAACAACCCACTTTCGTTTGATGCGATTGTGTGCCTCCATCACCTTTGGTGGTGCATGTAAAAAGATGAATTTGGACAAGAGGTCGAGGGGGCGAGGGGGGGGATGGGGTGAGAGGGGGATGGTAGGGTGGTGTACCTGCCAGCTCTTCAGCTGTGGCAAAGCCATTGAGCATCTTCTGGCGAGTCCCAGGTGGTGGAGGTGTGGGTGGAAGAGATGCCGGAGGTGTCGGCGGGTTGCTCAAGTTTGTCTGCTACAAGGTGGCAAGAATGAAATGGTGATCAACCGTGTGGAGTGAAAGCAAAAGCAAAAAAAAAAAGCTCAACAGTCGTGCGAGCAACAACTGATTGGGAGCAACCCCATCCAGAAACCCAATATGTTGGCTCACCTTGAAAATTAGTTCAGAATAATAATCCTGTACACCTTCAAGCACCGCCTTCCCAAAGGTTCCCTTCAGACGACTTTCTCCGTTAAGTTGGTGAGAGCCGTATGGAGGAAATAACCCGAGATTCACCTCAATGCTGGGCTCTACCAGAGGCAAGAGTGCCAATTGCTTTGGGAGTGAAGGTGCAGGGGATGGGGATGACGTAAAGGGGTAAGGGAGATTCAATTATCAGCAATAAGACTGTTTTCAGTATGTCTGCCTGAATAGGTCATTGTAAAATAAAGGTGTTGCTTAAAACTTGACGAGCAATGCTTACAACAATATGCAGTTGATATAACCCAAAAGTATATTCTCACCTGTTTTAATTGGGACATCAAGGCATCTGTGCTTCCATAAGATTTCCATTTATCGTCTTCATCCTTCTTTCTCTTCTTCCGGGGCATCCCCTTGCCCGTTCCTTTCTGTCCCTTGCGCTGTCTATGTTCTGATTCAGCCTCAGGCTCGGGTATTTTCTCTCCTTCGAACTTTCCATCCCACGAGTTGCTTCCTCCTCTTTGGCACTTGATGGGAAAAGATAATACAGGCACAACTGAAAGCTTCACAAAACTACTCTTTGGTTTTGTATTTGCATGGCACGTCCATCAGCTAAACTCGTATTTCATGAACTAGAGACACCTGCTCCCTTCATGAGCAGCCTGGAGGAGGGGAGGTGGAGATGGGTGCGGGGGATAGTGGGAGAGGTGGGGGAAGTATATTTTGTGCCATAGCTAATAATCTCTCATCTGCAGCAGGGGTCAGTAAACCACCTGCAATGTGGCATGTGCACAGGCGAAAATTGTAAGTCATCTCTCCTACTCCCTCGCAGGGTGGGGGTGGGGTTGTTAAATAATTTATTTTTTGCCCATAACTTTCTTGCCAGTGAAATGGAGGTTTTTCTTTCATTAAATGATCACCTTGCGCTGCAACCTTTGTTCAAAGATGAAGCACAGGTAACAATTATTAACGCTGACATGGTTTGTTAAACTTTTTGATAATCCTCAGGTTATATCTCAACACACTGTTAAGGCCTAGGTCACATTTGCCACGGCGGCCGTGGTGTCTCCAAAATCTACGGCCACTAGCAATTATACGGCGGCCGCAGTATTTCCACGGTCACACAATGTTGCAGTCACATGTTTTTCTTTTTCGGGGATCCGCACGGCATATTTAGGCCTAAGTCACATTTGCCACGGCGGCCGTGGGGTCTCCAAAATCTACGGCCACTAGCAATTATACGGCCGCCGCAGTATTTCCACAGTCAAACAATGTAGCAGTCACATATGTTTTTATTTTTCGGGGAGCCACTCGGCGTATTTAGAAATTGTGGAGACCGAAAACGTGGGGTTGCCGTACGGTCTTTGATTTGATGTCACACGGTGACATAAGGGTGTTCCTGTGGCGGCCATAGAATTTTCAAGGCAGACGCAAGGTGCCCGCAGGGGGGCCCTAAGGCGAACGTGCGGCCAGACGGACGGTAACGAATGGGTTAATTTTTTTATTTTTTTTTTACCAGTTCTTTTGTTTCGGCTTGTCGAATTGCTACGGCCAACGTAGAAATGAAAAAAGTTATAACTCTGCGTTATAATTCCACGGCGACCTTACGGCCTGTAAAATATAGCCAAACGGCGTAGGGCCACCCTGAGGCCACCGCAGAAACTCTGCGGCCGCCGCACGTTTCTGTCAATTCAGAGGGCGTATGGCCGCCGTATCCTCGCCGTAGAGCAAATGTGACCTAGGCCTAAACAAACCGATTGAACCATGTATACATTTAAAATGTATCTCGTTTGGGATCGTGCTCTTCTTCTTTTTGAATGTTGAGCTTTGCCTACGTTGGAGCTTTTGAAATGCAACACGGGAAGCGCCTGCAGGACACGGGAGACAGACAAACGCACAGACACCACGGTTCACAATATACAGTGCCGATAGAGAATCTACACCTCTTCAAAATTTTCACCTTTTGTTCCTTGATAGCCTGGAATTTAATTACATTAAATCAGACTTTTCCCACCTTTATTTACACATCGTAACCCACAGCTTCCAAGTGAAAAACAAATTCAACAAATTTCAGAAAATTAATTAGCACACAAAACTGGAATATTTTGGTTGGATAAGTATCCACCCCCTGTTATAATAGCAATTGTAAATTAGCTCCACAATGCCACGAAGATCAATGAAAATTTTGTCCAATGGACCAACGGGCCCTCTGGTAGGCTGAAAGAATGTGAACAAAGATGCATAATGCACACAAAAAGACATTTCCATGAACAGATTACTGCGGCCTATCGATAAACGTTTAAACAATGCTCAATTTAAACTGTCTGCCATAATTGCCCAATTACCTCCATGAAATCCGGCTTGCGATCAGGACCTTCCATCTGAGAGATGACAGCATGATGCAGCTGTTGCTGGGGTGGCTGCGCAGATATTATAGCCGGATGCTTGCCACTGGCTGGCAGGTGAGGCTGGGCTGTACGAATAGTTTCTGGGGCTATCTGGCTGGGTTGTCCATGTACATGCTGCATCCTCACGTGACGTGCCTGAAGCAACTTCTTCAGCAACTCATTCCCGGACTCTGGCTTAAGTTCTGAACTATCTCCCAGATACACGGTTTGGATGGGGCTCTTCTGGGCTGGGATAGCTCCTCCTGGGAGACTCGAGTGATCAAATGGACTGGCTGGAACGCCCTTCAATGATTGTATGATTCCAAATGGACTGGACACTTCATTGTGTTGCATGGTGACACCGCTGTGTTCTACATCAGCGGGATGCTGATGAAGCCTCTGCCCATCTTCACAATTCCAACTCTCCCCATGCTCTATTTTTAGTCGTACTTGGTTCGAAAAGCCTTCCACTAGTCCCCGGTTGTTGCATGGCCTGTCCCCAGGCATAGGAAATGCACCAGAGGCCTGCATTTGCACATTGGGAATGATCACTCTTTCACATGGTGTGCCCAAGAGTCGTCCAGGAGAATTATGTGGCATCATTGCCACAGCTTGCTGCCCATTCCGTTCTCCAGGTGACTGAGGAATACCACGACTACAGTTTTGGCCAGGCAAAGGGAAGCCTCCATAGTCAAGGTTTACCGGTGTTCCTGGAGTTGTAGGAGTACCAGGAATGCTGGTGTTGCTACCCGGTGTACTAGGTATACTGGAAGCAAGAGGAGATAATGGAACTGTGGCTGGTTCTTCATCCTTCTTTTTTCTTCTCGTCCTCTTCTTCTTTCCCTTTTCTTCAGGGATAATGTTAGAATACAGTTGTATCAGAGATGATCCAGAACCTGGATAGTTGGGAGGCAAAGGCAATGGGCCTCTTTCAGGTGGACACTGAGGCTGGCCTGCAAGAGGAGGTCTGGTCAGCTGTCCTAGAAATGATGTGCCTATAGGAAAGGGAGGCCTATGCAAGGCGCCATGGTGAACAGGAAGGCTGGGGGTACCAAGTGCAGACCCATCTCTTGGCAAGCCAGGTCGATAAAATGATTGAGTACCTTGTGGAATATGATTAGGAGCAGGATTTAGTGCATAGTTTGCCATAGATTGCAGGTGTGAGGTGTTAAATGTGCCGTGCTGAGAAGTTGGCATCTGAAATCCTGAGACAGCAACAGGTTGTGGAAAACGTGGCAAGTTCCTCACATTTTCAATGCTTCCAGGGTGCATTCCTTGCTCTGTGGGGCTTTGGAGCCTCTCACCCATTTGTCCGCCTGCAGATTGACTGCCGAAGTGTCCCACAGATCCAGGTAAGACGTGTTGATTGTGTGCTGCAACTTGCCCACTAGTATTCACCTGCCTGATGACATTTAACACAGCTTTTTGATTTGGTCGGCCAAGCACATTTGACTGTAACCAATTTGCTGCATTGTGCTCAGAGTCCATCAGCTTGTTGGGAGATACCCTACTTTCATAAGAGGACAGCATTCCTGCTCCAATGCTCCTTGGCATTCCTTGAGAGTCTTTGTTCAACGCAGGGCTTTGCTGACCATCTTTCACAAGAGTTGTATCTCCTGGACTCTTCAACATTGTAGAATCACTGCAGTGTTGAGAATCTTTGGACGTGAGAGTGACCGCCGAATTTTGGCTGTTCTCATTCTGGCCACCAGCTGGACACACGGCAGAAAGCATAGGAAATGTTGGCTCTGAGAGACCACAAGAACTTGGTCTTTCTACTTTCTGCATATCAGTTACACGAGCAGGACTTTGAAGGGTTGATATTTCAGATGAATGGTTATTGTTTTCTTGTGAAAAGATACAGGATGTATCTCGAAGATGTTCTGGTTTCACAATCATCTTGTCTGCCATTTTATCGCCATTGCTCGGAGTTTCTTGGACCTCTTTATCTATTGATTGCTTTGATGATATAGTAACTCTCTGATTTTCAAGAATTAGAGGGGTAGCCTTTGAATCAGCACAAAATGCATGTTCCACTTGGTTTCCTTGAGAGCGTACAGATTGTTCTATTGAGATGTTTGTCTGTGGGGAAGGTTGAACCACATTACAAGAAGTGCGAGGAACCTGCTTTAAAGTGCTATCTGCAAATATAGTGGCCTCCGGTGTTGGTTGCTGCCCGAGTCCTGGATGTTCTCTAGATTCTGCGTGGCTGATGCAAGCCTGCTGTCGTGGCACTACAGGACCAGCCACTGAGGCGGTCGCAAAAAGCACATTGCCTTGGTGATTTTGAGGTATAGTTCCAGGACTAGGTTTTGGTCCTACTCCCATATGTTGGCCAAGCCCTGCTGGACTAACATTCCTCAATGATCCTGTTGACCCCATATTAGATAAAGGTTGATGCTGTGGGCGAATGGGTCCCAACTGTCTCATCCCAAGCTGTTGACCTGGGGCAACAGACATCATGTGGCTTGTGGGACATATTCGAGGTTGCTGGCCAGGGGTCATTGGTGACATATGCCTCATTGGTCCGACAATTATCTGTTGATCAGGCCCTGTTCCACTCAAGGGCCTCACATTTCTAACAGCCTTTATGTGTGGCTGTTGACCAGATGGCATTGCTTCTACAAGGCCCATTTCTTGTTGATGTCCTTGCACAATACCCCCCATATTTGGTTGCTGCCCCATTTTCATGACATTGTGATTAAGCAAACTTCGTTGATGGCATTGCTCAATACTGGCTTGATGTTCAAGGGTGATAGTTTCCATTCCTTGCTGAGGTCCATGAACCACAGACACCTGGTGTTTTCCAACTGACTGCTGCTCTGGAACTTGATACACAGATCCTCTCATTGTGATATGCCGCTGCTGCTGCTGCTGCTGTCCAAAGCCAATGACCCCTTGGTATTCAGCAGGTGCACTGCCTGCCTTTGAAATATTGGAAAGCTGCTGTCCACCCTCTATGAGACCTTCAGCTTGCAGAGCTGAGGGGTGTCCTGGTGTCATATTTCCCATTGGAGTACCAAATGGCTGCCCATGTCCAATTGCTCCACTGCTCTGCAGATGTTGTCCGACTGATCTAATAATTGGTTGTCCAGGACCCAGAGGTCCCATACCAGGCTGCTGACCTTGCCCGAGCCTTACAGGACTAAGATTAGGATGCTGCTGCCCTTGTGCAGGCCCTATCATACCCATAGCAGGCTGCTGCTGAAGGGGCCCAAGAGTCCGAGGCCCAACAGCATGGGTAGGTGTCATGGCACCCATGCTTGCCCGAAATCCATGCTCCATGGGTGATGCACTCGGTGGAATAGGTGGACCTGGCCGAAGAGGTCCTTCCAGTGGGCGCTCAGTTCCTTTCATCAACTGAACAGCAGGCCCCATTGTCCCAAGCCCTGACAGGTGTCTTACACCTACTCCAGGATGTTGCGTAGGAAACACAGGGCCAAGCCTTAGTTGCTGACCAGGTACCATACCATGACCCAAGGGGACCATGGACAATGATGCAGGAATGTCAGGTGATCCTGCTGCAGCAGGAAGGCCAGTGCTCTGATGTACTTGTTGCTGTTTTATTCGAAACTCCTCAATAAGTTCTGCATGTTCCTTCTGCTGTTTCCGTACCTGTAAATATATACATACAAATATATACATTATTTTTTTTTTTTTTTAAATCACCACATTCAAGTAAGATATTACTTTTTAAATACAGCTTCATTGCCATAAAATTGGCAAAGTTGTGCAAGTTTTGTTTTGTAATGAAATATCAGTTGAGTGATGGCTCGCAATCAAATTCTTAACATGCAATGTGGATTCATTCACTTTTCAGTTTAACTAGAGTGATCTTGGGCTTGAGGAAGAAATTCTACATATGGTATTTATAGGACTAAGGCATTAAAGAGACAATGGACAAGTTACCACAGTATATGGCATTTGAATTACAGATGACATGTGCTCAGAATAGAATGCTAAATAGGCCAAACTAAACATTTTCTTAAAACAGTATATTTTGAGAGCCTTTTTATTTTTACTGGTTAAGGGAATTTTGAAAGATGCTGCTTTTTCATATGTAGCATATTGTACTGCCATCACAAGTTTCTCAGTCAGCCACAATTTGTGGAATGGCAAGACAGGCAGATTACCTCCTTCCTTGCATAATGACAACCGATAGTGGCATTTGAATTCTCGGAGAGGAGTCTGGCCAGGGGAAATTTAGAATTCAAAATCCTTCATACAGCTGTACTTGACCAGATGCAAATCCACAACATCCTTGGAATACCAGTCTTGCCTGGTCACCAAAAAACCATCACCATACCTCTTCAATCTAATTTTCCCACCATCTCAGATCATCCCCAATCCAAAACCATGATATTCCCTACCCTCGTTAAGCACCCCCCCCTCCCCGACTTCAAACAACCACCAACAACCCCCAAGCCAAACTCTTTCAAAATTTCCAGTTTTTCCTTCCTGAGGGTCATTCCGTGCCAACTCACCTAAATTTCAAAACCCTCCCCAGGTCACCTCCTCAGATTTTGCTGGAAAAAATATTAAATGTAGATCTATATGGCTCTACCCACCATGCAAAATATTAGCTTTCAATTCCTCATAGTTTAAAAAATATCTATCTCTAGAGACCTTTGAAATTTGGCCCTAAAAATCCCATATGTGAAAAACGCATTTTTTTTTTCAACTTCAGGGGCTTATAATTTTATAATGGACTCCTCTAGAAAGTTAATATTGCAAATATTTACTAATTGGCATCCACATTTTTAAATTATGGCATCAGATAGCCTCTGGGATGCATATTTCTCACTCTAAAGGAAGCTAAAAATGGCTTTTGGGCCAAAACGAGCTAAAATAAGGTGAAACTATAGGAGCCCTCCTGAAAATATGGAACAACTTAGAATTTTTTCCTCCTAACACAGTGATTATAGGGTCATTATCTATCCATAGATACATTTTTGTCGGGATAATACAGTTAGGTGATGAATTATAAAAGTTTTACCATAAGCCCTTGCCTCCGAGGGCTCCAAAATGGACCAATTTTGTCCCCTGGTTTGACCATGTGGCTAGGGGTTTAGGATCTTCATTTTTTTTTCTAAAGATTGCCTCATATAAGATGTGTCTACTGACCGAATAATTTTATGTAACGCCCATGGCTTCATATTAAAATAAATTTTTATTTACATGCACGTTTTTTTTTAATAATTATTCACTTTTTTCATATTCATGAGCTTATAAATCTGAAACTGAACACTCTGGCAAAGTGATACTGCAGATATTTAAAAACTGGCATATGAAATTTTAGGATCTGTTATCAGAATGCCTGATAAATGCATGTTTCTATCTGTAGGAAGTTGAAAATGCCACTTTGACAAAAAATGGTAAATATGCAGGGGGCATTAACTGAGGGTATGCAACAACTTAGATTATTCTTCTCATAAATTAATAATTATAAGTACATTTTTTATTCAAAAATAAATTCTTGTCATGATAATCCAAACATATGCTTGGGTTTTAATTAAAAAAAAAACATGTCTTGCAGTTCTCTATTTGAAGTCATTAGTTATGACATACACCGCTTGATGGAGTAATGGTCTGTCACAACACTTGGGGCAGCACAGTTAACCTGTCTGTCTGTTTGTCTGTTTGGAGAACAAAGGAGAGGAGGAAACAAAGGAAATGGATGCAGAAAAACCTGGGCCCAGTGGCACAAGTTTGACAAGTTGATGCACTGTTGGAACCAAATTAGACCAGGAGTGTCACAAGACCTATTATACAAGGAAGGTTGGGCTAAAACAAGTTGCTGCTTTGGAGAAGAAGTCACAAGAATTGATTTCACGGAGATCAGGAATTACTTTCAGTTCAGAAGACAGTAAGTATTTGCCTTCATCACGAGACTATATACCTTTCCCGGTATGAGTGTCGACAGACCTCCTGTTGTGATCCTTTCCAGTTTCACATGAAAAATGTGCACAGCAAGTCAAATAAAATCTTGTTTCGTAAGATCCTCCCTTATGAGTAAATTTATTGCTAAGTACTGCTAAGTACACCTAAGTACTTATTGCTAAGTATTTTTTTTAGGATTTGGAGAAATTTGCTGAATTTCAAAATTTATTTTTGATCTTGATTTTGTTTCCACATTGAATAAATTGACAAATAAAGTCTTAAATTGTTTCTACAATGTGCATCCTTATCACTAATGTCTAATAAGAAGCATAATTTAGCCTCATGCGCACCCCTGCAAGTTCACCTTGTTTTGTACCAAGTGGGCCAAATTGCCATATTTGGCTTCCGAAAACTAGGAGTATGTGCTTTCTGGAGACATTCTGATGCCATAATCTGAAATTTTGTATACCATTTTATAAAATTCTGCAGTAACTCTTTTCTGGATAGTTCCATTTAAGATTTATAAACTTCTGAACATGAAAAAAATGAATAATTATAAAAAAAACGTCCATGTAAATAAAAATTTATTTTAATATGAAGCCATGGGCATTAGATAAAATTATTCAGTCAGTAGACATCTTATATGAGGCAATCCTTAGAAAAAAAATGAAGATCCTAAACCCCTAGCCACATGGTCAAACCAGGGGACAAAATTGGTCCATTTTAGAGCCCTCGGAGGCAAGGGCTTATGTTAAAACTTTTATAATTCATCACCTAACTGTATTATCCCAGCAAAAATGTATCTATGGATAGATAATGACCCTATAATCACTGTCTTATGAGGAAAAATTCTAAGTTGTTCCATATTTTCAGGAGGGCTCCTATAGTTTCACCTTATTTTAGCTCATTTTGGCCAAAAAGCCATTTTTAGCTTCCTATAGAGCAGTGTTTCTCAACCGGGGTTCCCTGGAACCCTAGGGTTCCGCAAGAGGTTGCGAGGGGTTCCGCGAGAAACAGTAATAAAGAGGCTAATGTATTTTTGAGTAGTTTTTGTTTGATTTAATATTCGTAATTTTACTATACACGTACGGCATATTGTTGGAAACCCCTTGGTTATTATAATAGAGGCTTCAACCTCTTATATTATTTACAATTATAACAACCATAGGGAATGTACTTAACGATGTCTTTATGGCGCCAGTGTGAAACCGCCCTCACTGGTTAGTGGACGTCCTGTACACGGTGGATTCGTGTATCATTGAGTGACTAACTCAAGTATGGGACACATGCACGGTGTCCATCTATCTTCTCTGTGCTTCCTAGCGCGAAGTCAGTCTCAGTCTCAGTCTCAGTCTCAGTCTCAGTCTCAGTCTCAGTCTCAGTCTCAGTCTCAGTCTCTCTCTCTCTCTCTCTCTCTCTCTCTCTCTCTCTCTCTCTCTCTCTCTCTCTCTCTCTCTCTCTCTCTAGGTTAGTTCTTCTGTTTACCTTTATTGCTTCAGCGTTATTTGTTTAAGTTTTGTTGATCAAGTTACATGAAGTGTGTTTTTTTTTTTGATTTGAAAAAGACTTTTTTTTTTTGTGAATTAAAACCTCGGTGAGGTCTCATAAACGAGCAGTACGTTTTTTTTTTATTGCCAATAAATTTGACAAAAAGGGGTCATTTTTCCCTTAAACCAGGTATCCCAAAAAAAAATATTATATTTACCACGTGAACTACGATAAAATATAAAAGAGCTAGATATTAATAATGGTATATAATAATTTTTATGCAGGGGTTCCCTGAGACATGAAAACTATTTCAAGGGTTCCACAAGGGTAAAAAGGTTGAGAAACGCTGTTATAGAGTGAGAAATATGCATCCCAGAAGCTATCTGATGCCATAATTGAAAAATGTGGATGCCAATTAGTAAATATTTGCAATATTAACTTTCTAGAGGAGTCCATTATAAAATTATAAGCCACTGAAGTTGGAAAAAAATGCGTTTTTCACATTTGGCATTTTAGGGTCAAATTTCAAAGGTCTCTAGAGATAGATATTTTTTAAACTATGAGGAATTGAAAGCTAATCTTTTGCATGGTGGGTAGAGCCATATAGATCTACATTTAAGAATTTTTCCAGCAAAATCTGAGGAGGTGACCTGGGGACCCTTAGGTGAGTTGTCACGGAATGACCCTTGAGAGTTTCTTTCTGTATCCATCTTATCCACCCTATGCTTCCTCTCCTGCCCCTCATCCTCATCTTCATCATCTTCTTCATCTTTCTCTCTCTCTCTCTCTCTCTCTCTCTCTCTCTCTCTCTCTCTCTCTCTCTCTCTCGCTCTCTCTCTCTCATTCCTTTTGTTCTGTTGCATGATCCATTCAACGTTATAGCTCTTCCACAAGCCTTAAATCTGTACACAAAAAAATTAAAAAAACAATCAGCATCCTCACCACAAAACCCCACCATCACACCATCATTGCAACACTTCGGCATGAAGTACTAATTTGACCTGTAAAGTTGATTAGCATCCCCTTAAAGCAAAATAAATGTTGATAAACCTCTCCTTAAAGCAAGGGAAATGTTACGTGCATGATCGATAAATTTCTCAACTCAGAAATCAATCTTTATAGGCATACATGAACAGTGAAAGTAGTTTCTCCACTTTACAAGTACTCCATGCAAAAAACAAGTATCACACATACCTGCTCCAGCTGTTTCTGCACCATGCTTTGTTGCTCTATCACATGTTTCAGTTGCTCAGAATCTTTCGCAGGGAACTCTCGGCCAGCTTTTTTGGCGGTTCGTTGTTTGGCTGATAGAGCCTTTTTGGATTTACGATGGGCACCAATCTGCTCCTCCAGAAATTTCTGCTGCATCTGGAGGAGGGCCTGCGTGTGATGAAGCCACTCCTTGTACTTTCTTACCTCCACATCACCTGTGAGATGATGGAAGAAAGCACACACTTTGTTATAATCATTCAACATGTAAAGTTGGATGACAATTCAAGCGATTAATGGTAATTATAAAAAAAAATCTTTACATTTAACCTGTTACTTATACCGCCAGCACTGATCAGACAATTAAAGAAGCTTCAGTTGAAGTGACTTTAGCTCACGGCTGCATATTCTGCGAAATACAGCAATGATAAAAAGTTATTAACCTGTCACAGATGAGATTCAATCTGGATGGGCATTTTTCGACAAAACTCACAGAAAATTGAATGTCCCAACTCAAGATGTTTGCAGAATTTCGTTAAAATTTGAAATGAAGTGGATGTGAGGTTTGTTCATTTAAAAAAAAATTGAACAAATTGTTTTAGGAAATACATTATACTTAAAATAGTCCATGCCAATGTTGGTAAAATGAAAACGAGGTACTGGCTGGCTGAAAATATGGTTTGACCCCCAAAAAATTGCTACAAAAGGTTTCTCAACGGTTTATTGTAGTATCAGGTGTGCTTAATAACATATTAAAAGTCTACCACAGTCTGCCCACTGGAAAGGTCTAATTTTAAAGATAGTGTCCAAGATGGCCACCAAATCCTTAAAATACCCTAACTCCTTCATTATTCATTCTCGACAAGTAATTTTGGTGTCTAACCCCATGTTTTTGGGGCCGAGGGATCCATTTGGCTTGTTCAAATTGCAGTGACATGATTACATAATTGTGAAATCCAAGATACAATTTGCTTAGTGTGACTATCTATTTATCAACATTATTTATTTATTGACTATTTTTAATGACCTTCTGTTTTGCATCTTTTCAGGCCTGACCATGAGTTAGCATCGTAACCCAAGAGACTTGCCCCATCTGCCGTGAAGACTTAGGTGATGCTTCTGATGTGGTTGAAGTTCGGCAGAAGGGAGATGATGGAATCAACAGTGTGAGTGTGCAAAGAGGGGATGACATAGTAATTTCAGCTGGTGAAAAAGTACACTCAAAATGTCGAAAGCAGTACATCAATCCAAAAGCCATTGAAAGCCAAAAAGGAAAGAAAGGTGAGCCACCAAAGAGAAGTGCCAGAGTATCATCCGGTCCTTTCAACAGCCAAACGGATTGCCTTTTCTGTGGGACTACGGTAACACCAGGAGGTGCAGGCTTTAGTTATGTAAAGACCGATGTGTTCGTGAAGACCATTCTTGAGTGTTGTGACAGTCGTTCGGATGAATGGGCCTTCACTGTGAAAGGCAGGATTGAATATTATTGCTGTGATCTACATGCTGCGGACTGTATTTACCATCACTCATGCGGTGGTAATATCCGGTCTGGGCTTCGCACACCACTACAGTTCCAGGATGTCCCAGAGGCAAAGCGCAGAAAGTCTGGCCGGCCCCAAAACGAAGATCAGGAGCAGGCAATCATGAACGTTTGCTCTTACCTTGAGAATAATGATGAAGAACAGTTGACAATTTCACATTTACGAGATAAAATGAAGGAATTTCTGACAAATACAGATTCCGTACAATTTGGAAATCAGTACCTCAAGGGAAAATTGAAAGAACAGTATGGGGACAATGTTCATTTTGGTGAAGGGGAAGGTCTCCATGACATAGTAACAATGAGGGAAAATATATCACAGATACTGAGATCTTATTTCAACACCCAAGCAAAGGACGATGCATCACAGAAACAGGCGATCATTGAAACAGCAGCGCGACTCATTAAACGTGATATCAAGTCCAATGTGCCGTCCCTTACAAATCAGTATCCAAGTGCAAACTCGCTTAAGCTTGATTCTGCTCTTTCGTTTGTTCCTGACACTCTGCAGACATTGTTGAATGGTCTTTTCGTGGGTGAGGAGACAAGACGAAAAGTTGCAGGAATAGGACACGCAATTGTCAAAGCAGTTTCGACCACGTGCCGTTGTAGCTCCCTTACAAGTTGGCCTTGCAGTGCAGGCACATCATTTGTATCGGTCACAATTCCTCGTGGATACCCTTCATGAAATAGGAATTAGTTCTTCTTATAAAGAAGTCATGCGTTTTGAAAATAACGCAGCGGATTCAGTTGCTCCAGATATGTTAGCGGATGACATTGATTTGCTGGACGTGGCACTTCTTTTCGCCGGGGACAATGTTGACCACAATATCCTTACTCTCGATGGCAGGGGGACCTTCCACGGAATGGGGATCATAGCACCACTCACCCCAGGGCGAAAGAAGGATCGTGTCATTCCAAGGAGAAATGTTACCCAGCTTGATTTTTTCAGTGCAAAGTAAAATTCCAATCATCGAACATCGCTTCGCTAAACATGTGCGCCAAACCATCGTGTTCAAACAACTCCCGGCATTGGTCAACTGTGATAGGACAATTGATGTACTGTGGGAGTAATGTAATTGATGTACTCACTAAACTTGAAACAGGAAACCCCTGAGTGGCAGGGAATGATGAATATCATTCATCACGGATTAGAACACCCAGGCCAATCATCAATTGTGTTCTTGCTTATGATTGACTTGTACTCTGGGGACAAGACATGCATTCTGTCCACACTTGTTTTTGTTTGCGATCTCGCTATCAAACACCATGCTCCGCCCATTATTACGTTCGATCAGCCCCTGTCTTAGAAAGCTGCAGAGATCATCATGGATGCATCACAGAGTAGCCACTTGAAAAGCATTTTATTGATGCTTGGATGTTTTCACACATTCATGAACTTAACTTGGTGCAATAGGCACACTGATGGAAGGCACAGGACTCAGGAACATTATGGAAGCACACCTGATACTACAATAAATCGTTGAGAAACCTTTTGTAGCAATTTTTTTTAGGGTAGGGTCGCTTTTTTCAAATATGCAGGACACCACAGAGAGAGATGGGATGTAGCTCCACATAGATGTTGGAGGGGTTGAGGATATTCTGTCCATGTGTTCTCACGATGTTGAACCGACAGAGAACAGTCAGGGGCTACTACGCAGTACTGCCCACAGTTATTAGCCATTGGGTATGACTGGCGGGTGCTGAAAAGACTGCCCTCGAGCATAGGGAATGGTTCTGCCCCACTCCATCCATATATGGAAATTCTCTCATCTCCAAGGCAGTCCAACAAGGAGGTTCGCCCATCCTTAGAGGCTGTCATTGGTCTAGGGTTAGGCTCTGAACCGTGGGGAACTCCCCTTGGTTTGCCGCCTTCACATGGGGATGCACCGCACATCTTCAGGAACTTGTGGTGGAGGCAGGCAGGGTATCAATAAAAGGCAAGCACGGGGGCCTTTTCATCATCTTTACTCATGGGCGCTCTCCTCCGTTCTGTACGTGCCTTGATCTGGAGCTCTTGGGGGCTTCTCTTGATTCTGAATGCCTCGCGGCATCTAAGGATGATCTGCCCTTCCTACACTCCATACTCAGAAGATGGCTTGCCTGCGTCTTCTCAGACATATGTGAGCTATATCGTGCCCTGGACATTTTATCCTTTGCTCTTATTCTCTGAGTGAATGTTTGACCTCCGGCATCGAAGTTGGAAGGAGGTTATGTTATCCCCTCTGTCTCTGTTTGCTACTTGCAAAATCGAAGATTTTTCAAGTAGATTGGTCAGCCGATTTTGTTATTCTGTCTGTCTGTTTATCGCCGACAGGTCACAATTTTCAACCGATGTTCAGGAAACGTCACCACAGTAGTTTTGGTAGTTTGTCATCAGGAAAAACCTATTGTTTTGAGGTCAAAGAGTCAACAACTTCGGTGAGATTTCTAAAATCCATAATTTTCATCCGATTAATTTGAAATTTGAAAAGGATTTATATTTCAGGTCACTGAATTCAACTAGCCAATTATTTTTGAGATTAACATGGACCAAAAGGTCAACATAGGCCAAAAGTCAACAACGAAGGTGGTATTTCTAAAATCCTCAACTTTCCTCCGATTGACTTGAAATTTGAAGAGGAGTTATATTTCAAGTCACTGAATTCAACCACAAATTATTTTTGAGATCAATATGGACCAAAAGGTCAACATTGGCCAAAATTCTAAAATTGTCAATTTTCATCTGGTTCATTTGAAATTTGAAGAAGAGTTGCACATTTGGTCAATGAATTCAACCACCAATTATTTTTGAGGTCAAATTTGTTTTATGGATTTTGCAAGTTTCATGCTCTGCATGACGTCGTCTTCTTGTTTCTTTGTCTGCTTGTTTGTCTGTTTGTGTACAGGATATCTCAAAAAGTTGTGGACGGATTTGGATGAAATTTGGTGAACAGGTTGGGTGTGTGACAAGGACAAGGACGAACTGATTATATTTTGGTGAAGATCCAGATCCGGCTACTGGAATTTTAAAAGTGATTCTTCACCATTGAGATGTAGGGCCAAAAATGATATATAGAACGATATCTCAAAAAGTTGTGGACGGATTCGGACGAAACTTGATGGCCAGGTTGGGGTGTGTGACAAGGACGAATGATTCGATTTTGGTGAAGATCTGAAACCGGATCTAGATAAGAGTTTTATTTAATTTTTAAAGTGATTCTTCACCGCGGCATATTTCAAAAACTTATTGGGCTTGACATTTTCCACTGGATCAGGCATTGCGTGGCAGAGGTATGCGCTCTACTGAGTGCCCTTATGGTTAAATAATTGTATGTTTTCCATTTCGTCCTGTGTCTTTAGTGAAATAAATAATATATTTCTTTAAGCAGTGTGTGCGTTCGCGATTCCTGACATTTTGCTGCACCGATGGTTTTGCAGGATACATAACTGGATTTTCCTTGGAGAAATAAATTGGGCAATTACTTAATTGTAACCAACACCATTTTAGAATGCATTCGGAGGAGGCAACGTTATTCTGTCGGCATCACCTCGTGGGAATTGTCATGAGAATTTGGCTGGCTATTCCTTGGAGTTAATTTATTAATTAACTCCAGCATGTGTCAGAAGCGACTTTGATTGCTGTTGTGGAAAATGGGTGGTTGTCATCCATCTGACAATATAATCTACAAAAAAGAAAACAAGTTTGTATATCGTCTAATTTACAATGGATATTCTTATATGTGGGGTGATTAAAAGGTTCTAGATATGAGATATAATAATGTAAGACAAGTTTTTTTTTAAATATAAAAAAGATTTGCATTTGCGCACGCACGCACGCACGCGCACGCACGCACGCACGCACGCACGCACGCACGCACGCACGCACGCACGCACGCACGCACACACACACACACACACACACACACACACCAACACCTGAGAGGTCTATGTTCCTCCTCCTGAAGCCCGCATAATGGAGATGACAACCAACAACACACACCTGGAATGGTGACAATTAACGCTTGACTCTCACAAGTAAATGCTGCAAGGGTTCTGACCAAAAGGGGGTGCCCTCCCACGCATCCACCCCAATACATTACACATTTTACGAAGATTTTGGAAGCCAGCAAATAAGATTTTCACAATTAAAAAGGTACTCCTGGCTAAACATGCGGTCTACAGTGAGCGGAGCTTGTGAAAGACACGGAATCGCCCACTGTAAAGAAGCAGTCAGCTGCTGCACTGCAGCCCACAGATCAATCAGCCAAATATTTAGCAATGTCGGCCAATCACTTGGGAATAAATGTCTGCACTTCCTGAACTCTCAGTCAAGTATGCTGCGTCAGAGTGCTGACCAATGCGGA
The DNA here is from genome assembly GCF_056783735.1 of Eptatretus burgeri. Lineage (NCBI taxonomy): Eukaryota > Metazoa > Chordata > Myxini > Myxiniformes > Myxinidae > Eptatretus > Eptatretus burgeri. Next base: position 63,037,441 of record NC_140964.1, on the reverse strand, counting down.
ATTGCAACCTGAGCCAAGAAATTGCTTCAGCAGAACCGACACTGTATAAAGCATGGTACAAAAGTACAAATGTTGCTTTTTAAAACCGCCCTTTCTGGTTTTTGCATGCTTCAATTATGTTCCTACAGGTATGATGCGTGCCCATTTGAGACCAACTCCTTGCGGATAGGGACAACTGCAATCATGCGCCCAACCCAACATGGATTTTTCCAAACCTGACTTGTTCAATCTCTGTACCATGCCCAAGACATACAGATGCATACACATACATACACACATTTACAGGAAGGGATACTAACTTATGCCCCCAGCAAGGTTTGGAAGTGCAGGTCTGGAAATCGTCATGAGGCTCAGGCCACTCTGCAGGGTGGGATGGAATACAGACAGTGCAGTTGAAGAGAGAAATTGTGGAAAGCAAGCTGTCAAAATGATATGCATCAACGTCAAAGATGTTCATTCAATATCCAAAGCACAAATGCAATTAAGTGCCACTTCACTTTCTGTACACTGAACAACAGCATTTTTAACAATTGCTCTACTTCACGATTGTTGAGGAAAGCACAATTGCTTTTAATGGATCTCCAAAGCGATCATCATTATCAATACTTCCGACAGTTCAGTATTTGGAAAAAGACGCATGACTGGCGAATCATTCGAGTCAAAATTATTTGTATAAGCATGCAACACTGGGATGTCATGGAGAAGCAAGATGAGAATGGAAGGAAATGAGAATAAGAACAGCCCATGAACCCTGAGATCTGGATTTCACCTCCTCCAGACAGATTCTCATTTTGCCAAGTCCTTGACCAGCAAGCTTGTCACCCTCGCAGTAAGACTTCAACACAAAAATGCACCAATAATCAAACCTTAATAAAACGAATGTGTAGCTGTCGCCAGTTCTTTTGCCTTACCGCTTGTTGCAGTACGCCTGGGTTAGGCTCAAAGCCATGCCTTCTCATGCGCTGTGCCATGAATGGGAACTGGGGCCTTTGAAAACACAAAACTCATATTAGTTTTACAGTGATGTAGTTGAACGTCTAGCATCCTGGCGCTGCACCATGGGCCGCCCACACCCACCCCCCCCGGTATGGCACCCTGGCGCTGCGCTATGGGCCAGGCCAACAGGTGCCGCACCCTGGGTACCATGCTCCAGGCTGTGGCTCCAGGCTCCGAGCGCCACAGCCCCAGGGCTTCCAGCGTTGCGGTCCCCTGGGCCACGGCTCCAGACTGGTTTCTGCATGCTTCAGGTACGTTCCTACCTCGGGGTAGGAACATACCTGGCCCCGGGTCGGGCTCCCATATCAGGTAACGCAGCGCCCCGACTATGTAATCTCCGACAATAGTGACCTATGCTATTTACTCAATAAGGCTTTCAGGAGGAAAAACAACTTGTATGGATTAAACAACTTGGAGGAAAACTTAGCAACTAGACAACTTAGAAAAAAAACCAAAGTGTAGTTTCAAAAATAATGATCTCACCTGCTCATGGCTATTGATGGAACTTGAGCCATGACTTTGTTGATTCCTTTCAAGGCTACCATTTTTGCTTTGGCAATGGGGTCAGTAATATCATCGGTTGGAAATTTATCTAAGTCTGTAATGAAAAAAAAACAAACAAACAATGAAAATTATCATTTATGGCTTTCAATTATTGCAATCATGAGAGGTTTTTTGAAAGAGTAGCAATAATAATAATAATAAAACCTTCAAAAAATAGTTTTTCTGAGATCGTTGCAACAAGGCCTACCAATATCAGGAAATATAGGAACTCCGCCAGAAAGTTGCTGCTGCTGCTGTTGCTGCTGCTGTTGCTGCTGCTGCTGTTGCTGTTGCTGCTGCTGCTGCTGCTGCTGCTGCTGCTGCTGCTGCTGCTGCTGCTGCTGCTGCTGCTGCACCAGCGCCTGCATCTGCTGCCGCTGCTGTTCTTGCTTCTCTTGCTCCAGCAGGTCCTGCAACAGAAGAGGTTGCTCCTCCAAAAGCAATGCTTTTTCCTTCTGCCCTGATGGCTGGGCAGCTGGCGGTAAGTGTGTGGGAGCATAAACAGGTTGCTCAGGTCCTGGAGATACCCTAGTGGGAGTCCCGACTTGTTGGCTGGAAGGAGAAGAGTGCAGAGCCGCAATGAACACAACTTCCTGAGGAGGTCCTTGTTGCCCACTCACATGGCAGCCCATCTGCTGCAGCATTTGCTTGTGACTTGTGGGTGAACTCAATGGACCATGAGGAGAACCTACCGAAGGGTGAGGGGATGTCATTGCAAAGCAGTGCATGCTTGCTGGGGAGCCTACAGTTGATTGCTGACTGGCTGGTGATCCCATTACCAATGTGACAGGAGAGCCAACTGCCATCTGCTGTACAGATGGTGGTGGAGAGCCCAAATTGAGGTGTGCTGGAACTGGGGAACCCAAGGCGAGACTAGGATGCCTCATTGGGATTTGCTGAGAAGTCAACAACCCTGGTTGGTGATGTGGGCTTGTAGTTGATGGGGAGCTGCTGAGGTCTTGCTGGTACAGTTTGGTAACAGCAAAGTGATGCACATCTCCTGGAGAGGCAGATAAGTGTGGTGAAGTGGTAGCTTGCAAATGACCAACATGTGGCCTATTTCCAGAAAGCATTCCAGAGCTCACTGCCTGTGAAGCAGTTACCACACTTGAGGGGATAGCTTTACTCAATGGCTGGCCTGCATCCATTTGGACAGCAACTGCTGTGCTTTCAACTCCAATTGTTGAAGGCACAATATTTGAAGAGTTTTTCATTGTGAGTGGGCAGGAAGTAACTGAAGCTGTCACAGATATTACAGAGCTTGTCACTGATGGAAAGGGGATATTTTCACACGGTACAGAAGGTTTCTGTAGCACTTCATCTTTACTAATCACACTGGCTCGTACGACTTCATGTTGGACATTCCCATTGTCACTTAGTTTTTCAACACTGCCTCCAGAAGATTCATTAACGCCACAGCTTTCTCTTGGATAAGCTTCCTGTTGTAAATGTTTGCAATGTTCAAGATTTCTAGGGCTTTCTTCCTTCACAACCAATGGAGATGATGTTGAAGATTCTACAGATTGTCTTTGAGAACTACTCCCAGTCTTTTCCTCACAAACTCTTTCATCCATGGAATCAGTCAAGCCAAGCTGCTCATTGAACATGTCTTTTTTATCAGTCATGTCAAGCTCAGGATCTGTATAAGCAAGAAGGTCAAACTCGCCACCTTTCAGCAAATCATCCAGATGAGGATCTGCTGTCTCAATGCTGTCAAGATTGTCAAGATCTCCAACCTTTTCATCCATTGGAACAAGTGCCAGGTTGTCCAAATCATCATCCTCATCACCCAACCCTTTAACATGTGCTAAGGCATCTAGATCTTTGTCACCAAGCACTTCACTTTCCACCTCTGGTTCATTCTGCTCCACACCACCAGAAATTGGTTGCTGTGAAGCAGATGTTAAACTGTTTCCACCTGCCATGCTGGATGCTTGATGCTGCTGCTGCTGCTGCTGCTGCGTCCCAGCCTGAGCAGATGGTTGCATTGTCAGACTAAGCGGAACAGTATGCTGAACCATTGTGTTCTCGCGGAATTGCCCCATTTGCTGTTGCTGCAACACACCACTAGCTGGCTGATGTGGAACATAGGGTGACTGCGTTAGCGGCCGCTGAGTAAAACCATGTTGATGTTTCAAGGAAGCATCTCCATGCATTCGCTGCTGCTGTTGTTGTTGCAGTCCTGGATTCATCTGAATAAGCTGTGGTGACACCATAGTTGTAGCTTGTTGATGTTGATGCTGCGGTACCATTTGTCTTTGTTGAGGTTCCATGTTCCTTGGGGGGGCCGGAATCGTTTGAGATGGCACTGCTTCAAAGGTTGGACTGAGTCCAGGCCTAAAACCTTGCCCAAATGTAGGACCTGGAAGCCGAGATTGACCTTGCCGGGGATCTATAACACCTGCCTGTTGCTGTTGTTGTTGTTGTTGTTGTTGTTGTTGTTGTTGCATGATGGCTTGGAATGGAGGCCGAAAACGATAAATAGGAGCATTATGCCGGAGTTCAATGAAATGCGAGTTAGCCGGAAGGTTTCCTTGTGGAGAAGTGGCAAGTCCAGGAAAGCGGTACAGCTGACCCTTTGGGCCACTTAAACGAGGATCAGGACTTGGGCCCATACCTTCCATGGATATCGACCTCTGAATTGGGGATGGAGATGGGTAGTTTGGAGGGGTCTGCAGGCGCTGTTGTACGGGGAGTCTGGAAGAAGAGGAAAATGAAGCAATCCATTACATACTCCCAGGTGATGCCATGGCAACTCACAAACTTAACAAATACATTTCTTTCAGGTGGAACACTCACCGGGGACCGACATGTCTGTACCCTTGAAAGTCATCAGGAAGCTGTGACTGGAAACGAGCATCACGTGACCCGGCATTATGAACACCACCATATACTGAGGGAAACCTTCCGGTGAGCACCGGTACACCAACTCTCTGAGCGCCAAATGCCTGCTGTTCGAGAAAGAAACAAAACTCTTATCCAATTGAATTGCAAGGACATCTCAAAATAAAACAAGTTATTCAAATAATCAGCCAATGGTAATGATTTCCTCAATGCAACCGGCAAATCTATGCTCATAAAAATACCCCAAAGTAGAAAACTCCTGCATGCCTCAAGCCAATTCATGATGGCCCTATCATTCAGTGCTTTGTATCTTTAAGGCAAAGGCGCTATATAAATACAAATATTATAAATACGAGCAGTGTACCCGCTCTACGCACAGTCTTCTTCCAAGCGTACAAGATGTTCTTCCGACACGTCCCTATATTTGGGCAGTGCATAGGCAACAGACCGCTGCCCCGACCACTCCCAAAAAATAAAATTAACCTGGGTTACATATATGAAGCGAAAACATGCGTACTGCTTTTGTGCATATATACAGTAGCCTGAAAAAGTATTCATCGACCTGAGCTGATTGCATGATGCTTTCAAATCAAACTTAATTTACAGAGACTTTACAAACTATTCCAAAGTGATAAAGCTAAAAATGTTGATAAAATGTGAATAAGTTGGATTGACAAAGAAAATCAGATGATTCTCAGTTGCATAAGCATTCAACCCCTTTGCCCAATTTACCCGAAATCACTTCAGGACTAAATTATTTGTTTGAAAGGTTACAAAATAAGTGTAATCAGCTTTGCCTGTGTGTAATCAGTGGTTTAATTTAAAAATTAAGCTTCCCCACTAATCGAAGGAGTTTTATGGTGCAACTCACTTGGTCAACCAACAAGGAAAACATGAAGACAAAGGAGGGTTTCAAAGAAGTCAGACATAAAGTGCTGGAGAAGCACCATTCAGGAGAGGGTTATAAGAAGATTTCAAAGTCACTCATTATCCCTTCGAGTACAGTGACGTCCATCATTAAGAAGTGGAAGACGTATGATACCACCTAGACTGTACACAGATCAGATCACCCATCCAAACTCAGCAGCCGGGCAAGCAGGAAACTCATTTGGGATGTCACTGTAAATCCAACAATGACGATAAATGATCTGTAAGGCTCTATGTCCAAGATGGGGTCAGTGTTCATCAATCGACAATATCAAGTCCCCTTCACAAAGCTGGCCTCTATGGACAGGTGGCAAGAAAGAAGCCATTACTGAAAAAGATACATCTAAAAGCTCATATGGAGCTTGTGAAAAAGCATCTCAATGATACTGCAGGTGTGTGGAGGAAAGTTTTGTGGTCAGATAAGACAAAAATTGAACTTTTAGTCCAAATTCAAAATGTTATGTCTGGTGCAAGCCTATCACTGCACATCACCAAGTCAACACCATCCCTACTGTCAAGCATGGTGGTGGCAGCATCATGTTATGGGACTACTCTTCGTCAGCAGGGACTGGCAAGCTTGTCAGGGGAGAAGAGACAATGGAAGGTGCAAAGTACAGGAGAATCCCTGATGAAAACCTGCTTGAGTCAGCCGTGAATCTGAAACTGAGTAGGAGTTAACCACGTTAACCTCAGCAAGACAATTATCTAAAGTACAAAGATAAAACCACACTGTAGTGGTTGAATAAGAAGAAAATAAATGTTCTTGAGTGGCCTAGTCAAAGTCCTGACTTGAAGTCAATTGAACATTTATGGCGAGACTTGATAATTGCAGTCCATCGACGATCCCCATCAAACTTGGCAGAGCGAGAGCAATTTTCACATGAAGAATGGGTAAAGATTTCACCATCTCACTGTGCAAAGCAGGTCGAGACCTCCCCAAAAATATTCATAGCAGCCATTGCTGCAAAAGGTGCTTCCACAAAGTACTGACCTAATGGGCTGAATACTTTTGCAACCAATGAATTTTGATTTGTACGTTTTTTGCAGGTATTCCTGACATGTAACCTCCTGAACTATAACATTATTTAGTTTTATATATTCAGTTATCTACTATAAATGGATGAGTTGTATGTGTGTGGCATGTTTTTCGTGGAGTAATACTGGAGTTTTCTAATTTGCAGTGTGATAAACCAAAATGATTGACATGACCTCCTGAGTTTATTCGGCGAATTAACCACAAAAAAATCCGGAAGAATTCCCACGTTTTAATTGCACGCCATGTTCAGGTGAAAAGAGCAACTAATACGTCCTTCCATGGCAATGCGTTCTAATTACAAAAGAAATAACAAAAACAATAATAGAAGTATCATTTGGCAACAATAATAACAAACGTATAATCCCCACCCTGGCGCAAGCACATCTGGACTTGGTGAAAGGTAAGCTAATGCTCAAGCAGTACAGCAGGCAGGTATGATACAAGGTCATGAAGACCAATGAAAAGCTGGTCCAACAGAACAACAGGCCCACTTGTTGACTAGTGAATAAAAAAGTTCATTTGGAAAAATTGTTTCTGCATAATTCGCAATTCATCTAAATGTGGCATTGATTTTAATGTTAGGGGATGAATACTTTTGCAGGCGACTGTAATACAATGTGGTTGCATAGCTTGGATAATTCAAATTGGACCCACCTCCACCCAAAGGAAAAAAAATGATAAGATGGGCACAATTTTTTTTTTTCAAAACCTGAAGGAATCAAACTAAACTTTCACATGCACAACTTCAGGGTGCAATCATTATTCCGTGAAAGTTTCAGCTTCCAAGGTCAACTCCTCTCGGAGGAGTATATGGTAGATTGTAGATACATACAAACATACACACACTCCATCATGGAGTATGGTGGTACTCCATATAGAGGGATGACATGGGGAAAAAATTGGCCTCTCATTAAAATGTGTACACAATGATATGCTCATAAACTACTATGGAGTGAAGTCAAAAGCATTTAAAAGCCATGCCTTTTATTCTCGAGTGTTTTATGAACTACCAAGATTTAAAAAAGACGCTAGAATACATCGCTAAAGTACCACATCGGGAGATTGCTAAAACGCCAATTTGTACTACTTCTGCTTCTTCTCCGCTCAAAACAATGTAAAACTGTAGCCCAACCTACCTCAACAACAGCTGAAGCCATGTGGTGATTCCAAGGTGAGGAAGTTACTTTGTCTCTGGGCTAGTGCACGCAACCCAAAATTAAAAAATATATAAAGCATTAATCATTTCATAAGGAAAATTAATCGAACGTAAATGTGCATGCAACCAAACCAGGCCAGGATCATGGGAGATAGGGGGAGGACAGTACCTTTCCAAAAGAGATACATATCCAAACCATCCCCCCAAATCACTGAAACAAGTATTAAAACAATTTAATAACATAGATGGATTTAATCCACACCAAAATAAATAAAACATTAAACATTTTATTATTTTTAAAACAATGATCGCATCTTTTCACATTATGTGCTAATCCACATCGTGGACTGAACCAAAAGCCAGGATTGAATGGGGGAGGGGTGGAATGTACCAGAAGCCGAATTTAAAAACAGATAAATTTAATCCACACCAAAATAACAAAATACACTTGATAAAACATGAAGCATTATATTACTTTAAAAAAAATTGCATAAACCAAAAAAAAAATAAAAAAGTAAAACATAGAGGGATGAAATCTCCAAAAAAAAAAAACCCAAACAAGGCAGGAATGACGCGACGTTAGGATGCCACAATATGACACCACAATCCTCTTACGGATTACATTTTTTGACATTTTACTTTTGTTGTGGGATTGTGATGGAACAGCATCAAAAGATATCGTGATGGTAATCCGTAAGAGGATTGTGGTGTCGTATTGTGGCATCATAATGTGGTGTCATTCCTGCCTTGTTGGTTGTTTTTTTTTTTTTCAGATTTCATCCCTCTATGTTTTACTTTTTAAAAAATGTTTATTTTCTTGTTAGAAATAGATTTGTGAATACTTCTCACATTTGGTGTGCTTACCATTCATATATGAGGTGCCGCGAGGAGGAGTGATGTAAGGGACACATCGGCCATTTTGGAGTTAATGCCATATAGCACTATTTTAACCCTTCCCCTATCATCCGAGCCTATCATCATCATATCATTAAAAAATGTCGCTTGCATCACTCCTCCTCACGGGGCCTCATATCAGTAAAGCATGATAATTTAAAAAAAACATTGAACATTTCATAACAGATTCAGTGGTGTAAGGAATAAAGTGTCTGCTCTGAGTCTGGGAAATTGGGGGTTAATTGGGGGTTCAAACCTGACCCCGGTCGAGTAATAACAAAGACATTAAAAATGGTACATGCTGCTTCCTTGCTCGACGCTCAGCATTTAAAAAGATAGAGCATCAACAAACAACCATACGTTGGCAACCACAGTAAAGGCGTTGATGGGCCACGTGACGATTGCATCCTGTGTTGAAATTCCTTGTAAGGGAACTCATGTTATATTATGAGAGTACATAATTAAGTAGACACGAGAGTTACGATTAATGCAATGATTCACGAAAAAAAATGTTTCTATCAGGTAATGCCAAGCTTTTTGTATTAATTAAATGCTGTACATATGAGATGAATGGGAAACATGTCCAGGAAAACATTCACAAATTAGAAGGGGACTCGGTAGAGGGCATACCTCTGCCACGCAATGCCTGATCCACAAGAACGTATCAGGCCCAACACATTTTTGAAATATGCCATATATCGTTTTTGACCCGATCTCTCATTGGTGAAGAATCACTGAAAAAATTATCGGATTTGGATCTTCACCAAAATTGAATAAATTCTCCCTTGTCACATACCCAAAGTGTCCAAAAGACCATCCAAAAGTTTTGAGATATCAGGCTATATATTGTTTTGGGCCCAATCTCTCAGGTCAAGTATGGGAGCATGCGCTGGAGCAGCACGTCGCTGCGTCCACTTTCTGCCGGTACTCTAGGGGCCTCCATCTGGCCATCCCCAAGGCAGATGCCTTGCCCATCCCCATCTCCTTGAGATGCTGATCAACCTGCGACAACCACAAAGCACTTGGTCGGCCCATTGGCCTCCTCCATTCACGAGGTCCCTTGCTGAGAGAATCTGGTGAGCAGGATCAGGGTCAGGAAAATGAGCTACGTGTCCAAACAGCCCCAGCTGATGCTAAAGGACTATGCAGGTAACAAATCTCATTTGAGCCTCTCTCAGCAACCGCTCGTTGGACACAAAGTCCGACCAACGATCGCCAAGGATTCTCCGAAGGGACCTGCTACCAAAGGAATGAAGTCGCCATCTCAGATCGCTGGTCAGAGTTGAAGTCTCACATCCGGAGAGCAAGATTGGAAGCACCAAGGACCTGAAGACTTGGACTTTCATCCTCCTGCACAGGTACCGAAAATGCCACACTCCATGATCCAGTGAATCCATGACTCCCCAGGCCTGACCCAGACGTCTATTGACCTCTGGCTCACAGCCAGCACAGACATGAATATCACTGCCAAGGTCACTGAATCTCTCCATGACCTCAACATCCTCACTACAAACAGGTACAGACAGGACAGCAGCATCAAAGATGCCATTGAAAGCCTGGCTCTTAGTTTTGACCCAGGAAACCCGTAATCCCAGTGGCCCTGACTCCTCATTCAGCACCTCGAGGGCCCGCAAAAGGATATCTAAAGTCTCCACAAAAATGACTGCATCATCTGCGAAATCAAGGTCCGAGATCTTGCCATTCCCAAACGATGCACCGCAGCTTGATCTCTCCGACATCTCCCCAGAATCCAGTCCATACAAGCACTGACAAGTGTGGGGGCCACTACACACCCCTGACAAATTCCAGTAAAAACTGGAAGTAAGTCAGAGATGGTATCACGACATCTCTCAGCACTCTCAGTACCAGAGTATAGTTCAGATATCAGATTAATCAGAGTTGGTGGCACCACACGAAGACCAAGAATCCTCCAGAGGGCATCCTGGTTCGCTGAATTGAATGCTTTGCATTGATCAACATAGGCTGCAAGCAACTCCAACAGAGGCTGCAAGCAGCTCCAACAGAGGCTGCAAGCAGCTCCAACAGAGGCTGCAAGCAGCTCTAAAAGAGGCTGCTGCAAGCAGCTCCAACAGAGGCTGCTGCAAGCAGCTCCAACAGAGGCTGCTGCAAGCAGCTCCAACAGAGGCTGCTGCAAGCAGCTCCAACAGAGGCTGCTGCAAGCAGCTGCAACAGAGGCTGCTGCAAGCAGCTCCAACAGAGGCTGCTGCAAGCAGCTCCAACAGAGGCTGCTGCAAGCAGCTCCAACAGAGGCTGCTGCAAGCAGCAACATAGGCTGCCAAACTCTCGTCTGCATTTGATGAGGACCCGAAGGGCAAGGATACCGTCAATCATTGACCTCTTTGGTGTAAAGCCTGACTGCTCTAGATGCTGGTGCTCAAGCAGATGGTGGCGAACCCAATCAATAGTTATCCGAACAAAGACCTTGCCTGGCACCGAGAGCAGCGTCACCCCTCAGTAGTTGTTGCAGTTTTGGCGATCACCCTTCCCTTTCCAGACAGGGACAACAAGGCCCCTCTTCCAGTCAGTTGGGATGATGCCTGTGTTCCAGGCAGAGCACAGAACTGCATGCAATGACATGAGTGCAGCATTTCCACCAGCCTTGAGAAGTTCAGCATGGATGCCACAAATCCCAGGAGCTTCACCCCATTTCAACTAGTTCACCGCAGTTTGTTTCTCCACAAATGAAGGTGGATTACAGTTGATTGGAGGGTCAGCAATGGGGATAGTAACACCCCTGACATCCAACTCAATAGCTGGTGGAGCAGCCTGTTACAGCCGCTCAAAGTAACTGGCCAAGCAGGTCTTCACCTCGGACTCCTCTGTCAAGAGCCCACCACCGTCCGCTCAAACTGCAGTACAATGAGGGAGGAGCTTGGAAGAACGCAATGCGCGATTTCCCCTGTAAGGACGACAAGAATAACTTGAACACAGGTGATGCTCCACTCCCTCATAGATTCCTCACACATAGGCCTCCTTGTCCACCCTCAGTGCAAGTACAGTTTTAGGCCTCAACTCCTTGAACAGCTCAGCTCTGCCAATAAGCCTGCCCCTGCGACTCTGCTGAAATGTATCCAGTGTCCCTTGAGAGACAAAATTCTTCCTCGCCCTTCGGTGAGTTCCAAGACATCCACCGGTAACATCAAGGATGGTGGTCTTGAAGGCACTCCACAACTCTTCAGGATTCCGCAAAGCACCCAGACCCCCCAAATCCCCACTCAGCCTGTTCACAAACTCCTCAGCTACCCTCTCATCCTTGAACTTATCAACATACAGTTGAGGCTGAGATAGTTCTATTCTCACAGATTGAAGCTGCAACTTCAGAGTTGCTACCACAAGCCTGTGGTCGGTATTGAGGAACTAAGCACTCTGGTAGACCCTGCAGTTCTGGATCATCCACCAGCGATCATCAATGAACACATGGTCAGTCTCCTTTGCTACACCACCAGTGATGGAATACCAAGTCCAGTGATGAGCCTGTGGGCGCTGAAGCCATGAACCAGCCACCCTAAATCCATAATTTCTTGCAAAGTCAAGGAACTTAGTGCAATTCTGGTTCACAGATCCACAGGGGCCAACACATGTCTCATAACCATCCCTATCAGTTTCAGTCGATGCATTGAAATCCAACACTAGAAGAGTATCTCGTCTGGGGCAGCGATCAACCACAGACTCGAGCGTGGCGTAGAATCTCTTTCACGGTGAGATCCCTCGCCTCAATCGGCGCATACACAGAGACCAGGGAAACCACACCCAATGAGTGATGAATCTTTAGTCTCATAATACGCTCATTGACTGGTGTTACCATAATTATCATTGGAGTCAGTTTATTGGACACAGCTACAGCAACTCCTTGGGCATGGTAACCACAGAGTGACCAGACCAATAGTAGGTGTAACCACCCACCATGATCTCATCACTATCCGGTGTCCGAACCTCAGAGAGTGCTGCAATACCGATGTTCAAACGCTTAAGCTCAGATGATAACTGAGACAGGTGATAATTCTCTCTTCGGGAGAGGACATGCCAGGCACCCCATTCAAAGGGACCGCCTCAGGATAACCCAAGGAGACTGCCGTCTGATGGACGACACCTCATTCTAAACGGTAAGGTTACTCCGTGGTTTTCCTTCTATCATCAAAGAGTAGGGGTCCCGAAGGCTTTTCCCCAATCCCGCTATTTGGTGAGTTGCCCTGCGAAGGGCATCTGCATAAGAGGTACTCCCACGGAATGGGTTTTTTTTTATTTTTCTTCGCATTTTTCTTGTGTTTTGCGGAGTGAAGGGTTTTACGGTGGTCGGAGTGCAAATCCTGCCACCAACCTCTGAAAAGAAGTAACCCAACTGCAGGAGGACGCTCACAGACACAGTTGGGCACGAGATATGGATGGCTGTTGGCTCACAAGGAGCTCCTCCACCCTATCTCTCAATGGTGAAGAATCACTTAAAAAAATTCTCATAAGCGGATCCGGATCGTCACCAAAATCTAATCAGTTCATCCTTGTCACACACCCACCCCGTCTACAAAATTTCATTTGAATCAGTCCACAATTTTTTGAGATATCCTGCACACAGACAGACAAAAAACAAACAAACAAACAAACAAAGACAGAAAGGGTTGAAAACATAACCTGCTTCACCTTTGGTGGCAGAGGTAACGAGAACGGCACTCGGTAGAGCGCATACCTCTACCAAGCTGAACAGTTTATGTTTTGTATTTCACCGATAGGCCGGATCCTGATCCAGATCTTCACCAAAATCGTATCGATTCTTCCTTGTCGCATACCCAACCTGTCCATTAAGTTTTATATGACTGTCCCCAACCTTTTGAGATATCGTGCTATATATCGTTTTTGGCTCCATCTCTCAATGTTCATAGTTGGAGAATTTTAGCAAATTGTATTGACCATCTGTGAAAAAATTGCTTACCAAAATATTTCTTCACTAACGTATTCATCTAGGTGTCTACTAACACCTATCGATTAGTGCAAACCCAAATCCGTATGGAAAATTCTGGGGAGCCAATCAAAGTTCGGGTGCTCAGAGGGCTTGCGCGAAAAAAATCGGAAAAATTAACTTTTACCAATATTGACTTGTGGGATGTCTAAATAGGGGGTTTTTAGGGTGCTGAATTGGTTCCAACCATTAGATTTGAGGAAAAATGAATCCTTGGCCGTAAAATATTGATATGATACATTTTTAGATATTTCAGACTGTGTTTTGCGGTAATTTGGCTCAATTGATTCAGATTGTTCAAATTGTGCTGAAACCAGCATACATTTTTGAAACCACTGCTATATTGTTGGTTATACTTGTGCTCATGCTCAGTAGAATTCTCTGTGTTAGCTGACGTTGGCTAAGAGCTTTTAGCTATAAAATTATTGTGTACCGGACTCAATAGAAGTTGAATATATTCAACGTAGAGTGGACCTATTAATGTTAAAACTCATCACTGTATGTATGTTCTGTCTGTTTTGTGTCAAAATTTCATGTCATGTCTGTTGTTTACAAAAAAACGTCTTATTTTTTAGGACAGTATGGACAAGGATGTGACTGAACCTGGCTTGAGGTGTTTCATCTGTGGTGGTTCTGGGATTGAAAAGCATACGCTCTCAAAAGTCTCCAATAAAGGCCACCCACGGATCTTATCACATTCTGAGCTTGTGTGTGATGCGGCGTTGATCGGGAGACTGAATGAGGACTGGAACAACGGAGAAGACATCAAGTTGAGATACCATATGGATTGTAAAACAGAGTTGTACAGTCGTGCGAGAAGTATATCCACTGCAACTGAAACAGGTAATCGTAAGTTTTCGATGCCACACGGGACAAGAAGACTCTGGTGTCCTTCTCAACTGGGTTCAGCAGCACTCCCGAAGACCAAGTCAACGCTGATGAAGCAGAAGAAGTTGGCAGAGCCATACAGGCTAAGATGGATGGGAAAACTGTTGTGGATTCAATGGCAACCAAACACAAGGTCAAATCACTTGCAAGCCTCAGATCTGGACCCAAAGTCAATGGCGAGAAGATGGTCATTGACTCACTGAAGCTATTCAACCGCCTCATTGTCATCAGTGAGCATGAAGTCAAGACCAAAGAAGCTCTGCGCTTTGAGTTGACGCCAAAACCGATGTCTCTGCTTGACAAAAATCAAAAGTTGCGAAAGCAATTGCCTCCGGATAACGGTGGTCTTTGACGGATATGGCAGCTCCACCAAGGACCATGACCACTTGAGACGAACAAAGAATGCATGCTGTGACATCCAGATTCGTCTGGATCTCATAATCATCATTGCAAGAGAAAAGTTCCTCGATAACAAGAACAACAAAGCCTAGCTCGTTCTGCTCCTTGCTGAGACATTTAGTAGGAATGGAATCAGTGTACAGCAATGCTCCGATGATGCCGACACCTCCATCATCCGCGCAGCTCTAGATGAGGCAAGAGAGTCCCCTGTCGAGGTGAGGGATGAGGACACAGACGTCCTGGTTATGCTGATTCATCATGTTGCAGACCATCCGATCTTCCTCACGACAGCCAAAGAAACATCTTACGATGTCGGAAGGATCCGGGAGGCCCTCCCAGAGATATACCGGAGGTATCTCATCTTCTTTCACAGCTTCTCTGGCTGCGATAGAGTCTGCAATTTTTGGGTTTAGCAAACCAACTTTGCTAAGCAAGCTCTGCAAGACTGATGAAGCAGAGAGGGCAATGGACATGTTTATGGACATCTGAGCTGAGAAAGGTGATATCATTAAAGCGGGCTGTGATCTTTTCATGCTCATGTTCCATGGGAAATCCTCCAAAGACTTGGAAGACGTGAGATTCGACATCTTCAGCAAGCGAGCTGCTACTGGGAGCATAAAACCTGAGAAACTCCCCCTGACAACAGGAGCTGCAGCACAGCACTCTCTCCGAGCTTACCTCCAGACTAGAGACTGGCTGATGCAGCAAAGTCCATCGTTGGATGCCCGGGACTATGGATGGCAACCCACTGAGCAAAGATATGCACAAGTCCCTTCTACAGACCCCATTGCACCAGACTACCTCCTGACATTTGCCAGCTGCAACTGTGCGGGGGACTGCAGCTCACTCAGGTGCTGCTGTAAAAAGTAAGGAGTCAAGTGTATTTCTGCTTGCGGCATCTGTCATGGTAACTCTTGCCTGAACATAAAGCAGCTGGATGACAAGAGGAGTGAGGAAGACACTGGGGAGCTTGATGAATAAGGTTGTAAAAGCTGACGACGCAACATTTCCATTGAGCACAGTTCTCTTAAAATGTCAATAAAATACATTTTATATGATCAAGGAGTGTTTTTTTTCTCAAAAATAATGGTTGGAATCAATTCAGCACCCCAAAAAACCCCTAGTTAGACATCCCACAAGTCAATATTGGCAAAAGTTAATTTTCCGATTTTTTTCGCGCAGGCCCTCTGAGCACCCGAACTTTGATTGGCTCCCCAGAATTTTCCACAAGGATTTGGGTTTGCACTAATTGATAGGTGTTAGTAGACACCAAGATGAATACGTTAGTGAATAAATTTTTTGGTAAGCAATTTTTTTCACAGATGGTCAATACAATTTGCTAAAATTCCCTAACTATGAAGAATCACTTAAAAATTATAGCATCCAGATCTGGATCTTCACCAAAATCAAGTCAATTCAGCCCTGTCACACACACAAACTGTCCACCAAATTTCATCCGAATCCATCTCCAACTTTTTAAGATATCCTGCTCACAGACAAACGGACAGATAGTGGTGAAAACATAACCTCCGTCCACCTTTGGTGGCGGAGATAATGATGTGTCCAAGGTAATTTTAGCATTTCTACATCAAACAGCAATAAGTGCTGAATAAAGAAGCTTGAATGTCCTCAATGTACCACAGGAGATGGCGTCCAGCCACCTATGGCCTGTGTATATGGTGGTGGAGGCTTGCTGGGAGGCATTTCCATTGGTTGGCCCTGCTCAGGCATTGGCCAGTGACATGCTGGTAACTCGCCGCTTGCTCCACCATCCCCGACTTGATCTTGGGCTGCTTTCTCCTGGCTCAAAGCTTTCCTTTTCTGCTGCCGAATCAGCATCTCGCGCAGTCTTTGCTTCTGCGTAAAGCCAAAAACAAAAATAAAAGAAGCAATGCAACAATATCCTTCTAATTTTAAAACTCTGGCACTTCAAAGTTTAGCTAGCAGAGCATGATGCTGACAAAACACCATAATGGTTCTAAAACCCCGGCACATACCTGCTTCTGTTTCTCAAGTTCGGCCTCCTGGTTAACAGGAAGTTCAGGAGTGCCCATCATTCCAGAAACATCCTTGGTCTGAGGAGCATTAACAAATGGCCCGCCGTGAGCAACTGTAGGTATTGCCTTGGTGGAGCCACCAACTCCAGACATTTGAGAACCAACACCCTCCTTAAACTGGGGTTGCAAAGCCATTCTTGTTTGGTCACCATTTCCGCTACCAATTCCCACTGAAAACGGAGCCTGTTGTCCGTCCTTGCTTGGCCCAGAGAGATGGCTAACAGAAGAAGCCTGTCTCATTCCAATCTGTGCCAAAGCAGGACCTGGCATACGCGAAGCTTGGAAAAAGGCCTCTGGTTTGTGGGAAAACCCTTCAGGCTTGGGTTTGGATGATGGTGATGGTGGTGGAAGAGGAAAGTGTGTGAGACGGGGCACTAGATCTTTCGGTCGAATGCTGCTTGGTGATGACATGGCATCCATGGTCTGTGGTGACTGGGGGGCTGAATCAGAGCAAGGTCTTGGAGTGCCTGGTCGCAACTGATAGCTTAGGTATGGTGGGGGATTAGTTGAGGCTAGTGAAGGTGAACGAGGTGGCACTGGATGTGGAGTTCCAGGGTGTTTAGCATAGGGATCAAAAGCAGGAGGTCCAGGCATATCTAGGTGAGGAGATGTACCTGGGGAGTGCCTTGTTCCTGCTGATGGCTGTGTGTACTGCTCAGATGGTGGACATTTCATCGATGTATGTGGTAAAGAGCCATCAGAATGTTGACCATGAATTGTCTGTTGTTGACCAGTGCCTCTAGTACCTTGCATAGAAAAAATATCAGTTGAACCAGGTCGAGACAAGTGCTGAGAATGGACCAGCAACTCAGCCGATGGAGGCCTGGGCAGAAGCTGTTGCATGTGCTCTGCTGTGGTTGGCCGGGGAGTCAACGGCTGTTCACTGTACGGGTCTGTGGAAAGTGGTCGAGGTGTGCGAGGTTGCTGGGCATATGGATCATTGGAAAGAGGGCTATGAACAAGAGAAGGCTGGTTGCTAGCATCACCTTGTCTCATTATTTGAAAGGTCCGCTCTCCAGATGCCTGGGCAGTCCGAGGTGAACCTGGTGTCGGAGGGGTGATTCTAGGAGGCAGAGGTGTCTTGAAAACTTCATGCACTTCTGCCTTATTTCCAGCATGTCCTTGCCATGCAGCCAATGGGTCGGGCGGGATCTTGCAAAGCCCTGCTGCAGTGACCCCGATACCAGACGTTGTGGGCTGCCGCTTGTAAGGGTCATCAGCAGCTCTGCCTTCTGGAGTGCAAGATTTTCCAAACATATCGATACCCGAATGTCTCATAACTGGCGTTCTTCTTTGTGAACCATCACAGCCATGCACAGGCCTTGGTGTGCCAGGCATTCGGCTGTATGGATCATCATTTACAGCCTGGGACTTTGGTGGAACTTGAACCCTCATGTACATATCTGCTGTGCCCTGAGGACAAGGAGTCAGTGGTTGAGAGGTATATGGGTCATAGGGTGCTGCAGCTTGAACTTTCTGTTTCAGTCCTGAACTCGCAGGATCCCCAGAGAATGTTCCCAGTGACCTAGGCTTAACAAAGGAACCTCCAATTGGCCCCTGGCTAGGATACATCTCCCCATGACAGTCTCCGTGATTCAAAGGCCGGGGGGTGCCTGGCATCCTGGCATATATGTCAAGAGGTGAGGTTGGCCGGGAGCAACCAGGTGACTGAGCAGGAGAAGGAGGATTTGTTCGTGATGGTGCGGGTGCGTGCGGTTTTGCAAACACATCTTCGATGCCTCCTGGCGTCCCAGGAGTCTTGGCTCGACCTAATGTCGAAGATGTTGGAGAACCTTGAGTTGATGGGCTTCTTGGCACTCTTCCATCACTGTCTGGATCAACAGTGACCCGTGCTGGACTTAACATTATATGCCCATCTTTGTTGGGTTGGTGACTACCCTCTGGTGAGTGAAGGACTGGTTGGCAGCGAAGACCCAGTAGCTGCTGCTGTACCTGAGGAGGCCCATCTGTAGATTGGACAATGGGTGTTTGCTGAGCAGAAGACAGAGCCTGGGAGGTAGAAAACGTTTTCTGTGCTGGCGGGTCTTGTATACTTGAGCACTCTGCTTGCTGAGTTCTGGTGACTTCCTCGCACAGTGGTGTACTTGTGGGGTCCTGTCCACTCGTTTGCCTTTGTAGTTGCTCTTGTTTCGCCATCTCCAGCCGATGAGTTGCTTCCAACTTCGCCTGCTGTTTGCTCTGAAGCCGCATTTGCTTCAGGCAAGGTGAGAGAAAGAGATCACTTTGCTGACACAAACAAAAAAAAATAATTCTGAAACAGGTGAAGAGTTAAACCCTTTGGATATGTACAACATCTTTACAAAATTGTAAAAAAAAAATCTTGATAAGCTTTTCAAGTTAATTTTTTTTTATTGGAACTTATACAAGTCTCAAGAAATTGTGCTTAATGATTTTTTTCTGCCGCTTTAGACCTTATTTAGAGGTACCAGCACGTGCTTTATCAGCAGATGATGATCTTATTTTGTGACATGAAAGCAAAACCATCAATTCTGGTTTTGGAAAATAATGTGATATGAATGCATCGGCCTTTTTAACTTCAATGTGCAGGAGTAATTCTTCATCTCTACGAGTGTGAGAAGAGGGGGGGAGGGAATGTAACATGAAAAGGAGGATGGGGTGGTCATTGGAGGAGAAAAAGGCAGTTGAGGAGTAAGACAAAAGAGGTAGCTAAGAGGTTGTGAGAGGAGGGGAGGGAAGTGGAATGTAAAGAGAAGTGGGGGAGGCAGTGGAGTGAGTGGGGGGTGGGGTGGGGTGGGATCAAAAATTCTGCTTGTTTGTGAAGTTAATACGTAAATAGATTATGGACTTTGTCTTAAAAAAATCCCATAAGCGCATTTCTGAGTTTATTGTATGACTACATTTCAGGAGTGTCTTTTGTCCAGAGAATGTTTTATCGCATCGCGAAGTGGGATTTCAAAAAAGTTGGTGGGATGACATTTTTAAAAGCTTATTGTGAAAAGCAGTTTAAAAATCCACAAAAATTAACTTGTATAGTAGTTTGGAGAACCACAAACTCGAGCAACTGACTGGTGGGCAACTATCAGGGGTGCCTCTTTTCGGTGGATTTACCCCCCAGTGCAAGTCGGGGGCCAAATAGTCCCCATTCTTCCCTGCTGCCCGGATTTGTCAGGACAGTGCGATCATGGTCAGAGTGCCAATCATTCCCCACGGACTGGTCCTGTCCATGTCCGTGTCCAAGTCTGAGTCCGTGTCCGAGTCCGACTCTCTCTCTCTCGACTTTGTGAAGGCGGGGGCACACAATCCTGGATGTGGGGGATCTCTGGGTTGTTCCTGGGAGATCTATCGTCTGTCTCCGTGTCACATACTACTACTACTATTCCTACCACTACATCTACTACTACTACCACCACTACTACTACTGACTAGTGAGACAAGCTCATGCAGGTACGAAGATTCAACCTCAGAGTGGTCAGGGTGCTCCATGGTCTTGGACTATACAGGTAACATCAATCAAATGTTAAACACCATTGGAAAGGAAGGGGTGTGAGGAGAGAGGGAAGGAGTTTGGGGTGGGAGGGGGAGAAAGATACCCAAAGGAAACCAAGATAAAAACGAAGTGGTCTCGCTATCTACTGGAAGGAGTTAAGCACACCATATAACCAATCCACTTCTTCCCTCCTTCCCCAACTCCTCACTCCTCTTCGAGGGCATTTTACACCTCAGTGCCTGACATCTGTCCAGGATGAAGACTACTCTGGGGTCAAAACGGTGAACCTTAGCCTTCCTTGTCAATTTGCTATGGTTTGTGGTACCTTTTAAAACTCGAAAATACTTTTATGTCATGCAGCTAATTCGAACGAGATGTATCGATGCATACCGACTTTCGTACAATACAGTGCAAATAAAGCCCAATCCAAACAAACTTCGTTATTCTTTCGGGGATTTCTAAAGCCAACGCTCATTAAATACAAATCAAATCAGGTCTAAGTGCATCAAGGAAAGCTTATTGAGTGCTTCAAATGTTTGAGGTTGTCACGAGGATGCCGGTAAAGGATGTGCGGAGAGGCATCACTTACATAATCATTCAGGAGCGCACACTGCACGTTAACTATCAATATTGTTAGCGCAGACCCTGCTCCCTTTTTCCAATCATTTACTCTAATTACATGCTCAAAATATGTGTACACACACACACACTAACAAGTACATATCCAAAGAATTTTTTCTCCTTTTTATTAAAAAAAAAAAAAAAATCACATTCAACGATGTTTAAAAAAACAAAAATGAAAAATATGAAAAAAAAAAGTCAGTCACTCTCAAAAGTGAAGCGAGTTCAAAGACAGAAAGTAACAGCACAACAAAAAACAGGTAAACAAATGTTTGAAATGAACACAAAACAACATACATATAAAAAGTCCACCATTGAAATGGAGGGAGATGAGAGCAACTATAGCAAAGTGAAAGATAATGGGGATAAAATTCCATGATCGAATCAGGCCAAATTGTATCCAGGGATGCAGGACAGCAGGAAAACTCCATCGTTAAGGAAAAATTGGGTATAAGAGCCAAAACAAAACAAAACAAACAAAAAAACACAATTACTCTCAATTCAAGGAGCTTTGATAATATTAACGACCAAATCTTTCCTCCAAACATGGTGTCTACTTTTTGTTCCTTTACATCTTGTCTGTGTCTGCAGAAAAAAAAATAATGATTAAAAAAATGCATCTTTACCACGTCGTTATGTTACCCCCTCAAGTTAGAGAAGATTCGGAGGGGAAAACCAAACTTTTTGCACAACTTGCTAGGCTCTCAAGGAATTCCGAATGACTGCGCACACCATGAAACTGCCACCAAATAGTGGATCTTCTTTGGGATTTATGTAAGAAAAAAAATTTAATGGTTCGTAACCATTTGTGGCGTTGCTCAACCCCCTGGTCAATTCGCCTCCTAATATGGTGGAACAGACAGGGTGCAGTGCCTGCAAGAGACGTGCCTGCATCCCTGTGTGTTAGCTGTTGAAAGCGGCTCCAAGTGGGAGCTTCGAAAATGGGGTTCTCTCACTGCTATGGTCACCAACCTGCCTCTGCCTCCAATCGTGCTCCTGCTCTACCTCTCTCAGCCTCTGGCCCTCCTTGACATGCTGATCTGGTGTAATCTGCATGCCGGTCTCTGGCCACTCAGCCGGACGCCGTGGCACCACTTCACCAACTTTTTGCGCTTTGCTGATCCGCAGCACTGCCCGGTTGTCTCTGGCCTTTTGCTGGAATGAAGGACACGTCGTGACAAGTAACCCTGCCCACACATCTACACCAAAGAGTTGCCACAATTACAAATACAGCGATTGTTATCGGGTAAAGGTTTTACTCAACAACTTACCAAGAAAGGAGCCTTCTCTGTTGAGCTTGCTTTCCGCCACAGCTTGGCAATTTGCTTGGCCCGTGTTGGCCAGTCTAAAACGATAGCAAGATGAAGTGCAAGGCAGTTTGTTTCAGCTTTGGAACTGCCACTCCTAAACTTAGTACATCCTTATGAAGTAATCACTGATCATATATCGATGACATGATATAAAGTGGATGGCTTTCTTGTGCATTCGCCAACAATGCACAATAACAGAAAAACAAGCAAACGGAATGAGCACACTCGAGTTCTTCAAGCACAGGAAAGTTTGAAAAAAAAAGCTGTCGATAAGAAATAGAACTGCAGTTGTTCCAAGAAACCTCCGAAAAAATAGTGTTTGGAAGCACATCTTGTGCTGATGGCCGTCACTTACGTTAACACTCTTGACTTGCATGTAATTACCTTGGCGAGAGGAGTGAGATAATTTTTTTTACTCTGTCTACATATCTGGCAGTGAAACAACATTGAAAACCATTCCAAACAGCAAACTTACTGTTTTAGCGACGTCATAAAGGACACAAACAACAGGCACTTGTAACTTGTTAAATAAGGTGGTGTAAAAGACGCCACATCAATGGCAGTAAACTTATGCAAAAAATTATTTCTACAACCTTTAAAATCTTTATTTTATTTCAATTGAATTATATAGAGGACACAAATCGCCTTTTTTGTATTTTCAAAAACATTTCGTTTAGCAGGATGTGGCCAAAATAATACGGCATTTTTACATCATCTCAACCAATCAAGTTTGCCGCTAGCAGATCAAATTTGGCAGATCAGCCCGGGCAGCACTGCTGATTGATGACCAGAGTGTCCCAAACTGATCAACATGGTACGAGCTGTACCAGGTGGGCAATGGCTCAAGAGTGAGATTTGGAGAGGTAGTTTGAATGTGGTATCAATTGGGGGGGGGGGGGGGAATAGAGGAGTTGAGGTGGTGGAGATGATGCAGAGAATGAGGATGGAAGTGTTGTGTGTGCAGGAGACCAAATAGAAAGGAGACAAGGTGAGCAGGTTGTTAGAAGGATACAAGCTGTTGCATGTGGGTGGGGATGGAAGGAGTAATGGCATGGGAATAATAGTATCGAAAGAGATCAGCAAGCAGATGGTCGATGTGGAAAGATGGGAGGGACGGATAGTTATAGAATGGGTGGTCATACAAGGGTAAATGGTTTGTGTTATAGAATGGGTGCTCATACAAGGGTAAATGGTTTGTGTTATAGAATGGGTGCTCATACAAGGGTAAATGGTTTGTGTTATGTCAGTATAAGGGCCACAAATGGGAAAGACTGGGGCAGAGAAGCAGGAATTCAGGGACGCACTGGAGAGGATGATGGAAATGGTTGAGCTTGACGTGATGCTGTTCATTCGAGGAGACTTTAGCGTGCATGTAGGAGTAGTGGAGCCAGGTGAAGAGGAATGCATTGGTAAATTTGGTTGGGGGAATGAGGAATAGAGAGGGACAATAGCTGGTAGAGCTGGTGGTGAGGAATGGAATGGCCACAGATGATTCATTCTTTCAAAAGCAGAAAAGCCCAAACATAACCCATAGGAGTGGACATCATAAAAGAGAACTGGATTTTGTGGTGGTAAGGAAGCTGCAGTTGTGGAGGATTAAGCATTGTAAGGCAGCGGTGAGAGAGCATGTTACCACCCAGCATCAGCCTGTGGTGTTTGTGGTACAGATTGAGAAAAGGAGGAAGGTTAAAAGCAGGGGTCGGAAGATTATTCGGTGGGGGAAGTGTAGGGGAAACGTCGTCATTGAATACAAGGCGAGGTTGAGGGCGAGGGTAGAGCAACTTAGCGAAGATGCAGAAGGTTTGGAGGAGTGGAAGAAGTCCAGAGAGGCACTCAGGGAAATTTTGTGTGAAAGGACATCAGGAAAGGGTGCATTGTCAAGGGCTAGAAACCAGGTATGGTGGACGGAGGAGGTAGTGAAGGCGGTTGGTGAAAAGAAGGAGGTTTGGAAAAGGATGGAGAAGATCAAGGATAAGGAGAGGCAGCTGGATGTGGGGTTGCTACACCTGTATGCGCAGAAGCAGAAAGCAGGAAGGAGAGCTGTGGATAAGGCAAGGGATGATATGGAAGAGGAGATGTACAACAAGTTAGAAGAGGATGGTGGGAGGAAGATTGATACATAAATTGGCTCGTGACAGGGATGAGGATGGTAAGGACATGAAGGGGGAGGCGGTAATTAAGGATGGTGGTAGGAGGCTAGTGGCAGAGAGGTCGGCAGTATTGAAGGTGTGGGAAGGGTATTTCAAAGAGCTGTTGAACTGGAAAGGAAGCAATGGCGAGCTGGAGCTACTGTACCGTGTAGAGGGGAAAGCGGAGATCACAGAAGAGGAAGTGCGGATGGCAATGAAGAGTCGGAAGAAGGGAAGAGCACCAAACATTGATGAGGTGTGTACAGAGATGATAATTGCAGCGGAAGGAGTCAAAATCAGTTGGACAAAAAGGCTGTTGAACATGTGTATGAGAGGGTTAAATTCGAGAGGAGTGAAGAACAGGATTAATTGTACTGATATTGAAGGGGAATGGTGATGCTCAAGATTCAGGGAAGTACGGGGGCATTATGCTACCAAGTCATATAATGAAGGCGCTGGAGAGGATTCTGGATGGGAGGATAAGAAAGAGGGTGGAGATGGAGTTCGGAAAAGAGCAGCAGGGGTTTCGAAAGGGTAGGGGTATGACAGATGGAACGTTCACGCTGAGACTGCTGGTGGAGAAGAGGTTGGAGGTGCAAGGTGAGATAGCATTGGGATTTGTGGACCTGGAGAAGGCCTACAACACTGTCCGGCGAGAGATGGTGATGGCGACACTCAGATGGATGGGAGTACTGGAAGCAGAAGTTAGGTTGGTGGAAGGGATGTACAAGGGAACAAAGGGAAGAATGAATAATTTTGGTTGGTCCTGGGATGTCTGAGGAGTTCAGCATGAACATTAGTTTGTGGCAGGGAAGCGCTCTCAGCCCACTCACGTTTATCATGGTGATGGTGCTGATGACCAGGAAGATGAGTTTGGGGTAGTATGGGGAGGATGCTATATGTGGTCGATCTGGCTGTTGTGGTGGAGAGTAGGTGGGACATGCAAGAAGTACTGGGGGGAGTGGAAGGAGGCATTTGGGAAGCATTGGTTGAAGATTAGTGTGGAGAAGACTGAGGTGATGTGGGTCGGGCAGAAGAGAAAATAGATGAAGATCAGGTTAGAGGGGAAGGAGATCAGGCAGGGAAATAGGTTTGAGTATCTGGGAGGAACAGTGACCGGGGATGGCAAGTCTGAGGCAGAGGTGCGGAGGAGCATTCAGGTGGGTGTGAATGCGTGGAGGAGGATGGAGGGAGTAATGGCAGACGAAGATATCAAGAAAATTGAAAGGGAAGGGTCTGATGTCATGTGTAACCTTTATGGTCTGGAGACGGTGGCACTGACAGAGACAACAACAACAAAGGCTGCAGGTTTGTGAGAACAACTGGGTCAGGAGTATCATGGGAGTAAATAGAAGGAGGATGGATGAACTGAGGGAGGAGATTGGTATGCAGATGAGTTTGACAGGGAGATTGGTGAAATGCCGGCTGAGAATGGTTGGACACTTGGTGTGGATGGGGAAAGAGAGAATGGCAAAGAGAGCGGATAGGTTGAGTAAAGAAGGTAGGAGGAAAAGAGGGAGACCGCGGTTGAGATGGGAGGAATGTGTGTGAGGAGGGATATCCGTAAGGTAGGGGTGGTTGGAGAGTGGAGAGAGTTGTCTGAGGACAGAGGGGGGCTGGAGGAGTATCGTGATCAAGGCAGGGCAGAAGCTTGGTGCCATCAGATCTCACCCCTTAAAAAGGGAAGAGAAGAAAAAGACCCCACCCATGTCCTTTTTTTTTCTCTCAAGACTGCACTGGGGTAAGGATTTCTATCATCTCTCTGGTTTATGGGTGCTTTTCCTGCATTAACAACCGTGTGTGTGTGTGTGTATATGTGTGTGTGTGTGTGTGTGTGTGTGTGTGTGTGTGTGTGTGTGTGTGTGTGTATGTATGTGTGTGTGTGTGTGTGTGTGTGTGTGTGTGTGTGTGTGTGTGTGTGTGTGTGTGTGTGTGTGTGTGTGTGTGTGTGTGTGTGTGTGTGTGTGTGTGTGTGTGTGTACAAGTGAGTTGCATTGATTGAGGAATGTTAATTACTTTGGTGCAGTGCTGTGACGATTATGTCTTGCCATCGAGCTAGGCGTGATCCATCAGCGTTCTAGCCAGTCTCAGTTTGTGAAGGAAAAAAAGTAGCACTCAACGAGTACCAAGTAATCTCCATTCATTATAATCTGCTTAGCCAAGGGTTATGGTTTTAATGTGTCTACAAACATTTATCGAATCATAAGTACAAGGTTTCAGGATGGAGAGTGAGAGAGTGAGAGAGTGAGAGAGTGAGAGAGTGAGAGAGTGAGAGAGTGAGAGAGAGCGAGAGAGACAGAGACACATGAGTTGAGTTGAGTGAGAGATCGGGGTAGGAGAGAGAGAGCGAGAGCGAGAGAGAGAGGCAGGGAGAGAAAGGCAGAGAGAGAGAGAGGTAGAGAGAGGCAGAGAGAGAGAGAGGCAGAAAGAGAGAGGCAGAGAGAAAGAGAGGCAGAGAGAAAGAGAGAGAGAGAGAGAGAGAGAGAGGCAGAGAGAGAGGCAGAGAGAGAGGCAGAGAGAGAGGCAGAGAGAGAGGCAGAGAGAGAGGCAGAGAGAGAGAGAGAGAGAGAGAGAGAGAGAGAGAGAGAGAGAGAGAGAGAGAGAGAGAGCGAGAGAGAGAGAGAGAGGGAGAGAGAGAGAGAGAGGCAGAGAGAGAGGCAGAGAGAGAGAGGCAGAGAGAGAGGCAGAGAGAGAGAGGCAGAGAGAGAGAGGCAGAGAGAGAGAGGCAGAGAGAGAGACAGAGAGAGAGAGAGAGAGAGAGAGAGAGAGAGAGAGAGAGAGAGAGAGAGAGAGAGAGAGAGAGAGAGAGAGAGAGAGAGAGAGAGAGAGAGAGAGAGAGAGAGAGACAGACAGAGAGAGAGAGAGAGAGAGAGAGAGAGAGAGAGAGAGAGAGAGAGAGAGAGAGAGAGAGAGAGAGAGAGAGAGAGAGAGAGAGAGAGAGAGAGAGAGAGAGAGAGAGAGAGAGAGAGAGAGAGAGAGAGAGAGAGAGAGAGAGAGAGAGAGAGAGAGAGAGAGAGAGAGAGACACACACATGAGTTGAGTTGAGTTGAAGGAGAGATCGGGGTAGGAGAGAGAGCGAAAGAGAGCGAGAGCGAGAGTGAGAGAGACAGACACACAGAGACATATAAGTTGAGTTGAGTGAGAGATCGGGGTAGGAGAACGAGAGAGAGAGAAAGAGAAAGAGAAAGAGAAAGAGAAAGAGAAAGAGAAAGAGAAAGAGAAAGAGAAAGAGAAAGAGAAAGAGAAAGAGAAAGAGAAAGAGAAAGAGAAAGAGAAAGAGAAAGAGAAAGAGAAAGAGAAAGAGAAAGAGAAAGAGAAAGAGAAAGAGAAAGAGAGAGAGAGAGAGAGAGAGAGAGAGAGAGAGAGAGAGAGAGAGAGAGAGAGAGAGAGAGAGAGAGAGAGAGAGAGAGAGAGAGAGAGAGAGAGAGAGAGAGAGAGAGAGAGAGAGAGAGACAGAGAGAGAGAGAGAGAGAGAGAGACAGACAGAGACAGACAGACAGACAGACAGAGAGAGACAGAGAGAGACAGAGAGAGACAGAGAGAGACAGAGAGGTTAAGTCTTACAATTCTTCTTGCATCTAAATTTACTTCCAACTCATATTTTATTTGGGCCAATCAAAAGCAAACTGTTGATATATAGAGGTCACCAGGTCAGTTGTCAGGGCATTCCGGGTGGTGGCGCTACAAGCACAACCATCACTCAATTATTGTTATTGCTGCTGCTGCTGTTGCTGTCATTATTCTATAGCCTTCGCGTGCTGTCAATTCCCGTAACTTCCCCATTAACAAAATCTCGGAAACTTGATCCGTGATTTAATGCCGAGATGAGATGGTCCACGGAGCACCTGGGCCTTATTATCATCACGCACGAAAACACACTTTTTTATCATATAAATGTGGCAGAATTCAAAGACGTTGTCCTTATATTCCAATTAGTCATCAGATTTTACTCGATTATGACAACGCCTTGTTTTGTGGTGGCAGTGGTGCTGGAAAATCAATCATCTATCCAATCCAATTTTTGCTGCCAATGTGTTTCATGTGTTTTTTGCAACAAATCAAAATCAAACATTGACAATAAATCAGTGATAAGTGTCAAAGCAGTGGGAGCTGCACTCCCAGACCTGGAAACTCGGCCTTCAAGTTGGGGAAGTTAATGTTGGCATAAAGCACTGGAGAGGTAGTTGCCAACTGCCCTAGCTGCTCGTCCTTCTCCCACTTGAGGATGTTGCGCTGGTTGTAGGAGAGTCCATCGCTCTCGGCTTCTGTAGGTATTGGTAACGCAGCGGTCCATGAGCCCGGTGTGGTGGGACACGAGCCAAAGGGAGGCACCTTGCTCCTGTCAATGGAATATGATGCAGTTATAACATAATAAATATACCATCAGAGATGGGGAATCCCCCGCCATTGAAAAATAATTGAAATCGGATAAGCGGTTTTCCATTTATTACAAAAAACATTTTTTTCAAGATGGCCGCCCCAGTCGGCCATCTTGGATCCGGCCACACCCAAAATCAATAGGGTTCTTCCTTTTCAGGTGGTACATGTGTGACTCAAATTTCAAATCGATATGGCGAAAAAACATTTTTTTTTCAAGATGGCCGCCCCAGTCAGCGATCTTGGATCCGGCCACGCCCTAAATCAATAAGGTATTTCCTTTTCAGGTGGTACATGTGTGACCCAAATTTCAAATCGATATGGCGAACAGTTTATGAGTTATCGCACTCACAGCTATAAATGTTGACGCCCGGACGGACAGCCGGACGAGCTGGGTGACAACAATATACCCCTTCCGCCACGCGGCGGGGGATAAAAACCTTGTACAGGCTTTTGATAAACAATAGCAGGAACAACAGGGCTGAAATCCAATTTCTGGAGAAATAACAACCATGATTATAGTAGCTGGAGTTGTGAGCAACTGTAAAGACTTCCAAGCAGTAACACAAGAGTTGAAAGAAGGAATCCTGAAACATCTTCAATTTAAGGTTGTTTTTTTTTTTAACCAAAAAATTGCAAATCTATAAAAATCTGTTTTTGATGTCAAAATACAAATCAGTGTCTCGGTTGCTGTCGGTGGAGAAATAGAACAAGAGATGGCATCAACAGGACATCGATCAGAGTATGCAAACCGCCGCGGGAAAAGAGAAGCTTACTTTCCAGGCATGAACCCTTCATCGGAGCAAAAAAGGAACATTCTTGGTGTTAACTCCACTATTTTTGCTCCAACGAAGGGTTTACATCCAAAACATCAGCTTCTCTGTTTCTACAGCGGTTAGCATGCCTAGCAACGTTCTGTTGATTACATCTGCTTTCCAAACCGTATTACTGGCTGTGGACATATTCTGTGCAAAGTTCTGAATGTTAATTGCAGCACTAAGTTAATACCCATTACTGTTAAGGACTTAGGTTTCACCCTGTGGTTATGGAATCACTTAGCAATGTACTGCTGCTTATAATGATGGCAATAAAAACAACAACAACAATTATATTAGGGTTGGTTCGTTGGGATAATTTCTTGGAAAAGGTTTGAATTTCGAGATGCAAACACAATGGGAATAAAATACACCTGAGTGGGTTTGACGGTCAGCTCGGATACAAAAAGTGATGCAATTGAGTGTTAATTAACCTTATCGACTACGGGAAGTGAAAACAGAATTCCAATTGAATTTAAAATAAACACGTGAGGCCGCTTGAAGCAAAAATCTCCATATTCTCGGAATCATTACCAACATCATTATACAATTTTCAAACCAGCGTTTATGGCCATGAAATAAATACTCCAAGTGTGTGCATTTAATGGCTGTATCCAGGACAGAGCTGGACCCCCAATAAAAAGGACCCTCGGGCCACCGAGAAGCTCAATCACTCGCTGCCTGCACGTCTGCGTGGTGCCACATGACCAACCAGCTCGCCATCGGATGAAATGTCCTAACAAAATCTTAAAAACTCCGCTTTTTATCGGAATTATTTCAGATACTTGTAGAGTACATCCCCAAAACATCTAAAATATAAACATTAATCTCACATGCACTACGAATAAGCAGTCCCTCAGGAGGACAGGTTACGAAGTGAAGCAGTGAACGGAAAGCATGTGGTGTCCCTTCCAGAGTCTCATGGTTATTTGAATTGAATATATTTTTCTCATGAAAAATGCGTTTCTGAGCGGATTTGCATGAAAATTATCTTCATTCAACGTGTAGCTGCACCAGAAGGTTCCAAAAGTGAAAACAGAAATCAACTAGAACTTAAGACAGCCTCGTTATATGGCATGGAAACGGATGGAAGCCCATGGAAGCTTCCCCTCACTGCAATGCATTCCACACAGACCGAGGATATAAACATTAAATTTTCACAAAACTTGATGCAACTGAGTGTTAATCAACCTTCGCGACGATGAAAAGTGAAAACAGAATTTAAATTGAACTTGAAATAACCGCGCGAAGCCGTGTTGAAGTCAGCGGACCTCGTGTTGCCCAATAAACAAGGCCAGACACACACAGGTAATGAGAAACTAGTTGGTCGAATTAAATCTTCTCAATAATCCCTATGAAACCCATTATGCATTATAGCCGTCCGATGCTTTCCTATAGGCCATTCGACCAATCGGTCATTTTGCACTTCATGACCCTGTAACCTTGACCCCGAGGCAAAAATGCAAAAAAGGGCTCAAGACGATCTCAAAGAGAGCAACTAGTATTATCATCGTGTCAGGTTATAACTCAATCGGCCGAGACGTCCAGGAGGAGATAGAAAAATAAAAATTGTTGACAGACGGACGGACAGACAGACAGACAGACAGGCAGGTAGGCAGGCAGGCAGGCAGGTGGACGGATCTGAGGACATCGAACAGTTATATTAGGTCAGCGAGCTGACCAAACAAGAAAAAGAGCAATCAGAAATTGCAAACCCTCGTCAGGACTTCTTTTGAGTGGTGTACTTTTGTTGGCTTTCAGGTAAATCCAATATGGCTGCCAAAACATGTGATCTGATCTATGATGTCTTTTGTGTGACTCTTTTGCTCCTCATGGATAGGCGGTCATTTGTGTAAAGTTTCGCCTCGATCTTTACAGCCGTTTCAGAGAAGATTTTTGAAGGTTTAAAAAAAAAAATATATATATATATATATATATGGCTGACGAATCACGTGACCGATGACGTCATCAATTTTTTTTTTCTGTGGACCATTTTATCCCTGGATGACCATCAAAAATTTTTATACTGATCGGATGTGGCGTTCCAGATATGCAATTATGATGTCATAACGAGGGCATCTATGACGTCAAAAATAAAAATCACACTTATTCCCCATGAGGAGTACTCGCTATGTGCCAAGTTTCAAATTTTTCCTTGGTGCAGTTTCAGAGATACAGAGGTCCAAAATTTTTCCGTTTTTCCAATATGGCTGCTACACCACGTGACCTATGACATCATAATTATCATTGTAACATTCTACATGAGTAGTCGAACCAATAGTGAAAATTTTGTCTCAATTCGACAGGCGGTTGTGGAGAAAAACGCGAAAGTTCTGTGCGGACAAACCGACAGACAAGACAGACAAACAAACCAATGGACCCAAATGCAATACCCTCTCCGAATCCTTCAGCGAGGGGAACAAGAAAGAGCAAGGAGATTGCAGACCCTCACCATGACTTGTTTTGTGTGGTGTATTTTGTGCGGCAAATAAATGGAAGGATGTACTTCATGAAAGGTCGTTGATTGCAAATGAAAGGTCTAAATGGTTGAGTTGTAAATGTGTAAATGTGAAAGGTCTGAAAAGTTGTAAATGTCAAATGGTCTGAAGGTCTAAAGGTCAAAAGGTCCACAAAGGCTGAAATGGGTATAAAGGGTCAAAATGGGTATAAAAGGTCGAAATAATCTGAAGTGTCGAAAGAGTTTAAAGGGTGTAATTTAAGGTCGAATGGGTCGGAATTATCTGAAGGGTTCTAAAGGGTCTTAAAATGTCTAAAAGGGTCAAAAGGTCAAAGGGGGCAACAGGGTATTAAAAGGTCTGAAAGGCATCAATGTCTAAAGGTCTAAAGGGTAGAAAGGAGTCTAAGGATCTTTGGGATTCTAAAGGGTCAAAGAGGATATAAATGGTGTTGGAGGTATAAGGGTTCTAAAGGGTGTAATGAGGTCGATAGGGGGTCAACATGGTCTTCGGGTTCCAAAAGGGTATTCGGGTTCTTCACGGTCAATTGTAATTAATACATCCACTCAAGTTCTGTGTGAACAAACACACAAACAGACAGAGAGAGACAAACAAACAAACAAACAAACGGACCCAAATACAATACCTTCTCCTCTGGCGAATGTAGTAATTAAAATTGAGCTTGCAAGGAGCATGGTAGTGATAAAAACCAATTGTGAGAAATGAATAAAATGAGGCTGATATTATGGAGTTTGAAAAGTAAAACAGAACAATGTGCAATAAACGTGTCACAGACTTGCAAAAACAAAGTAACTTTTTATGTTAACAAGCTCAAATGAGCTCAGATCCTCGTCCTCTTAATGATGACGTCATAAAAACGAATATGACGACATTGTGATGAATCAGGTTTGCGATAAATTATCTGTGCTAATGCCCGGCTTGATTCCCGCAAACAAAATTCAAACAGCTTGCCTAGTTTCGGAGATAATGGTATAGGCGATTTCCATTAGCGGCGATATGACGTCAACTTTTTTTCTAGGAAGAATTTCCAAAATCGGAGATGGTTACTGCCTGCGCGTGGGCTTTCTGCATATACATGGCAAGTTTCACGAAGATCCGATGAAAACTCTGGGTTGTGAAACAAAAAAGTCCACAAGAAGATGAATAACAACAACGTGAGTAAGACTTAGAGATCCTCCACGAGGATCTAAAAATAAATGAACAAACACCTTGAAGGCATAACTTATCTGAAAAAGTTATCAAAGAAAGATTTCTCCACACAAGCACCTATAAAAAAAATAATCATAAATTGCCTCGTGTTTGTGTAATCACTCCTCACCTCAGAAACTCTGGAAAGGGACCCTGGGGCATCATGGGTAGCATGTCTGGCCGAGGAATGGCTGAAAACTGCGGCGGAAGTGGCATCGGTGGCATTCCTCTCGTCCTCTCCGATAAGCCTTAAAGCGAAGGTGATTTAAATAAATTTACACC
The DNA here is from genome assembly GCF_056783735.1 of Eptatretus burgeri. Classification (NCBI taxonomy): domain Eukaryota; kingdom Metazoa; phylum Chordata; class Myxini; order Myxiniformes; family Myxinidae; genus Eptatretus; species Eptatretus burgeri. Next base: position 63,004,061 of record NC_140964.1, on the reverse strand, counting down.
AAATAAATCAACTGCATTCTTATCCTCTGTGACAAAACCCTGCCAAACGATTATACCGATTCAGCATATTAGCAGAATCAACTTGTGAAAACAAATATATGTATGTATATATATATATATATATATATATATATATATATATATATATATATATATATACATATACATATATATACATATACATATATATATATATATATATATATATATATATATATATATATATATATATATATATATACATATATATATATATATATATACATATATATATATATATATATATATATATATATATATATATATATATATATATATATATATATATATATATATATATATATATATATATATATATATATATATATATATATATATATATATATATATATATATATATATATATATATATATATATATATATATACATATATATATATATATACATATATATATATACATATATATATACATATATATATACATATACATATATATACATACATATATATATATACATATATATATATATACATATACATATATATACATACATATATATATACATACATATATATACATACATATATATACATATATATATACATACAGGGTGTCCCAAAAAAAATACAACTTTTCATCTGCAAAGAGGATGGTCATAACATATATTTTTAAAAAAGATATATGGCTGGATAGAAAGCTGAAAGGTTGAAGTTTATTGTATCAATGTCAAAATTGCCACCAAAATTTAAATTTTGGTATCGAATCGTCATTTTCATTTAGACCACATGTTCGATGTAGGCTCCACATTGTCCGATCACTGCCTGCAAACGCGTTGTCATGTTCTCCATCACTTTGGGAAACGTTTCCTGAGGAATGTTCTGGATTTCTCGGTGGATGTTTTCCTTTAGCTGATCAAGAGTTTGAGGCCGAGGGTTTCCAGAGATCCTGTCCTTGAGATATCTCCACAAGAAGAAGTCTGGAGGAGTAAGGTCAGGGGAATACGATGGCCACTCAACGTCTTCGTAGAGGGAGATAAAGCGGCCCTCAAAATGTTGGTTGAGAAAACGCCTTGTTTCCCTGGCTGTATGGGGGCGGTGCCCCATCCTGCTGGAACCACTGGGTTCTCATCTGGATCAGGTTGTTTCTCCTATGGGCCTGCGTACGTAGCTCAGGCAGATAGAATTCCTGAATCATTTCGCGATAGTTCCTCTGGTT
>NC_140964.1:62967843-62990343 GCF_056783735.1 Eptatretus burgeri | reverse complement strand
AAACGTTGGGGGCACGTCAAATACGGTATGAGTAAGTTTGGTATACGTGAGTAGAACGCTAAAGTACGCTATCATACGTCGTAGTAAGTAGAGTACGTCAAGAAATTTTAAACATGTTCAAAATTTTACGACGTACTCGGCGTATGACACACGTTCCGCATGTGATGGGGATAAGTTTTACACACGATATGTGGACGCTTACACACGTCCACAAAGGCTACTTATAAGCTACTCATAAGTCGAAACACGTCGCGGTAATATCTTTTTTACGCGAAACTTATTTCTAACTTATGTTTGACGTGCTTTGAACCAATTCTTTACGTAGTCCCAACACACATCGACGTATGTAGACGTATTCCAATGACGTCTTCCGGTCGACAAAAAAAAAAAAAATTAATGTGTTTCTAGCTTACAATTGCCATATAAAGACGTGTTCCCAGCGATTTTGGGAATTGGTATATAAAAATGCTGCTCATAAAAGGGAACCCAACAGTGTTTTCGAGTTCCTTTTTGAGTCGATGTCCATGTCAGCAGTAACAGTATCAGTATCAGTATTAGTATTAGTAGTAGTTTGTTCATGTTGGCAGTAGTAGGTGAGTGTGAGGGGGAGGGTGTGGGTTATGATGGATCCTCCTTGCGTCCGCGTGTCCACGGGTAGGTTCATAGGCTGCCACTCAACGATTTAAATGGCTGCATCTCCACTATTGAAAGTAGACGCTTGCGCTCAACAATTGGATTTTTTTACACTCAACGACTTTTAAACGGTACCACTCTGCTATTTTCATTGTTTACAATGAACGATTTAAATTAGTCACTCGCCTTTGTTTTTTGACGCTGGGGTTTTGAAATTTGAAGCGTTTCTTCTGAACGTGTTAAAACGCTCAAACTCGACTATTTTAAATAGACGCTGCCGATGGACAATTGGAATCATAGCCAAGCTAGACATCGAAGTGTGAACATCCTCGTCATGCCGAAGAAAAGTTTGAAGAATGCTGCAAATAAGTGTCTTGGCCGTGGCCGTGGACGCTGACGCAAGGACGATCCATTATACCGACGTCTTTCAGCCTATGAGTAACTTAAAAGTAACGTCTGTCGACGTGTGGAAACGATCGCGTAACGTGCCAACAACACGTTAATCATAGGTTAGAAATAGGTTTCGGGTACGCTAAACATTACCTCGGCGTGTCTCAACTTATGATTAACTTACAAGTAGCATGTGTTGACGTCTGCCAACGATCGCAGACCGTGCATACAACTTGTGGCCAGCGTAGCGGAACGTGTGAGTCATACGCCGGCATACGTCGTGAAATTTCAAGCATGAAAAAATTTGAGGACAACCGAAAAGTACAACGTTTAAAGCCAACGTACAACGACGTATGGCAGTGTTTTTCAGCGTGCTCTCAATGTTATCAAAACTTACCCATAACGTATTCAACGTGTGCCAGCGTTTTAGAAAAAAAATTCAAAAATCGGCATACGTTGGCTAAAACGTCAAGGTGTGACCGGGCCTTTATATCATGATTTCATGAAGCCATGCACACGTTCAAGGCACCCAGTGCCAGAGGCAGCAAAGCAACCCCATAACATCACTGAACCTCCTCCATGTTTGACTGCAGAGAGGGTCTTCTTTTCTTTGAAGGCTTCATTTTGTTTTCTGTAAACATAGACATGATGTGCTTTACCAAAAAGCTCTAATTTGGTCTCATCTGTCCACAGGACATTCTCCCAGAAGGATTTTGCCTTGTTCAGGTGTGTTTTGGCAAACTCCAGTCAGGCTTTCTTATATCTCTCTCAGCAGTGGGGTCCTGCTGGGTCTCCTATGGTAGATCCCACTTACATGGAGTTGGCAACGGATGGTGCGAGTTTAAACTGTTGTACCTTGTGCTGAAAGTCAGCTTGAATCTGTTTGGCAGTTGATCGAGGTGCTTTCTTCACCATTCGAACAATCCTTCACTGCAACATTCGATCAGGTTTTCTCTTGCGGCCACGTTCAGGGAGGTTGGCTACAGTGCCATGGGCCTTAAACTTCTTGATAACATTGCGTACGGTGGACACAGGAACATCAAGGTCTCTCGAGATGGACTTGTAGCCTTGAGATTGTCCATGCTTAGCTACAATCTAGTGCCTGACCCCATCAGACAATTCTCTGGTTTTCTTTCTTTTCTGCATGCTCATTGTGGTACACACAGTGACACAAAACAGCAGAATGACTCCATTTCTCTATTCAAATTGGTTGAATGAGTGATTTTTATATTGCAAGCACCTGCAACTCACCACAGGTGAGTTCAATTCCAAAGTAAAAGAGAATCACCTGCTTGAATTCTAATTATTTCTAACAACTTCTAAAAGGTGCCAATAATATTGTCCAGGGCCATTTTAGGATTTGTGTGGAATAAGCTCAGATTTAGTCATTTTCTAAGTTTATTTTTTTGTATTGTTCCACTGTAAACCAAAGAAATACATATGTGGATACCAAAATATTTTATCAATTCCAACAATTTTCTGGAAGAAATGGTGCATTATTTGAAATAAGTGCAAGGGTGCCAATATTTTTGGCCACAACAGTACGTGTAATGTTACGATCACTTCTAATTATATTTACTTTACTCATCAAAACCAGGGTAACGGAACTTTTAGGATGACCATAACTTTTCAAGGAACGAGTGGAGTACTGAGGTCTTGTTTCCTACCTGGGGCTGCTGGATTGGCGTGGGACCCACCAGGTGGATTTAGTACTGAGAACAGGTCAGCAACATCTTTGGGCTCTATTTGAGCAAGCTCTGAAATAATATGAAACAGAAATCCTTACCCTAAGGTTCAAACCTCTGAACCATTAATTGCTCACCGAGAGCTCGCTATACTTTGTAAGGAAAGCTGAACAAAGCCATTAAAATGTTTATTGCTGGAGAACATAATACTGACCAAATAATAACCCAGGCTAAGCAAATGACCTTTATTCATAAAGGTAGCAGGTGAACCTCTTACCATCTGTCACAATGCGATCCAACTCTGAGGAACCCAGAAGTGGTTCGGGGCCAAGGCGTGAGCCAGGAGGTTGCGAGGCCCCGGGCATGCGTTCATCGGGCAACCGGGGGAGATCCATGCTGGCTGAAAGCAAAGAGCAGAGACCCCTCAGCACTAATCTTCCTAAAGAGGCCTAAGTATGGGATCTACATTCCTCCCACACAGGTACATCAAGGCAAAGAGTGAAATGAGGGAAAACAGAGGATGTGAGCAATGAGAAAGCTCCACAAGAGAGGTTCTGAGTGTGCACCACAAATTGCTTCAATTTTACTGTCCAAAAATTTTTTATGCCCAATTCACAAAACGCAAACTATTTCTTAGGCTTTACAATACAATGTTTTCCATAATTATTGGGGAACTGGAACGAACATTCACAATGAGAAACACATTTATTAAATCTGTAGAGGCAAAAATTCTGAAAACAATTCAAGTGCAAGTTATTTACTGCTGTCATCTTGTGTTACAATTTGATACTTCTTTTCATCAAACTATACACAATTTGAAAAGTGACTGCAGGCTCCGTTTGTATGCGGGCTCCATTTGTTAGTCGATTTGTTTGTTTGTGGGTCTCTGTTTATTTGCGGGTCTGTTTGCAAGCGGGTCTGTTTGCTAGCGGGTCTGTTTGATTGCGGGTCTGTTCTGTGGTTTTGTGGGTTTATTTCTGACATATGCATTACTGACTCACTCGACAGAATTTGAAAACTGGTGATCGTACTCGGGTTGTGCATGGGGAGGTTCTAATTCACTGCTTAAAAACCATTGACATCTGAGAAGTGGGAGAATTATCAACACAACAATGGGGGAAAATGCCGAGTAATACTGTAATATCATAATGTTTGTGTTTGTTTGCTTGTTTGACTTCTATGCACTTCTGAACTGCTGGACGGATTTAGTTGATATCTGGTGCTGCACACAGGATGTGCACGGGAAAGTTTTAGTGGGTAAAAATACATTGAAAAGTCCAAGGGGGGTTCAGGGTGGGGGAGGAGCAGCCTAATTTTCTCGATGTAATTGTGTATCGTTATAGCGAGCACCACCGAGTGGAAGCTTGTATTACAAGTCATAAATCATAAAAGCGTGGGAATTACGGATGGGTTCTTTGCTAGTTTGACATAAATAAAGTTAATATTGGAAATAAAAAGATGCCTTAGTTGAAGAAATGACTTCAGGAAAATATTTTCTCTCTCATCAAGAAATGTGTAAAATAACCATTTTAACATCGTTGTGGCACTTGCTGCTGATAAGGAAAAACCAAAGCATAAAGTTGGATTGAAAACGTAATAGAGTCACAGAGGGTTGGTGCACAAGTCTCTTCCAAATTTCGCATAAAATGCCATGATGATAACAAATTACCTTTTAATTAGAAATTTTACTTTTGAGCACTAATGGACCAATGGAGGCATCACTTATAAACACATAGGAACGAGGCTATGCTTATAAACACACACGGGGAAGAATGGGTGAGAGGGGTGATGGGGGTTCAGATCGATCTTGAATACTGAAAATATTGTTATGGTGATAGGGATAGATGGAGGAATTTAATAGGAAAGTTAGGATGAAATGGAGTTGTTTGGTCCGTGGATGTGTACGAGACATCTCGATGTAATTGTCAGGAAACTGTGAGCTTAAGTGTTACGTGTGACCACACGGGGGTGGTGCGGTGTTAATTAGATAGGGATTAAGGATAAGTTCCCCAAGTATGTGATTGCCCCCATCACCTATTCCTACATTTTTGCATTTACAAGTCAGCGATGAAGAAGTTGCGCTTTTATCACAACTATAACAAAAGCTAGCCAAATGTGCCGAGCAGGAAGAAACCCCCCCCCAGCTTCCTGGGTTTGGGGCGAGCAAGCCAAGCCCCAAGAGGAAACGGTTGTTCGGTGACGTCAGAGAGAGATAGAGAGGAACGCACGCGTGGGGAATGAAGGACGCATGTCAAGAAAGAACGTAGCTAGGAGATGGCCTGTAAGAACAGGGCTTCACGGCTGGCTTTCCTTCGACTCATGAAGAAGATGGCACGATTGTCGTATTCGCGCTGAGGTGATTTGGCTCGTGTACTGAGCACGATGTTGGCCATCGACTCTTGGCTGGTCATGTGTGACGGACCTCGAAACCTTGTGTATGTCGCCGAAGGGAACGACACCATTCTGCAAAGAGCATATCGGCAGGCACGACAGACGAAGAAGATGCACGATGGTCGGTGAACCTTGATGTTGAACACCATTCACGAATTGCCTGACGAACGTTCCAGCTACTAGAGGGCGGCCTGGCGTCATTTTGCACGCGTCCACACGTGAAAATAGAAGTGCCTCGGTTCCACGTTCCATAAAGACCATCTCTGGACCAAGCTAAGTGCCAGAATAATGTCAAGAGATTTTCTTTGATTTTGTTTCCCCTTGTCTGTATTCAAGTCTGTGTGTAGAAGCACTTCAATTTCGACTTTAGGATTTATTTACTTCACGTTATTATCATTACCTTTTGAATTATTGTCCCTTGTAAATATTTATATCGGCATTAAATTCCCACGTAATTTTAAGTTGATGTGTTCGTGTATTTGTCGGGGGTTTGAGTATAAACCCCCCTGTGCATCCGTCTGTACCTCAGTCGTTCCGCCAGTGCCGCGCCCTTCCCCTCCCGCGCGCGTTATAATCTCCGAGGACCAACGTGTCCGCCTCCTTAGACAAAACCACTCGGCTATCCGGGTTGGCGGTGTTAATCGCCCGTCACCACAATTTGGGTTGGTGGATTAACCGAACCGCCAGAACTGCGACAATATTATTGACTGTTATATTAAATGAATTATCACTATTTATCTCTTACAATTCCCTATTCAACCCGATGTAAACATGCTGGTAATCAATCAGGTAATGCTACATCACCTGAACAACCTAAAGCCAATGCCAGTTCAGTTGCCATGAACAATTTGCTCTCCCTAAATGAATGGATACAAAGAGGACATTGGAAATCTTGACAACACGTAAGCAATTTGTATTGTACAGTATTTGATGAAAACCGATGCAAAAGCTAAGAGTGTGCAGGCAATTGTTTGGTTTGATTTTCTTTTTCAAACATCTATTCATTGAATTGCACTTAAAACCACAGAGAACAAAATGACACTGGAATGGCCAGGCCCTTACCAAATGGAGATGAGTTTTCATGGTGAAAAGCGTCTAAAACAAGACCTAAAGAACCCAAACCAACAACAAAAAAAAGATGATCATGTGAAATAATTTTATGCCCAGCAATAAAATACAAAAAACATGCACGTGGTGCAAAAACGATTTTGAATGATCAAATATGAATGTCATCAGAAAAAAGGAAAGCAAAAGGATGAAAGGTTTAGCGGTAAAGAAAAAGATATTGGGTAGTAAAAGGGTGACTTATTCAAGGAAACTCCAGACAAATTTGGAAGTGGTGACTCAATCATCCAATTCAATCATTCCAATTGGGTTTTGATGATCCAAACATACACAGCAGTGCATGGAGAGGCAACGCGCCTCGCTTGCCTGGGCAGCACAACGCTCATCTGACATAAAGACCACGGGGGATCGAGCTTCGTTTGGAGAATTAGCCAAAGGTCGATGAGAGAATCCATGTATTGTGCCTGACGGTCGTTACGGGAAAACAGCTAGAGCAACAGAGCTGCACTGAAGCCTCACTTGATGCGTCTGCAGGTTTTTCCATGCCTCCGGAGAGGATGCCCAGAAACTCAGCATTAGTCAAAACTTCTGAGAGATCAGCCAAGGGGTCTTCTGCTGGCCTGGAGGCTGGGGTATTCAGAAGTACCCGAAAAGAAAAATGACAAAACTAAAAGGAAGCTTCAAAAAACAAACTCACGAAGTGAAAGAAAAAAAAACATCAAATGACATGATAGTGTCTTATGTAAAGAAATCATGAGATGATACGTTCAAAAATAACAATGCATCTGATGATCCCAGTGTCAAAACTGATCTTTAATGAATACAAAAGCTATAGGCTCTTGGTAAAGCAAGATGACAGAGGGGAGAAGGGTAACATTTTGAAAGTAGGTTGGTGGGAAGACAAACAAACACAAACAAGCAGGTGGATGGATGGAGAGAAGGAGAGAGGACAACCAAAAACACACAAGGATATGGATGAATGATGAGAAAGAGAAAGGATAACTGAACTCAAACAATCAGGTGGATGAATGGTGAGAAAGAGATAGGACAACCAAACACAAACAAGCAGGTGAATGGATGAAAAGAAAGAGGACAACCGAACACAAACAAGCAGGTGGATGAATGGAGAGTAAGAGAAACGAACAAAAAAGAAAAATATAAAACCTGCAGGAAAACTGGGTATGTGTGGGAAAGGATAAATGCGGGTAGAAAGAAGCATAGATAGAGATGGAAGGTACTGCCATCTTGAAACTGAGGGAAGAGCGAGATTATACTTATACTTGTTGAGGAGGTGGCTCAATAGGCAGGAGAAAAGAGGAATAAATAAGCGGAGGTAGGTGGTTAGCATGATTTTGGGATGCTAACAAGGAGAGGATTACTGCAAGAACCAAGAACATGTGGAGGAAATGAGGGCTGAAAGAAGAGAGGGAGCAAAATCAGAATAAAGGCAGTGGGAAACAGAGAAGGCACCAACCTTTCTATAATGAGGGCAACAGATTCTGTGCCTGTGCCTCTTTGTGGAAGATGCCAATGTTGGTGAAAACTTTAGATTCCACGGCATCCAGGATGTCACAAAGGGGGGAGTAGTTTTCTTTTAAGCTTTGGACAAAAACCAGGGAGGCCATGAGAAATTCAGAATGACTGGAGAAGTAGTTGCCATGACAGAGGACTCTTAAGTCTTCAGCAGAGGACTCCAAGTCCTTGTCAGAGACGAGGCTATTCGAAAAATGGAAACACTTTATATGTAGGCTGTGGTGAAGGGCACCATGATTTTAGTGACAGATAGAAGTAAGCTCACTGAGGTGAAGTTGTAATGGATCTCTTTTTGCACCTTTCATGCAAATGGGAGTGATTGGCTGTGTTCCAAGCAGATGTCTCGACAGCTCAAGGTGAAGGTCAAGTTGCAGAAAATAGAGAACACATGAAAGCGGCAGAGCAACACCTAAGACACACTGACACAATTGCCATCTGTGCCTCTCACAGGCAAAGTACAAGCTGCTCATCAGAATTTCTCTCCCTTATCGGATGAAAAACTCAATGCCAAGGAAGCAATGGGGGTCAGGAGAGGACTGTGAAGGTGGTAAGAGATAGGAATGTGTTACGGATGTCATCACTAAGTTCAGACATTCTGCCTTGTATCGAGTATAATATACAGCAAAGCTATTCATGCCGAAGGAGAAAGAGCATACACCAGAGGCAGACAAAGCAGGAAGCCACAGAGTCTGAGGAAGGAGATAGGTTGGAGATCCCCGCCTTAAGATTGGCCAGATTTTGTTTGCTGACTTGCCTGAGGATGGACATGCACTTGTGAGTCTTGTGAATGGGCAAAGGTTGCATTTGGTCGGATTCACCTTCTAAGTTGAAAAAGCAAGCTGATTGATAGCAACTGCCTCACTACAATAATTGAGTGTTCCAATGCTAAGAGGACGAAGAGGATAGCTGCACACAAGGTGGGATAAACATGTGAATGAGAGAACAGGCTTTCGTGAAAGTGCTCTCAAGTAGAGTCAATATCAAATTCAGAGGAGAATCAGGAGCAGTATTTTTGAAGGAGAGTTCATTCAGCACCATATCCATATGTAGATATTTGAGTGGGGAACAGTTTTGGGTCAGACCCACGGACTCAGAGAATGACATTGCATCAATGCCGTGGCTTGGTTGTTGTATAGCCATCTCCAAACCAGTTCTGCAAATGTGGAAATTCAAATCATCACAAATGTAGAGGTAAAAATAAATAAATAAAGATGGCTGGTCGTTGGTTGTTGTTAGCCAATAATGGTGGATATGGATGGAGTCACTGTTGTTTGGTTTCGAAAATGCAATGCAGAGGTGGTTTCAGAGGAATGTGAAGACAACGGGTATTCTGAGATTTAGGATGGATCTGTGCAGAGCAAAAGCTTTAAGCAATGGAGTTCTTAAAAAAAATGACAACACCACCACAGGGGTGGGGTGAGACCTGCTAAAGCAGAAGAAAAATAGCAGAAGAGATCTCCATAGGGCACATGGAACAGCCATATGGATTTATGAAAATTCACAGTAACACCATTCCTTGCAGCACTATTTCTTGTATTTATTTAAAATCTTTATACTGTTATCTCAGCTCATGTAAGAGCAGAACAACAGGGGGTTAATGGATCAACAGAAAAATGAGACAATGGAGAAATGGTGGGATGCCAACTAACACATGCAGAATTACAAGGACAGGAATTGTAGGAGAATGGTGAGAACGATCTCAGCGGGTGTAGTAGAGCTCAGTCATGGAAATGGGAGAGACCATGAGGTGTCAGAGGGTAGCAAACTTGAAATCCTGAAGGGGGGAGCTTGAGAGGACAGACTCAGGAAGAAAGTCGCATCAACAAGAAACAAAGGGTAGGAAAGAATGGAGGTGAACAGTGAGTTTAGACTTGGGGATAGCAACAACCACAGGGTAAAGCTGGAAGGTGAGATGAGAGGATGAGCAAGACCAAAATAGATCTGGGAAAAAAAAAAAAACCATAATGCAAGGCAACAAACCTGCTTTGGAGTCCAGATGTGAGTAACATCAGAAAGGATATTTTCTGAAAATGAGGCCCAAGAGTACCCCTCTGTCACCCAGAGGCTGACTACTAAATGAATGGGGGATTTGCCTGCCGGTCCTCATGGAGGGGCAAAGTGAAAATATTGGTCATTCTTGTATGAGAACATGTGCTCCAAGTAGATGACCAGTGAATTATTTTCACCATTATATGCAGACACAGGATAGGATAGTATTCCATCCAAAGCAACCCACTGCTTAAAACCACAGAGAACAGGAACACAGGAAACAGGAACACAGGCACACATGGAATTTGATAATCGGTCTCGGAGAGAATTCTACATGCCATTTAGCTGACAGTTTGGAAATCAACACATGTTGCCAGCAAGAGTCAAATGGACTGGAGATGTCTAGTGAGATAACCTTGGCCACTTGTTTAGGATTGGGGTGTACATACATTACTGACACAGAAGTAGTAGCATGTTCCATGGTGAAGTAACCTGGGCAGAAGCCAAATTGATGGTTTGAGATCATAATTTTTTTTTTTTTCACAAAGAAAGATGAGTCTTGAGGTCTTCAGAGATGAGATGAGTGGAGCTTTACTGCAATTATCAGTTCCATTACTTTGCTTATGATTTGGAGAAGATTGATTAATCCAGGGTTAAAAGGGTAAGTCTTGGCTAAATTATTTCGAGGTAACATTATAGATTTTTCATGAAGCAGGCAGGCGGCCCTCAAAAATGATGTGGAAAAGAGCAGAGAAACATGAGTCGACAAGGCAGATGGTTTTTTTTTTCATTTGGGCAATGATGTTGACAACATCAGTAGCGATGGAGGAGTCAACAGAGGCTGAGGAATATCTCTACAATTGCAAGATGGAAGTTTGTGTTTTTTAGAAATACAAGAGTCGAGCTCGTAGAGCCAAACAACAAATGGCAGCAGGACTACCAAATACCAAAGAGTATGGGGAGAAGATGGACAAAAGAGGAGGGAGGAATAACACAATCAAGTAACAATTGTCCAGAGACGAAACAATGGGAAAGAATCAGCATGTGTCGAAGAAACCATGGATATGTATTGGTGAGAATATGAGATAATGATGGGCAGTGCATTTGAAATACTGAAGTGAGGAGGACGAGACAATGGACATGGAGACAATTCCACAATCGGGAGACTAAGGGGGTCAAATGAGTGTGGGTGGGCAACCAGCCTGGATTATGGGAGGGTGAGCAGATGAGGGCTTATTGAGGAATGTGTGTGACTTGAGTTCAAAACTAGGAGGCATCAGGGGGAACAAGATCAGGTTACGCTTGCATGCACACATTTAATGGGCGGCCATTTTTCCCCGTGCCATCCCTACATATGGAGTACTCCCGTATCCATGATAAAATAGAGAGCCGATCAATTTGCCTTTGGTGGGAGAGTGACAGTGACAGTCCTTGGCAATCTGCCACCTGTCTTGACATTCCATTGGTACAGAAGGTCTCGCTTTCAACCACCTTAACAAGTTTGCATGCTGTAGGATGTTTTCAGTGAGGAAAGCTCTCTGCATCTGTTGTCTCCTGCCCTGTGTCCAGTCTTTTAAGACCACTGCCATTGTCACCATTTCTCCCATACCCACCCCGTTCTCTTCTAGTCTTGTTGAACCCCTCCCTCCCACCATTTATTTTCTGCCACTCATCCACTCATGCATGATATCTCTGTCTCCTTGTTGTTCACCTTTAATCCCCTGCCTATCTGTGAACCTGCTGCCCTTTATAATTTAGCTTCCTGAACTTCAATATATGCAAACACAAAAATAAATTAAAGGAAGTGCAGGATTGGTACAGGAAGTGTGTGATTATGGACTTTGGCCTTTTTCGCAAAGATGGAATTAAGGTAATCAGCGTTATCGTGAGTGGTATTTATTGTGAACGCATCCTTCAGAGAAGGGACAGATGAAAAGCATGTTACAGAGAAAGACTTGACCAACTTTTACCAAATTTCGTAGATGGCAAAAGACATGCGAGTTCAGACTCTGAATGGAACCTGATGCAGAATTCTGGCACTTTGTGGAAAGTCTGCATGTTCCCATCAGTGGTGTTGGCTTAAGATGGTAAACACAATTTGCTTTCTGGTAATCATCTCACTGCACAAGTCCCAGGCACTGTAGTCTGGAGATAAGTAAATAGTGGACAACTCAGTGGAAGAGAAAGGTAGGTGATGGACTACAGGGCAAAATAATTTTCATCATTAAACTGCCAGATATGGGAGTGTCTTGGCATATCCCTCAAGACCACCAGGGAGACAGGCACTTTCAAGAGTACATGATCTTAGTGAACAAAAGAAAATAGTTAAAGTTGGAGGGAAAGTTGGTCACAATGAAACGACACAGTCGAAGAAATGTCAGTTGGAATCAAACAGATTGAGTAAAGGCAGAAGTTTCATAAATGGCCTTGGCTGCATTCGTATGGAGATGAGTTGGGATGGGAAGATAGAAAGGAATTAAAGCTGTCTGAGAAAGCTTCATAAATGGAGTGATGACAGTATGGCCATGGGTCACGAGCAAAGGTGGCAGGAGCGTGGGCAGGTTCCGCTGGGGGGAGGGGTGTGGTGGAGCATGGGTAAGAGCAGGGGAAAGAAGAGGTGAGAGGTAGTTTATTATTTTGTATGCAGCCTTTGGCTGCTGGATGCATCAATGATGACAGTGTTTTCAGTCAGCTGCCCCCTTTTTTCAGTCAGCTGGTACATTTTTCCAACCTCAGAAGGATGACAGGCTGAGTCAACACACCTGGTGGTATTTTAACGGCACAACAGTGGCTCAAACTCAAGACCCTAACATCTTAAGCCAGCCACCTTGACCGTTAAGCCAACAACAGGCTTAGGAGAGGTCGTGAATATAAGGGAATGATGGACCAGTGCATCTGCATTCCAGGCAAAATGGTTTCCATCTTAGGATTCCTAAAGTCGGAGATGCAGCCAAACACATTAGTGTTGGGGTGAAGCATATAGTTACTGAATGCTTTCAGGAAGGCTACTGGATGCATCAATACACTGTACCTGCTGGTTGATCAATATCAATGGAACTAAAATGGATCTAATGAAATGTGGTGTCAGCAGAACACGCTTAGGATATCATGGACAGCTAAAATAACAAAATGAAGTACAAGGAATGAGTTGAACATCAAGAAAACTATGAACGACACCAATGAAGAGCTTACAAAGATACTTTGGCCACATAACAAAAGGACCAGTAGATGAACCTGAGATGATGATTATGCAAGGAAATGTCAAATATGTCAAATATGGGATCTTGGCTCACGGAATGAAAGAGCAAGTTGGTCCAGTGTAAAAGGCAAAGTATTGACAACAAGACCATGATTTTGGCAAAACAAGCAAGGGAAATAATTAACAGGAAAGGAGGAGGAAGCACTAATCTGTAAGTAAGAGAGTTGGTTGGGTTAGGTAGGATTCATTGGGGTTAGAGAAAATTGTGGGTCGGGATGGAGATTAGACGAAATGGTGGTGCACTTGACATCCTCTAGGGAAGAGTGAAATTGAACAATTGAACAGCCCCCTGGAGAGATGAGTTTCACAAACAGGAGAAAAGAGCAATAAAAAGTGGAGGTAGATTTGTAAGGTCTGTGGGTGGAGAACCAGCATTTTTGAAGTTTAACCAAGAAGGGATTATTGGAAGGATTCCTGTGTTTTGGAGGAGTTGGGGAGGGTTGTAAGATTGATAGAGCAGGAGCGAGAATGTAGGAGACGAGGGTGGAAAAAAAAATGGCAGTATCCTGTCTAGAAAGTGAATGCAACAGGCCTTGTGCTTCTGCTTCATCACATGAGATTCCAATCATGGCGAGAACTTTAGGTTACACCGAATCCAGTGGAGACAGACAAGATGCTGGACTGCAGCCCAGAGGGGAGATCAGTTGTCTATTGAGCTACAAAGATCTTGTAGGCTGAGTAGTTCTGATTTTCAAGGATTGACTTGGAACGACAAAGGATGACATCTGTGGCTGGTTTTGGACAACAGCTTTGCTATATGGTCAGTCTAGGAGAGGTTGTGACAATGGTGAGGCCACGAAGTTCAAGAAACTGAACCTCTTCCAGCAGCTGACAATAGAAATCCAAA
Source organism: Eptatretus burgeri (assembly GCF_056783735.1). Classification (NCBI taxonomy): domain Eukaryota; kingdom Metazoa; phylum Chordata; class Myxini; order Myxiniformes; family Myxinidae; genus Eptatretus; species Eptatretus burgeri. The sequence goes on along the minus strand of NC_140964.1, from coordinate 62,976,551 downwards.
GTCACATAGAAGATAACGGAAGAGAGAGAGAATGCAGGAGATGAACGCAATGAAAGTATGAAAATAATAATTTATTTATGAGCAGAAAAGCAAGCAGAAGATAGAGAGAGGAAGAGAGAGGAAGGGGAGAGGAAGGTAAGCAGGTAACAAAGACATGAGTCGGGAAAGGGGAGAAGGATTCAACAATGTTGACCTATGATTATCAAATAAATAAATGATAATGTAAGGGCCACAAGCGCAAGGGTGGATGCAACAGACATTTACATTTATTTACAACATTTAACTCGCAGGGACAGCAGAGGACAAAGTAACATTTGACAATTCTATAAATGACAGTTACAACAGCTGGACACTAAACAATCCAGCTGGTAAAACTTAGCTTTGCAGGAATGAAGTAGGTCTGTTTCAGAATGAAACCAGAAATTGAAATGAAACCTTAATGGCTTGTAAGTTAATGACTTCATAAAATCAAAATAGTTACCATCAAAGTTGTGAAAAATACACAGGTACTGGGAACAGCATGTAAAATAAACATTTCAGTGAAGCAAAACAAAATCCAGAGTAGTATCAGCAGCCTGTAAGAAGAGACACATGATGTTAAAATATAACCTTTGTAATGTTTGAAGTCCATATTGTCAGTTAAATTGGGGGAATGGAAGCTGATGTGGATCAGGAGCATGGACTGGGGTGGGGGAGCATGGACCAAAGACAAGGAAGAGCGGATGGAAGAGGGAAAGAATGAGCAATGGAAATGGGACAGCCATAGACTTTCATTTGCAGCAAACCAGGTTCCATTTCAGAATCCTGAGTTCAGTGACATTAACATGGACATCACACCCAGGATGAAGGGACTCATTGTTGAAAACCTGCAAAAAAGCAGAGCTGTATGAATGCAGTGGTTGTGGTTTGATTCAACCAAGAAAGGAAAGAGCAAAGGGAGAAAAATAAAAAAAAGTTATGGAAGAGGAAAAGTAGAGAAGAGGCAGCACCATTCGGAATTCTCCTGAGGCCTGCACAAGCACGGAGGGCAGTCGGAAGTTCTTGAACCTCACAGCAAGGGAGAGTGAGAGAGCTTGAGTGGGACGGAGAGAGACAGGGACAGAAACATGTGTGTGTGTCATACACATATATATATATATATATATATATATATATATATATATATATATATATATATATATATATATATATATATATATATATATATATATATATATATGACACAAGCAGTATTTCCTGTTAATGGGTCTGCTAATGCTGACCCAGGAGCAGCAACCTGTAGGAAGACACATGTGATGTTAAAATGTAATATTTTAGAAATTAAAGGTCATTACACATGAGTGCTTTGTGTGGTTTCCCCAGTCGGAATTGAAATCCTGCAGTCTCTTAAAATGAATGTTCAACAAATTGTATCTCCCCTAAGGGTTAACCAATGCGGGCCAAAACCGTTTTGGCATGTGTGAGATAATGTTGGGTTATCAGGCGACACATGCACTTCAAAGGAATAATAGTTCATTGAAAGAAGACACAGGACGAGAGGGCAGACTGAAACAATGAATAGAGATAAATAAATAAATAAGGACACACTCAGTAAAATGAGAGGCACTTAATACAGAAAAGAACCTATGGTTCCACATGCACCCTTCCAGTCACACACAAAGGGGAGAAACCAGGCAAGGTATTAAAGGAAATGGGTAGTATGGAGAAGGACTGCAGGGGGCACAGGTCAGCACTCTGACGTCCAGAAGGCGGACTCGCTCCGCACAGATGCCATCGACCCCAGAGAAAGCGCAGGCATCCCTGGCTCCTACCAACTCGACTCGCCCAATAGTGAGTCACTCAATTTCCAAGAGAGTGAGAGCAGAGTAGCAAAGTGCAGAAGAGAGCGAGAAGTGAGAGAGAGCGAGAAGTGAGAGGGCGAGAAGTGAGAGGGCGAGAAGTGAGAGAGCGAGAGGTGAGAGAGCGAGAGGTGAGAGAGCGAGAGGTGAGAGAGCGAGAGCGAGAGGTGAGAGAGCGAGAGCGAGAGGTGAGAGAGCGAGAGCGAGAGGTGAGAGAGCGAGAGCGAGAGGTGAGAGAGCGAGAGCGAGAGGTGAGAGAGCGAGAGCGAGAGGTGAGAGAGCGAGAGCGAGAGGTGAGAGAGCGAGAGCGAGAGGTGAGAGAGCGAGAGGTGAGAGAGCGAGAGGTGAGAGAGCGAGAGGTGAGAGAGCGAGAGGTGAGAGAGCGAGAGGTGAGAGCGCGAGAGGTGAGAGCGCGAGAGGTGAGAGCGCGAGAGCAAGAGGTGAGAGCGCGAGAGCGAGAGGTGAGAGAGCGAGAGGTGAGAGCGCGAGAGCGAGAGAGAGAGAGAGATGAGAGAGCGAGAAGTGAGAGAGCAAGAGGTGAGAGAGCGAGAGGTGAGAGCGAGAGGTGAGAGAGCGAGAGGTGAGAGAGCGAGAGGTGAGAGAGCGAGAGGTGAGAGAGCAAGAGGTGAGAGAGCGAGAGGTGAGAGAGCGAGAGGTGAGAGAGCGAGAGGTGAGAGAGCGAGAGCGAGAAGTGAGAGAGGGATAGCAAGAGCGAGAGGTGAGAGAGCGAGAGGTGAGAGAGCGAGAGGCGAGAAAGTGAGAGAGCGAGAAGTGAGAGAGCGAGAGGTGAGAGAGCGAGAGGTGAGAGAGCAAGAGGTGAGAGAGTGAGAGGTGAGAGAGCAAGAGGTGAGAGAGAGCGAGAGGTGAGAGAGCGAGAACGAGAAGTGAGAGAGCGAGAGGTGAGAGAGGGATAGCAAGAGCGAGAGGTGAGAGAGCAAGAGCGAGAAGTGAGAGAGCGAGAGGTGAGAGAGCAAGAGGTGAGAGAGCGAGAGGTGAGAGAGCGAGAACGAGAAGTGAGAGAGCGAGAGGTGAGAGAGCGAGAGCGAGAACGAGAAGTGAGAGAGCGAGAGGTGAGAGAGCGAGAGCGAGAACGAGAGGTGAGAGAGCGAGAGGTGAGAGAGCGAGAGGTGAGAGAGCGAGAGGTGAGAGAGAATGCACTGCACTTTCAAACATTCGTTGCTCTCTCCCAGCACCGGCCAATGAGGTGGCACGTTACCCTCATTGTAGTGACGTCATGTCGACCCAATGAATAAATGATGCAACGTCTTGCTCTGTGCCAATGGTAGCAAGCCCTCGGAGGTCTTTGTCATGACCAGTGGCATGCCGGACGCCTTGTACTCAGAGTACAGGCTCAGAGGTGGGTCCAAACAAACTTGGCCCAAATATTAAATAAGACATGTAAATGCATGTCTCTCCTACCTTGCCTGGGTGCCTGGCCTTGTTCCTGGAGAGGACATGTACAAATTACACTTTTCTATAGAACGCATGTCAACTATACCGGCTCTCACAGCATACATAAGAACAGGACATCTTTTCTCGAACAGGCTCCTGGTTACAATAGAACATTCTATCCGATGCAAACACACGGACAACATGAACTTGACATATTAACTAATTTTTATCCCCTCCAAGGTAACACAGCTCACCCCTCCTACCCCCACCGTGTGTCATTACAATTACAAGAAAGTTCATCGAACACCTTACAGTGTTCAAGTATATAATTAAATTGAAATAAAATAAAGATTATGAAGGTCGTTGAGAAAAACATCAATTCCAGAAGTTTACCGCCATTGATGCAGTGGCTTTTACACCACCTTATCCAACAGGTGTGTGTGTGTGTGTGTGTGTGTGTGTGTGTGTGTGTGTGTGCGCGCGTGCGCGCGTGCGTGCGTGCGTGCGTGCGTGCGTGCGTGCGTGTGTGTGTGTGTGTGTGTTGGTATGTCTGGCTTCCTTCTTGGGACTACGGTACAGTAATTGGTCTTTATTACCTCCGCCACCGAAGGTGAAGGAGGTTATGTTTTCACCCATCTCTCTGTCTGTCTGTTTGTTTGTGTGTGTGTAGGATATCTCAAAAACTTGTGGATGGATTGGAATGAAACTTGGTGGGCAGGTTGGATTTGAACGAACCACCCCCCCCCCCCACCCTACCACAACAGCTCCCTTCGGCTGCATCCCCGTCAGAGGGGGGGAGGGCTCTTCGATGGTCATCAGGAGCTCTCCGGTCTCATGACCATCCAATCCTGACACTCCTCTTAGCGGATTTCAATCCAAATTGCAGGCTGGGCTTTGAGGGAAAGTCATGGCGGAGATCAACATTCCTCGCTCTCCAAGAACCTGATACACCTGCATTCTCCCAAACTAAAGCATGGCGATTTGTGGCAAGAGGAAAAGGTAAATTTAGTCAATCCAATTCATCACCGAAGAGGATGGTCAATACCAGCAGTGCCTGTTGCAGCCATTCTTTCCCTTTTACATTATGCCAATTATTCCCTGGGGCCTCTTCCCAAACTTGAGGACACATTAATCACAGCGGACTAACTGTGGGAGGTTATGCGGACCTCGCTGAGCCTTACCCAATCATGCTCTCAATTTAGTGGCATAACATTCCACAGATTATCTGGATGGTCATCTGGTGGCGGTACACAGATCCTGTCCTTGCAGGAGGGACTCATATCCATCAAACAGCCTAACATGGCAGGTTGCTGCATGCAGGCTGTCCCAGAGCCTCAGGGAGAGGGTGGTGGACCACTTGCCTGAGTGGCTACCTCCTTGAGCCCTCACCAGCCCTCAGAGGCACAGGACAGATCTCACACGTTACAGGCCAGACCTCGCACATCGCAGGCCCGACCTCAACAGGGTGTGGCCCCACAACACCTCTCCCTTGTGCTTCTTTCGTCGCACCATTACAGGTGTCCGGGAGGGACTATTTCAGTCGCTCAGATGTCTTACCACCACCTCCGGGGTGCGGCAACCTTATACGAGACAACCACTAGACTCCCCGTGGGACCCTGGCCGTACTCTGTTCCCTGTTTTTTTTTCCTTCCCTCTCCCGCCCCTCTTGTCTCCTGCTCCCCTTGTTGTGCGTTTCTGTGTGTTCGCCCTCATACGAGCCTCGACAGTGTATACAAAAGAAAAAAAAAAAAAAAAAAAACACACCTGAGGTCGAGCTCCATGTCCAAGCCACCGAGATGCCTGGTGCATAGAAATCTCTGAGGGGGCAATTTCTCCCGAGGACGGCCACACTAACTCTCCCTGGTCCTAATTCAGCCTGGGGACCAAGTGCCTCTTTGGCTGTCCCAATATCAATTTCACAGCCTCGTGTGTCCCATTGTTGCTGCAGGCAATGTGCAGGAGATGTGCAATGTGCAAGAGCCCCTATGGCTCTTGAGAAACTTTGTCTTTCCCTACAGCTGCTACTGGCATTGAGCCTCCTTCCGCGTCCTTTTACAATTTCCACGAGTGGCCATCTGCTTGTGACTCAGCACCTGCATAAAAAAACACAAATTGCTAAAAACCAAATGGGGCTCGGGCTGACCCACAATGGCCTGCTCTTCTCTTATGATGATGACGCTTCTTTAATACCTCTGGTTTTTTTTTACCTCCCTGTGGGCATTAACACTCCCCCATCAACGTTAACTCCCACCTCAAGAGTGCAGGGTCGACGACTATGGGCGTTGAGCCGATCCCCAAGAGGTAAGACCTAAACACCACGGGTCCCGATCAGACTCACCAGTGCCAGCTCACACACCTTGGTGGATGCAGCTCCCCAAAAAATGTGCAGGCTAGACCTCATGCACGCCAGTGTCGGCCCGACCCATGCACGTCGCAGGCTAATCTGCCGTCTCGCACACAAATGCTGGGTCACACATCACTGGGTCCAGGAGGGTCAAACCGTGCCTCCACAAGTACAGATTCAAATACCACAAGGGTTCGGTCACATTCTGCAGGAGCTGCTTACCGATCAACTTCCGCTAAATCGCCCTTACTGCTGCTCTCTCGTCTCTTATACTGTCTGTCTTTTCCGGGGCAGGGCATCGCCCACACCAAGACGTGGATGGTCCAGGCCATTTCTTTCTTCACCTTCAATCCCCCCTGTTCAAAATATATCTCCAAACTGTTGCTGACTCCCACAATTTTTGTTAAACGTACTTTTTATTTTAGCTCCCATCTCACCTCTGGTCTGTTTAATTTGAGTTCCATTTTGTTTAATTTGAGTCCTTATATCCCCCGGTGTGTACCCCGGTCAGAATAGGTACACCGTATCCCTGCGAGTCGTAAAAGGCGACTAAAATGGTTGGCGTCAGGAAGGGCATCCGGCCATAAAAACATCGCCTCAAAAGGAAACCATGATGAGTACAACTGATGGGCAGGGTACAGCCCGAAGTACCCCGTGGGGGTCCTCACCCCCTCTCGTTAAAACTCAAGGTGGGGAACCCGATCGAAGCAAGGGAGGAAATTTTTCCATTTATGATGACCAATCGTCTGATGCCCCACGTGGAGATCGGTTTCTGAGGTTTGGTACATGGAATGTAGGGACAATGACAGGGAGATCTGGAGAAGTGGTTGAAACATTGGTCAGAAGAAGAGTGGACATATGTTGTGTGCAGGAGACACGGTGGAAGGGAAGTGGTGTGAGAATGGTGAAGGGAAGGCAGGGGCAGAAGTACAAGTTTATGTGGCAGGGGTGCCCGGAAGGCGTGCATGGTGTTGGTGTCATGTTTTCTGAGGAGTTTGTAGACAGTGTAGTGAGTGTGACTAGAGTGAGTGAAAGGTTGATGATGGTGAGAATCGTGATCGGAAATCTCTTGGTGAACGTCATCTCGGGATATGCCCCGCAGGTCGGTCGAAGCGATGAAGAGAAGAACATGTTCTGGTGTGCGATGGAGAAGTTGATGGAAAATGTGAAAGATGAGGAAGTTGTTGTGGTTGGAGGAGACTTGAATGGACATGTGGGAAGGAGTCCAGACGGTTTTGAGGGAGTCCATGGGGGTTATGGATATGGTGTGAGAAATGGAGAAGGTGAAAGGATCTTGGAGTTTGCTGATGGAGCTGATTTGTTGATCTGTAATACTCAATTCCAGAAAGCGAATAATAAGCTTATTACATACACGTCAGGTGGGTTGACGACAACCATTGACTACCTGATGGTGCGTCAGCAAGATAGGGGAAACCTCCGGGACACAAAGGTGATCCCAGGGGAGGAGACTGTTTCGCAGCACCACCTGGTTGTCTGCGATATAAGGGTGAAAGGTGCGCGGAGAATTCGGCGGGTGAAGTACCAACCGAGGATGAAGGTGTGGAGGTTGAAAGAGGCGACAGTGAAGGAAGCATTCAGAGAGAGGCTGAGTATGGTTGAAGATGATGTGGTTGAGCTTGAAAGTGGTTGGATGTCAATGAAAGATAGTCTATTGGGAGCCGTTGGTGAGGTATGTGGATGGACAAAAGGACCACCGAGGCACTCGGAAACATGGTGGTGGGGTGATGAAGTTGGAAAGACGATTGAAGAGAAGAGGAAGAAGTTCAAGGAATGGCAAAAGGCAAAGGATACGGTGGAAGAAGAGGCTGCACATGAAAGTTATAAGGAAGCCAAGAAGGCTGCAAAGAAAGAGGTTGCAAAGGCGCAGGAGGCCCATAGGAAAATGTTCGGAGAACGCTTGGATTCGGAGGAGGGTAAGAGAGCGGTATTCAGGATTGCAAAGCAGATAGCGAGAGAGAGATTTGATGTGACGGGGGTGAGTTGCTTGAAGGATGAAGTGGGACAAATTGTTGTGGATTCAGATGGAATTAAAGGAAGATGGAAGAGATATATGGAAAGGCTGTTGAATGTAGAAAATGAATGGGAGAGCAACATCGAGAGTAACCCGGTTTTAGGACCAGCAGAGAAGATAACTGAGAAGGAAGTTGAGGAAGCTATAAGAGCAATGAGGAGTAGAAAAGCAGGAGGGCCGACGGGAGTTGTGGGAGATATGTTGAAGGCAGCGGGAAGTTGGGGTGTGAAGAGAATGACAGAGATCTGTAATCTGGTGGTGAAAGAAGGCCGCATTCCAGTGGATTGGGAACTGAGTACCCTCGTCCCTCTGTACAAGGGGAAAGGTGACCCTCTGGACTGTGGCTCCTATAGAGCAATAAAGTTATTGGAGCATGGAATGAAGGTATTGGAAAGGGTGTTGGAGAAGAGGATAAGGAAGAAGGTAAAGATTGACGAAATGCAGTTTGGATTTATGCCTGGAAGAGGAACGACAATGCGATTTTTATTGTAAGGCAGTTGCAGGAGAAGTACATGGAGAAGAGGAAGAAGTTGTTTTTTGGGTTTGTTGATCTGGAGAAAGCATTTGATAGGGTCCCACGCGAAGTAATGGCATGGGCATTGAGGAAGTTAGGAGTGGAGGAATGGTTGATCAGAGTAGTGATGGCCATGTACGAGAGAGCACGCACAGCTGTAAGGACGAAGGATGGGAACAGTGGTGAGTTTGAGGTGAAGGTGGGAGTGCACCAGGGGTCGGTACTAAGTCCACTTCTATTTGTAGTTGTGATGGAGGTGCTGGCTCGGAGGGTAAAGGAGGGTTTACCGTGGGAGCTGCTGTATGCAGATGATCTGGTGTTGATTGCAGAGAGTATGGATGGACTGAAGGAGAAGATGAACAAGTGGAAGGAATGTATGGCGGCAAAAGGGTTGAAGGTGAATATCGGAAAGACGAAGGTGATGGCAAGTGGTAAAGCATGTGGTGAGGTGGAAAGGACTGGGAAGTGGCCGTGTGCTGTGTGCAGGAAGGGTGTCGGAGTGAACTCCATTCAGTGTACAATGTGTGCTGAATGGGTTCATCGAAAATGTAGTGGTGTGAGGGGGTCATTAACCAGTGTGGCAGCTAC
>NC_140964.1:62895343-62962843 GCF_056783735.1 Eptatretus burgeri | reverse complement strand
ACGGATAATTTCACACCAGCACACGGATAATTCCGTGACGCGGCAAGTCGCTAACCGACCGTGAACGCCAATAACTCAACCACGTGACTTAGGGTCGTCCATCGAGTTAATCCGGTTACCTAAAAATAAGCACGTGACCTAATTACCGGGGGACACGCCCTCGGTACGCCTTGTCCAAACCGGATCACTTTACCGGATCAGATGCAGCCAAGCAACACTGCCAAGGACGTACCGGCTAACAAGAACGGATCGTTGGGAATAAAGTCCCGGCTAAGTTGGGATAGGAATATGCTGGATCAATGAAAGAAAAGAAAAAAACGAGCTGGCAACATTTCTACAGAGGGATTTATTAACAGGCATGCGAGGAAAGGTGTGTGCACAGTGAATATCGCTTTTATTGCGGTGTGTAAGCAGAGATCAGAATAAATGTGAAAGGTGTGGCAATAATCCAAGCAACTTGCAAAAGCAGACACAGAGCAGATTTATCCCGATATAATTCTTCCACAATCAAAACTTAAACGAGGACAGGCACCATCACTCTCTCTCACACACACACACACACACACACACACACACACACACACACACACACACACACACACACACACACACACACACACACACACACACACACACACACACACACACACACACACACACACACACACACACACACACACACACACACGCTCTGCGCGTTCTTGCGAAACTCTGGGCGTTCTGGGCACAAGAGAAACTTGCGGTTCTGGAATGTGTCAAGCTCAAGGAGAGCGGAGTTTTGTTGCAGTGTGAACACACCTGGCCTGTAGGGGTTGCGTTTCCGCTTTTTCGTTCCATCATTGTCCTTTCCACTCAGTGGTGTGTTCTCCTCAGCAACCTCACGCTCGGGGCTTGTGAATGCCTCAGACCGACCATCATACTCTGCAATCATTGTATCTCCATCTATTAAATCACAAGAGTCACAACAATTCAGGAAAGCAATAATAATGACAAAAAAATCAAAGAAGCACAAAATGAACATGAGGCAGCCAAGTTTTATTTGTGATAATTCCTGAATGCATTCCTCAATCATTTTCAGCAAACTACCTCATTGGACAACATTACCTTTGCTTTCTGCAGCAGCTGCATCCCCATCACGTGGAGCTGCCTGAGGGCGCAGCTCAATCGGGCTCTGCAGTTCGGTGACAAGATCCGGTTGCCCTGGTAGCTTCAACCGGAGCTTGGGGCGCATGCGTGGCTTCCGGGGTGCAGCCGGTGCCATCTGGCTCTCCAACTGGGAGAGGCCCACCTCAGTAAGAAACACGCCATCTCGGGAGTAGACCTTTGGGGGTTCTGTGTGGAGACGGAAAATGGTGTTGAAAGCAAAATGAAAAACAAAAGACAGACATATTGACTGACTCAATGTTGTCAATTCAGCTGTACAACCTGCTTTATCGATGCAATGGGCAAAATAAAGAACACCAAGGTTTCAATTTGAGAAAAAAAAAGAAAAAGAGAGTGATGAAACAATGTTGCCCCAAATATACCTGAATCTTTAACTTTACATGGTTGCGGCAGTACCACTTCCTTCTCTGGTGTCGGATTGATTGTTGCTGATGAGAAAAGTGGGGAGGGGCAGGAGGGGTTGGGGGAAACAAAAACGGGGATGAAATAAAATTGCTCTGGATGTTGAAAGCAAGAAGAATGAAAACTATTCAGCCCTTCACCAAACTATTGCACTTGGGCAAGTTGAAACCACAAGGATATTCTGGGTGACCAATGTACACAAGATGGAAGGGGGTGGTTGGGGAGAGGAGTGGATTGACAGAAATACTGTCAAGACAATGGGGGGGGGGGGGGGAAGAAAAACGTGGAAAAAAAATATGATGGGGATTTGGAGGCATCACCGTGGAAAGAGGGGAGGCAAGTTAAGAAGGTTGCAAGGAAAGGGGAAGGGTGAGAAGGTGGGAGGGGGAGGGGAGATGAAGACAAATAAATTCCCATTTTGCATATGTAATAAGCAAATGGCAATAGGCCTGATGCACACGAGTACCAACCTATTTCAGTGAAGTCTTCAAATGAGAAAATCAAAAAGAAACAAGTCGAGGTACATTCAAAATACACCGCCCCATGTCACATAAAGAAATAACATATCTTCCAGCACACGACATTGCCGGGGCACCTTTGGCACCCGGCGATGCCGCCGTGCAGCACATGGAGACGGAATTGGGAGGGAGTGCGGAGCACAATAATTGATTAGATGATTAATTACATCATTAAATAAAATAAATAATAATCATGAAATAATTAATTTCTTAATTGTCTAATAGCATACCAAAACCACCAATGTTTCATCCGAATGTGTAAGTTTTTGAAAATCAAGTAATTCATCGAAAAATGAGTAATCAATCAATTAATTGATTAAATAAATTAAAAATACCTATCATAGCCAAATCACTTGTTCACTGTTATGTCCAGCAGCTAGGATATCAGCTTCCTAGCTCAAAAGGTGCCTGAGACATTACCCAGACGAGTAAGAAAATAAATAAGTATTTCATAAATCGATAATAATGAAGTAATTAATCAATTAATTGATTGATCAAGAAATAAAAATACCGTTTTTGCCAAAGCACATCTTCACTTTTGTCTCCATATTTCAGCTACCAGGCTCAAAGGATGGCTGAGATATCAACCAAACAAACAAGAAAACAAACAGAACAAAAAAAAAAAAAAATCCCATCGTTCGGCGCCCAGTGATGACGTCATGCATCACCTGGATATGGAATTGGGAAGGTGCGGTGTACAATATTTTGTTTTATAGTAAAAAAAACTTGAAATTGACCAACCAAAGCAACTCTGATTATAGTCTGAAATTGGAATGTCTTTTGGGGACCAATAATGAGTACACAAGCACACAGGTGTGTGCTCGTCCCTAAAATATAAAGAACACGAAAAAGAGCAATCAGAGATTGCAGACCCTTGCCAGGACTTGTTTGGTGTGGTGTTTGTGAAATTCTGTATGGTGTATTTTGTGTGGTGTTTGTGTACTGAGACATACTACATAATTAGTGACATACTACTACTGAGACATACTACATAATGTGTACTACATAATTAATGAGACATAACTAGAAGTGCCACTTTATAACTGCTGGCAGTGATGACTGAGGAACCAAGATGTCCTGCTTTGATCGGACACTTAACCCTGACCCATGATGTTCATTATTATTCCACTGAATTTAGAATGGGATTAAAATTAATTAAATTCAAATCAAATACAAGACCAAATAGGTACAGTCCTCCATTGGAGTAATCAGAAGGAACCCAAAACTAGAAAAAAACCAAAGATGAAGTCATCAGGAGGAACCTGGATAGGAATCGCATTTCAGCTGCTGCTCCTCTACCATATCCAGGCACAGCCAAGTGAGCCTTATTCAAAAAAAGATTTTTAAATAATAATGATAGTAATAAAAAAATTCAAGAAAGAACCCTCATCAAAAATATTAAATAATTCTGGCTGCCAGACATTGCATCCGATTAGGTTGAAATTTAAAACATATAATACGCATCAGAACAAGATCATAATGGTGAAGTTTCATATCGATTGATTAAGCGGTTCAAGAGAAATGATTTTTAAAAAATATTTTTCCTCAATCCAATATGGCTGCCAGACCATGTGACATCAATTATTCAGGAATACCCTGGTATCCCCAAGGCTTGGGGAACATTTTTGTGAAGTTTCCCCTTCATCTGTCCAGCCATTCTGAAGAAGAAGATTTATATTGTTTTTTTTTTTGTATACCTCGTCGAGGCTCATATGAGAGCTAACACACAACGCACAGCAAGGGGGGCATGAGACAAGAAGGGTGGGAGAGGGAAGGACAAAACAGTGGGGAACAGAGACATTAGGAGATCTGTGGAAGGGAAAGGGTTGGGGTGGGGAACATGGGGAATATAAAATGGACATCATGGGGACTTTCAGGAAGGAAAGCAGGGAATTTGAAGGAGGTGGGCTTGGGTGGATTATCGGGGATAGAAAAGATCAAGGATTTGGATGGGGGATGATAAGAGGTGGTGGTGAACAGCTGTTTTGAAGGCCTGGAGGGAAGAATGGGATTGAATAGAGTGAGGGAGTCTATTCCAAAGGTGGGAAAAAAGAGGAATGAAAGAGTGAAGGTGAGCAGCGATTGGTGATTTTGGTAGTTTTACCGGAAGGGGGTTTTAGGGTAAAACCCAATACAGCAGCCACACCATGTGACTGATGATGTCATAATTATCAATAAAACATTCGACATGAGTAGTCGCTCAAATGGTGAAAGTTTCATCTCAATCCGACAAACGGTTGCAGAGTAAAACATGAAAGTTCTGTGCGGAGAAATAAACAAGAAAAAGACGTCATGCAGAGCACGACACTTGCAAAATCCACCCCCCCCTCTTCAAAGGTTACCGTGGATACATCAAATTGTCCATTTCATTGAGATAAAATTTGACAATCTTAATCAAAGCTCAGGTCAATTGGATGAAAGTTGATTGTCAGATTGAAATTGATAATTTTAGAGGTTTGACCTTGAGTTGACCTTTCACCTTTTGAGCTCAAAAATAGTTGGTTTCCCAATTCAGTGATGCACTATGCAATTGCTGCTTAATTTTCAGGCTGATCAAATGAAAATTGATCATTTTTCAGATGAAATGTGACCTTAAGTTGACCTCAAAATATAGTTGGTTTCCCAATTCAGTGACGCAATATGCAAACTTTGTTTATATTTCAAGTCAATCGGATGAAAAATTATTTTAGAAATTTGACCTCAAGATGACCTTTGACCTCAAAATCAATAGGCTTCTCAGTTGAGACTACCTCTGCAACTTGGTAAAGTTTCATGAAGATCGGTTTAGAATTGTAACCTGTAGGCGATTGACAGAGACAGACGGACAGACAGACAAGCAAAGACAGACAGAGAAGCAAAGACAGACAGAATAACGAAATCGACTGACCAATATACTTGAAAAATATTCGATTTTGCAAGTGACAAATGAACCCAAATGCAATTCCATCTCCTTCGGCGATGGTAAAAAATATTCGAAGAGATAAATGAGATGATTAAAGGGAAGGGAGGCATCAGACGTGAACCTTGTACTCATCTCTTGGATAATGCCTTCAAAGTGGATTTTCACCTTGGGGGAGTGGAGGAACATATGGACGGCAGGAAGAGCAGTCAAACCCTTGGTCTGCCGCTTCCTCAACGTAGTCTTCCAAAAGGAGATTTTCGCATGTCGCATGAACCCACCTGTGCATCAGCAGCATACAGCACAATGTCCAATCAAAAGCTTTGGAAGAGAAAAGTGTGATCGTTACATGTTTTCAGTCGTATGAAGAGTGTCCACTGGAATGGGGCTCGTTGTGTACACACCTGTCACATTGACGGCACTGAATAACCAGCTCGTTTTCCTGGTACTCCTCCATGCAATTAGGGCAGGTCGAGAGGCTTGCACACAGCCCACAATGTGTGTAGTTCTTCTGCCACTCACACTTGAACCCGGGCGACGTGGCACCGCAGCGTACACAGCACACACACCTACGAACCAATGCACAAAGTGAACACCACATCCAAAAAAACTGAATGCAAAATTAGTTTACAATCCTATTTATGGTGTTAAACAACATTTTTTACATCAATGCAAATCCCACAGGGACACAGCTCAAGCAACTTTTGTCAATAAATGTGAGATTAAAATAAACAACCATTATATCTTATGGATCATGAGGCTGTGAATGACAATGAAGTAACAATCTCATTGAAAAGATGTTATGTTAAGAACTAGGTGCTCATGGAAAAAGAGGGAGGGGAGGAATCAAAAGGTGGAGGAAAATAAAAACACAATGCAATGACAGTCAGTATTCCGTCTGAGAATAACTTATGCAGCAAAGAGCAACACCTTCCCATAAAGTACATTATTATTGGTTGTTATCTCAATTTGCAGGTGTCAGGAGGTGGGAGGGAGTTCTACCAGAACTCAAAATCTCCACCTCCTATTTCCTGGTGAAGGATCATGATTCACTAACCAAACTGTGAAGTTTCGTTCCCATCGTCTCGTTCCAAGAGCTCTTTTCAGAATCTTCAATGAACCTCTGATAGCCTCCAATTGTAGCTCGTTTGTAGTGATATAAATACTCAGTAAGGATTTTCTTCATCATTGCTGGAGCTACAACTATCAATGGTACAATTTCAACTTTCTTCAATTTCCAAGTCCTCTTCACCTCATTTTTCAGATCCTGGTATTTGGTCATTTTCCTAATTTGTGCCATTTAGTCCAAAGTCATTGGGAACTGAAACCTCAATCACCAATGCCGATTTTTCCTTTTTGTGTTTGAGCACCATGTCTGGACATGATGCCTTGTAATGTCCACACTTGATGAGATAATCTTGTCATATGTGAGCATTATTTGTTCATTTTTGAGGATCAGCTCTGATTTGTGTTTCCATGATTGTTCTGGGACCGGGAGATTGAAATGTTCACAGATGTGGCAGTGAATTACTCTGCAGACGCTGTCATGTCTTTCTGTGTACAGCTATTCTGACATGAGTTTTTTACATCCCGAAAGGAGGTGATGAGTATTTTCTATTTCTTCCCCACAAAACCTGCATTTGTCTGATTGGCTCAATCCCACCATCGTAAAGACATTCATGTGGTGTCATTGGTCTTGGGCATTTATAATGATTCTTTCTCCATCCCAGTTGAGCTAATCTCTTCTTCATCATTCCAATGAGCCTTCTGTGTCTATGCTAAATCTGTCCAACTCTATTAATTTACACACATCCATACTCTTTTATCGTTCTCCCAGTTGTCGGTGCACATTTGCTGATACTATTTTGTTATATATTTTTATTTTGTCTTTTTCTGCAGTCATTGGGGCAATTTATTTAAAGGTCTCCACCTCTACAAAATAATTCCAAGTTGCATTCTCTTCACTGGCTGAGATGTACATTATTCTATCTCCCATTTTTATTGAGTTTTGCATACATATATTATGTATACCAATAAACACTTAATACGCCTTTTTAATTTGTGACCTTTCACCATGAAACCCAGATGTAGTTATGCAAAAATGTGCTTTCATTTGTTTCAGAACAATTGGTTCTTCAGCTTTTTGTGTAAATAGTCTTGTTTTGCAAATGAGGAGGAGGGGAGATTGGGACCATACTCTGTGCAGAGCGTTGGTGCTGCTTAAGCAGTCTCCTTGGCAATTGGGCACAATCCTGGACGGGTCGCCACTCCGACACAGGATGCCAGCAAGCTGGCACTCATTTTGCCGACCTCGGAAGGATGACAGGCCGAGTTAACCCCACCTGGTATCAATTCAACAGCCGAGTGGGATTTGAACTCTGGATCCAAGGATCCAAAGCCCACCACCCTAACCATTAAGCCAACACCAGGCATTTTGCAAACGAAGCCCTTCTAAAATGAGCTAAATCATGAAGCGTATCAATACTAGATCTGGGATTTTAGTCAGGAAGGTGTTACTGACTAAACTTTTAATAATAACAGGAAACTCATGGCCTGAGTTTAAAATACAGTATTCCCTCACTTAAAACATGTATATTGCATTATGGGACATCCCACCAAAACACCAAGCGACGATTCAGTGCACTGTACATGTGCTGTTTACCATAGCAAGATGTCTGACGCTCGCTCCTGATACTTTTTTGCATCATGGCACCCCCAAACATCCAACAAGTGCTTCATCTTCCGATTTTAATTTGTTTGTTTTGCTAACACGATTTCCGAGGTCCAATGGTGATGGACGAGTACAAACACGTGGACAACCACACAGGTTGACTATTCTGTCAGCACCCTTGATTCAGGATTTCAGGCAAGGTGGTTGAGGATAATCGAGTGTCCAGGTCTGTATACTCGCCTTTAAGCTGACTAGACTGGGTTTGAATCTCGAACAGACTATAAACTGTCATCCTGGTGTTTCACAGCCAGCATCGTCCATCAGGAGGAAGTTAAGTATTATGTTAATTTACACAACAGTCCTTGTATTGAATTATATCACTGAATAGTGATGTATTATTTGTGTTTGTTATGTCAGTTACTGGTTAGTGAGAAAACAGTGCACTATTGGGTCTTGTGACAGGGTCTGGAACCTATCTCTTGTACCATGTTAAAAGTGGTTCGCATAAAACGATTTCGCTTTCAATGCCCCTTTCTTGGAACGCATCCATTGCTTAAAGCGAGTGAATACTGTCGCAAGGTGAAATGAAACAAGGTGAATCCAACACTACAGTTGCTTTTTTTTCTCCCTCTGTTAGGTTCAAAGAGTTTTCCTTTTGCACCTTTTCCTCCACTTGGGTCCCATTAGATTGAGTAAGAGATGCTCAAAAATAAAATGAAGAATATTAATATAGCAACATGTCATTTAATGATATTAATCAAAGTACAAACTAGAAGGGCACTCGGGAGAGCGCAAACAGCTGCCACGCAATGCCCGATCAGGTAGAACATATCAGGCCGCATAAAATTTTTGAAATATCATACTATACATCGTTTTTAGTGATATCTCTCATTGGTGAAGAATCACCAAAAAAAATTCTGGTAGCCAGATCCGGAACCGGATCTTCAACAAAATATCATCAGTTCGTCCTTGTCACACACCCAATCTGCCCGGCAAATTTCATCCGAATCCGTCCATAAGGTTTTTTATGTTATCCTGTACACAAACAGACAGACAAACAGGGGTGAAAACATAAAATCCTTCCACCTTCGTGGACAGAGTGCCCTATACAGAGGGAAATGAGCATTACACAGGACTACTTCAAAAGTGCATCCCAAGGAATGTTGGTGGCAGCCCACGTGAGTAACACCTCACCCTGCCATCAGCATCATTCAGCATCACTGTACAGAAGAGAAAGTCTCATGTCATGGTGAGTCTTTAGTCATTCCTTCTTTGTTTTATTTTAGTTTATTTGTTCCAGTCATTTGAGTGTTAACAATTACATAAAAATGAGTATGTGAACGTCAAAAGTTGTTTAACTCCCTCCGAACAAAACATGTTTATCGTATATTTTCATGCAAATACCCTGCAGGCGATACGTTAAATTAGTTCCAAAATTTTCAACTGCGGGTGCCAGTAAAACGGTATTTCACCATATGGGACGTGACTTAATCACAGGAAGCTAAGTTAAATTATCAAGGAGATACAAAAATAAGCAGTTTTATTTTTCCAAGTTTAATGACAAGATCCTAAATTACAGTTCTTTTGTATATCTCACATGAGCAAAAACCACCCGTCACTTCGTTGACAGGAATACTAAAGGGGGAGGGGAGGGGGGGTTCAAAGAACAGCTTTCAAAAATATTTGACTCTGTAATTTAGAAAAAAATGTTAATATGGCAAATGGCTCAAAAATTGGGTGTTATAAAATACATTTTGCTTTGAAAGTCAAAAAGACAAACCATATGACCTTTGTAAATCATGTACCTCTACCTTGTAGCAAATGCCGAATGTACCTCCCAATCGGGCCATGAACTGTACAGCTATCAACTGAAGGGCACTCGGCAAGTGGCTTAAGCACTCATGCAAGCACTCCGAGTAAATGGTCTCGAAGGAATGGCTGGCCAGCCTGTGCTTGCATACCATAATGGATCCCTTCAACTGTAAACCCAGTCTTCACCGCACCCACAGCAGAGAAAATTTTTTTTAATGAATTCGTTCACATAATGACTTTATCTACAAAAGAGTTGCTGTTTAATGTAGAACAATGCTGGAGAAATCGCAAAGTTTAATTGCCCGTGAAATAAACATTGTAGATAATCCTTCCCATTGCCTGATAGTCTGTGCACGCGCCACGTGGTACATTGGTTTGGGGCCCGCATAAACGAAACAACTTTATTTTAAAACATCCGTTTTTCACCAGATTTGCTTTGATCTCTTGTAGAGCACCTAACAAAACCTCCAAAAATCGGCACACGGATCTGGCAGATGCTCTGGATAGGCAGTTCCTCTGGGGAAAAGGGCGTGAGGTCGAGCAGTGAATGCATTTAATCATACAGCTCAATGAAGCTGGTTAATTTTGGCACATTCCTAAATCTTTTGTTTACTCAATATAATTCTCCAAACAAAAGAAAAAGATAAGTTTAATGCTTTGTAAATTTCACATTTTCTTGTGTATGTATGGCAGAGGGAACATAACCATGCTTGCTTAAAGGAAATAGTTTTGTTGGCTTCGTTATCAAACTCGTCATTTCCTTAAATTATCAGATTTCGCTCCAGGTTGACACTTATTTGGTACAAACGATATCCTATTCTCAAAGCCGAAATAATATTTTGATGATATACTTTAATTAGTCCGTGAGAGTAGATCGTGGGAAATTGTATCATAAAATGCATGAAATCACTCCACGCTCCTGATTTGCGAAATATAGCACTGACAAAAGCAATGCATCCAGTGATTCATAGATTCATAGGGATGGCAGCTTCAGACCACAGCGAGGTTACCTCAGATACACCTTAAGACCCCATAGAAAGCGGTGACTGAGGATGCGGCTGATAAAGGATATAATTAAATTAGGCCATGAATCTTCTTTAAAAGTTGTGTTTTAATTCACCCAAGCATCCAATTCTCACTCACTGCACTTCCTTGGAGTTTTCTTCATATGCATGCAGTTTCAGGCTGCTAGGTTTCATGATTTTGGAGTTATGAAGGGGAGATACACACACACACACACACACACACACACACACACACACACACACACACACACACACACACACACACACACACACACACACACACACACACACACACACACACACACACACACACACACACACACACACACACTCTAATCCAAAGCTATTTAAGGTACCAGTATATCGTCTGTCTTCTGTAAAGCCAACAAAGTCCTTGTCTTGTCTTCTGGGTCACTGTGAAACAGCTGAAGCAACTAAAAGTCAGCAAGTGTGGGTCTCTCGCAATCCATATCGTCACCACATTCGTCCTGTTCTTCTCCAGAAATTATCCCACTTTTCCGTCAACTTTCAGTTTGAATTTGGCCGTGAAACTTTCACATTTTCTCTTACTTGTACTGACAGCAGGGGTGTGTTCAGTTTCCAAGCAGCTAGTTAGCACTTGCCAAGCCAGATGTTCCTTACCGATGGTTTTGATTGGAGTGCTTGCTTAAGTGCTTACGCCATTTCACAACGCATCTCCAGGTCATGTGGAGACTTAAGCTGGATTTAATGCCATGAACAAACTAACAGCTCTTGAAGAAACTTAGTAACTAAAAACACCCCTGACATTGCAAGGCAGTGACTTGCAATGGTACGGACGATTTTGTGAAATGATATAAAATTCAACAGCCGGCAGGGTATTTATACATTTCTAATGGATGAGCAGCGTGGGTTTTGGTCACATGGGTAGAGGAAGCCACACTGGTTTTTAACACATCGGTCTAGTAAACTTTAATTATCACAAATAACACTTTCTCAAGATATTCATTTTAATATCAATTCGTCATTTACAGCAGTTGTATTTGAAACAAGAACGGGCACTCGGTAGAGCTCATACCTTCGCCAACGCTACATTTTGCACCACCCCCCCCCCCCAGAAACTGTTGATTGTGAGGGTATTTAATCCCATACCACATCTGCCATCTCATATGTGTTATGATGGCTTAAAAACATTAAATTTCGTGCTGTTTGATACTGATTCACGTATATTGTACAATTTCTGTATGAACTCCCTGACCTTTTTGGGTGTCGGTGTCAAGTCAATCTGATGACAACTGGTCATATAATAAGAAATCAAATATTACACATCACAGGATAGGGAATTGAATTCTAAACATTTTGAATCTACTTACATGCAAATTGTATAAGAATTGACCGCGTTATGATAATAAAGGTCGTTAACCCCCCTGACCTTTGACCCAAACCGCTAACAAAGGTAATGACGTCATTGTGTCATATCGTATATCACAAGATTGGGCATTGAATTCACAACATTTTGGCATTGGTTGCATGCAAATTGGATAAAAATCGACCGCACTATGGCAAAATGACGATTTTGACCTTTTCATGACCTTGACCTTGACCTTTGTACTCTTAATTTTGTAATTGGTATTAGAGTGTGGAGAACAGAACAGTCAACATTTTGGTGTTGGTTTCATGCAAATCGGATAAGAATTGACCGTGTTATGACTTAAACCGCACATTTTGCAATGTCGTGACCCCCCTGACCTTTGACTCCCAACCGCTAATAAGGGTTATTACGTCATTGTGTCATGTCACATATCACAAGATGGGGCATTGAATTCTGAACATTTTGGCATTAGTTGCATGCAAATTGGATACAAATTGACCGCGCTATGGTAAAAAGACGATTTTGACCTTTTCATGACCTTGACCTTGACCTTTGACCCGATCGCTCCCAAAATCTAATCAAATGGTCCTCTTGAGATCGCGCATCTCCCAATCATGTGGAAATTAAGCTGGCTTGCAGAGTATACCCGCTGAGGGTTATATGTGCCTGAAATTTTCCGAGCACTTCCCCCCCCCCCCCCAAGTGTGGGGTATACTTTGCGTGAATTATTTGGGTGGATTACTTGCATTAAAATATGGCAATTTAATTGTAGTATCTGAATTAGTTCAGGAACGATCGATTGTTCATGAATACTCATGAGTAATATAACTTGTGCAGAAATCGAAAAAAAGTCCTCCATCACACTGTGTCCATAAATACAAGGCGAGCGGTTCCACTTACACTTTACATAATATTGTTACGGTTGTGGAAATTCGCATTACACCATAAAGGGTCCTCAGGTGAGATATATCGGTAAGTTCATGTGTAGTTAACCCAAACCCGTTGTATAGAGGGAATATGTGTGATTCATCCGGGCTGTGACGCTTTGAGTTAGCCATTTTTCTTTCTCTATTGTTATTTTGGACCATTAAGCCACCAACAACTCAAACACCACCACCCTTGCCTCTTTACCTCCACAACTCCATCCCGCAAACATCGCTTCACCGCCATTCCCAAACGACGCCCGCCAACCACCAAACCACCACAGCAAACCCCCCACCACCTTCGCCTATCTCCTTCTACAACCATCGACCACACCACCAGTCAACACCGAACGTCGTGCTGTCCAGGGCCCGTTCGGTAATTGATGCCGAATGCGTTGAGCCGCGGGTACGAATGCGTTCCTCTCATGGAGAAATTCGGATCAGGAAGGGTTCACGCCCCTTTTTCTCCGTCCAATGGGCGAGCGTCGGACGGTATGGCCCCGCCTCCAAGCGCGATGAATGTGGATTCTTCACGGGAGAGAATTCGGATCAAAAGAGGCTCACGCCCCTTTTTGCCACACCAATGGCTGAACAGAGGGTGGCATGGCCCCGCCTCCAATCGCGTTTTGATCCTAATATTTGCATATACGCTCCTCCTCCGGTCTATAAAGACACGAGCACAAGGCGACTCGCGCGGCTGGTCGGGGCGAGTGAAGACGGGAGTTCAGGTCGAGTGAAGACGGGCGGCTGGTTGGGTCGAGTGAAGACGGGCGGCTGGTCGGGTCGAGTAAAGACGGGCGGCTGGTCGAGTGAAGACGGGGGTCGTCATCGAGGTTGCAGTGTGGGGGTCGCTCATCTCGTCGTTTGTGCCGTCTCGTCGCGGGATTCGAGCCAGCCAGCCATTCCCTCGCTCAACCCTGAGCATCGACAATTCTCCTCTCCCCCATCCGCGCTGAGATAGTGCCGGTGGCCCCATTCCTTCCCCACCCTAACCGTGGTGCCGACCCAACCGTGCTGGCGCAGAGCATGCCGGAGAGGGCTCACCGACCACGCCAGGGGCACGGAGTCAAGGCGCAGCTGCGCGAACATTGCGGCTTGCCCGCCATCACGTCACGAGGACGCGGGTAAGACCTTTTCGGTCTCGTGGACCTGGCCGTTCCTCCAGGCTCCGCGCACATTTGGTCCATGGACCTGTCTGCCTCCTTGCCTGTGAGGGTGGCTTTCGTTTCCTTTGCTTTTCAATGAATGCTGTGGCGCCGTCCGACAAGTATAATTGTTTAAGTCCCTCTATAATAATTATATTCGGTTGTAGCTCTGCATTATGTCCTTGCTTTTATTGTGATTCCTTGCTTGACTGTGAATACGTGCTTGTCTGTATGTGTGTAATAAAGTGCTTGCTTGTTGAACTGTTTCCCGTTTCGTTGCGTCGCTTTCCCCGATTTGAAAGCTCCATCTTGTATCACGTAAGGGATTGATAGTGGGTTTAAAACACCCGGAAAATAATCTGAACCGTTGAGGTCGACGATAACTCCGCTCGGTTTTCCCTGCAGCACGGAACGAGCCGCTTAAGCGGTTCGTGTCCGGAGTCGATCTGCGGCGTGGTACAACTCCTCGGTACGCTACTCGCGCGGGTACTTAGGTATTGACTTAGGTATTGTATATCGACATTCGGCGATTCACCCTATTTCGCGCGGGTAGAATGCGGACTGGGTTGTGGTGAGGTTAAACCCCCACCCGTGACTAGCTCCCGGCGTTGTTCCAAGAGGGTCACGACTGAATTGTCCGTTCCGGTGGGTGACGTGTCACGATTTGAGTTACGTGGCCGATCGCACGACGGACGGGCCAGAATTTGCAACAATATATATATATATATATATATATATATATATATATATATATATATATATATATATATATATATATATATATATATATATATCTTCACACGAGCGAATAATCCACTCTGAGCCTCCAACCAAGCCCAAGGTTTGACCACCTCTTTGGTGCACATGGCATGGCAGTGCAAGGAGCCAGAAGTTTTTCTATTTTTAATCGGCAATAAGTACAATGACCAGTTTCCAAGTCATTCTATTTGACTTCTATACAAATGAACTGCCTAACAAACACACCAACAGAAAACACACATAAACACACAGATGATAATACACAGCATTTGTTTTTTTAGATTTTGTGGCGGTTTTTTTTTTTTACCTGCTGCCCCCCGCACCTCAAAAAGGGGGGTTCCAGACCCCCAGGATACCCCCCTAAATCCACCCCTGCCAAGGGAGGGGGTTCAGAAAAATAAATGCCCCATCTTCAATAAACACCCAGGGTGGTTATTGGGGTCAAGCAAAAAGTCACTGCAAAACAATTCCTACCATCCATCATGCTATATTTGAAAGGGTTCCTGCAATCTGAGAATAATAAAAAAAAATAGGACCTCCTATCCTGAAGCTCACCTTGATCAGGAGCAACAGTCACTCAAACTCCATGCAAAACCCCTTAGACCCTGCTTTTTTTTTGTAATGTCATGAAAAAAACTTTGGTACAGCATGGGTGATGAAGGTTGTTAGTCAAGTTTCATCGAAATTGTGTGTGTAGTTTTGAAGAAGAGAGCAAATACCTATTTTGAGGGATCAAAACCCTCCCCCATAGACCCCATTAACGAGTGCAGGAGATTTTGATGCAGTTGACAAACTTTGGTACGTCATGGGTGATGAAGTCTGTGGTCAATTTTCATCAAAATAGTTTGTGTAGTTTCGAAGGAGAAAGTGTCAGGTCAGGTGAGATCTGTGACCTGCGACAGGTACCATGTAAACCTGTACTAACCTGTTCCATGGTCAGGTTGTCGGCAATGAACCGTCTCCCCCACCAGGTTTTCTGGTGAGGAGGGTGTTTGGATATGGACACCCAGCAGGATTAAAAACAAAACCTGTCAAAGGGCGGAGGAGCTCCTTGTGAGCCAACGGCCATCCATATCTAGTGCCCAACGGTGTCTGCGGACGTCCTCCTGCAGTTGGGTTACTTTTTATTCGGAGGTTGGTGGCAGGATTTGCACTCCGGCCACCATAAAACACTTCATTCCGCAAAACACAAAAACGCAAAAAAATCTGAAAACCCACTCCGTGGAAGTACCTCCCATGCAGCTTCCCTTCGCAGGGCAGCTCACCGGATGACGGGATTGGGGCAAAGCCATCGGGACCCACAATCTTTGATGAAAGGAGGGAAACCATGGGGTAACATCCCTGGGTCAGATTGCGGGAGACTGTGTCGGAGTGGTGCTGAGGTGTCGTCCACCAGACGGCGGTCTCCTTGGGTTAACCTGAGGCGGTCCCATCGGGTGGGTGCCTGGAATGTCCGATTCCGAAGAGAGGATGATCACTTGTCTCTGTTATCATCTGAGCTCAAGCGTTTGGACATCGGTATTGCAGCACTCTCTGAGGTTCGGAGACCGGATTGTGGCGAGATCATGGTGGGTGGTTACACCTACTATTGGTCTGGTCGCTCTGATGGATACCATACCCAAGGAGTTGCTGTAGCTGTGTCCAATAAGCTGAGCCCAATGATAATTGAGGTAACACCGGTCAACGAGCGTATTATGAGACAAAGGATTCGTCACTCCTTGGGTATCATTTCCCTGATCTCTGTCTGTCTATGCTCTGACTGAGGCGAGTGACCTCACCGTGAAGGACACATTCTACGCCACGCTCGAGTCTGTGGTTTATCAGTGCCCCAGCCGAGATACACTTCTCGTCTTGGGGGATTTCAATGCATCGACTGGAACTGATAGGGATGGTTATGAGGTGTGTGTTGGTCCCCATGGGTCAGGAACTATGAACCAGAATAGCACTACGTTCCTTGATTTTGCAAGAAGTCATGGAATTAGGGTGGCTGGTTCATGGTTTCAGCGCCCACAAGCTCATCACTGGACTTGGTATTCCAACGCTGGCGGTGTGGCAAAGGAGATTGACCATGTCCTCAATGACGGTCGTTGGAGGATGATCCAGAACTGCAGGGTCTACCGGAGTGCACAGTTCCTCAATACTGACCACAGGCTTGTTGTAGCAACTCTAAAGCTGCACCTTAAATCCTGGAGAATGGTACCATCCCAGCCTCGGCTGGATGGTGGCAAGCTCAAGGATGAGAGAGAAGCTGAGGAGTTTGCGAACAGGCTGAGTAGACATTTGGGGTGTCTGGGTGCTTTGGGGGGGGGGTTCTGAAGAGTTGTGGAGCACCTTCAAGACCACCGTCCTTGATGTTGCCGGTGGATGTCTTGGAACTCACCGCAGGGCAAAGAAGAATTTTGTCTCTCAAGGGACACTGGATACCATTGACCAGAGTCGCAGGGCCAGGCTGAATGGCAGAGCTGAGTTGTTCAGGGAGCTGAGGCGTAAAACTGTACGTGCACTAAGGGTGGACAAGGAGGCCTATGTGCGAGGAATCTGTGAGGGGGTGGAGCATCACCTGTGGACAGGTGATTCTCGTCCTGCTTACAGGGGAATTTGCACATTGCGTTCATCCAAGCCCGTCCCTCGGAGCACTGCAGTTAGAGCAGAGAGTGGTAGGCTCTTGACAGAGGAGTCTGAAGTGAAGGCCTGCTGGGCCGGATACTTTGAGCGGTTGTACCAGGCTGATCCCCCAGCTGTCGAGTTGGACGTCAAGGGTGTTACAATCCCTGTTGCTGACCCTCGACTCAACTGTGGTCCACCTTCGCTTGTGGAAACACGGGCTGCGGTGAACCCGTTGAAACGGGGTAAAGCTTCAGGGATCTGTGGCATCCATGCTGAACTTCTCAAGGCTGGTGGAAATGCTGCACTTGTGTCGTTGCATGCAGTTTTGTGCTCTGCCTGGAACACAGGCATCATCCCAACTTATTTGAAGAGGGGCCTTGTTGTCCCTCTCTGGAAAGGGAAGGGTGATTGCCAAGACTGCAACGACTACCGAGGGGTGACGCTGCTCTCAGTGCCGGGCAAGGTCTTTGTTCGGATAACTATTGATTGGGTTTGCAACAATCTGCTTGAGCTCCAGCATCCAGAGCAGTCAGGCTTTACACCAAAGAGGTCAACAATTGACCGTATCCTTGCTCTTCGTGTTTTCACCGAACGCAGATGAGAGTTTCGGCAGGAGCTGCTTGCAGCCTATGTTGATCTCTGTAAAGCGTTCGATTCAGTGAATCGGGATGCCCTCTGGAAGATGCTTGGTCTTTGTGGGGTGCCACCAGAACTGATTGATCTGATGTCTGAACTCTACTCTGGTACTGAGTGCTGTGAAGTGTGGTGGTACCATCTCTGACTTATTTCCAGTTGTTACTGGAGTTCGTCAGGGGTGTGTACTGGCCCCCACACTTTTCAGCACTTGTATGGACTGGATTTTAGGGAGGATGTCAGAGAGATCAAGCTGCGGTGCATCGTTTGGGAATGTCAATATCTCAGACCTTGATTTCGCAGATGATGCAGTCATTCCTGCGGAGACTTTAGATATCCTTTTGGGGGCCCTCGAGGTGCTGAATGAGGAGTCGGAGCCACCGGGATTACGGGTTTCTTGGGTCAAAACGAAGATCCAGGCTTTCAATGACATCTTGGATGCTGCTGTTCTGTCTGTGTCTGTATGTGGTGAGGATGTCGATGTCGTGGAGAGATTCACTTACTTTTGGCAGTGATATTCATGTCTCTGCTGGCTGTGAGTCAGAGGTCAATAGACGTCTGGGTCAGGCCTGGGGAGTCATGGATTGACTGGATCATGGGGTGTGGCGCTGCCGTTACCTGTGCAGTTGGACGAAAGTCCGAGTCTACAGGTCCTCAGTACTTCCAGTCTTGCTCTATGGATGCAAGACTTGGACTCTGACCAAGGATCTGAGACGGAGACTTAATTCCTTTGGTACCAGGTCTCTTCGGAGAATCCTTGGCTATCGCTGGTCGGATTTTTTGTCCAACGAGCGGTTGCTGAGAGAGACTCGGATGAGATTTGTTACCTGCATAGTCCGTGAGCATCAGTTGCGGCTGTATGGACATGTGGCTCGTTTTCCTGACGCTGATCCTGCTCACTAGATTCTCTCAGCGATTGAGTCTTGTGAGTGGAGGAGGCCAACAGGCCGACCACGTGCCTCATGGTTGCAGCAGGTTGACCAGCATCTCAAGGAGATCTGCCTGGGGGAAGGCCAGACGGAGGCCCCTGGAGTACCGGAAGAAAGTTGACGCAGCGACGTGCTGTTCTGGCACATGCTCCCATACCTGACCTGACCTGAAGGAGAAAGCAAATACTTGTTGGGGGAGGAAGGGGGGATCACAACTCCACCCCCACCCCCCCCCAAGACCTAGTTAATGAGTGCAGATGTTGATGCGGTCAATACAATTTGACACATCACCGCTGATGAAGGTTGTGGTCAAGTTTCATCAAAATTGCGT
The DNA here is from genome assembly GCF_056783735.1 of Eptatretus burgeri. NCBI lineage: Eukaryota > Metazoa > Chordata > Myxini > Myxiniformes > Myxinidae > Eptatretus > Eptatretus burgeri. The sequence goes on along the minus strand of NC_140964.1, from coordinate 62,943,674 downwards.
GTGTAGTTTCGGAGAAGAAAGCAAATACCATTTCATTTTTGGAGGGGTGGGGGGGGGGGCTGGGATGGGGATCAGAAAAAGACCCATAGACCCTCTGAATGTGTGCAGATTTTGATGTGGTCAATACACCTTTGTTAGGCATCACATATGAAGCCTGTGGCCCAGTTTAATCAAAAGCATGTGTTTGGTTCAAGCAAAAATGACTAGTGTTTACAGACTGACTGACTGACTGACTGACTCACTCACTCACTCATTCACCTACGGACACTGCTCAATCGCATAAGCTCACCTGACTGAAGTCTCGGTGAGCTAAAAATAAGAAGGGATTATTCCACACACTTTTTCCAAAAAACCAAAGCCGCCAAACCATGCGACCTATGACTTCATCATTTTTTTCTCTCCGGTAAGTTGTTGCATAGATCATGATCAAGAAATTTCAAACTGATCTGATAAAAGCATTGTACTTGTCGAATTATGACATCATAATGAAGGCACTGATGACATAATAGTAAAGCACCACATTCCCCATGCGAAGTTCTTGACAATGAGCCATGTTTCAATTTTTTTCCAGGTTGCGGTTCCAAAGAAAATGACGTCCAAAATTTTTCGGTTTTCCAAAGATGGTGCTCGTACCACATGATCTCTGACGTCATATTTAGCACGAAAAAAAAAATCTGCGTCAATAGGCACATACAAAAGGGTGAAAATTTGTGTCAATCGGACCAACGGTTGCCAAGAAAATTAATTTAAGAGGGAATAAACATGCGAAAGTCATACAGAATAATAATAATCATAATCATCATAATATGATCAAAAACAATAGGTTTCCCAGCCTGGGAGCTGGGAACCCTAATAATAATCTAAACAAAAGCAATAAGTTTCCTAGCCTGGGAAGGCTGGGAACCCTAATACTACTACTACTACTACTACTACTAATAATAATAATAATAATCAGAAGAAAAACAATAGGTTTCCCAGCCTGGGAGCTGGGAACCCTAATAATAATCTAAACAAAAGCAATAAGTTTCCTAGCCTGGGAAGGCTGGGAACCCTACTACTACTACTACTACTACTACTACTACTACTACTACTACTACTACTACTACTACTACTAATAATAATAATAATAATCAGAAGAAAAACAATAGGTTTCCCAGCCTGGGAGCTGGGAACCCTAATAATAATCTAAACAAAAGCAATAAGTTTCCTAGCCTGGGAAGGCTGGGAACCCTACTACTACTACTACTACTACTACTACTACTACTACTACTACTACTACTACTACTAATAATCAGAAGAAAAACAATAGGTTTCCCAGCCTGGGAGCTGGGAACCCTAATAATAATCTAAACAAAAGCAATGTTTCCTTGCCTGGGAAGGCTGGGAACCCTAATACTACTACTACTACTACTACTACTACTACTACTACTAATAATAATAATCAGAAGAAAAACAATAGGTTACCCATCCTGAAAGGCTTGGTGCCCAAATTAGAAACAACATATTTGACGGGAATGCATAAATAAATACAGGAATATAACGGGCGAGTCACAAGACAACAATGAATAAAAATGACGAGGACGGCTGTGTTGTTGGTAAATAACTCACCACTTGCACTTCCAACCACCCTTCGGAACCGTGTGCAGTGGCGGATCCAAACAGTAAGTGTGATAGCTGATGTCACAGTCGTCACAGAGAAGCAGACGGCCTGGATCCGAGGCCTTCCCGCACTGCTCACACACTGTGCATTCGAGGCACCGCCAGCCTTTGCTTAGCACCACTTTCGTTATCTGCACACAACATTTAATAGCATCTTACAATGTTTACAAGGACAACTTGTGATGTTGTTTAAAAAGTTTGGGGTTTATATATTTAAATTGAGTATAAAATGTTTACAAGGAAAACCCTCCCATCGACTTAACAATCCTCTTGAGAAAGTTAGTTTACTAAAACTCCTGGGTCTCATCAGGCCTGTTCTTTATTGGGCAAACCACGTTTCAAAGTTGGCCTCCAAAGCCAGATGCAGACTTGGCATCCTCCGTCGTACAGAATCCTTCCTTGGCATATCTGAACTCTTTCTACCTACAAGGCCTTCATCAGCACCTTGATGGAATCCTGCTCCCTGCTTTGGGTTGGCTCCCCTACCTCACTACCTTGCTTTACTTGATGCCATGGAAGCCAAGGCCTACAAGATCATTGGAATCTCTCATGCTGAAGCCAATTAAATGGGCCTATCACTTTCCCATCGGCTCGCTGGTCTTTCTGTCTGGGACGATCAGGTTGGTGGCTCTTCTGGTCTTGCATCCTCTGTTCTTTCCAGTCTTCATCCCCTCCAGATTTGTGCAGGGTGCACACGGTCCACCATCAACCCACTTCTGGTTCTGTTCTTGCGTATTGGCAGCTTGGCTGCCGTAGGAGCTATCATTTCTTGGAAGCGCGGCTGTGCCGCTGATGCTGTGCCCCTCTACAAGTAGACTGGTACTCATTTTGCCGACCTCAGAAGGATGACAGGCTGAGACAACCCCACCTGGTGTTAATTCAGCGGCCAACGGGGCTCACAAATCAGGACCCTAACATCCAAAGCCTGCCACCCGAATCACGAAACCAACAAAAGGCTTACCCCCCCTTCTGGTGAAACTACCGAAATCCATGTTCACTGCTCGCCCCAACTCAGTGGATCCTCTTTTTTCCACCTGTGGAACCAATTTCCACATTCTCTTCAATCTCATTATTCCCTCCTCTTCAAGACAGCTGTTCAACACCATCTTAGATAATCCCCAATGCAAAACCATGATCTTCCCGACCATCGCTAACCCCCCACCCTCACCGCAACTCCACAACCCCAAGCCCCCCCCCCCTCCTCCATCCAAATTTCCAGTTTTCCTTCCTGAGAGTTTCATTCTGTATCGATCTTACCACCCAATCTGTCCTTCCCTCCCCAACAATTCCTCCCCACACCCATTGTTTGTCCAAGTCTCCAACTATGTTATCCTTCAACACTGCTGTTGGTGTCTATGAGCCCCCCCCCCCCCACCACCACCACCACCCCCTCTCTTTCTCCACTATTCCTTTTGTCCTGCTGCATCCTGATCCATTCAGTGTTCTAAGCTCCTCCACAAACCTTGACGACATAAACAAAAAATTACCCCCATGTGGGGGTGACGGTCTTCTCTATAATGTTTTTTTACTATCATAACCGATGAACCGTTGCCAGATATCTCCTAAAATGACAGACGAGATAGGTTTTGAAAATGGTGACTTTCACAACTTTCGTGACCTCGTGACCTTGACCCTGGCCTCGAATCCGGGAAAAAAATAGGACGTTGGGTATCACTCATCGACCTCAACCCACATACAAAATTTCATCAAGATCGGAAGTAAAAAGCTTTCCTTGGACCAGGAGGTGTTTTTGACCATCTTCCAGGTTACGCGGCGGCCAAACGGGACGGAAATTCAAAAATCTGTCCGGTTAGATACAAGATAATATTTTTTACTATCATAATCAATAAACAGTTGCCGAATATCTTGTAGAATGGCAGACGAGATAGGTTTTGAAAATGGCGGTTTTTATAACTGACGTGACCTCGTGACCTTGACCCTGACCTTGAACCCGGACAAAAGTTACATCGTTGTGCAACACTCATCGACCTCTACCCACATACTAAGTTTCATCAAGACCGGAAAGAAAAATTGTTGACGGACGAACAGACATTTGGTCCGGCTTTATTAGGTCATCTCGGTAGAGACGACCTAAAAAAGGAAAACCAAATTCAATTTTCTGAAATTGAAAATGACCAAATCTCATCATGATAAAAAAAAAAAAATTCCCCATTTTACATTATTTTAGAAAAGTAAAATGTATCGTTACACAGTAAGTACAACTTCAGCAAATGCCCCAGTAATGTTAGCATCAATTGCCATGTATTACCTTTCATGTCCCAGACTAATCGACCAACAACATATATTAGCTTTTCCCACTCCTCAATCCGGGGCATCAAAAGCAGATCACACACCGCCATCTCATGTCATCCCAGATTCCTACCAACAATTTTTTTCTCCCCCATTAATTTTAACCCTTCCTAACCCCAACAACACCGGACAACACCGGACCTTTTACTTGTAGGTTGCAGTGTTTCCTCCCACCACCTCTCTCCTCTTTTCCTGTTCATTTACGGCATTGCTTATTGTGACCAACCGTTGCCTTACTGTCAGTTCACAACCTCAGTCACCTCGCACTTCCATGAGCCTCGATTTTGCAAAGAAAAATAAACAAATAAATAAATAAAAGCCCAAACTATCAGCTCTTTTTAAAATGCTTTAACAACCATAAAAGCACGATGGAAAATGTTGGGGTTTGATTCCCATATCTGGTCACAATTTCTACATTATGATCTTAGTAATTGCCAAATAAAGCACGCCTTGCCCTGTTACGCTCCTGCCACTCAAGATAACCTCTACCCTACACAGAGGTTAGCTCAATAACGTGCACACATCACTCAACTTGGACCGCCTTACCTTGACACCAACGCAGTACGGGTGGTAACACTGACCGCACTGTGAGCACGCCAGCAGACGGCCCTCGGCACCATGCCCGAAGCTTCCACAAACCACGCACATGTCCTGCATGCATACGGGATAAACCCACATTGTCCTCACAAACTGTAGATTTAGCAAACCATCCATACCTTATGGTTCCACAAAATCAGATGAACCTCCTCAATGATGAAGGCTTGTCAGTCTTCCGCAACACTGAAAAAAATAGACTGCAGCACATGTGTACCGGAAAGCTTTTGTTCGGTTGACATTGAACAAAAAAAAATCCCTGATCAAAAAAAAATAAATAAATAAATAAATAAATAAATAAATAAATAAATAATCACCACTGTCAGACATAAAACTAATTATTGGATGAAGTAAGGAGCTATACAAGCATATGTGTATACGTACGTAGCGCGCGCACGCACGCACGCACGCACGCACGCACGCACGCACGCACGCACGCACACACACACACACACACACACACACACACACACACACACACACACACACACACTAAATCCCTGATACCCTCTCAATAACTCAACAGTTCAGTGGTTGGGTTTTGTTTCTGACACAGTTTTAGGCTCGTGGAGAAGATACAACACAAATCAGGCACAATATATGCAGACAAGTCCACAAGACAACACCGGAATTAACTTCAGGCAAACACAGTCACCGTGTGTGGGGGAAGAGACACGACTTCCCGGGGCACCGGGGCACTCTCTGTACCGTTGATGCCATATCTACGACGTCGCATTTCTCTCCACAATAAGTAGGGCAATTTAAGGAGGAATATCCTCCCACTCACCCCCTCCCACACCAACCGATGGTGTGTATCTGTGATTCATCTTTTTTACATGGTGAGTCAAGCAGGGAGGCACAGCACATCTGATGTTGTTCATTTTAAAGTCTTTGGTAATGACCCAAGCGGAATCGAACCACCGACCTCCAAAACTTTTGCCATATTAGTGAGAGACCCAGAATTTAAGTCCCGGGCTACGTCAGAAATTTCACAAACAATGACAAAATCAGTCAAAATAAAACCTTCTCGTCCCCTTCCCTTGATAAGGGGTGAGGTCCGATGGCACCACGCTTGTGCCCTGCCTCCTCCACCTCCCTCTGTCCTCAGCCAACTCTCTCCGTCCTGAAACCACCGCTACCTCATGGATATCCCTCCTCGCACAAATGTCCCATCTCAACTGCAGTCTACTTCTTTTCCTCCTACCTTGCTCCGTCAAGCTATCCACTCTCTTTCATTCTCTCATCCCCCTTCCGCACCAAATGTCTAGCCCATCACAGCCGACATTTCACCAATGTCCCCGTCAAACTCATCTGCACACCAAATCTCCTCACTCAGTTCATCCATTCTCCTTCTCTTCACTCCCGCAATCCTCCTGACCCAGTTGTTCTCCCGAACCTGCAGCCTCCGTTGTTGTCTCTGTCAGTGCCACCGTCCCCATACCGTAAAAGTAGGCCGGCATTACACACGACATCAGAACCTTCCCTTTAAATGTTCTTGATATCTTTCTGTCTGCCAGTACTCCCTCCACCCTCCTTAATTCGCATTCACACCCACATGAATCCTCCTCCGCACCTCTGCCTCGGACTTACCATCCCCGGTCACTCTTCCTCCCAGATACTCATAACATATTTCCCGACCCGATGTCCTTCCCCTCTAAGACCAAGTAATTGCAATGATTGGGCCAAAGAAGTGTAAACTTTGTGATGCGATCACAAATATAAGGACTAGGAAGTTTGCAATATTATTACACGAGTATTCTGGAAGAACTTTTTGCGTGGGGAAAAATCATAATTTGGATCAGAAAAAAAAAAAAGGTTGTTTATCGAGTGTGTGCTTGCAAATTTGGTTTCTGCCAACAAGGGGATAAACTAGGTCAGCAGATATTAAATAAGAAGAGGCAGATTGGTCTGCCAATTATATGTCGCTGTGCGAGGAGTCAAGTGAAAAAGAATGCAAGTTGAATTTTTTTTTGACTGAAAACTACTAATCTGATCATCGCCAGATATTTCATTTTACATCTGAAGCTTTATACGATGCGCTTATTAAAACTGCAAGTGTCACAAGCGTGAACGTCCCGGCGCTTTCTATGGAGCTGGCTATTTCTTGCCATCAGAAGTCCCCGATTGGGTGTTTCATACCAGTGATTGTTTTGACCAATCAAAAATAACACATGGTTGCCTTCACAAAAATCATGCGGACATCCACTTGCTGTTTTTAGATTTTTTTTTTGTTTGTGTTTTTGCTTAACAGCAGATGACAGAGGTCATGAGAATTTCTTCAGTCAGGTCAGTCTTTTGGGACCGCAACTGGTAACATGTAACCCAGTGCCACCTGCCGCATGGTCGGCTAATCGGTGACTAAACCGACACCCCTCACTGGCTTTGCTCGTGGGGAGGCAGACCCCGCGACACCCTGCCAGGATGAAAAACACCACCTGATAAAGGGCGGATGACCTGCCTTTGGGAACCAACAGCCATCCGGTACGGAGATGGTGTCTCCTAAAAAACACCCGAAGGGGGTAGGAAAATTTATTTTTCTGCCTGGCCTCGCTACCCCCCTCCCGCACAGTGGTCCTGTGAAGAGGTTTCCTTGTTTCAGGACGAGAAGGTTTTGCCAGTTTTTCCTCTTCTTTTTCTTTGTTGCCCTTTACAAATAGTGGCTCTCAGTCTTGTTTCAGGCAAACTTAAATAATAATAATAATAATAATAATAATAATAATAATTTTTTTTAAATCATCTGACCTTGCAAGTTGAAGTTTTGGGAATTTGCATTGTTTCACTTCAACCAAATGCTGTTGAAAATAAATAAATAAATAAATAAATAAATAACCTCCATATGGAAAAACAAATGAAAGCTTTCACATACCTGGAGCAGCGTGAACTTGTCGTCGGTGGAAAAGAGCACCAGAGTGTTATGCATGCTGTTTTCCTCTTCGTCGTCAATCACCGGAGGATCATCCATCATAGGAATCTACAGACAGCAAAAGAGCAAATGACAAGACAAAAAGGAACAGTTTTATACACCAATTTTCACATTTACAAAAGTATACAAGGCATTGACCAACCTTTAAAAAAAAAACCCCAAAAAACCCTTTACAACTTGCCAGCTAAGTAAAGGAAATGAAGAGTGACATTCCAAAATGAGATCTCCATTGTGTCATCGAACATTGTGAACGCCAGATTCCGTGTTATGAAACAAAGACAGGTTTTCTGTACGAAACAACAGGGCCTTTATCTCGTTTTAAATAACATATGGCTTGTGTACATACACTACCATTGAATATTCCTAAAGCTGCTGCTAACTCGCAAAATGCGGAATTGGTGTTAATGGCACTTTGGACCAAACTCTTCATGTACACCTTGCTCTATCAATTTGTGAGCTCACAGGATGGCCTCGAGGTACGCACTCTCGCCTCGAAGCTGTCCAGCCTGGGTTTCAATCCCGACCCAGCTATAAACTGTCACCCTCACAGGATTCATCAATGTGCGTGCCCATCCCTCGGATGGACGTTAAACTGGTTGTCCCATCTGCCGGCATTTGTGGGCGGACGTTAACGATTCCAGGGTGTCCTTCCTGAAGATTAGGTGAGCGATCGCTGGCACCTTGAACAAATTACATACAAATTTCTTCCCTAACTACTGCTGAGAAGACAAGGGCAAACTACCCAGTATATCCCTTGCTCAGGAAGCTGCTGCGGCGGCACTGACACACTGTGACAGAGCATGGTCCATCGGAAGAAGAAACCCAATTTATAGAAGAGCTATTCTTACAAATAAAACAAGAGTGACACTCGGTGGAGCACAGACCTGCACCAGGCTGAACAGTTTATGTATTGTATCCCAGTGATAGGCCAGATCTGGCTTGTTCTTGTCACCTAACCAACTCATCCACCAAGTTTTGTCACGACTCGTCCACAACTGTTTGAAATATGGTATTTATTTTTGGACCCATCTCTCAATGGTGAAGAATCACTTTTAAAAATCTCGTATCTTCACCAAAATACAATTGATTCGTCCTCGTCACACACCCAACCTGTCCACAAAGTTTCGGCCAAATACATCCAAAACTTTTTGACACATCGTGCGATACATCGTTTTTAGCACCATCACTCAATGGTGAAGAATCACTTGAATTATGGGATCCAGATCTGCACCAAAATTTAATCAATTTGGCGTTGTCACACACTCAACCTGCCCACCAAATTTCATCCAAAACCGTCCACAACTTTTTGAGATATCCTGCACACAAACAGACAGAGATGAAAACATAACCTCCATCCATCGCAGATGGCGGAGGCAACGACAATTTCAAATTAGCTTGGTAGGGGGTTCATAATTTGTCGCAGGCACGTAAATAAAAAAGAAAACTCTTTGTAAATATTTAAACAATGTGAGGGAAAAGTATTTCCAAACTGACCCCCATCATAATAAAATTGCTCGTCTTGAGGCGAGACCTTCCCCTTCCTCCACGGCTGCCTCCTCCAGCACCCCGAGGCCGTCGCTTTCCTGGGAAACCACCTCCACGACCCTGTATAAACACCGATTCTGGTCAGCATTTCTTTGTATTGGTTGGAAATTCTGCAGCAGTGGCAGAGAACATCCATATGGTAGCAAAGACATAGCTCGAGTTGGAGACAACAACCCACCAAGGAAACACATCCTGCTACAAAAGGTATGACCAATAATATCTGGTTCGATGTACATTGCAGAAGGTCTTACCGTGCGAACACGTGGTCTGCCAGGTGAAAATCTCCGTTTGCCCATCATGGGTTTTCCCATTCCATGAGTGGGAGGGGTGATCGTGGCTGTATGCACAAATCTTTCCGCCTGGCATGTGTCCAGGCTTGCATCTGATGAAAAGAGCTCCGAGCTGAGGAACTCCTCCACCAGACCCGCATCGGTCGAGTCGAGCACGGTGTCCGATTCAGCTTGTGGGGAACACATTTCAAGACTGGCATGTGACGCACCATCGGAGCCACCCTTCGGCATGTTGTGTCCCGAGTCTGCTCCGGACATCTCTTCAGTGTCCATGCCATCGTCCATGTCACTGTCAACGTCTGAACGCGGTGAGATCTTAAAGTGTTTTTCATCTTTGGACATTGCAGATTCAGCGTTGTTCTGCACATTTTCAGAAGGGCTCCTTGCTAATGAAACATGAGTGTGCCAAGCTATGCCTGAGCCTTCGTCTGATGAGTCCATTTCCAACGGCTGTGCCATATCCATGCTGCTGTCATTCCGACGGCCTACGAAAGCTCTCTCAGATTCGACCATTTCATCATTTTCAAGTTTAATTTCGTCAGCAGCCATTATCCGGTTGTCAGCTTCTTCAAACTCTTCGTTTGGTTCAACTTCCTGTGCAGATTTGGTGGTATTGGCAAATACTCCTTCAAATTTTTCAATCGTTTCTCTTTCTTTATCCAGTGGCTCTTTCTTCTGAACATCTGGTATTAAGCTCGACTCTGACATTGCCTCTGGACTCTTAGACACGGTTTGGACAATGTTGGAATCCTGTGAACCCATCCAATCTAATGAAAGACTTCCTGACCCAACAGCATCCACCGACCATGGAAGTTTTATTGATTGTGCGACTTGATTCTCAGTTTTATCCTCAGCCCTGTCAAGCTCTTCATCGTCACCAGAAAGCTCATTTGGTCCTACAGCTTCTCCTTCCGAGTCATCTTCATTTTTTATTTCTCGATTTTTCTCGACAACATCCTCTTCCTGCTTTAAATCCACGGTGTCAATTGCATCATCTTTACGCGTCTCCTTAATTTCCACACCACTGTGCATGCTGTCCTTTTCTTTCTCAATAACCTCTTGTGTTTTCACTATCTCTTCCTCCGTTTGTGGATCTTCAACTGGACTTTCCTCCTGCTCATTATTATTCCCCACCATGACTAACCTCTCATTCTCCATCGAGACGTCATGCTCCTCATCTGCCACCTCTTCTTGCATCCGCTGTTGCACGTTTTCCTCGACCTCAACCTCTTCATCATCATCCATTTTCTCAAGCTCTTTAACTTCCTCCACAGTTTCAAGAGTCCGAGGTGATTCCTTATCCATGTTTGTGTTGTGTGTAACTTCTTCACACCCTTCATCCTCCTCAACCCTTTGCATGAAGTCCTCAACTTTTTGCTCCTGCTGCAGATGAGGCTCAGCAGGACTGCATTCCAAGGACATGTTGCTTGTGGCCACTTCTGTGGAGGTCATGCAATATTACTTAAAACAAACTACAAAATAAAATCAGAGCTGACTACAGAAACCCAGCTGGCTAAATAATAACATTCAGAGTTGCTACCTATGAAAATACAGCAGTTTCCACATTCTCCTGAATAAGTAAATATTAAATAAATCGATACATTCGTACAATTGCAATAATATAATGAATTACATTTATTCAACCTTTACGATGATGGCATTTGTATCAGTGTGTAATGGGTAGAGTTCCTTCTCCATGCCTCTTCCAGTTTACGATGAACAAGAGCGAGAATTGCTTTACAACACACGTCCCCTACCGATGTGATATTTTCTAAGTCCAAAAAGGGCATAACTCTGTGAAAAATTGACGAAACATCCTGAAACTCAAACGTGTTCTGTAGCTTGTCATGATAAAGCCATGTCCAAAGTTTCAATTGAATATGTAAAAGGGTATGGGAAAAGTCTGCAAAACTACAGGTGGGATGGACGGACAGACGGACAGACAGACAGACAGACAGACAGACAGAGAGAGAGAGCAAACATACAGTCCCCTCCGGTGAAACTAGGAGAGAACTAATAACTGGTGATTTGCAGGTATCCTCCATATCATTGAGTGAATGAATCTATATGCAACTGCTGTTCAACAAAGTAACTTGAACAATGACCTGAGACAATTTTCTGTCTGAAAAACGAAAAAGAATCTCATGTCTTGAACTTATCACAAAGTACTTACCCAATTCATCTGCTTCTTGATGACACACCACTTCCTCTTCAACCCCAAGTTCTTCATTATTCGGCATGGCTTTCTGATCATCTGTTGCAAGGTGAAGACAAACCAGAGGATTTAACTTGCGAATGCATCGTTACACGAGCACGGCTCCCGAAAATACGGATAACTATTCTCTTTGACGAGTTGACCAACTGCCTGCTCATTTTACACAAAGACAAACATTTTCGTAGGTCAACTTTATGTGCACAACACACACACACACACACACACACACACACACACACACACACACACACACACACACACACACACACACACACACACACACACACACACACACACACACACACACACACACACACACACACACACACACACACACACACCATTTCTCCTGTTCTATGCAGCAAAGGCACCCCTTTAAATTTTCCTCCAACTGTATTTATTTATATAAAAATCAATATATATTTTTTTTTAATCACATTCATGGTAGGAAAATAAAACAAGTAGCCACTAACCATACAAATATAAGCTATGTTTTTCATCAGTCTCTTTCCCTGCCACTCAAAATGAAAATGAGAAAACGTGAAGCAAGCAAAGTTCTGTGGTGTGTTGGTGTGTCCACTCCCCACTTACTTGTACACTCTCTGCATATTTCTTCGTGTGCGCTAAAGTTTATTCACATCAAAGCAATTTCATCAAAATGGACAAAAGAAGAGGTGCCGCCAATCGGACGAGAATTTAGGATCCAACCATGCACATGGGCAATGCCAGGAAACTCCAGAAAGACATAAAAGTATCTGAATGAAATGTCCTCATGTCATCACCCTCATAAACACGTCGGAACAGAACATAGATGGACAGAAAAAGAGCGAGCATTCCTGGCCGATCCTTATAAGGAAGATTTTTGGTATGGGTCAGCTTGCTCTATCAATATTGAAGGCTAGCCCAACCAAGGGAAACCGAGGGTGATTTCACGAGGCCCACAAGTGTGTCCACCCTATTAAGGTTGACATCAATAAGAAACAACGGCAGGCCAACACATCAATCATCTCAACCTGTATCCTTCCTGAAAGACCTGGTGCTACTTTTTTCAGTCTGTCTACCATGTATGAAATGGAACTTCATCAGCTCCCTTACCACAAATAACTCCATTGAAGATTTTTCTCATTCCATGGAAGATTGGCCGAACTTAGTTTTGACCTCCAACTTTCACGTCACCAACTCATCCCTCTTTTACAACACCTTACTGCTACCCACACTGCTCCCCCGTCCAACAAAGTTCATACTGCCTCATGGATGCAGAGTTATTCACCTAAGAGGTAGAGAAACTGATGAGCCTCGACGGTACCCCCATGATTGGCCCTGAGGGTGTCAGTGCTCATGTTCCGATATTCTCCTCTGCTGTTCTGGCTTCTCCCTATGTTTGCTCTCTTCAACTTGTCCTTCAAATTTAGCTGCTTCCAAGTGGCATACCCAGAGGAGGTGTGTACCCACACTCCCCCCAACAAAAAAAGAGGACCACATTATTTTGAAGCATTATTTTTAGTCACGTGTCCTAAAGGTGAGCTCAGGTAAGACTGAAGCCTCCTCCTGGAGCAGAATGGTGAAAGCCCGCTTGATCTTGATTTTCAGTACGAATACACTCCGTGACGAAGTAAGATTAAATTCTCAATTTGATGATTTTATGTTTGACGATTCTCATGTTTATAATTACCCTTTTAAATGACTGTTTAACTAGAGGGGGAGCACTCGGTAGAGTGCAAAACCTCCGCCGCCAATTCTGCTGGGTCACTCAAATGAACCTGATATCCTATTCATTCAATTTGACGTCAACAGTGCTCACAGAGTTATAGTTTGCAACTTTCCCTTTTACTTTTAACGTTTACATACTCAATTCATTCGTCATAACTAGATTCCTCGAGACAGAAATTGATTTTACGTGGGTATATCCACCTGAAGTTCCAAAATCAGCCGCAATTATGATTTTGGCATGTTTTTTGTTGGAAATGACTTGTAACATGTAGAAATGCAAAAAAAAGAAAATCGAAATTTTGTTGAAAAAAATTCGCAAAATTTTTTTTTTCTCTAACAATTTTTTTTTGGGGGGGGGGGTGGAAATCACTTATAACATGTAGAAATGCAAAAAAAAGAAATCAAAATTTTGTTGAAAAAAATTTGCAACATTTTTTTTCTCTAAAAAAGTTTTTTTTGGGGGGGGGGAATCACTTATAACATGTAGAAATGCAAAAAAAAAGAAATCAAAATTTTGTTTAAAAAAAAGTTGCAAAAAAAATTTTTTCTCTAAATTTTTTTTGGGGGGAGGGGGGTGGAAATCACTTATAACATGTAGAAATGCAAAAAAAAGAAATCAAAATTTTGTTGAAAAAAATTTGCAACATTTTTTTTTTCTCTAAAATTTTTTTTTTGGGGGGGGGAATCACTTATAACATGTAGAAATGCAAAAAAAAAAAGAAATCAAAATTTTGTTTAAAAAAAAGTTGCAAAAAAATTTTTTTCTCTAAATTTTTTTTTGGGGGAGGGGGGGTTGGAAATCACTTAAAACATGTAGAAATGCCAAAAAAAAAAATTCAAATATTTTTTAAAATTGGCCGCCATAGCGGTCATATTGGATTTTGGACCAATTCCAAAATCTAATGGCATGATCCTTGGACCATACCTAACCCCCCCCCCACCCCCACCAAGTTTTGTCAAAATCCGTCGAGGAGTTTTTTCCGTAATACTGTTCACAAACAAACAAACAAACAAACAAACAGAAAGGGGTGAAAACAGTAACCTCCATCCATCTTCGATGGTGGAGGTTAATTAATGTATAGGGGTGTTTTTAATCTTTGCCGGTGGTCTTGGAGGGTGGAGGGGGGGGAACAAATTCTCCATGCAAATGTGCATAGTATAGTGCCACCTCCAGATGGGTTCGGGGTGGGTATTAAGTCTACATCATTTACAGTTCAGTATTCCTGTCCCCACGTTTTCCAGTTTAGTGAGGCGTTTTGAATCAGAAGGTATGTTTTTGCTTCATGCACGTAACCCGGGTTATTTATTTTCCCGATACAGAGCTGTCACTTGCTGATACACTGCCCAAATAAAGGTATGCGTCAGAAGAACGTGTTGCATGCTTGGAACATGATCGCCCGCAGGGCAGGTCCTCTGCAAGTAAGATTAATTTTCCAATGTTTCTAAGTGTGCTCATCAGATTCCTGACTAAATTTACATTGTGAAGATGTATACAGTATATCGACGATGGCTGGATTTAAATTAATGAATTACGACTTTTTGAGGATGTGCTGAGGTGAATTTAAAAATGACACGATTCTCAAAGACTACTTTGGTATGTTATACATGTTGGATCTTTTTCAAATTATAGAAATTTTGGCTGTTGTAATGACAAGTCTGGAGACGGCGATGGTTCACGAGCAATGTACACGGTTCGCCTTTTTTATTTTTTGACCTTCGAGGGGACGCCATGGGCAAACTGGCGGGAATCGGGAAAAACGTAAATGATGAAAGTTGTAGTACTCGAATAGCACTAAAAATCGACCACGAATTGTGAAATCCGAAACGTAGTTCGCCTTTTTAATTTTTTTATGGCGGGAATCGGGAAAAACATAAATGATGAAAGTTGTAGTACTCGAAGAGCACTACTTGCACACCAACTTTCATTCGAAACAGTTGAAAACCCTAGGAGCTCGATGCCCAATTTATTGATTTTTTGACATTTTCCAAGTTCGTGACCTTGTGACCTTGACCTTGGGACGAAAATGAAAAATCGAGCTCCATGGGGCTATGCAGGTGCCATTGGGCTAACCAAATACCGAAAACCCCTGCCAGATTCGACAAACCCCCTCGGAGAAGATGCAACTTGAAACCGGCTACCCCCTAAAAACACGTTTTTTCGGCGTGGCTCCGCCCATAATGGGTGAACGCCCATTCTCAGGATAATACAACTAGATCATGATATAAACCTCCCACCAAAATTTTATCAGGATCGGATCAAAACCCACGGAGCTATGCTCGGGACAGACAGACAGACAGACAGAGACACACAACAATAACTAATATAGTGGTCACCTACTGACTCGTGAACCAATAATATCACAAATTATGGAACATATGTGGGCAAAATGGCTTAATGCTTAAACATTTCAATTTGTAACCTTTGTCACAATGGACGTACGTAATTAAGTGCAGTCGTGCCCAAAAATATTGGCACCCTTGCACCTTCCTCAAATAACTCACAATTTTCTCGAAAAATAAGTTGAAATTGACCAAAGTATTTTGTCTCCACAATTTTTGTATTTCACTGTTAATATTACAGAACCTTTGTTTTTGATTCAGAACTTGAGCTTCCCACCTCTCTACTGGCAGTTTGGCACACTTTTCTTGTGCAAACTGCTCCAGTTCTCCCAACTGCTGTTTTTAGATCTCCCAACAGGTGTTCAATGGGATTTAGATCTGGACTCATTGCTGGCCACTTCAGAACAGTGCAGCATTTTGTGTTGAACCATTCCTGGGTGCTTCTTGAAGTGTATTTGGGGACAATATCCTGCTGCAAGACCCATGACCTTCGACAGAGATCCAGCTTTCTCACACTGGGTTGAACACTGTGGTCCAAAATGCCTTGGTAATCTCCTGATTTCATGATGCCATGCACACATTCAAGGCACCCAGTGCCAGAGGCAGCACAGCAACCCCAAAACATCACTGAACCTCCTCCATGTTTGACTGTAGGGAAGGTGTTCTTTTCTTTGAAGGCTTCATTTTGTTTTCTGTAAACATAGACATGATGTGCTTTACCAAAAAGCTCTAATTTGGTCTCATCTGTCCACAGGACATTCTCCCAGAAGGATTTTGGCTTGTTCAGGTGTGTTTTGGCAAACTCCAGTTGGGCATTCTTTTGTCTCTCTCTCAGCAGTGGGGTCCTCCTAGGTCTGCCACCACAGAACCCCCTTTCATTGAGTTGGCAACGGATGGTGTGAGTTGAAAATGTCGTACCTTGTGTCTGAACGTCAGCTTGAATCTGTTTGGCAGTTGATCGAGGTGCTTTCTCCACCATCCGAACAATCCTTCGCTGCAATCTTCGATCAAGTTTTCTCTTGCAGCCACGTCCAAGGAGGCTGGCGACAGTGCCATGGGTTTTAAACTTCCTGATAACATTGCATACGGTGGAAACAGGAACATGAAGGTCTCTGGAGATGGACTTGCAGCCTTGAGATTGTCCATGCTTGGCTACAATCTTGTGTCTGACCTCCTCAGACAATTCTCTGGTTTTCTTTCTTTTCTCCATGCTCATTGTGTTACACACAGTGACACAAAACAGCAGAATGACTACTTTTCTCTATTCAAACTGGTTGAATGAGTGATTTTTATATTGCAGGCACCTGAAACTCACTGTAGGTGAGTTCAATTCCAAAGTAAAGGAGAATCACCTGCTTGAAATCTCATTATTTCTCACAACTTCTTAAAGGTGCCAATAATATTGTCCAGGCCATTTTAGGATTTCTGTGTGGAATAAGCTCAGATTTAGTAATTTTTTTCAGCTTTTTTTGTTTTGTTCCACTGCAAACCAAAGAAATACAAATGTGGACACCAAAAGATGTGATAATTTCAAAAAATTTCTGGAAGAAATGGTGCATTATTTGAAAAAAAAATGCAAGGGTGCCAACATTTTTGGCCATGACTGTATATACGCAGAATAAAGTTGTTTTATGGTGATTTTTCGCCCTTTGTTGGGAATCAGTGTGCGCCTCACCTTGTCCAATATCGATAAATATCCAAGATCTTATGAAGGAGTTATGAGGCCACCAATCATAAGAATTTTCACAATGACATTGGGAAAATCCTGAATGCTACATTGAGCAACAAGGAGTTGCAAACCACACTCAGATCTCTCAATGATGGTAATAGGATTCATATCCTCAAAAGCCACTTCACACCATCTCAGAATGATGTTTTCCCATCACGATTTCTTCACCAGTGTCAGCACCAGTTGAAGTTGCGATATTTGTGAGACGACACTTAGATGGTTTATAGTTCCTCACTGGACGCTGCATTCCGCATCCACTGCACATTGATGATGCCCATACGAGACAAAACGGATGAGGGCAATCATGAATACACCTTTCACAATGTCCCACAAGCTCGAAGAAAAGGCAAAAGAGCACCAGAGAACCAAGTATCATTGTGATGCAATGATTGCATCAGTTGCATTCTTGGACTCTATGGAGACCCCACAGAAGATTATGGACATTCAGTTCAAAGAAGAAAAAAGAAAAGCATCGAAAGAAATTGGCACATAATAGAAAGGGTAGCTGAAGCCGTCCTCGTCTGTGAGTGTCAGTGCATTGCACTTTGAGGTCACAATGAAAAGGATGTACGCAGAACAAGACTTCATTCAATAAGTCAGCAATCCTGGAACCTTTCTGGCAGCCCTCCAGATAATCGCAACAGACAATGAAGTTCTTCGTTGTTACCTTGTCGACATAGGACTTGCCAACAAGAATGCTGTGTACACCTCAGAACGCATCCAGAATAAAATTATTGACATCATTGGGCATGATATGATACGTAGTGATTTGATTCAGGAAATTAAAGCAGCAGGATTCTTCAGTGTCCTCAATGATCAGGTGACACGTCATAGTCAGGAAGATCTTGTCCTGTGTATTCGATTTGTGGACCGCAATAAATATCCTGGTGTTGGCGCAGTGGTTAGGGCAGCGGCTTGGGATCCAAAAGGTCCTGAGTTCAATCCCCGTTGGGCCACTGCATTAATACACCGGGGGGTTCACTCAGCCTGTCATCCTTCCGAGGTCGGCGAAATGAGTACCAGTGTACTGGGCCGGTGTATACCCCGGTTAAAATAGGTGTACCATATCCCTGTGTCGTAAGAGGCGACCAGGGTTGCGTCAGGAAGGGCATCCGGCGTAAAACATGTGCCAAATCACTATGCGGATCATACGGATGATCCGCTGTGGCGACCCCGAACGGGACCAGCCGAAAGAAGAAGAAGAAGAAGAAGAAGAATAAATATATCCGGGAAGAGTTTTTAACGTTCCTTCGTTTGTCAAGAATCACTGCTGTTTCATCGCCCCTGCCATTCTGAACTTTATCAGAGAGGTAAACCTCGATGTCACCAACATCCGTGGGCAGGGATATGATGGAGCTGCCAACATGTCCAGTGATAAAATTAGAATCCAGTGGTTAATCAAACAGCAATCACCGAGAGCGGTAAATGTACATTGTAATTGACACTGTCTAAATCTCGTAATTGCTCACTCATGCACCCTTCCAAACACCAGGAACACCATCGACAAGCTAAAAGCGTGTTGCTTGTTCTTTTTTGGAAGTCCAAAGCATGAAGGACACTTGCAATCTATCACCGTGAAGGCCTTATCAGGAGAGACAAAACACCGGAAAGGTCTACTCGACTTGTGCAAGAAAAAAGGGGCTGCCAGGCTTGAGGCATGCAACCACTTCTACCAAGCATATGTCTACATTATTACTGCATTAGAGAATATTGCTTATGGTGCCAACATGACAGCTTGTGGAACAGATTTCTCTAGTATCACTTGGAACCCAAACTCTCGAGCTGAAGCAGCATCACTGTAGAGTAGCCTCACTTTTTTCAATTTCATCATGACATTCATGGTAGTCAATCACTTCCTGTTGCATCTCGCTGGCATAACAGTCAAACTACAATGCTGAACTGTACATGTCATCAAAGCAAACAGTGAAGGCGAGGAGGTCAAGTCAACATATGTCGCCTTGTCCGAGCCAGTCGACAGCAAATTTCCACGGACCTACAGACAAGCCATTAGGATGGCAAACACTGTCAATGTCAAGCCATCGATGCCAAGAACTGTTGGTCGACAGACTATGCGAAATAATTCACCTGCTGCTACACCTGAGGAGTACTATCAAAAAACGTGGCCATACCATTTCTCAACCTCCTCAACTCTGAAATCGAAGGCCCGTTTTCGGACTTAGCTTTGCCCTCCTCGAGGATTCTGCGATTGGTCCCTTCTGTGCTGTGTGGAGATCATCCACCATCGCTTGATGAGGTGGTAGAGCAAGACGCTGATTGCATGCCCTCAACGGACTTGTTTCGGCAAGAGCTGTACAGATGGAAACAAGTTTCAAATGAAACCCTTGCATGAGCAGCCTGCTGGAGCAGCAGAGGCAACAAGGGAGCGTGATGAGGATATTTCCCCTAAAATATTTGCACTCCTCAAGTTGTGCTGCAGCATTCCTGCAAGCTCCGGTGCATGCTCCAATACCTGGCCTGACCTGGTTCCTGCCACGAGCTGTGAATGTGAAAGGAGTGCTCGTGCTTTGTGCCAGCTGCATACCTACCCAAGGGCAAGCATGGCCGAAGACAGGTTGTCTGGTGGTGGCCCTCATGCACATTCATTACGACTTTGATGTGAATGAGGAAAGGGTGGTGGATCAGTTTGCCAGGAAGCACCCGAGAAGGCTGGAACTTGGAACCCTGCTGAAAGACTAAGCGAGCAATAAGTACTTGCCTTCATGTATTATAAAAATATAATCAGATCATCTCATAACGCTGTGCATGGCATACGTTTACCTGTGAGATTGCAATTGAAAAATCATGCCTTTGATCTTCCAATTTGTGTCCAATGCACTGTTCAATGTCTGTTATTTTCCCTCTCATGAGCATTGACCACAAAGACTACTTCGATCGACTTTAATGATAAACTTACTTGTAATATGATAAAAACAAAAGTATATGTATACACATCTGGGTATTCATATTAAGTAGGTTCCCTTTCCTGACATGGTGTTTCCTACGACGAGTTACTTGGTTAACTTTACTTAAACTCGAAGTTTGATCGGTATTTGAGACTTCATTCGATGAAATAGTATTGTTGTGGTTCTGCGAAGCTGGCACTTCCCCAATAGCACCCAACATGTAGTGATCCCGAGACAGTTATCTCATTAGTCTTTGTTTAGTTTGCCCTTCCATATGTTTAGTGGGTAAATGGGACAAGATGCATTGCGTAGGGCTTTTAGTTAGGTCTTCAATTCCATATGCTTATGCATATCTTATTCTATTCATTATATTTCACACACAAAGCCTGCATAGATGCCAGATCAGTGACGCTACCGAAGGAGCCGCAGAAATGACGAATATCACCGTGGGCTCATTTGCATATGCGTGTCATTTCCCCGTTCAAACGGCGTGCCATCAACCAACCGACGCCTCACCTCAGACCCTCCCCATGCTCACGGCACTAGAAATGCCTTAAAAAAAATCACACAACAACCTCCACCCGATCTCTTCACCATAAATTCCACAACCGCTACCAACCACTTCAACCTCATCACCATAATCTCTTCAACCACTGACAATGCTTCAACAACCTTACCGCAGATGCCAAAGCACTTCCCCCACCTCACTATAACCGCCACAATTGCCATCAGCTCCCTGGACGCTCACAACAGTCATTGGGTATGCCGGAGAATGGAGAACAAAGCGGGTGCCTGCAAGGCAGAATACTTCGGCGTGTAATTTGAAGTGCAAATATGCACTGGGGTTCATTCAACAACGTCTGGGTAGCTCTGGCACTCCGTTAACAAACAACGTTCGGTTGGAGTCCAGCGCACGTTCGTTTCCGGAGAGCGCTCCCAAAAACCCGCGCCCCATAGGAATTACGGAGTTCCGTTGCGTGCCAGAGTCTGCAAGAAACTGAGGCCATTTTTGGCTCCGGAGTCTGAAGGGGTGAGGCTACTTCTCGGGGCGGCATCTAATCACCAATGGAAACACGCTGAAACACCCACAGGCTCTCTTGATCCGCTTTCTGGCTCCTCCTTCACCTGGGCTAGATAAAAAGAGCGAATCAGTGTTTCTTTCCTCTCTTGTTCGTCCTGAGTCTCTTTTGTCTCTTTCTGTCTTGGGTCTTTCATCCTTTGTCCAGAATCTTTCCGAGCCGAACACCATCGTTTTGCCAAACAAGAGCCGAGCTGAGAGGGCAGCGCTGAATAGTTGCCAGGTCATTGTCAGGTCATCGGCGCTCAGCTCCCACGGCGTTCCACAGTCATCATCATAATTAAACACATTTTAAGACTCTCTTCTACGCTCACGTTACGTCTATCCTCTCACACGTTCTTTTCTCTCCTTTGCTTTTCCAATTCCCCACTGACCCACGTCTTCATACCTTCCTCTCTGCAACAATGCACCACATTTGCAACGCTCTACTCACGCACCATAGACACCACAGTTTTCTTCCCTCCTCCCTCCTCCTAAGCGATTGGGTTACATATGTCCGTCGACCGTGTTAGGTACAACTAGGTCGTTTGCCCTCAATGACTTCTCCTCTCTCTGGCGATCTCTCATTTCCTCGGGTCTGTGTCTGATGGTGCCTGGAACATGTATAATAAAAGTTAAGATTGTAGAAGTTTATATCAGGTTGATTCTGCTCTGTGTCCACTTTCTTTTTGGACATAATTGCATTTCTTTTGCCGCACTCCCAATTCCTAGCTGTCCCCTGCTGTACATTTCATTGAATAAACCCTTTACTGCGCCACATGACCTTCTTTGCCCTGGCTTGTAATAAATTACTCATGCTATAAATGAACCCAGCTCGTTTCGTCTTTTCCTTCATTGGTCCAGCATGGTCCACACATTAGCTTAGCCGGGAAGTTCTGCCCCACCAAATTTGCTCTTGTTAGCCAGCGCACACTCGACCCCAGTTGACTCGGCTGTCCACAGGTAAGGTCTTATGCGAACTAGTGTAACCCTGCCCGGATTGGCATTGCCTATTGGTGTTAGTGGTTGCTAAGCAACCTGCGGGTGCACGGACTTATCTGTGCCGGCAGCCTCAGGACCGGGCGTTCAAAAGGAACCCGAGTGCTTTCCTTCATGACAAGCCTCCTGCCATATCGACATATGGCCTGAAAACACCACAAAATGATAACCCATTGAGCTCTCTATTTTCGACACTTTCACTTTCTGTGGTAAGGCAATATGGTGTGCATTACATCCCATAATGGGTATGATGGTGATGCATTATCATGCCTTCAGCGGTTCAACTTTTTGAAACTTCACACTTCACACCGAACCACCCCCCCCACCCACTCCCCCTACCCCCCACTCAACAATCAAAAGTATGCGTCCGGACCTGCTTCCCATATGCTTGGAAGACAACAAACATCTGTCACATGCTCAATAACTGGTTCAGAAAAATATCCACTCATCTACATGCCAATAAACTTACCTACAGCTGTTAGCAAGAGCCAGAGTAACCAAGGTAGAATATTGGGCCAACTTTAGTTCCTGATATACATCAACGACTTCTTCAACATACCAGAAAAAAAATCATGCCGTATGATACACTATCCCAACAACAGAGCGGCAATAGCTACATCCCTCTCAGCAGATGTGGAAAGGATAAGATGCTGGTCCAAGACATGGAATATTTCATTCAATCCAGGAAAACCTCACATTCTCTCATTGGAAGGACAGTCTAACGAATCCATATCTCGAATTCTTTGATCATCCACTGGAAGAAATTGAGTCCCTTGATTTTCTGGGCCTCATTATCAGTCACATCCTCTCAGTGGAAATACAATATCTCAAAGCTGGCCTCAAAACCAGGCAAACACCAGGTATGCTTTGTCATCAGGCACCTGTTGTTGGTAAATCTAAACTTCTCCCTATGTACAAGAGTTTTTTTCCCAGAGTTCAAAGGAGTACTGCTCTCTCTCTCTCTCTGAAGGAATGGTACCACCATCTCACACCTCTCACTTTATGGACGCTGTGGAATCCAAAGTTTGCATCATCAATAGCATCTCCCAACAATAAGAAGAGACACAGGACATGTTCCTTCATTGCAGCGATTGATGGCCTCAAACTTTTTTTTTTACCAACTCCCTACTGTCTTGATTTCCCTGCTCTTTCAGCCCTTCAACTATTCCCAGCTGTTGCTCCTGAACACATGCTTTCTTTCAGTGGAACTCACTTTGTTCATCTTCCAAAATCCAGTGTTACAGCTCACCTCCACTCCTTTATTCAACTTTTCTCCCATATGTGGAAACTACCTTCCTGAGGTTGTTCCAATGCCATCCTCTCCTCCAGTGATTCAAATTGTCAGTACACCGCCATCGCATGTCATCTTCCATCCTAATCTGTGACCTTTCCATGCTTTAAGATATTAATGTAAAGAGGATGTAAAAAGATAGAGTACAGTGAAAAATAATAATTACTTACCCAGACTGTGATGCGGGCTTTCTGCAACTAACTCGGCATCCATTTGCTCGTCTTGTTCAACATCACCGCTGTCTACTTGAGATACATTCAGCTGCAGGCACTGACGGCACATGAAGTCTTCCTCGAGCCCGAACTCAGACTTGCTGCACTCAGCATGTACCCACCTGCATCACCACAACAGAAAAACGTCTTTTATTGATGAAACATACATGTGATCATAAAAAATAAATTTCCAAGAATGTTTGGCTGATCAATACACCCTATTAATGGCAGCAAGTCACAGCAAGTCTTTCACAAACCACATTCTTATCACAGAAAGCATATTTTTGTGTCCAATTTAAAGAGTTTGGGTAACTTCTTTTGGAGTTTGAGGGGTGGAAGCAGGGCTGACTGTCGGGGGGAGGGGGGCATTTTCGAACTACATGGTGTCCCATAAGAAGTCGAACAGTTTTTTTTTGCAGAATTGTATCTTTTTTTTGTTTTTATTCATGCGATTACGAGACTTGCATCATGAGAAAGAGAAACTCAAAGTTTTATTAAAGCAGAAAATTTGGTTTGAAAATCTCTGAAAAAGATAACAGCGGAATTATTCTTACATGCTGAACACTGTTCTTCATTTGTGAGACACTTTTTATTAATCAATAAACCAGGAAAAAAAACAAATGACAAGACGAGAATGGCACTCGGTAAAGCGCATTCCTCCACCAGGCTGAACAGTTTACATTTTGTATGCATTGATAGGCCGGATCTGCATCCGGAACTCAACCAAAATCTAATCAGCTTGTTCTTTTGACCTACCTAACACATGCACCAATTTTGGTCAAAACCTGTCCACAACTTTTTTGAGACAACATGCGATATATTGTTTTTGGCCACATCTTTCAATTGTGAAGAATCACTTAAAAAAAAATCGTATCTGGATCTGAACCCGATGTTCACCAAAATCTAATCAATTCGTCCTCGTCACACATCCAACATTCAATGACATTAATATATGTAAATTAATAGACGGAGCCAAGGTCCAATAATAGATAATTAATAGACGTATTCAAGATCGAACTCACGTTTAAACAGGATGTGATGAAGACACAAACTCACATGGGTCGACCGAAGCTTCACCTTGAGAAGAATTCACCGTCTGCCCGTGTTTTTCGGTTTTGTCTTCAGTGTGTGTGTGTGTGTGTGTGTGTGTGTGTGTGTGTGTGTGTGTGTGTGTGTCTCCTCTATAACTCCAAAACCATAACATCTCGCAGCCTGAAACTTTGCATGCACACTAAGAAAACTCCAAGGAAGTTGCAGAGTGAAAATTGGGTGTATGGGTTAATTAAAACACCTCTTTCGAAGAAAATTAACGGCCTTATTTAATTATATCCTTAATAAGGTGATCCTCAGCCACCTTGCTGTCTGGCGTCTTGACGTGTTTCCTGGGTAACCTTGCTGGAGTCTGAAGCCGCCATGTTCTTTTGGCCTGCTCGAACTCACATTGACTCGGAACAGGCCGTAACGACTTCTTAAATGATAAAGCTGTTGTTTTCACTTTCCTCACTCATATTATCGAATGCCTGTTCATCACAGCTACGAATCGCTGGGTACATTGCAGTGCTTATAAACACCTGGAGACGCCAGTGTTCATGGGTGTATTTCATTTGCGAATATGAATAACCGAAAGAAGCTCTTAAACTAACCAGAATTACAAAATGTAAGCTCCAGATTTGAAAGTATCAGCAGTTCCGACTCCGAAAAAAGTGCTGATTTGTGAAATTCGGACATTGCATGGGCGTTTCCGAGTGCATAGTTGCATCGACGGCAATTGGTAATCGCTTGCCAAGCAATGCGCTCCGTTGGAGTGCTTGAGTACTGAAGCCACTTACCGAGCTGTACAGTACAGTTCGAGTCAATTGATAGCGAAACAGTTCATGTCCCAATCGGGATGAACAGTCGAAAGTTACGACAAGGTAGAGGTATGTATACAGCACACACAGACGTGGTACATATGGGTAGATTTGGATCTGTACGGACCCTCTGCGGGTGTGTAGACATGCCATGCCTGTTACGGGTGCCATGGTGGCAAAGTTTCATCCCATATCTTATGGAGGTTCTTTCAGGTTTTCCTTTGTCCTCACACCTGTTTCTAAAGTATTTGGTTATCGGATTTGCTTTACAAAGGTTTGAAGTTGCTCTTTCTGAGTTTCAAAGCAAATTATAT
The DNA here is from genome assembly GCF_056783735.1 of Eptatretus burgeri. NCBI lineage: Eukaryota > Metazoa > Chordata > Myxini > Myxiniformes > Myxinidae > Eptatretus > Eptatretus burgeri. The sequence continues at coordinate 62,917,733 of NC_140964.1, read as the reverse complement.
TTGATAACGCCCGATTTCTGAGCCGTTTGCCGTATTAACGTATTTTCTAAATTACCGAGCCCAATTTTTTTCCACCAGTCACATGCAGCTGTTTTTAAAGATTCATGTTTGTGATCATCTCCCTGAAATGTCTATATAAATGTAACGTTTTTCGGTGAAAGCGACTCAAGGTTCTTGGGTTGTATACAGTACGTACTGTCGTCAGTAATCACACTGACTCCAACCTGCCAGTTCCCGAAAAATTTCCGATATCGGCCAAGTGTGTGTGTGTGTGTGTGTGTGTGTGTGTGTGTGTGTGTGTGTGTGTGTGTGTGTGTGTGTGTGTGTGTGTGTGTGTGTGTGTGTGTGTGTGTGTGTGTGTGTGTGTGTGTCGCTCACACAAAGCATAACATATTCTCTCTGATAACTCCACTGGCGTGTCTGCGTCTGTGTGTGTGTGTGTCACTCACACACACACACCATAACATATTCTCTCTGACAACTCCGCTAGTCTCTCAGTGTCTCTCTCTCTCTCTCTGACAACTCCGCTAGTCTCTCAGTGTGTGTCTGTCTGTCTGTCTGTCTGTCTCTCTGTCTCTCTGTCTCTCTCTCTCTCTCTCTCTCTCTCTCTCTCTCTCTCTCTCTCTCTCTCTCTCTCTCTCTCTCTCTCTCTCTGTCTCTCTGTCTCTCTCTCTCTCTCTCTCTCTCTCTCTCTCTCTCTCTCCGTCCCTCCCCCCCCCCGGCCATATCCGGACAGTGGTTATATCTGGTTGTGGTTTGTTTCCAGACTTGTCTGGATGGGAGTTTGTCTGCAGACGTGTCCGAGCGGTGTTTATGTCCGGGAGGTGTTTGTCTCCAAACGTAGTTGGGCGATGTTTATATCTGGATGGGAGATTGTCTCCAGACATGTCGGGATGGTATTTATCTCCAGATGTGTCCGGGTGGTGCTTATGTCCAGACGGCAGTATGTGTCTGGGTGGTATTTATAATATGACCGGTAGAAAATGGATTCAAGACATTATTTTGTTTCCATCTTCACTGTTATTCGATGCAGAATCATTTTGATGAGAGTATGAATCGTAATTGATGCTCCACCACATGTCAACCATGCCTCCCCCCTCCCCCTTTTCCTCACTCGCCCTCCTGTGTCTGTCTCTCTGTGTCTGTCTCTGTCTCTCTTTTTCCCTCCCTCCTCTCTCTCTTTTCCCCTCCCTCCTCTCTCTCTTTCCCTCCTCTCAGGAGACATATCTATACGAAGAGTAAAAGCATACTGAGCAGAAAAGAATAACAAAATTATTTCTGAAAACCCTGCAAAGTAAATTAAAAATGTAACGTCTTACACATGTACGCACGCACGCACACACACGTATGTGGACACCTGCTCGTCCAACATCTCATTCCAAAATCATGGGCATTAATATGGAGTTGGTCATCCCCTTTGCTGCTATAACAGCCTCCACTCTTCAAGGAAGGCTTTCTACCAGATGTTGGAGAATTGCTGCAGGGATTTGCTTCCATTCAGCCACAAGAGCATTGGTGAGGTCGGGACCTGATGTTGGGCGATAAGGTCTGTCTCGCAGTAGGCGCTCCAATTCATCCCAAATGAGTTTGATGGGGTTGAGGTCAGGGCTCTGTGGAGGCCAGTCAAGTTCTTCCACACCGATCTCGACAAACCGTTTCTGCATGGACCTCACTTTGTGTACCGTCATGCTGAAACAGGAAAGGTCTCACACAAACTGTTGCCACAAAGTTGGACGCACAGAATCGTCTAGAATTACAAGGATTTACAAGGAATTAAGGCACAGGAGGTGCCTATCATGCCTGTGCCACACCAAGACCAGATTTAATCAATCCATTGATACCCCTTCCCTTTGTGTGCAGCCTTTTTGGCTGCGACACTGGCACTCATCATGCCGACCTCGGAAGGATGACAGGCTGAGTCAACCCCTGGTGTTAATTCAGCAGACAACGGGGCTTGAACTCAGGACCCTAACCACTTAGCCAATAGCAGAATGTCATTGCATGCTGTTGTGTTAAGATTTACCTTCACTGGAACTAAGGGGCCTTGTCTGAACCATGACAAAACAGCCCCAGAACATTATTCCACCTCCACCAAACTTTACAGTTGGCACTATACATTCGGGCCGGTAGCGTTCTCCTGGCATCCACCAAATCCAGATTCGTCCGTCAGACTGCCAGATGGTGAAGTGTGATTCATCACTCCAGAGAACACGCTTCTACTGCCCCAGAGTCCAATGACGGTGAGCTTCACACCACTCCAGCCGACGCTTGGCATTGCGCATGGTGATCTTAGGCTTGTGCTTGGCTGCTCGGCCATGGAAACCCATTTCATGAAGCTCTCAACGAACAGTGCTTGTTCTGACGCTGCTTCCAGAGTCAGTTTTGAACTCGGTAGTGAGTGTTGCAACCGATGACAGACTATTTTTCCACGCTCTGTGCTTCAGCACTCGGCAGTCCCGTTCTGTGAGCTTGTGTGGCCTACCACTTCGCAGCTGAACTGTTTTTGCTCCTCGACATTTCCTCTTCACAATAACAGCACTTAGAGTTGACCGGGACAGCTCCAGCAGGGCAGAAATTTGATGAACTGACTTCTTGGAAAGGTGGCATGCTTTGACGGTGCCACATTGAAAGTCACTGAGCTCATCAGTCCAGCCCATTCGATGCCAATGTTTATCTATGGAGATTGCATGGCTGTGTGCTTTATTTTATACACCTGTCACCAATGGGTATGGCTGAAATAGCTGAATACACAAATTAGAAGGGGTGTCCACATCGTTTTGGCCATGTAGTGTGTGTGTGTGTGTGTGTGTGTGTGTGTGTGTGTGTGTGTGTGTGTGTGTGTGTGTGTGTGTGTGTGTGTGTGTGTGTGTGTGTGTGTGTGTGTATGTATGTGTGTGTATCTCAAGTAAATCAGATGAAAATTGACGATCTATGGGACATTTTCACAAAAGCGGGTCAGGTAACGGTAAAGAACAAACTCAAAAATCAACTCTCTTTGATATTCTCGAAATAGTGCTTGAACCCCTTATAAGGCCAAGAAAAATGTTCAAATGATGTCACAACGCAGGGTCACCATAAGGCCTCTGCAGTGACTGGGAAATATATGCTTGATAAAAATTCTCGGACAGTCTTTACAGTTACCTGACCCACTTTTGTGAAAATGTCCCTTATGACCTTGACCTTTCACCTATTGACCTAAAAAAACAAAAAACAGACTTCTTGCTTGTGACAACCTCTACCAAGTCCTTAAGTTTCATCAAGATCAGAGTAAGAATGTAACATGTAGGTGATTGAGAGACATGCATGTATGCATGTATACCAAGAGTGAGAATTGCTTTGCAAAACATGTCCACTACCGATGCGATATTTTCTAAGTCCAAACAGGGCATAACTGGAAAATTCAAGAAAGCCCTAAAAACTTGAACTTGCTCCTGTAACTTATTACAATAAAGCTACACAGCAAGGTTCAATTGAATGTGTTGGAGGGTATGGGGAAATAAAAGTCTGAAAAAACGACAGGTGGGACAGAGACAGACAGACGGACGGACGGACGGACAAACCTACAGTCCCCTCCGGTGAAACCGGGAGGGGACTAATGGCAGAACTAATAACAAAATATATTTGCGAATCTTCACTTTCGCAGGAACAAACTTTCAGATAAGGGTGGAAAACACAACTTCCGTCCACCTTCGGTGGTGGAGGTAATTGTAGTCAGAACAGCTTTGGGTTGCCATTTCAAATGCCAGTCTCATAGCCATAAGACCAAAAACAGAACAATGTCATGAGCATTCGAAATGGCATAATGCTTTATGGGACACCCTGCATATAAAGCAAGTTGGGTTAATTTGACCAAATGATTCACATCAACGTACAATATGCATACAACACAGCACATCTGATGGTTAATTTTTCTGGCACTTATCTTACATGCATAAACTAATACTCATATTTTACAGAGCACAGACCAGGGCACCTCTTTCAACGTTTGCTTTTTGGAACCTGACATTCAAAGCTCAAACCAACATTATTCCTGGATAATACCGACATAAGTGGTGAAAGAGCCCACGTCATGCTCAGATGAACCACACTGACTTGAACTTGTACCTTTGACAGCCCTGACAGAGAAGCTTGGAAGATTTGCCATCAGGTAAGGTTGTGAGGTTACAAAGTAGGCAGGGTGCCCGACGAGCTCTAGTCTGCAGGCACAACTCGCACAATGAGAAATCATGATGCCAGCAAGCTGAGGGTGAGGGGCCTGGGCTCCGTGAGCCACAGTCTTGGCAAATGCAGCAGTTCTGTGGTTGTGGTGGTGGTAGGGGGAGTGTGGAGAAATGTGGGGGTGGGGAGGTTAGTTTATTAACCAAATGCCATTTTGTACTATATAATTGTCACAAAACCCAAGGTTCTTTGATGGAATAATGTCCAACTGGTAGTTGGATGTAGTCCAAACATGAGTTGATTGAAAGGAGAAAGCATGGCACTGGCAAAGCAAATGGTGACTCACTCTGCTCTTTTCTTCATTTCCACCCCACTGCTTTATCACCCCCTCCACCACACCCCCGCTTTGCTTTGCCACTTATATACACAGCTTATGAACATTCCCAAAAGCTCCGCCCTCGAGGTAATAATCGTAAAGACGAGACAGTTCGACATCGAGACTGTCAAATGCTGCTTGTTACCACAAGATGGACCCATCTCCAGAGTTCAACAACAACAACAAAAAAAATCCCCGAACTCGCATGGTTTTCCACAGACAGAAACAATCTACCTTTAACATAAACACCTGTCACATTTTTACTCTCTTCGACATTTACATCAACCAGCCCAAACTAACATTACAAAGTATTATGTGATCACTCTTTCCCCAACAAATCATAGGTACAAGAGCAGAAAGAACACACAGAACAGCAACTATCAGGGCCGCTTCTTCCCGGTGGTGGTTGTACCTCCCCCACCCCCACCCCAACGTAAATGGGGAGCAAATATTTCCCCATTCTTCCCTGCTGCTCAGATTTGTCATGGCAGTGTGATCAAGGTTGGAGTGCCCCATGGACCAGCCTTTCTATATATATATATATATATATATATATATATATATATATATATATATATATATATATATATATATATATATATATATATATATATATATATATATATATATATATATATATATATATATATCTGTCGTGGCCCTGACATTGTGAAGGCGAAACACACCATCCAAGATGCAGCCAACAACACACCGAACATGATGCACTGCCGAACAGTCACCCGTAAAGAATGTGCATCAATTGACAAAAGCATCCGGCCAATAAGCGAACACACAGGAGGGAAAATAAATAAACAAACAAAGCAAATAAAAGCAGCAACACCTCGGTAATCGAAGCGAGAGGAATACAAACCACGAACCTTGCATTTCCAGATATTTTTGGGGACATCCTTCAGTGGGGGTTGCAAACAGAACGTGTGGTACCCTTTGTCACAGGTGTCACACACGAGCATCTTGTTGTCATCCCCTGCCTCCCTGCCGTGCAATGGTAAACACACTTGAAAAACTGGGTATTTCCTGTCCTGTAGTATTGTAATGTGCAAAGATCATAAAGTAATGGTGAACACAACAAAAAAATAATGGCAGCACAAAACGTAATCTTTGTTTATGAAATGTCTAAAGCTCGGAATAGAATGTGCTGTAAATTTCTGACACCGTAAGTTTCAGCACAATGCCGAGGTTTCTGCGAAGCTTTTGCAAACCTCAAAGTATGCGATCCACAAAGCAGCGATGCGAAGGTAATTTTACGGACGCAACGGTGGACCAAAACAGGAACACAAACACTCAGACCACCGCGACGCTAATCTATCCAACGGTACCCTACAAAATAGATATGATGTCTTTCACCAATTTATAATGTCGGTAATTTTGTGGTCCGAATTTACTCAAAATGTCAATAATTTTCGATTTACCATAAATATGCCGAGTCGATGCGTCCTTGGTGGTTGTAGCAATACAAACCGAAATGGTTTCATGCTTCACCAATGGCTAAAAAGACCCTGCGTTTTCCAGAAATTGGACAAGGTTTGTCCGAAACACCTGAGTGTGGATCGCTTTTGCGCTCGGAACACTTTACAGAGCACTGCAATGAAACAATGGAGATGGCTAGATCTTGTGGTTATCCGCCACAATTGAGAGAGGATGCCATCCCCATGATTGAGCAGAAAGAAACAGCCGTCGCTCAAAACTGTAACACCATCTCTACCCTGCTAACAGCACATATACATGGATGGTTGAGCGGCAAATCAAACATCTGTTGCCATTGCCTGGCACTTACCGCAAGAGAACCTGAAAATAATTATTTATTATCAACACAATTTTCTGCAAATCAAATGAACCACTGTCAATTTATCGTGGAGAGAATGTATGTATGTATGTATGTATGTATGTATGCTTATTGTTTTAGAAAACTTACCCCAGGTGGAGAGCATACATGGACAAGTTAGGTGACAAGAGGATCAGGTATTTCATTAGTCTTTGTATAGATAGTCCTTGTTCCCTTGTCAAAGGGCTATTTGGGGGACATGTGTTTCCTCGGCTGTGTTTGTCCCGTGTAATGTCTTCCCCCTCCCACGCTGTTACTTTCAATCTTTCTTCCTTCACACCATCATCCTGTTCCATCACCCTGTTACGTTCAATTATCCCGCCAATACCCCAATCGGTCTGTTTCAATGGTCCACCAACAATCTTCCCTCCATCAAACATCCTTTCAATAGTCCCGCCTTCACCGCATCGGTCTTCAATCCCACGACCGTGTGGTCATCCCTCAGTCGTGTGGGGTTCCTTTTCGTGTTCCCTCCATCCGGAGCATTGCATAACAACCCATCGGGTGCTCTCGCGTGCATGATCGTGTCACTTGGTGCTCGGCATGGCCTGCGAAGCACGGCGCTTCTCGCGGGTGTGGTACAGAGACAAAACAGTGCGACTGGGCATTTTCCGCGTGAACGAGGGGGCTGGGGGCTCTCGTCTAGGCTTTGCGCACGTAAAGGGTGGGGTGGTGGCTTCGGTGAAATTTCCGTCAGGATGGTGCAGCAATTTCCACAAGTGGCGTCATGCACCCACCCCAATGTGAGGAGGAGAAGGCTTGTGGGAAGAGGAAAAGAAAGCTGATGTGAAGAAGAGGCAGAGAGGGAAGAGACGCACTCGGGATAATCTCGTGTGAGCAGGGACGCAGAGCGCTCAGGAGCACATGGCTCAGAAAGCAGAAGAATAAAAAGGCAGACAGCAGGAGAGAGGGCAGATGCAGAATGCTGAGGGAAGCAGAAAGGAGAAACGAAAGGGACAAGCTCGCCTGAGCAGAAGATTGACAGACTGAGAAGGCTCGTGAGGGAAGGAACAGAAACACGTGAGGGAAAAGGACGGAAAGTTTCACGAGCAGTTGGTGTCGAGTTTCTGTAGAAAAGGAACACTCCTTCCATGAGCGTCATCCTGCCCTCTCGATCCTTTCAGCCACGAAGGACGAGGAGGGTGAACGGCGGCATCTCATCGACGGGGGTCTGAGGAGAAAGGATCTGAGGCAGAGGAGGGTGAGTCGCACATTTAGCTCGCATATCTGGGAGGCCAGAGAGGACTCGCCTACTGGGTCCGGGAACCTCATGACGCAGCTGCGTGTCGCCATCGCTTCACATCACCACTGCTCATCTTCCCCATCCATTTTCTTCCGCATTCTCCTGTATATTTGTGCGAGGTGAGGGAGAGAAGGAAAGACTGCTTTCCTTTTCTCCATTTATTACTTTTATTTTATTTTCAAGTCCTTGTTTTATTCTTCGCCCCTGATTGAATGATGGCCAAGTCTTTTGTTTAAGTAAGAGTTAAGAAGAATACATGTTATGGTTAAATCTGCTCTTATGTGCCTTTTCGCTTTCTTTCTTATAAATACTTGCTTTCAAATGACTGCTTGCTTGTGTGATTGTAATAAATAATTCCTTGTTGCTATTTCCAATCTGTCTCAGTTTTCTTTTCCTTTATTGGTCTGATGCATTGCACAAGTATAGTTAGACAGGAAGTTCTACCCTAATCATTGGCTTCGTTAGCCAGCGCACACTCACTGTAACGCTCAGCAGTAATCCAAGTGTGCGCTGAGGGCACTGAACTCAATTAGCTGGCCATCCACAGGTAAGGTGTCATGTGAAGTAGTGTAACCCTGCCCGGATTGGGCGTGCCAACCGGCGTTCGTGGTTGCTTAGCAACCTGCCGGTGCACGGAGTTATCTGTGCCCGGCGGCCTCAGGACCGGGCCTCCGGGAGTGACCCCCACTGGGGAGTGACCCAAGTGCTTCCCCTCGTGGCAAGCCTCAAACTCTGCATCCGCGACAGCATGTATATCTACTGCTCCGAAAGGATTTGACCAATTACGCTGAAACTTTCAGGGTCCCACCCCATCAACCACTCTCAATAATCCCCCATCAACTATCACCCTAAAAACACCCACAACCCCACACACCACCCCCCCTCCTCCACCATCCCCCCACAATTCCCCATCAACAATCACCCACACAATGCACACAACCACCTCACACAACCCGCCGCCAATGAGCAACACTCCACCCTCCACTGGGGCAGGACATCGACAAGACAAGGCACTATCACAGACACAAACGGTGTCGGGAAAGTATGAAACAGGACAATCCCATAACATACAAGACACATGGTCAACCTGCGACAGTGGGAAAAAGCATTTGTCACCAATTTTGACATAGTGTGCCTGGGTGGTGTGCGTGTTGTTTTTCCACTGGAGAAGTGCAACTGATTTACCAATTAATCCCTGATAAACCACCAATTAAAAGAAAAACAAAACCTACCCATCATAGTGAACATACAACCAGTGTTTTCATCTTCACTAACACTTCTACCATCTTCACCTGAATCGCTCGCATCGGGCTCGAAGTGATATGGCTCCACAATCCCCCGAAAGATTTTCCATCATTAATTTGGTCTCCAACCGTTTCTTCAAAATCCCATGATCAGTTTCAACACACTGAAAACCTTCAGAGTTGTTAATGACGGTGGATTCAGTGTTGGAATCCAGGTTCGACACGCACCGTTTCGAGACGTAAAGCCGCCATTTGAATCAAGGCGAGCTCATAGTGTGATGTCACTGGTGAAAGCGAAACATCGACACTGTAGGGCTTTTTTCGGAACTTTGCGATTGGCAAAAAAATTTCCAAAAAAAAAATTTCCCTTCACATCAGACCGTGATTAATGATTTTCAATGGTTTTCAGATTTAAAAAACAAAACAATTACATTTGGGGGTCCCTGAAACGGGGCACCAACTAATTCAGGCAGACAGGACGCCCGTTTAACGTCCTTCCGAGCGGCGGCAAGTGCATGATGCCTCGCCCTGCCTGCAAAACAGCAGAAAGACGGTTTATAGCTGGGTCGGGATTCAAACCCACGCGAGACAGCTCAGAGGCGAGTGTACGCACCTCTATTAGTCGATGCTATCCTGCCAGCCCCCAAAGTGCTTATGCATGGCACAATCAAAGAATGCAATATCAAGCAAAACATCGCTTACTTGCACGTCTGACAGATTTTGCACTCTGGACATTGCCAGCCTGCTCGGCGGACGGGGCTCGGCTCGATCTCAAGACAAGCGCCGTGGTAGTGCTGTCCGCAGCTCGTACAAAACAGCTGGTTGGATACATCTCCCGCCGAGTCACAGACCGCGCACTCTGCTTCTTCACCAACTGCGTCCACGGGGAAGCACAAACAGCAAATGCTCAACTATACTTAACAGGGCAAAACCAGAATGGATTTACAGAGCAACCAGAAGCTTTAAATTATTTGGTCGAACAAACGTTTGCCAAAATACACACAGGATTACTCACAGTTTATAATCCACTAGCTCTTGGTCTGTAGTTAGCAGCTCTCCTAATGACTATCATAATATTTGCGTGGAAGCAGATGCAACTGAAGCGTTGTGTTTACAATTTATTTTTGAAGGAAATAAAACGGACATTGCTGAGCCTGACTGAGTGCCAAAGGCACACGCTGATAAATACTAGTCGCAAAGGGGTCTCCACTTTAATTTCCTGGGAATTTGGTGCGTTGTGTTTGAACAGCAAGGACGGGTGAGATAGTACGGAATAATCAGCGTGCGACAGAGCGAAACGCAGGTCATTACGTGAGCAAAGTACAGGTAACCGAGGATGGCTAAGCGATTATAACAAACGGAATATGGATTCAGGTGGTTCCCGTGCATTGACGCTTCACAACATTTCAACTAAGAAACACAAAAACGACATAATTCATTTGCAATAGTTTTTATTGGTATTCAAGACCTGGCAAGGGGAGAGTGTTTTGTTTGCGATAACAAGAACACATGCACGCATGGACACACACATGCAGGTGCAAACTAAACAGTGCAATGTGTTCATGTTATATTACCAGATGTTCACTAATAGGTTCTCAAGAACGCTCTATCGAGCTATGACGTTCGAGAAAGTCGGTGTGGAAAACATATACTGAAAGGCTGTAACTCGTCAGTGCTGTACAATCTTCAAAAAATATCAACAAAACGAAATTAATACCCAGATGCAGATTTGGCCTATTGGTGGGATATAAAACGTAAACTGTTCAGCCTGGCGAAGGTATGCGCTCAAACGAGTTTCGTTCTAGTGTTCACATTGAAAATCATTTCAGGCAAGTTCAAAAACACTGGTCAATAGACTTCTCAGTGAAGGTTTGGAAGTTTCAAGCACAAGGAACACAAAATGACAACAAAACCTTGGGGCAAGTTTATGTTTGAAGGAAGGGAGGAGTGAGTGGGGAGAAATCAGGAGAGGTGAGTGAAAGGTTAAACTGGAAGCAAAAGTAATGGATTCAAATACGCAGTAAAGAAGACATTTGCTGAAATCACTTACAGCCGGTGGAACTATGCAAAATGAATGTATAGAGGAAAATGGGTGGGGAAGGAAGATTGTGATAAAAGAAGGCACAGTTCCATTGATGGCCTTTGTGAGGGGTTTGGAGGGGAACTGGAGCCCCCGCACCTTCTCAGAGAAATTGCTAAATTTTCCCTCCCACTTTCTGTGAACTCACCTTTCGACCACGATTCCCCTTTGTCTCGGAAAAAAAAAATAATCAAGAATCCATGCAATCAATTATTACATTTATGGAATCACCTGCTCGGCCAAATTATTCAAAAAAAAACTTTTGAAACCTGCAGCTCATGGGAAAACAACATTATTTCTGTAGCGAGATGTGAGAGTGAGAGTGAGAGATACGGAAAGAGAAAGAGAGAGGACAGAGAAGGAAAGAGGGAAATAAAGAAAAAAAAGGAAAATAAAACAAACAAATAATGAGACAAGCCGGTAGGAGGCGATGGGTCGCCGAGCATGGAAACTATAAGATATAGAGCAAAATGGATGTCATATAGTGGATAGGGAATCACCTTAAGATTACGAATATCAAATCCCATCCAGTTCCATATACTGATAACTACTCGGAATCCATTTGAATGAAAAGCACCAAAAATGCGGTTTGAAATCGGAAATCCTCAAAGTTCGAAGGGGTGCTGTGGGTGAACAAAGATCTAAATCGAAAATCCGGCTCTATCGTTGGTGCACAATGTATTCCAGACGATTAGTGTGAATTTTCATGACCATCCGACCATAACCCTAGGAGGAGTAGCATTTGGCGCGAAGGCACCTCCAGCTCTCGCATATTATCGATTTTTGCACTAATTGACCTTTGACCCCTGACCTAAACGAAATCGGTCAATATGTCCTGAGGCAAAGTTGTAGTACTCATTGAGTACCATGAACCTGCAAAGTTTCATTCGTATCGATGCACTCACCTGGTCACTAGGGGGCCTTCAATTTTCGCCAATTTTTGCGCATACCCTAATTGTAGGGGGCGCTGCGGGTAAAGTATTCCATATATGACAAAAACCGGAATATATTTGATAGAGCATCACCTGTACATCATTCGTGCCAAATTTCATAACCCTACGTGGGATAATGGCTTTCGGAATTGATTTCACGTGAACGGTACTGATTTTGAAGGTTTTTCGGTTGTTGCTAGGGAACCAAAGCGTCCCTAATAACCATCACAATTTCCAAAGCACGAGGTCATAAGATGTACCTACCACCCGAGTTTGGTCAAAATCCACCCACGTTTACTACCAATTATGCTGATGACAAACAAACAAACAAACAGACAGAATTACTGACAATAAGGGTCGCCTATTTTGGCGACCCAACAAAAAAGATGGATGAGGGTTGGGGGAGTGAAAGGTTAAAGGAAACGAGAAGATGAGGGGAAGCAAGTGAGATGTATGAGGCATAAAGGTAAAGGAGGGGGCTTCCAAAATTTCTCAAATCTGCACCCACAACGTGGTACATGTCCCATGAATGAAAAACAGTCTGATAACACATTATCAACGACAAAATAATCATCCGAATGATCAGACGAGGATTTCAACCTCGGTCTTTTAAAGCGAAAAGTGCAAAAGGTTGCAAAAAATTTCATAAAACCTCACATCATATGAATGCTACAATCTCCATGACATACCAAGATCGCTAGCCTGGTTCAAATGGTCTGGGCAGAACAGCGTCAATGACTGAATGTCTTGGAATGCCCCAGCTCCGGCAGCGCAAGGGTAGTGGTAAAACCTCCGACAGTTCTCCTGCACGCACTTTATGGTTGCTCCCAAACGGTGGCAATAGGAACATCGCTGTAAACACAACGACACGAGTGTGGCATTCAGGACAGAGAACCGTCGGCCTTTCATGAATGTGCAAACACACCCAAAGCAGTTTCAACTTCCTCTTCCCTGTCCAAAATTTAAAAAAAAACAATAAACCATTGCAACTCCGTTAAAAGCATTCACGAAACCACAATTCCTTAAATTTGCAGTACACAAATCGGAGAGAAATAAAACCAAAACGAAGGCACAGGAAAAGGCCCTTTGGACCAATTTGAGTGTGATATCTCCACATCACTTACCAAGCAGTTCACCTAAACATAGATTAAACTGCCGTACAGTATCTGGAGCAAACAGACACCTAGAGGGAACACCTCTTCTAAAAGGTTCAAAAACACTTCATTTACTACAAAGGCTTCTTGGAAAAATGAATACAAAATTGGTTTTTATGAATACACAATAATTTCTGACTCAGCAAACTCAAAATCACAAAAAAATATTGAAGTCTAGTCATACAAAAGAAATGGAACACAATCTTTTTGCCAGAACTTTGGCTCCAGCCAAGGTGGTCAATTTGGAGGATACGTACCTGGGACAGCCCACAAATGACAGCTTTATCCACGTTCAACAGCGACTCGTCCTCGGCCATGCACACACCCTCCGACCATGCCGCACAGCAGTGGTGAGCCCAGCAGTATCCTGGATGAACGTACAACATACACTGAGCGATGAACTATGGCATTTGATGAACGTTTGGTGCAGCTATGGGGAGTGGTGTAGAGGTAACGACAATGGATCAACATCTAGGAGGTTGAGGCAGAGATGGCAACTCCAGTCGCAAATTGTATGACTTGCGACTTGACTTAAGACTTGGCCTTAAAACTTCAGACTCGACTTGAGCTTGTAGACTTGTTGACAATGAGGACATTCCATGTCAAGTGTACACACCCTCCCGACACTAATACCTCATTTTCTCCCCATATGTTGGTCATTTATTCACTTGGGTGAAAAAACTCAAAATACCAACTTTTACACCTGTGGGCCCATCGGGGCCCATTTTAGGGGCCCCCCAAATTTGGGCGCCCCGGGCTGCCCCACAATCTTCCAGAAGCCGTATCACAGGTTGTAGTGGTCCGATTTGGCTGATCTTGGTGTCGTAAAAGCGAGATCTTTTGAATCGCATGAAGTAAAATCACTCCGATACAGTAATTCAAAAAGTTATAGTTTGGGGCGCCCTTTGACCTTGGGCCCCCGCTCCCCAGCCAAACCGATGGTCCTGATTTTTTCGTGTGAGAATACCCCTTCATATACCCCAACACCTCAGCATAAATGAAAATAGGATCTCAATGGGTTCAAGTGTGATGATGGTTTTATTGTTCGGGGACTCGGTGCTGGACACACAATACATAGCGCAATATTTGAACACAAGATTTCCAATCCACTACATCAGTATATTGTACATAAATTTTCCACATGCACATGCAGGAACTGGAAGCGATACTAGTATGAGTAAGAGTTTTTCCTAGAATATTATAGTCAAGATTTTTTGCCAACCAATGTTTTATTTGACAGCTGTGTTTCTTTTTTTACTGATTGTGTAGGTTCTACCTGTAGCAGTTTTTGGTTCTACGGAAAGAAGTATATCAGAAATGTCTAAAATGCAGTGATCTTCAATGTCAGGAAAAAGAAGCTATTTGCGGGCCTGTTTGGATGAAGAAAATTCACTTTCACTTCATGAGTGTCCTGAAAGGCTTCCATGATGCAGGCAAGCCACCATTTTCCATCATAGTGCACTGTGACATAACCTGAGAGTTTCCCGTTAAAAGTTGGTGTAGATTTTGAAATAGCTGACTCGATACGGTGTTCCTCGCTAAGGCTGAATTCACGTACTTGAAGAGCAGTCTCAGAAATAGGGATGAAAGCATGAAGTTTTTGAGTTCCACCTATGGTTTTGGCCATTTTTAACCTTTCTTCCAGATTTCATTCTTCCTCGTCATAATATAAGCCTCTTGGATCCCGTAACCGAACTTCATTTCATTCAAACCATTTTCAGCAAAGGCGAAAATATCTTTTGGAAAAATAATTTGACTGTCGTAAGGTCTACGCAGGCTCTCACGTGTTGCTTCTCGTTTGACTGTACCTCTCACGCCATCTGAAGGGCCCTTGCCATGACTTGTGGCAAAAAATGCCATTCTGCGTCAATACCATACTCTGATTTGTGACGACATAGGTTTATGAAGGCTTTGCAATTCTTATATTGGCCAGCGCAACCGTCTGAGAAATAGTAAAGTTTCTTTACATTTCCAAAGCTAGATTTCAAGTGTTCAATGAGCATTCTTTGAAAGAGGTGGACTGAGACAGCGTCGTGAGTATTGCATTCTGATATAATCGTGAACGAATCGTGGTTTAATTTGCCATCGTCCGATTTGAAATAGTAAACCCAGGGGTGAATTGTCGCTTGAGAGTAGTTCCAATGGAATCCTTGGGCCGCATCCTGCAAGACAAACAAATAGTTCTCTGAGAAGTCTCCAATAATGACAAATTCTCCTTCACCGATGTCGTCTTTCTTATTTTTCAGAAACTGAGATTGGGCCTTGGCAATGAAGTCGTGTCTCACTAATTTCACCGTGCGTTCACAGAATTGATTAATGAATTCTTCCAAAGGCAGGACCATGGAGCTCAGTTCAGATCTGTCGGTGGATGTCCACCATTTAAACTGAATTTCATCAATATCCTCCAGTTCATAAGCACTCAGTAGCTCGGTTTTGAAGTCTTCAATTGATGGGCAACTTTCACAAGTTCTGAAATACCATGCCGGTTGTGCTGGGTTACAAACTATGCGTGCTATCACATGATGATAGTGAGGAAGTTTGGCTATCTGTGGCATTTTGGAACCAAACATCACGAGTTTCACATTTTGATGTATCGTACATACACATACACTGTGTGTACCGCCTGAACCGGCCAGGACACACTCCGAGGGACGGAGCATGGCGAACTTCGCGAATCCAACTTTCAAGCCAGGGTTCTTCTCTTTGAATTTCTGAAACAGTCCCTTGAGATTGTTTAGTACCAGGCGCTTTTGAATTTTGTCTTTTCCATGTTAATTCCTGACCACCACACAGTCCTTTTTTCCGGGCATTATTCGGCTGACTTCATCACTTCGGTAAAATTCGGTTACGGTGGATTTCACTTCGTCAGGCAATATTTTACCCTGTTTGGGATTTGGAGACAATAGCATACCATTTTATTTCTCAAACATTTTGGCTTGCACAGCCATTCTTTGGGAGCAACTGAATTCACTCATCATCCCTCTGATGCTCATATTCCAGGAAACATTGTCAGTGTACGTATTTGCTCTGAACGGCTCGAAACAACGTATTTTTCTTTCAGGCTTTTGATCACCTCTGGCATGCAGTTTTCATCACATTTTGACGCTGTATTTTGTGTTTTCTCCACAGTGCTTGGTCCAGCAACTAGTTCTAATTTCTTTCGCACAGAATCTTCCACTTTACTTCGCTTTTCAGGAACGTACCCTGGGTTCCTTTCCGCCTTTCGTTTGTCGAATGGGATTTCGCCTATCATCGATAACGACTGGTTTAATAGGTCAACTTCTGCTTCTCGCTCAAAAACCTCCTCGTCCTCATCTGTCGAAATAGATTCTGCAATGCCTTCGATAGTATGTTCTGATGATAATTTCGAACTGGTCGAAGATGATTCTTCAATACGCTCTGGTGACAACTGAGAAAGTTTTTTTTCTGCACGAAGTACAAAGTCTGTCATCTTTTTTGACCTTTGAAGAAAATTTCATCAACATATAATTTGACACATTACGAAGATCTTTTTGTTGTTTCGTTTTATGGCAGCTGAACAGATCGCAACAGTATTTTCGGAACTCCTTTCGATCTTCAGTCGCCATGCTTACTGTAAAATATGCAAAAACTGAGATTATCCCATTTATAACTTAATTCAATGATGGTTATACAAAAAATGTACACTTAAAAATCAATAGACACAATTGGCAGAATAATTTTTCGCAAATTATGCAATATATACAGTATACATATATAATAGTCCAGAGATGATGATTGTCAATTTCCGACATAAAGTCGCCTGCCAGCAGGTGATGTCATTGGAACGATGACGGCAAACGTCGCCCAATGTCGAATCAAGAATTAGTGATATGTTGACCCCGAACAATAAAACCATCATCACACTTGAACCCATTGAGATCCCATTTTGATTTATGCTGAGGTGTTGGAGTATATGAAGGGGTATTCTCACACGAAAAAATCAGGACAATCGGTTTGGCTGGGGAGCGGGGGCCCAAGGTCAAAGGGCGCCCCAAACTATAACTTTTTGAATTAGTTTCGGAGTGATTTTACTTTGCGCGATTCGAAAGATCTCGCTTTTACGAGCATTTTGATACCAAGATCATCCAAATCGGACCACTACAATCTGTGATATGGCCACTGGAATATTGTGGGTCAACCGGGGACGCCCAAATTTGCGAGGCCCTAAAATGGGCCCCGATGGGTCCCCAGGTCTGAAAATTGACACATAATGTTTTACCATGGATACAAACACTTGCACAAAAAAGAGTGAAATCTGAGACGATGTGTCAAAATTTCGCTGAAAAATGTGTACACTTGACATGGAACGCCCCCCAAAGTGAACCAATTCCTGAACCCTATTTTTTGCTTTTGCACATGTGGGGTAATTAATTGGGGGGTGGGGGGGATGAGAGTAGAAGATATCGGAAGTGGATATAAGAGAAAGTATGTACGGCATACTTGAAAAACTGGGGGGAAGAGCAGAAGGCAGGCAGGCATAGGGAGTCGGTTCCTCAGACAAGGCATTAAAGAGAGGAAGGAACGGAGGTAAGCATTCAGCTTCAACTTCAGGAGGAAAACCAAGTGTGGGTTTCAATTTCCATGGGTTGGCCAGAATATAATATTAGAGGGGTTGGAGGAGGGGTGAGAGATTGGGACTTTTCTACAATGAAAAACTTGTTCCAGGTAGTTCACCAATGACTATTTTAGTACAGATCTGAAGATAAGGATGCATAGCATCCTGCCTGTCAGAGGCAGGGTATACTGCTGTCTGTTCTGCACAGGGTGGAGTTATCAGTAAAATGGGATTGAGATCTTGACAAGAGAGAAGGAGGAGGAGCAGGTCAGGTTTGAGAGGAAGTTGAAAGGTCTAATAAAGAATGGATGCCATTTGGACAGATGTGCCAAAAAATAAACAGAAAATACCACCGTTTTCAGAGAAGGCATCAACTGTAATGCCGTGGACTAAAGTTTGAGGACTGACTACCAGCCAGCTGGCATGATGGCGATTGAAATCGACACAGACTGGCAAGTAAGAAATTCATTGGAAGGATAACAGAGAATACACACTTTAGGAAAGGGCCTTGGAGATAGAGTGGTCACAGCTGGAGGGACAGCTAACCACACACAGAAACAGGAAGTTGTTAAGGAGAGACTCAAAACCAGAAATACTCGATGAGGCTTGGAAAGGGTGAGGGCTTTTGGGAAGGGAGTTGTTTTTTTTTTTTTTTGTATACATTGTCGAGGCTCATATAAGAGCTAACACACAGCACATATAACAAAGGAAGCCGGAGACGAGAGGTGGGAAAGAGAACACAAAACAGTATGGAGCAGAGACATTAGGAGATCTGTGGAAGGGAGAGGGATGGGACGGGGAACATGGGGGTAAACTATATAGACACCACAGGGAATTTGAAGGAGGTGAGTGTGGGTAGATTAACAGGGGTAGAAAAGATCATGGTTTTGGATGGGGGAAGGTATGAGATGATGGTGAACAGCTGTTTTGAAGACCCAGGAGGGAAGAAAGTGATTGAAGAGAGTGTGGGAGTTTGTTCCAGAGGCGGGAAAAAAAGAGGAATGAAAGAGTGGAGTTGATTCTTGATTTTGGTAGTTTCACCAGAAGGGGGATACTGGCGGACCTTGAGCGCCCTGCAAAAATATGGGGTGGGGGGGGGAGCGAGGTCAGAGAGGAGAATGTAGAAGACAAAGACCACTGACTTGCCTGCAGTGAGACAGTGAGAGAGCCAAAGACTGAGACCCAAAGGACTCGGCTTCATCGGAGGAGATACCAATGATCCTAAATGCATTGGTTTCCACAGCACGAAGCCGAGAAAGGTGTGAGTCGGGAATTACAAACATTAACAGCAATATTACTTGTGACAAGAGCTGCATCTATAAAAGCGCAGGAGGCAGTAGCCAGGGAAGAAGATTGATGAGTTGGAAACAACCTATACGTGAAAGGTCAGAGGTTGCAAAGGCTAGCCAGATGAAGAGATGATGCAGAACATCAAAATGTATGCAGGATATGCCATGATATGGGTTGGTATCGGCATAGAGGGAATGAGGAACCTCTAGTATGATACCCGCAGAACTGATACCGAGATGAGATCCTCAATTGGTCTGTGTGCCCTTATGCTGGTTCAATTATTTGGAGCAAACTTCATTTTGATGATGATGCATGCTCACATCGAGCAAGCATAATCACTGATGATCTTGAACAGGAAGCATCGATAGGATGGATTGACCCGACCAGAACTGTACTAAACATATATATATAGGACATGCTGGAGGCCAATAGCAGCCTGTATCGTACAAACCAGGACACCCAAACATGAAGAATAACTGGGGAAGAGGAGAGATAATTGATGTACACCGACAAATAGCGTTGGGCCTAAACACTGCCTTGCTGCACATGAGCCTCAATAGCAAGATCATGAGACAGAACGCAATGAAAAAGGAGAGGAAGAGTAATTAATAACCTTATGAACCTTCTTTTTGCTATACATTAATTCCGACAGATTAGCACATTTACCAATTTACATTTTGAATCAAGTGTTGCAATCAGTACCGAGAATAAAAATGATAATAATAATAATAATAATAATAATAATAATAATAATAACAACAACTAGCCGAAACCCCATCACAGACGGATTCCGTTCCATGAGCCCAATATGACAACCAGTGGCAGCTCTTGTAAGAGCCGGATCCCATTCGATGTACTCCATGGCCTTACCTAATGAGGCCTACAAAACGTCCTTGTACACGACATTTTTGGTGTACACTACTCCTTGTGAAGAAGTCCCCTGATTTGTGCACGTGTCTACTTTGACGTACACCATGTCAAAACTTCTGGCTCTCGAGAACGCGACCTACAGTTGTCCGTGCGAAAAAACTGGAGATGGTAAGTATATTCCCACTCCACGAAATGTTTGGCCTTGTGCCTTGTTAATGGTCATGCAGTATGCAAGCCGGATGGGGAATTGGACGAAAAGTGTTTATTCTGCTTCAGAGTTGAAGTTTGACTATTGCCACTATGTGCGATGCACTCTTACAGGTACGAAGATTCTTTCAGTCCAGGTTACAGTACCGAGAAAAACGTGACACAACCGATATGAGGAGCACAAAATTGGTCCTTCAGTATTAATATATAGATAATAATAATAATAACTGGAGGCACTATGCTTTATAACTGCGAGCAGTTATTGCCGGGTACCATGACGCCCTGCTTTGATCGGACAACTGACCCACAACGTCCTCTTTATCAAGAAAACATTAATTTAATTTTTGCCCTTCAATCGAATATCGTCACCAATCCGCGTGACCTATCATATATCCGTCATTACCTGTCTCCTCCCACCCCAATCCCTCCGGACTCACACCCCAGCCCTTCCTCCTCCCACCCGAGTCCCTCTGGATACCCAACCCACCCCACCACTTCCCCCTCCAACCACAGTCCCTCTGGACTCCCACCCTTTACCCCTCCCATCACAATCCCTCTGGACACCCATGGCCACTATTTCTGGCCGTCTGGAGGGAAAGGCATGGTATGCAGATTGGGCAGCACTAATGACCCATTCACACACATACACGAACAGCTCTATGCAGTATAATAAGGTATGATTTCTTGGGTATGATAAAATAATTATTTCTCTGAAACCGAATAACCGATCAATACTGGACTTTGCAGTTATGTTGCACTACCCTTGCTGTATATATTTTATTCAACAATGATATCATCAGTCACGTAGTTTGGCAGCCGCAGTTATTTCACAGGAAATACATTAAAAAAAATTAGATTTTGGAAACCGCTTGATAGCTATCGGTTTGAAACTTTGCAGTTATGATCCACTCCAATTGCTCCATGTAATGCGATATGATTCATATCGATGCGATAAGCCGTTGGAGAAAACAGGTTTGAAAATTTCAGTTTTCATACGAACATGGCTGCCACAACACGTGACCTATGACATTGAAAATTTGCACTCTACCCATGATTGGGTAGAGGATCGTGTGTGTGTGAAGTTTCGTCTTGATCAGATAAGGTTCATTTTTCTATCCAACATTGCTGTCACACTATGTGACCTATGACTATGTGACATCATTATTTTCACTGTGAATGCAGCAATGGTGGTTGATGATAGTTGCAAAGTTTCGCTTTGATGGGTTAAGCGGTTACAGAGAAAACATTATTTAATATTTTTCTTCAATCCAATATGGCTGCCAAACTATGTGACGTATCAATTATTTCTCAACAAACCTATATCCCCCAGCCTTGGAGCATGTGTGTGTGAAGTTTCCCCTTGATCTGAAGTCGTTCTGGAGAAGAAGTTTGAGGGTTTTCGGGTAAATTCAATACAGCCGCCAAACCATGTGACCTATCAATTAGAAATCAACAAACTTGTAAAAGGATGTCATTGGGAATGTGTGTGCAAAGTTTCACCTCCATCTGTCAAGCCGTTGTGGAGAAGAATAATTTTGTAATTTTTTTTTCTCAAAGCAATATGACTTCCGAACCACGTGACCTATGACATCAAAAAAAATTTTTCTTTCTTTCAGTGAATTGTTGCCTAGATGACGCTCAAGAAATTTCAAATTTTTTGGATGCAGCGTTCTACGTGTCGAATTTTCACCGGGACACCGACTTCACCGATGACATCACGGTTAACACCACTTATAGCCCTTGTGAAGATCTTGACAATGAGCCATGTTTCATAATTTTTTTTTTCCAGTGATCGGTTCCAGAGAAGAAGATGTCCAAAGTTTTTTGTTTTTTCCAACAGGGCTGCCACCCCATGTGACCCATGACGTCATAATTATAATTAAAAAATTCTGCATGTGTCGTCGCACATATGGTTAAAATTTCGTATCAATCGGACAAGTTGTTGCTGAGAAAACACATGTTAAAGGAAATCTTCGAGCAAAAAAAAATCCCAAAATGGGAATAAGAATAATCGCAATAATAGAAATAACAAATAATCTGAACAGAAACAATCGGGTACCACGGCCTGTAAGGCTAATGGTAATCTAATAATAATAATAAACGTTGACTCCCAAACATGCTCCAAACTCTGCCCACAACCTGAACAGTGAGAGCTGAATGTGCAGTTTCAGATAAGAATATATCACGAGAGAATGTATTCTAATGTTTTGTTTTGTTTTCGATTAAATAGTTTTCAGATCTGAATAATTCAACTATCGGTGCAGTATAAGGCACTGATAAATCCTTTGCAGAAATTTTATATAAAAGGCTGGACCTCAGCACCTGATTGAGTCAGTCTCGAAGAGTCTTCATTGTATTCAGAAATTGATTTCGACATGAAGCATCTGTCACACACTTGTAAATTTACATACAAAAAA
>NC_140964.1:62880343-62892843 GCF_056783735.1 Eptatretus burgeri | reverse complement strand
TTCGTTGCACTGCAAAAAGCAAAAATTTTAAAAACAAAACAAAACATATGACCACTTCGATGTTCCATGGACTTTAGGTTCTGGGCTCCTTCATAGCCAGACACCATCTTCTGTGCTGTGAGAGGCTGACTTGTAAAGCTGAGGACATGTTCTGAAATAGTTTTGTTCCACAGTTTTTATCCTCCGCCGCGTGGCGGAAGGAGGATATTGTTGTTGTTGATTGTTGGTGCAATGTATTCACGTGTCATTATTTGCCTACACGCCACGCCTTATTGCGCTCCTTTGATTCTGCTTCTGCTGCTGCTGTGGAGGTTATGTTTCCACCCGTTTGCTTCTCTCTGTGATCAAGATATCTCACAATGTTATGGATGGATTTGGACGAAACCTGGTGAACAGGTTCGCTGTGTGACAAGGATGAAATTATTACATTTTGCTGAAGTTCTGGATACAACTACGAAAAAAATTTAAGTGATTATTCACCATTAAGAGATGGCCAAAAATAATACATAGCGTGATATCTGAAAAAGTTGGGGACGGATTCGGACAAAACTTGATGGACAGGTGTGGTGTGTGACAAGGAAGAATTGATTCGACATTGGTGAAGATCCCGATCCAGATCCGAGAATTTTTTTTAAGTGATAAGGTCAAAAAGACACATAGCATATCATCTCAAAAGGTTATGAATGGATTTGAATGACACTGGGATGGGTGATGTGTGTGACAAGTAAGAATCGATATGATTTTGGTGAAGATCCGAATCTGGATCAGGAGATGAAATGTTTTTTTTAAGCAATTCTTTACCATTGAATGGGTCAAAAACGAAATATCAATATATTTAAACACCTCTATCTGTGTCTATCTCAGAAAGACAGTCTGTCTGTCTGTCTGTCTCATGCACAGCCACATCTTATAAGATACAAACTCCAAATTCAGGGTATAAATGCAACTGTGTGTGTGTGTGTGTGTGTGTGTGTGTGTGTGTGTGTGTGT
Source organism: Eptatretus burgeri (assembly GCF_056783735.1). Classification (NCBI taxonomy): domain Eukaryota; kingdom Metazoa; phylum Chordata; class Myxini; order Myxiniformes; family Myxinidae; genus Eptatretus; species Eptatretus burgeri. The sequence goes on along the minus strand of NC_140964.1, from coordinate 62,891,853 downwards.
GTGTGTGTGTGTGTGTGTGTGTGTGTGTGTGTGTGTGTGTGTGTGTGTGTGTGTGTGTAACATAGGCTATATGTCCGCGGCATCACACGGGGGTGTGTGGGGGCGTAAATTCTCTATGCAAATGTGTACCATGTAGTGCACCTCATGTTGGTGGCAGAGGACATTACAATTTCCTTTTTTTACTTGAGAAACGGTGAGTTAAACACCCGCATGGGTAAATTTGTCCTCCTCGCTTCTCCCCCCACCCCCTCCACCAAAAAAAAAAAACAAATGGAGGGGCCTGTCAAAGCCTGTCATTGTGTGTGACATTTCTTGCATGGACATCAGGACGAACAGGGGGCAAAGGGTGGGGATGTGAGGATGAGGAGGGGTTAAAGCACTCTTACGCACAGGTAAATAATTTGTCTTATTCCTTTCCTTCGCCTTCTCACACAACATTTTTGGCAAACACGACGATTAATTGGTTGGTCAGCGAAGCAACGAGAAGGCTCTGCTAGTAGCATGATATTTCAAAAATTATCAACGAGTTATGAGAAAACTAGGAGGATGGGTTGGTTCGGTGACAAGAGCAGGCCGATTAGATTTTGGTTGAAGCCTGGATCCAGATCCGGCCTATTAATGGTATTCTCACCACACACAGTAATTCCGTACCCAGCACCCCCCACACACTCAAACCATGGACGAAGCTGTGAAGTTTTCTGTTCTCAAAGTTTTGTGCTGAGGGTTCTTTCAGGATCGTCGCTGAACCCCGGACAGTTTCCAAATGTAGTTTGTTTGTTATAATATTCACAGGGATGGTTTTAAGCTCACCTGTAAAGTAGTTCCGGGGAGCTTATGGGATGGCGCGTCGTCTGTCCGTCCGTCCACAAAGACTTGCAACTTTTACGAAACTACGCAAAGTATTTCAATGAAATTTGACCTAAAACTTCATCACCCATGATGGAGTAAAACAACTAGAAGGGCACTCGGTAGAATATGTCCCCCCCCCGCCCCCCGCAAAAACATGAATTTGCTTTGTTTACTGAAACCACACATAATTTTGATGAAACTTGACCACAACTTTTATCACCCGTGATGTACCAAGGTTTGTTCATAGCATTAAGAAAAAAAAAATCTATTGATGTGTACTTTCTTCGACAATATGTATTTTGTGGATCATCCCTGCCAACCAGTGGTTGCCTGGTTATCTTATCCAGCCATTACCAGGTGAGTGCCCAGGGTTACTGCCACTATGTTTAATATCTCCTGTGAGGTTCTTTGTCATCATTCCTATAGGTCCAACTATCACTGGTACAACTTTGGCATTCTTCAGCTTCCAGGATCTTCTCACTTCATTCTTGAGGTCTTGGTGCTTTGTCATTTTCTTTATTTTTGCATTGTTCAGTCTAAAATCACTGCTATTAACACCTCAACAAGCAATGCCTTCTTCTCCATTTTTTGTACCTAAAGTATGATATCTGGTCCCAATGCTTTGTTTTCGATGTTCATGCTCGATGGGATCATTAGTTCGTCCGTGAGTGGTAGGTGCTTCAATGTTTTCAGTGATTACTTTTGGTTCATGTTCCCACAAATTTTCTGGGACTGGGACATCAAAGTTTTTGCATATGTGCATTATAAACATTATAAACTCTGTTTACATTATAAACTCTGTTGTGTCGTTGTGTGTACAGCTGTTCTGACATGAGTTTGTTTTTGTGTGTGTGTGTTCAGTCATTAAGCATAACATACTCTCTCTTTCTCTCTTTGTTCTCTTTCTTTTTTCTCTCTCTACCTCAACCCCCCCCCCCCACACCTACACACACACACACACACACACACACACACACACACACACACACACACACACACACACACACACACACACACACACACACACACACACACACACACACACACACACACACACACACACACACACACACACGTATGTGGACACCTGCTCGTCCAACACCTCATTCTAAAATCAAGGGCATTAATATGGAGTTGGTCCCCCTTTGCTGCTATATCAGCCTCCACTCTTCTAGGAAGGCTTTCCACTAGATGTTGGAACATTGCTGCGGGGATTTGCTTCCATTCAGCCACAAGAGCATTAGTGAAGTCAGGTTTGAAGTAATTATGCACTCAGGTAAAAGCATGAAACTTGCTTGGCACACTTTAGTATTTGCCCAGCTGATCAATATCTAATAAAGGCCAACTTAGAATTTCCCAAAAAGGCCACCATAGATCCAACATGACCACCAAAATATGCCAGAAATCATTATTATTAAGTGAGAAAAGTTGCTTTTAAATGGATTATTATGAAAACCTATGACATACAATGTGGTATAGCTACAGCATGTAAGTTGCTCATTGTTATAACATGCTTATTAATTTGAATTTCTTCAAAATGGCTGACAATTGGTCATTGTTGTCAAAATCTATTTCTGCAGCTTGTCCTATCACTTTGCCAATGTCCTCATTGGAAACGAGCACCATATCCCTGCCAACCTTGTACTCCAGTAAATCTGGCCGATGAGCCAGAATTCGCTCCTTCAGTCGAGGAACAAGAAATTGGCGGGTGGAATTGCCACCACCCATTTGGTCAAATTGCGTCGCGTATATTTGGTGTAAATTGGCTAATGTGAAAATCGAGATGCAGCAGACTCGCTTTGCTTCTCGTCAATGAATGGCATGAGCTCTGAGAGCGTGACACCATGTTCCATGAAATTTACAGTCTGGCTGGATCCACTTTTTCAACTCTGTTTTACAGTGATAACAAACATTTTGGATAACACATAGCATTCTGTGCCACCATAATCGCCTGCACTTAACTTGGCCAGACACATGGTGCCATTCAGTAGAAGCGTGCTTTTTCTATCGTTAAAATCACCACTGAACGTAGATCTATTCTGTAAAGTTCACCAAGCTTTCTTGGAGTACACTTTCTTCTTTAAGAATGCATTGAGCTGACCCTTTCTGTGCTTTCACCTTCCTTCTCCATGGTTTTCCTTTTCTCAGGTCTGTGTAATTTCAGGATACTGGATTTATTTATCCATGCATGAATTGTGCCATTTGTCCCCTATTTCTAAATGTCTGTGCGAATCCTTCTTCTTCATCAAGGGTGGTGACAACAATATTGATGGGTAGACATTTCAAATCCTGGCATCGTTCAATGTCTCGAGCAAAGCTCTCATATCCACAACAGATGTCTTGTAGTCTGAAGTTGGCTGGATGTTGAAGACTTTCTGATGTAGCCCTCCGACATAAAATGCACTTTTGCTGGTCGACTCTATTTGCTTTTCCCGATGTCGTCGGCTTGTCTTCCTCCATTGTTTGTTCGTAAACTACCACAACCATCTCCATGCATTACCCACCACCAATTACTCGCATTGCCACTTTACTCCATGATTATCTCACAGAACAGAACCTAATAATAAAAACAAACAACATAGCCTTTACATCTGCAGAAATGTGGCTCTCTGCAATAGAATGTGGATTGAATTATTAGAGGGACATCATTGCATAGCAGCTAATCACAATCAGGGGATGCTTTTTTTTTTTTTTCATTGCATGGTGATGATAAACAAGGGTTGGTGCAAATATTACCATTGTACTTAATGATATATCGATGACAACTAATAACGATCAAGTCGTCAAGGACAACAGCCTCACCACAGGAGTGAATTTGTGCTTTCCATGGCAAGTGACCCTGGAAGTATTTTAGCGATTTGGCTAGAATGATGGCAACAGTGTTGAATTTGACAGTTGTTTTGATAAAAATTCATGTAAATAGGTAACTTCTAACTAAGTCAGCAGACCAAGCACTATGACTATTGAATGAATGAGCCATTCGTTTTTCCATACTATGTATAAGGGTAAGTAAAAATAAATAATAATTCTCATATTGTGTGACAGAGTATAGCGGGCGTTTACAAAAGGCTAAAGATTGTGGTGGAATACCTTAAACACACTATCAACTACCAGACAAGAACTATGAGCAAATGAGTGCCAAGAATAGCATGTTAAATGCCAAACATAACGATTTCAGAGCGGAATCTATTTTTTATTTTTTTTTGAATACAGGAGAATTGAGAATTTGGCAGCCATCTTAGAATTTTTTTTTTATTTTTTTTTTTTTTTAATCACATCAACCTTTATCAGATGTCTATCAGGACATTAGTGGCTACTACCACCATGCCAAGTTTCATGCTTTTACGTCAAAGTACACAATATTTCACAACATTGTTGTACTACTACTCGCTACTCTTCCTGAAGGACACCGTGGGAGTCTTTAACGTTCACCAACTAATGCTAGCAGATGGGGGGTGCCAGTTTAACCTCTATCCGAGGGACAACAAACACATCACCGTGCCTGTGAAACACCGGGATGGTAGTTCATAGCTGGGTTGCGATTCAAACCCAGGATAGACAACTTGGTGGCGAGTGTGAAAGCCATAAATGATATTTAATAAACAAAATGTTTATTGTCTGCCAAATAACTCACCATAATTGTAAAACATACAAAATGTTATAAAACCATGTTTTAATCCCTGTCAAAAGGCGGTCACAAATGTGTTGATCTCAAAACGTTTGAGAAGAAACTTGCACACTCTGAAAAATCAGACAGTTGAACTTTCTCAAACAGCTTGTGTTTGTTTTCTCTGATGAGATTACTCATAGCCTTTTGGAAAACCCACATTACGTCTGGATTTGTTGCTGTAACAGCAGAATAAACGCACAGGGATGGCACGACTTCCCTCCAGTGTTGTGACATCACCGTTAAGGTCTTAAAGGGGAACCCAAATGATCAGACCACCTCGACAAGAATCTATCCCTTGATACCCTAAAAAATAGATACAGTATGATGCGTCTTTTTCCGATTTCCGAATTATAAAGCATGTAAATGTGTGACTAAAAGTCGAAATCTTCTTCTTCAGATTAGCTGTGACGTCACACTTGGAAGTAGACCACCAGATCCATACTGTGTGCGGGTTACATTGCGGTAAAATTTAACTCAAACGACAAATAATTTTCCATTCTCCCCAAATATTCCAAGTCGATGCATCCTTGGTGATTGTAGTAATACAAACTGAGATGGTTTCCTGCTCCAACAAGGGCCAAAACGCCTTATGTTTGCCAGAAATTGGATGAGGTTGGTCCAAAATACCCGATTGTGGATCGGGTCAACTAAACGCATGCTTTGTGCTCGGAACATGTTGCAGAGGAGCACTGTTATGAAAAAGAGACGGCTACAGATCTTGTAGTTATCCACCACGATTGAGAGAGTATGCCAACACCTCGATTAAGTAGAAGAAACAGCAACACAATCTCTACCAAGTTACCGGCACATGTACACGATTTCAGCGGTGAATCAAACACCTGTTGCTATTGCGCAGCAGTTACCACAAGAGCAATGGGGAACTAATTATCTATTATCAACACAAATTTCTGCAAGTCAAATGAACCACCACCTATTTATAATGGAGAGAAAGTATGTATGTATGTATGTATGTATCATCATCATCATCATCATCTACTCCTCCGAGAGGATTTGACTGAGGACGCTAAAACATTCAGGTACCTCCTCCCTCCCCCCCCCCTCCCCTTCTGCAAGCCATCAATCATCACCCCAACAATACCCACCACCATCCCACACGACCCACCCACCTCCAATCATCACCCCCACAGTACTCACCACTATCCCACACCATCCGCTTCCACCCTCCACAATCCCCCATCCACTAGGGAGGGACAGCAACACCTCATGGACATGACGGTGGGACACGGCACGGACACAAATGGTGTCCGGGAAAAGTACGAAACAGGACGATCCCTTAACATACAAGGCACCTGGTAAGGCTACGACGGTGGGACAAAGCATTCGTCGCCCATTTTGTCTGCGGTGCCCATGCTGTCAAGTGATGACGGGCATTTCTGCTCGAGTAATATATGAACCGATTTATCAATTGATACAAAATCCCTCCCTTATAAACAGTCAATTGAATGAAAAAAAATCAAACACTACTGATATTAAGTGATTATGTGACCAGCGTTTTCATCTTAGGCCTAAGTCACATTTGCTCTACGGCGAGGATACGGCGGCCGTATGCCCTCTGAATTGACAAAAACGTGCGGCGGCCGCAGAGTTTCTGCGGTGGCCTCAGGGTGGCCCTACGCCGTATGGCTATATTTTACAGGCCGTAGGGTCGGTGTGGAATTATAGCGCGGAGTTATAACTTTTTTCATTTCTGCGTTCGCCGTAGCAATTCGACAAGCCGAAACAAAAGAACTGGTAAAAAAAAAAACCCACTCGTTTCCGTCCGTCTGGCCGCACGTTCGCCTTAGGGCCCCTGCGGTCCCCCTGCGGTCGCCTTGCGGGCACCTTGCGTCTGCCTTGAAAATTCTATGGCCGCTGCAGGAACGCCCTAAGGTCACCCACCGTGTGACATCAAATCAATGACCGTACGGCAATCCCACGTTTTCGGTCTCCACAATTTCTAAATACGCCGTGCGGCTCCCCGAAAAATAAAAACATATGTGACTGCTACATTGTGTGACCGTGGAAATACTGCGGCCACCGTATAATTGCTAGTGGCCGTAGAATTTGGAGACCCCACGGCCACCGTGGCAAATGTGACTTAGGCCTTAATGAACACTTCCGCCTTCTTTCTCTGAATCGCTCGCACAAGGCTCGAACCGATACGGCTCCACAATTCCCCTAAAATCATGTCTGTCACTAATTTTGTCTCCAATAGTTTCTTCAAAATCACACTGATCACTTTCAACATTATGCGAACCTTCAGAGTTGCGAATGACTGTGGAATCGGTTTTTCGGAATCCGAGCTCGACATGTACCGTTTCTCTATGTAAACCACCGGTTGGATCAATATGGATTTCAGATGTGACGTCACTGGAAAAATCGAAAATCAACACTATCAGGTTTTTTTCGACACCGATTAGCAAAAAAAATTCAAATTTTTTTTTTTTTCCACTTCAAATTAGATGGTGATTTAATTATCCCACCCCCCGGAGGGAGGGAGCGGAATATTGTAATCGTCCGGTTTGGTTGTCTGTTTGTTTGCTTGTCTGTCTGTCTGTTAGCAACTTTACGGAAAAACGGCTTTAGCAAACATTATCAAATTTAATCCACAGGTGGGCAATGAACCTTGGACGACCCCATTAACTTTTGGGTCCAATTGGATCAAAGGTCAAGGTCACGAAAAGATCAAAATCGTTTTTCACTCATAACTTTGTCAATAAATGGGCGGGATTTGTTGTGCCTGGCACCACTTGTTTGTAATGGTTTTCAGAGAAAAAAAAACAAATTGCATTTGGGTTCCCCTATAAGTACTGGAGCTGGGTGTAGCACATTAGCTCAGTGCATTAGTGAACAGTCAGAGCTGGGGGCTCCACTTGGCCATCTTGTCCTGACACCCTCCAAAAATCATTTGGATCAGTCACATTTGGGCCTTGTCATTTCTTCAGCATTTTTTTGGTGTTTGCATTGAAGAAAAAAGTTGCTGATCTAAGTCCAGTGGACTACAGCACATTAAATCTACAACTAAGGAAATGCACTATTAAGAAAGGCTACATTCATCGACTTATGAGTAGTACCAATTATCGCCCTGGCTCAATGTAATTGATGAGTCACCACAAATCGCTGGATTTCAAAGGTATTTTCACACCAATATTTCTCACTGACCAACTGGACTTGGGACCTTTACTTGTACATAGGTGTTATTTATTAGCTCCCGCACTAAAATCAAACTCTGCATTTGAATACCAATCCAATAAGTTGGAAAACAAGAGGGACCAGGTGGGGGGAGCCAGGAATAAGAGAAAATATGAGGAGTGGAACAGGAGAAGCAAAAGGGAATAAGAGATTTGGAATTTGGGAAGTGGAATAAAAGGAGAGGGAGGTGAGTGGAGAGTGAAGGTTAAGGGAGTGGGAAGTTAGAAGGGTGTTTTACAGGCAGAGGAGAGGGAGGTTTGAGGGAAGAGGAGAGGGAAGTTGTAGGATGGAGAAGGATGTTTGAGATTGGGGGGGGGTGGGGAGGGGAGGAAGAGAAGTTTATACGTGGGAGGGAGGAGGCAAGTTCAAGAGGAGACTGGAATGAGAGAAAATATTCTGGGAAGCTGCTTCACAAATTTAAACTCTGCAGACAGTGAAGTTGTGGATGTGAGACTAAAGCAAAATGTAAAAAGGGAAAGATGAACCTGGATAAGTTTGCGGCAAGAAATTGCTGTAATCAAAGCCACAAAATATACAAAGTTATAAGCACACAAGGGTGGCCTTGGAAACAAACTACCGACGCAAAAAGGACAGGATATTAAAGTACCAAAAGAAAAACCAAAAAAAACATTACATTGCATTTTCACATCATAGTCAAATAAAAACCATCCACAGTAAATCTCTAATCTTTGCAGAACAACAACAATTAGAAAGCAATTAAACCACCACATATTGTGGCAATAATAGATATGCAAGGTTGTCAATTGCTTTCAAGCCAAACTCTTTCACTGTTCAACAAAGGATGATCTCAAAAAAATTTCCTGACCAAAGAGAAATGGTACATTCACTGATTTGCTCGCCTTCTATTCTCAGGTTAAACAGCTTTCAAGATGTAAGTTTATTGAACAAAATCCAAGGTCGAGCAGCAGTTTACCTGTCCTGTCGTCCCTCGTTTTCGGGTACTTCCGCTGGAGAGTCACTGGGTGAAGACCGTGCGGTACCGGTGGCAGTGGGTTTTTGCCCTTCCCGTAAGCTGCTCTCTTTTAAATCTGTACAACATAAAATATTTTTTTTGTTTGTTTAAAAAAAATCCTTAAGAGGTCTTCCAGTAAAACTAGGCAGTCAATATTTGTTTTTATCACGGAAAGTACAACCTCCTGCAACAAGGGAAGGGAATTGGAAGTCAATCACAGGGTTGACGAGAAGAAAGAGGCAGACAGATTATCCCTGGTCGTGAATGAACCGGCCGGGTTTTATTTTTTTACCAACAACCCAATAGTGACTTGGAAATTCTCCTGAGACGAGCTTCACTTACAGAAGGTTGCAATGCAAACGCTTTTTACTGCTGCATCCGGCTGAATTTAAACCCACAACATTTGGAATGCCGGTCCAACGTCCCCGCCAAAAGGCCACCACTGCACCAGATACCTCTGAGAGGTGATTCCCATTGCCTAATTCATGGTACCGGCAACGATAAAGTTTATTTTTCTTGTGGTGGGAGGGCACCCTGTGAAGACATCCCTTAGCATGAATCATCATGCAATGAAATGGGGGAATTATTAACCATTTTATCTCAAATGCCAGCAACAAAAGTACGCCGGAGTGCAGACCAGCACCAAGTTTCATCAAACAGCATGCGGAACCAAATGAAAGCCACCGAGGCTTTGGGCAGTGCACCGTCACGGAGACATAAAAGGTTATTTTGTATTCAGCAGCGGCCGGCTTCAAATGCGGGGACCGTGAGGCCAATGTACTTTGATCCTTTCCAGCAGGAATACATTCATTAACTCTAATAAAACATCAAGTGCATATTTTTTGGCGATATAAATCTTCCATGGAGCGGTGTACCGTGAGCCAAGCGGTAGTTTCAGCTACAGTGCGCACACACAATTACAACTGCAAAGGGGGTAAGGAGAAAAAAAAAAAAAAAAAAAAAAAGAAGCACAATTCCAATGAAACCGTAATCTGGTTGAAAACACATCCCGGCACAGGGCGGTTTCATTTCTGGAATGGAAAACTTCTCCTTTGTAACCACTGTGGGTTTACTTCTACTTATTTAACGGCCTCAACCATTCCAACCTTCTTTTGGGGTTGGACGGTGAAAGTGTGTGGTCCGAGTCGTTCACCGACCGGCTGCCGAGGCCTGACGTTCGACTAAAGGTTGGACAGGAATTCGTAATTTGCTTGGGGTGCCGACAATAGCTCACCGACTCTTCGGGGAAGAGGTGGTAGGATCTTTAAGGTCCACCAACCAATGCCGACAGATGGGACCTCAAGCTTCACGTCCATAGAGGAGATGGTATGCTTTGTGATGCAAAGCTTACAGTCAGGTCAGTAAACAATCCCAGAATAGACAGATCAAAGGTAAGTGCACGACTTCTGCGCCATCACATTGGACATCCACTGCAGGTTTATTGCCACCAAATCAGTTGAAACTTTTGCAGCCGACTCTGTAGGTTGTCAGAATTTTTTTTAAAACATTTAAAGATGACCATTCATGACATCTGCTTCAGGCTACAAAAGAGAGGTTTTATCAAAATGACATCACAAAGAAACAAATAATAATAATAATAATAATAATAATAATAATAATAATAATAATTTTTTGTAGGTAAAGCGAGTTGTGGCGAAAAAGCAAAAGCAACATTGTGTAAATACGCAGACACACAGACGGGACAGGAGTGGGGAAACTATAACAAAAATAAAATGGATCAATGTGCGATCTATTGCGGTCATGTCGCCGTACCAGAATCTTCACCCTTGCTCTCTTCGGTGTCAGCAGATTTGCGTCGGCCTGGGCCATCCCCATCCTTGGCACTGTCCTGTCGCCCACCGACACGGGCCCTGTGCACACGGGATCTGTCAGAGATGAGCATCGGTTTATTGCGTGAAGAGCAAGTATCAGTTCATTGTCAGTCCACCTTCTTCCATATGCATGTCATTAGATCAAGAACAACACCGGTCAAGAAATCCAAAATGTTAACAGCTGTCTCGATATATTTATTTTCATATTCTCCGAGTTTATTTACACACCAAAACAACTCGCAATCCATTCTGATTCTCCCTGTAATCCAACAGTTATTTCATACAAGGTTATCTGCACAGACAGCGTGTCCACAAAGTCCTTGTGCAACTTTGAACTTTTATAACTTTTGATGTACACAATACAGAAACAACCAGCAAAGTTCATGTGAAAGCATTATAATTCATAAAGTTTTGTTCATGTTGATGTTGTTATTCATCATATTGGTATTGTTGTGAGTAAATCTACAATTCCCCTGGGTTTCTTGAGGAGTCAATATTTTCCGATGATGCAACTTGTACATTAATGGTAAAGACAACAACCACAATTACCACATTTGGATCTCAAACAACAACGATTCAATCTTACACACATCACGTTGTACCAGCAAGACTCCGCTCCCTGCCACAATTCTTCAAATGCACGACAGTTCACGAATGATGTCAACCCAGACAAGTGCATCAGTTGACGTAGACCAATTGCTTGACCACCTCGTTCACCTGACCTGTTCCCATTGGACTACATTTTTGGCGGCTATGTGAAGCTGCTGTTTCCTCATCAAAACCACATTCTTGGAAGAACTTAGGGCGACGATCAAAAATACAATTCATGAAATTATTCAGCAGCAACTGGATATTGTTTTCAACAAGTTCGAAAATCGGATTGATCGATGTGTTATGAAAGACGGTGGTTATGTTGAAGCCTAAAATTTGAAACGTTTGAGGAATAACTTCATGAATTATGCTTTAATGCGCCATTTACTGATGTTAATTTCAT
>NC_140964.1:62870343-62875343 GCF_056783735.1 Eptatretus burgeri | reverse complement strand
GAGTTCAAATCCCGCTTAATATCTATTGAATTAATACCAGGTGGGGTTGACTCAGCCTGTCATCCATCTCAGGTCGGCAAAATGAGTGCCAGCTTGCTGGTATCCTATGTCGGAGTGGCGACCCATCCAGGTTTATGCCCAATAGCCAAGGAGACTGCTTAGGCAGCACCAACGCTCTTTACAGAGTATGGTCCCAATGGAGGAATGGATATGCCTGGTGTTGGCTTAATGGTTTGGGTGGTGAGTTTGGGATCCTATGATCCTGAGTTCAAATCCCACTTGGCTGTTGAATTAATACCAGGTGGGGTTGACTCCAGCTGCCATCCTTCTGAGGTGGACAAAATGAGTGCCAGCTTGCTGGTATCCTGTGTCGGAGTGGTGACCCGTCCAGGATTGTGCCCAATAGCCAAGGAGACTGCAAAGGCAGCACCAATGCTCTGCACAGAGTATGGTCCCAATGGATGGATGGATGGATGAATGGATATTAGTTTCGCCCAATCTTTCAATAGTGAAGAATCACTTTAAAAATTATCGGATCCGGATTCGTATGTTCACCAAATTGAATCAATTCTTCCTTGTCACACACCCGTGTCCACCAAGTTTCATCCGAATCTGTCCACAACTTTTTGAAATATCGTGCTACATATCATTTTTGGCCCTATCTCTCAACGGTGAAGAATCACTTAAAAATTCTTGTCGTCAAATCCAGATTTGGATCTTCACCAAAATCTAATCATTTCGGCCTTGTCACACCAAACCTGCCCACAAAATTTAATCTGGATCCGTCCACAACTTTCTGAGATAGCCTGCACACAAACAAACAAAGAAACAAACAAAAAGACAGAGAGGTGTGAAAACATAACCGAATTTCACGTTTGGTGGCAGAGTAATCATATGAGCCAAATGTCACTGATATATATATATATATATATATATATATATATATATATATATATATATATATATATATATATATATATATATATATATATATACACATATACATATACAAACATACATATATACATATATATATATACATATATATATATATATATATATATATATATATATATATATATATATATATATACATATACAAACATATACATATATATACATATACAAACATATACATGAGTTTAAATTAGAATTTAATGTTGAAAAGCATGGAGGGCATCGGAAGAAGATGAAATCCTCAGCCTTTTCAATCAAGATTAACCCCGACACCCCTACCCCCTACTCCCTTGCCACACCCATTGTGAAACATTAATTATTATTATTAATATTATTGTTACATAATTTGGTGTTAAAGGGTGTGTTAACTTTGCATGGTGGTGAACTCTCTTTTCAAGGTGTGTTCACTTGGGTTAATCGTCAACTTATGGTGTTGAAAGGTGTGTTTAATTTGGTTGGTGGCTAACTCTTGTTTCAAGGTGTGTTCACCGAGGTTAATCATGGAAAACGTTTCGTGTTTAAAGGCGTTTCCTTGAGCTGATGATAAACTCATGATGTTTAAAGGAATGTTCACTCGGATTGGAGGAAAGCTTTTGTTATTCCAAAGTTATTCCTTTGAATTGGTATCAAGGTGGGATGGAGAGCAAGGGACCATGGTGGCATGGTGGAAAGGAGAAAATAAATAAATAAGTAATAAAAAAGAAGAGGTTGGTATTGAAAGAAAGCATTGATGGGGGTTGTACATGGGGTGAGTAAAAGATACATCATTGGCAACAATGAAGGTCAATTCCGCAACAACCGGAGTGCAGAAGTTATAATGAAGAAAAGAGAAAGAACAAGAGGAAATAAAATGGATAAAATCCACGAAATTGCATGGTATCACGTGTGCATGTGATGAGTTCGAGTTTTGTTCTCTATGTTTTCTGTACGTGTGCCGTTTGCAATCCATACCTACGGCGGTGTAATGGCAGACATTTCGCTCGCGGTGAAAGAGGAACCCTCAGTGTTTGTTTGTTTGTTTTTTTTATGGTGCGATCATCACCATTTCCTATGATAGCAACATCTCTTAAATTTCACATTTGTAGCCGTGCTTCATAAGAGTTAGAAAAGAATAATAAACCAATAATACTACGGAAGAACTATTCTATAATGACCGACTCAAGTAATGGAATCTTGAGTACGGTGACGATTTTAAACATCAGGTCAAGCCACAGGCAGTCAACGGCCATTTCCAGCAAACCCGAACCATATCATCGACGAAAGAGCACTCCACCGAAGTGAGGTTTGATTATTTATTAAGATGTACAACAAAAACGGAAAACAAGAAAACTTCCTTTGAAGCCACACACAGACATAGACACAGATACACAGACATAGACACAGATACAGATACACAGACATACACACAGATACAGATACACAGACACAGATACACAGACAGTAGACACAGATACACAGACATAGACACAGATACACAGACAGATACACAGACATAGACACAGATACACAGACTAGAGGATTCTTAATTATTATTACTAGTACGGGCCCGTATGTGCGTAAACGACGACTGGATTGGGGCATTATTTCAATTAGATTGGACCAACCATATCATAAATGGCCATAACTTGGGAAACATACTCAGGTCCCCAGCGTCAATTGTGACGTCATATCAAACAAAGAAGAATTGTGTTGTCCTGTCATTGGTCGACAGATAAATGGCCGTAACTTGGGAACCGCTCGTCCAATTAATATCAAACCTTGAAAAGCACATCCGCGGGGCCCCGGCAATATTCCTGGCAAGTTTCAGTCAGATCGGACGTCGATTGTGCAAAAAAAATTACTAATAATAAATAAATAAACAAACAAACATTAATTGTGATGTCATTCGTGACGTCATAGCACCGTGTATTGTCATTGGTCGACAGATACATGGCCGTAACTTGGGAACCGCTTGTCCGATCAATATCAAACCTCGAAAAGGCACATCTGCGGGGGCCCCGGCAATATTCCTGGCAAGTTTCAATCAGATCGGACCGGTGGTTGTCGAGAAACGGCGGTCGCAGACAGACAGACAGACAGACAGACAGAGACAGGCGCGCGCGCGCACACACACACACACACACACACACACACACACACACACACACACACACACAGACACACACACACACACACACACACACACACACACACACACACACACACACACACACACACACACTGCTGGAATTATAGATAGACTAGTACGGGCCCGTAGGTGAGTGCCAGTATGTGCAGCCCTCTCTCGCTCCTCTCTCTCGCCCCCTCCTCTTGCCCCCCACTCTCATCCCCCTCTCTCCCCCCACTCTCCCCCCACTCTCACTCCCCTCTCTTGCCCCCCCTTCCTCTATCGCCACACTCTCATCTCCCCCTCTCCCGCAGATATTGATCGACAGATAAATAGCCGTAACTTGGGAACTGCTCGTCTAATTAATATCAAACCTCGAAAAGGCACATCCGCAGGTCCCCAGCAATATTCCTGGCAAGTTTCAATGAGATCGGACCATCAATCGTGCAAAAAAATAATAATAATAATAATAATAAATATATAAAACATTAATTATGACGTCATTCGTGATGTCATAGCACCGTGTCTTGTCATTGGTCGACAGATAAATGGCCGTAACTTGGGAACCGCTCGTCCAATTAATATCAAACCTTGAAAAGCACATCCGCGGGGCCCCGGCAATATTCCTGGCAAGTTTCAGTCAGATCGGACGTCGATTGTGCAAAAAAAATTACTAATAATAAATAAATAAACAAACAAACATTAATTGTGATGTCATTCGTGACGTCATAGCACCGTGTATTGTCATTGGTCGACAGATACATGGCCGTAACTTGGGAACCGCTTGTCCGATCAATATCAAACCTCGAAAAGGCACATCTGCGGGGGCCCCGGCAATATTCCTGGCAAGTTTCAATCAGATCGGACCGGTGGTTGTCGAGAAACGGCGGTCGCAGACAGACAGACAGACAGACAGACAGAGACAGGCGCGCGCGCGCACACACACACACACACACACACACACACACTGCTGGAATTATAGATAGACTAGTACGGGCCCGTAGGTGAGTGCCAGTATGTGCAGCCCTCTCTCGCTCCTCTCTCTCGCCCCCTCCTCTTGCCCCCCACTCTCATCCCCCCTCTCTCCCCCACTCTCCCCCCACTCTCATCCCCCTCTCTCCCCCACTCTCCCCCCACTCTCACTCCCCTCTCTTGCCCCCCCTTCCTCTATCGCCACACTCTCATCTCCCCCTCTCCCGCAGATATTGATCGACAGATAAATAGCCGTAACTTGGGAACTGCTCGTCTAATTAATATCAAACCTCGAAAAGGCACATCCGCAGGTCCCCAGCAATATTCCTGGCAAGTTTCAATGAGATCGGACCATCAATCGTGCAAAAAAATAATAATAATAATAATAATAAATATATAAAACATTAATTATGACGTCATTCGTGATGTCATAGCACCGTGTCTTGTCATTGGTCAACAGATAAATGGCCGTAACTTGGGAACCGCTTGTCCGATCAATATCAAACCTTGAAAAGGCACATCCACGGGTCCCCGGCAATATTCCTGGCAAGTTTCAATCCGATCGGACCAGTGATCGTCCGGATATTAATAATTTGGGGAAAAAAATGGCATGATAAGATGAGAACATGGAACGACACCTTCAGCTGCCATATATACACCTTTTCAACACTGAAAAGGCAGTAAAATGGCCATAACTTGGGAACCGCTCGTCCGATTGACATCAAACCTCGAAAAGGCACATCTACGGGGCCCCGGCAATATTCCTGGCAAGTTTCAATCACATCGGACCGGCGGTCGTCGAGAAACGGTGGTCGCAGACAGACACAGACACAGACACAGACACAGACACAGACACAGACACAGACACAGACACAGACACAGACACAGACACAGACACAGACACAGACACAGACACACACACACACACACACACACACACACACACACACACTACTGGAATTAT
>NC_140964.1:62705343-62865343 GCF_056783735.1 Eptatretus burgeri | reverse complement strand
CACCCAAACCATCTCCTACATTCCCCACTCACCAAAACCATCTCCAGCATTCCCCACTCACCCAAACCATCTCCTACATTCCCCACTCACCCAAACCATCTCCAACATTCCCCACTCACCCAAACCATCTCCAACATTCTCTACTCCCCCAAACCATCTCCAGCATTCTCTACTCCCCCAAACCATCTCCAACATTCCCCACTCCCACAAACCATCTCCAGCATTCTCCACTCCTCCAAACCATCTCCAACATTCCCCACTCACCCAAACCATCTCCAACATTCCCCACTCACCCAAACCATCTCCAACATTCCCCACTCACCCAAACCATCTCCAACATTCCCCACTCACCCAAACCATCTCCAACATTCCCCACTCACCCAAACCATCTCCAACATTCCCCACTCACCCAAACCATCTCCAACATTCCCCACTCACCCAAACCATCTCCAACATTCCCCACTCACCCAAACCATCTCCAACATTCCCCACTCACCCAAACCATCTCCAACATTCCCCACTCACCCAAACCATCTCCAACATTCCCCACTCACCCAAACCATCTCCAACATTCTCGACTCACCAAAACCATCTCCAGCATTCCCCACTCACCAAAACCATCTCCAACATTCCCTACTCCCCCAAACCATCTCCAGCATTCTCTACTCCCCAAAACCATCTCCAGCATTCTCAACTCCCACAACCCATCTCCAACATACTCCACTCACCCAAACCATCTCCAACATTCCCCACTCACCCAAACCATCTCCAACATTCCCCACTACCCCAAACCATCTCCAACATTCTCCACTCCCCCAAACCATCTCCAGCATTCCCCACTCCCCCAAACCATCTCCAGCATTCCCCACTCACCCAAACCATCTCCAGCATACCCCACTCACCCAAACCATCTCCAGCATACCCCACTCACCCAAACCATCTCCAGCATACCCTACTCACCCAAACCATCTCCAGCATACCCCACTCACCCAAACCATCTCCAGCATACCCTACTCACCCAAACCATCCATCTCCAGGATCTTCTCACCCCTCCCCCCCCACTCCACCCCCGGACCAAGCCATCTTCAGCATTCTCCCCCAATCCCCTCCCCCATGCCCCTAAGCCATCGACAGCACACATTTTTTTTCCATGCATCAACAAATATATCCCTTTTCTCCGTGTCATCTCATCTCTTAAACCAACTGTGAAAAGCTGGCTGTTCAGTTTTTGGTTCACTGGTTGGAAGTTGCATTGAGCTCATCACAGATCATCTTATCCATCAGATGACACAGATAAAAACTAGAAAGTTACTCGGTGGAACGCATACCTCCACCAGGCTAAACAGTTTATGTTTTGTATCGCTCCGATAGGACGGATCTGCATGCGGATCTTAATCAAGATCTAATCAGATTGTTCTCATCACCGACCCAACTCATCCACATAATTTTGCCATAACCCGCCACAATGTTTCGAGATATTATGCTACAGATGATGTTTGGCCCTCTCTCAATGGTGAAGAATCACTAAATATATATATATATATATATATATATATATATATATATATATATATATATATATATATATATATGTATTTTTTAATCCTTGGATCCGGATCTTCACCAAAATCGAATCAATTCTTCCTCGTCACACTCAACCTGTCCACCAAGTTTCGTCCAAATCAGTCAATAACTGTTTGAGATATCCTACACACAGTCACAGACAAGAGGACAGACAGGGTTGAAACCATAACCTCCATCCACCTTCAGTGGCAGAGATAATGAAGAGGGGGGGGGGGGTGGTTTGACCATTCTTTATTAATCATTTTCAAAACAGCACCGCGGGTATCTTTGACGGGTATCGTCCATGAGTGAAAACCCAGTGCAGAATCACAATCACAGGAATGCAACACCAATGGAAGTAATGATCAGCCTTCAGCTTCGCCATTTTCATTTTAATAAACCACACGGGGTTCAATCCCTCCCTATAAAATGTTTGCCTTGCTTCCCTCCTCTTAGCAGGAGTTCCTCTTACGGGACTTTCCTCTCCGCCCCTCCCTCCCTCCGGCTCGACCCCCCTTACCCTCTTCGGTTCTAACACCCCATTACCATCCTCCAGCTCAACCACCCCATTACCCTCCTCCGATTCAACCACCCCATTACCCTTCTCCAGCTCAACCACCCCAATACCATCCTCCGGCACCAACACCCCAATACCCTCCTCCGGCACCAACACCCCATTACCTTCCTCCGGCACCAACACCCCATTACCCTCCTCCGGCACCAACACCCCATTACCCTCCTCCGGCTCCACCGCCCCATTACCCTCCTCCGGCTCAACCACCCCATTATCCTCCTCCAGCTCAACCACCCCATCACCCTCCTCCGGCACCAACACCCCATTACCCTCCTCCGGCACCAACACCCCATTACCCTCCTCCGGCACAAACACCTCATTCCCCTCCTCCAGCACCAACACCCCATTACACTCCTTCGACACCAACACCCCATTACACTCCTCCAGCACCAACACCCCATTACCCTCTTCTGGCACCAACACCCCATTACCCTTCTCCAGCTCGACCACCCCATTATCCTCTCCGGCTCTCCCGCCACCATTACCCTCTCCGGCTGCACCAACCCATTACCCTCCTCCGGCTCTCCCACCACCATTACCCTCCTCCGGCTGCACCAACCCATTACCCTCCTCCGGCTCTCCCACCACCATTACCCTCCTCCGGCTCTCCCACCACCATTACCCTCCTCCGGCTCTCCCACCACCATTACCCTCCTCCGGCTGCACCAACCCATTCCCCTCCTCCCGCTCTCCCACCACCGGTGCCCTCCTCCGGCTCTCCCACCACCATTACCCTCCTCCGGCTCTCCCTCCACCATTACCCTCCTCCGGCTGCACCAACCCATTACCCTCCTCCGGCTCTCCCACCACCATTACCCTCCTCCGGCTGCACCAACCCATTCCCCTCTCCGGCACCCGTCTCCTCCTCCCTTCTTTCTCCGGCTCCCTTCCTCCCTTATCCGGCGCCCTATCCGTCTCTTTCTCCATTAGCAAGTCCTTAAAAGCCCTCAACTTTCCCAACCCCACCCCCGCCCCGCATCAAATTCTTCATTGAACTTTAATTCGTCGTTCTTCACTCGCACAGCATTTCCTTCTTCCCTTTTCCTCAGTGCCCTCCCATGGATTCCCTTCCCAAGATCCCACTGAGCGAGAAAGTCCGCTCTTCGGCATGGATCGTACTATTGGTGCCGCCTCGCACGGATCATGACGTTACGGGACCGATCGTGATCAATCTCCCTCCACGATCACCGCTTCGAGAAGAAAGAGCCCTTCTTCCTCCATCTCTTTCTGCATCTCCCCTTCATGCGCCCACAAGTCCACAACTCCTCCCCTCGATCTCCCCCAGCGAGGAAAGTAGTGCAGACCTGCAGGAAAACCTGGACTGGAACCCTCGAGTACACTGGGGCGGAGCCACACAAAGCAATATCCGGCCGGGTTTCCTATCTTGTTTAGTTTTAACTTGGTGGGGGTGGAATCTTGGGGGGGGGTGGTGGTAGGGTTAGTGGGCCTTTCTCGAATACGTACGGATGTAAAATGTAAATTAAAGAATCTCGGGATGGACCCACGCAATTTGTAACCATTTCCAGGATCATTAGCAAGGTTGTGGAACCCCTAATTATATTCCCAGCGAAATGGGATCCGACGAAAAGTGTCCGGTCGAGTGCGGAGCAGAAGGCACTGCACCGTGGGACGCGAGGTGTTTCGGAGGGACCTTTTTAGCTGGCCGCATCATCTGTAATCTCAGATGATTTTTTTTCTTTTCTTTTCTTTTTAAGGAATTTCTTTTAACAAAGGTTGGAGTTTGGTTCCGCCCGTTTAATGTCTCTTGAGGTCAACATAAGATTCCCGGTAAAGGTTAAGTTCATGGGTGGTCAGACTCATCAAAATGTATCTGAGTCTACAACCGCTCTGGCAGCCCCACATTTTAATAGAACGAGTGTGCAGATGAAGTCTCACCACCACTATCAATCAATACATTCCTGCAAGTGGTTAGAAAGAAAGAAAGAAAAAAAAATCCACGTTATAGGATTCTCAAAGCACAACGACGACGACGACACCAAGACGCCATAACCATGGGAAGAGGCGAATGAATGAATGACTAGAATGGCACTCGGTAGAGCGCATACCTCCAGCAGGCTGAACAATTTACATTTTGTATCCCACTGGTAGGCCAGATCTGCATCTGGACCTGAAACAAAATCGAATCGTCTTGTTCTTGGCACCTACACAACTCATCCACACAGTTTTGTCATAACTCGTCCATACCTTTTTGTGATATCGGGCGATATCTAGTTTTTGGTCCCATCTCTAAATGAAGAAGTGAATTAAAAAAAATTCTAGGATCCTGATCCAGATGTTCAACAAAGTCTCATCAATTCATCCTAGTTCACACAACCTAACCTGTCCACAACTTTTTGAGATATCCTGCTCACAAACAGGCAAACAGGGGTGAAATCATAACCTCGGTCCACCTTCGGTGGCATAAGTAATGAACAGGATTTGAAACTGGCTCCTCCAACATTTGTTTGGGACAAACAGACAGCAACAGAATGGATGTTTTCCAAGACTATGAAAGATACACTTCTCAATTGTATTCCAACCACAGCAATATGGAGTGTGTATGAGCCGACTGTATAGCCAGAGACTTTATTCAATCCATACACATGAAACTACATCAAAAAATAACAAGGAAAAGAGCAATCAGAGATTGCACACCCTCACCAAGACTCGTTTTGTGTGGCGTTTGTGTACTGGTGTGTTATGTAATTAATGAGACAACTAGAACTGCCACTTTAGAACTGCAGGCAGTGATGACCGGGTAGCAAGACGTCCCTGCTTTGATGCAACCCCACTTTGATCGGACACCTGACCCATGACATTTTTTTATTATTATTCATTATATAATTGAATTCAGAAGGCGATTAAAATAAATTCAAATCAAATCAAATGGAAGACCAAATAGGTACTGTCCTGCATTGGAGTCGTCAGAAGGAACACGAACAAGTAAAAAACAAAGATGACATTAGGAGGAACCAAGATAGGATTTGGGTTTCAGCTGCTACTCCTGTACCCTCAAACCAATCCAGGCACAGCCAAGTGAGTCTGATTCAAAACAAGGCCAAATGTGTCCAAGAACCATGTCATAAAGGTTTTGTCTTCACAACAACAACAAGAAGAAGAACACGAAGAACAACGCAGAGCTCTCTTAGAGCCAGCGTTCGCAATGCGATGCGGCTAAAGAAAAAAAACAAAAAAACAATAACAACAACTTCCGATATTTCGTCACGTGCCTTGATGGAGCCAATAGCGAGACCCGTCATGGAGGCTCCTCGTTCATGACGAGAAAATAGTGTATTTACGAAATTACAACACATTAAATGGAATAATCTTTAAATAGTAAGGTGAACTTTTCGAAACTTTAAAGCAAATGTCCGAATATATTTAAAAGTTCATGATAGACGCTCTCAAAAGGAACCCTCAATGCGAGGATGTGTACAGGTGTTTAGTATTGAAGGAGATCCGGATCCTGTATATAAAAGAGCCGAGTCCTAAAAGTTTTGTCTTCACCAGAAGAAGAAGAACAAGAACAAGAAGAACAAGCAGAAAAAGCAGAAAAAGAAGAACAACGTAGAGCTCTCTTAGAGCCAGCGTTCGCTACGTCAGACGCGGCTAAAAAAGAATAATAATAATAATAATAATAATAATAATAATAATAATTTTTAAAAAACGAAAAGAACCCATATGAAACAATTAAATGATTCTGGCTGCCGAACCATGTGTCCGACCGATCAAGTTGAAATTTAAAACATGTGTTCCCATCACTACTACATCATCAATGTGAAGTTTCACGTCAATTAACTAAGCGGTTCCAGAGAAAACATCCAATCAGGCTGCCAAACCATGTGACCGATGACATCATGGGTGTCAACCTTTTCTTGCTCATGGATAGGCGGTCATACGTGTAACATTTCACCTCGATCTGTTCAGCCACTTCAGAGAAAAAGATTTTTGAAGGTTAAAAAAAACAAAAAAACAATATGGCTGCCGAATCACATTACTGATGATGTCATCAATTTTTTTTTCTGTGGACTATTTTATCCCGAGATGACCCTCAAAAAATTTCATACTGATCAGATGTAGCATTATACCTATGCAATTATGACATCATAATGAAGGCACCTATGACGTCATAAAAAAGACATTCCCCATGAGGTGAACTTGCCGTTTGCCAAGTTTCAATTTTTTCCTTGGTGCGGTTTCAGAGATACAGAGGTCCAAAGTTTTTTGGTTTTACCAGCATGGCTGCCACACCACGTGATGTATGATGTCGTAATTATCATTAAAACATTCTACACGAGTAGTCGCTCCTATGGTGAAAATTTCGTCTCAATCCGACAAGCGGTTACAAAGAAAAACACGAAAGTTCTGTGCGGCCAAACAAACAAACAGACAGACAAACAAACGGATCCAAACACAATACCCTCTCCTCTGGCGAGGGTAACAAAACACAGGAGCTTGTGAAATTAAATAAGTACAATAGGTAGCAGCACTCCATGGAAGCATCTGCACCTTTCGATCTACCACAACCATATATTGTTCATTTAATCCACTTTGCAGTTCATTGTTTGTGGGTAAGACAAACACAATTGGGTATTTGTTTTCATGAAATTCAAACAGTTTTTGGTGAATGCACATCAGACTGGGATTTCATATTCTGGTATGATCCTGCTGGTCGAATCATCAGTGATGTGCGGCTGCTCCTGCACATTCGAGAAGGAATTTCTAATTTGTTCAGGGTTAATCGGGCTGGCGATAACTCGCCGACCTCACAAACTACACTGTGTGACACATCCACCAACTTATGCTAGCACACAGGAAACCCGGGTGGACGTCCTTCTGAAGGATGACTGACTGACTGACTGACTGACGCACGCACGCACGCACGCACGCACACACGCACGCACACACACACGACAGTTTATAGCTGGGTCAGGGTTCAAACCCAGGCTAGACAGCTTGGAGGCAAGTGTTCGCACCTCTTCGCTATCTTGCTCGGGCGCTAGGCCAAATTGTAGGTTTTGGATTTTTCAATTTTTAAAAATTATTTTACGCAATGAAGAGTCAAATAACAATTTATATATTTGTAAAAATTTTTAGCAGCGTCTCACATTGCGAACGCTGCTCATTGAGAGCTCGGCGTTGTTCTTCTTATTCTTCTTCTTTTTGTGAAGACAAAACCTTCATATTAGGACTCGGCTCCTTTATATACACGATCCGGATCTCCTTAAATACTAAGCACTTGTACACATCCTCGCATTAAGGGTGCCTTTTGAGAGCGTCTATCATGAACTTTTAAATATATTCGGACATTTGCTTTAAAGTTTCGAAAAGTTCACGTTACTATTTTAAGATTATTCCATTTAATGTGTTGTAATTTCGTAAATACATTATTTATTTCGTAAATACGTAAATACATTTATGACGGGTCTCGCTATTGGCCCAAATCAAGGCACGTGACGAAATATCAGAAGTTGTTGTTGTTGTTTTTTATTATTATTATTATTATTTTTATTTCAGCAGACAAAACCTTTAGGACGCTGCTCTTGGACACATTTATCCTTGTTTTTAAATGTACCTTCTGCATCTCTGCTACACTGAAGCCGGATAAAAGGAATTCCTGAATACACCAAAGCCAGAGTTGGGACAACAGACAGACTTGCACAGATAAAAATAAACAAATAACAACAACCACAGTGGAACAGAAACAGCACTTCAGGCCACGTGTGCACGGGAACAGCGGTAGTTTCAAATGAAACGGGGCAAGTACGGCAGAGAAAAGCCACCACAAAAACTTTAGCAAATTCCAACAAATGTGCACACAATGGGAGTGATGTATGCAGACACAGACAGAGGAGGAGAGAGACTAAATGAACAAACCATGGAACCCTTTACAGGTGCACAAAATTGCATAATTGCTCACACACTCAAAAAAAAACATATATATATATATATATATATATATATATATATATATATATATATATATATATATATATATATTAAAAAGAACTCGATGAATTCAGGGGAACTTGGGATTCGTCTTTGCTCGAAAGTGGCCCGAATCGCCGTGTTGTGACGGAGATGAAGAAGTGCAGAATGGGGAATGCTCGTGTCCAATTAAAACAAACACGTCGCACAGGAATCGAGCCAAAACACCTTGGGTACCGAAGCATTGGCTGCGCAACGAGTAATGAGAGAGGATAATTGAAGGTATACAGACAGTTTTCAGAGAGTGAAGAGTACAAGAGCTTTGAGTGACACTAAAAACAAAACAATAACGCCTGGGTTAGGGGAGTGGGGAGAAGAGAGCCTTTCATTTGTCTGTCCGTCCCCCAGAAACAATCGGCAGGTGCGGTCCAAGTTCGCCATTGGAGGGTTGCGTGGCTTTGCGACGGGCACCAAACCTCCACACTTGTTCTAATCGCTCGTCTCATGTTCTTCCCAAACTCAAAGTTACAGGCTAAAACCCTCATGCCAGTACTGCCAGCTCAAAACGTTTCGTGAACCACAGGCTTTACCAAACCAAGCGCGAAACATACGGAACGACGTTGCAGTTACCTTGCAATCCCATTATTGTTTCCTCAGAACTCTACTGCCAAATCAGTCCAGGTGAAGCGCAGCGACAGCCTTGGTGAGGCATACGCTGGGTTGTCCACTATTGCTTTCCCAGAAAAATAATCTTCTTCATAGACAGGGATTTTGAATTTCACCAGGAGAAAGACAATGGCCAAAGGTATGGAAATAGAACACCATCGTCCATGGGGTCTTTATCGCTTGCAAACAAGTGATGGAAAACGAAATAGCTGGCTTTACATCTCCTCCATTAGGATGGCACGCTCAATGATGCAACACCTGGGCGTGAAAACTTGAAAAGTGCTGAAATCAAACTTGAGTGGAAGTATATGTTCCTTTGTGAATTAATCAACACAAGATGAGACAACTCGGAGGTGAATAGACAACAAGCAATTATAACTTCTTCTTCCTCTCCTTCTTCTTCTTGTGCATGGCATCTTGGATGCCGAGTTGCTACCATTTTGTTGAGGAGCGACTGTGCCGCTGATGCTGTGCACCAAATACCACGACACGGGCTCATTTCGCCGATCTCGGAAGGATGACAAGCTGAGTCAACCCCACCTGGTGTCAATTCAGCGGCCAACGGGGCTCAAACTCAGGACCCTAAGATCCCAAGCCAGCCACCCTAACCACGAAGCCAACCCCAGGCTTGCAATTATACCTTATTGATGGGAACTCGGAGAGCAAGATTATACGCGAGTCCCTGTCTGCTTACGCACTCAAATTAATCGGTGCACACTTGCTTTGTAAAAATATTTAAATAACGTACCAACCGATGCATATTCACCATCACCCAGCAGACACCTGTTCAACACGGACACACAAGGATGTTGCATTTCGTCCCCACAAAACCGGATACCATCTCCACGAATGAGAGGGGAAAGATCTGGCTGCATCGTACCTTGTACGGGAGAGCCAGAGGTAGGCATGACGACACTGTACTTCCGAGACAGTCAAGTTGCGCTCTCGCCCCTCACTCTAGCATTATTTATTTACATCTTCAGTCATGACGAGTCCTACAAACAGCGACGTTAAAAAGCTCATTCTCAGCCCAGAACAATGTATGGAAGATGTCTGAGTGACCTCAAGTAAGTGAAACGACGAAGCCTGTGCAAACCTCATTGATAACAGGTAGGGAGGGATCCAAGCCAGTTAATTGAGGTTAAAGGTTGAACGCAGTTTTCATCAACTTCCCCGAAAAGCAACGGTGCATCAAAAAACAAAAAGCACATCCAATTTGTCCCCCCCCCCAATTTAGAGCCAGTTTAATTGAAACATAATATACAAGGGAATCCAAGGAAATCAACACAGGAGAAGGTCAATTGGCCCTCCATGCCTGTGCCATACCTGCACCTCTCTGACCACAACCTGATCAGCCATTCAACGAGCACACGAAGCTTCCATGACATTAACCCCACCCACACCATGCGCCCAATCAAACTCAACACCCACTCAAAGGTGAAAACGGGGCAGCACGGGGATGAAGGCAAGGGTGAAGAGGTACATCACATTGACAATCACATCTGGGGAATTATATCATTCCAGGGGTGGGGGTAAGTGGAAACGACAGTTAGGTGAGTGCTACATTCATACAAACAGCATGTTGACACTTGACAACATCAACAACTTGACATAATATTTCAAGATACCTTGACAACCCAACATCTCCAAGTTCAATTCCAGCCTATTGCCTGGTGTTGGCTTAATGGTTTGAGTGGCAGGCTTAGAATCCTAGGGTCCTGAGTTCAAATCCCGATATTTCCGTTGAGTTAATACCAGGTGGGGTTGACAGCCTGTCATCCTTCCGAGGTCGGCAAAGTGAGTACCAGTTTGCTGGGATTGATTGAGCCATTCGAGTATCTTGCATCAGAGTGGCGACCTGTCCAAGATCGTGCCAAATAGCCCAGGAGACTGCTTTGGCAGCTCCGACGCTCTGTACAGAGTATGGTCCGGATGGATGGATGGATGGATGGAAGGATTTCCGGCCTACCTTCGGTTTCTGTCCTTGCACTTGTACCATTCTATGTGAAATATCCCTGCATCACTAACCGTCTTAACGCTCCCATTTACCGTCAAACTATTCACCTTGCTCCGATCACTTGTATAACCTAGTAAAAATTAGTCAACTATTCACCTTGCTCCGATCACTTGTATAACAAAGTTAAAAAAAAAACATTTTTTTCAAATCTATGGTTGTTATCAATGCCCTATTAATGCTTTAGGAAATTAAAGATGCGACAAAAGGTTCTCGGTAAGTAAGTAAGTAAATAAATAAATACAGATCCTCCCATGTACCGGAAGGACACTTGTTTGGATAGAGAGGTGTCCGTAAAAGACATCACAAGGATTCCTGTATTTGTAATACTCTTACCAACACGACCTCAGACCCTCAACCCAAATCCTTGACTCCGTCCAAGATTAGTAAGTGAAAGGCGATGAAAAAGGCATGTTCTCATCAGACAACAACAGGTCATTCAACTCTTACGCACCACTTGCCTATCCACCAATAACTGTACAAGCTTAAAACCTTTCAGAATGTCCCAAGCATTGTACTGTAACGGAAGAACATCAACAAGAAAGAACAACCAAAAACAAAGCAGCAGGTGCTCACATATTCATTTGGGATTTCCTCAAGTCAAGCACTTCATCTCCAAGTGAAGGGTATTTATTTTAAAGCGAGCGAGCGAGCGGACAACAAAACAAAACAACAGCAACAGCAGAAGCAGCGTAAAACCTCATGGAGTGACGAGGCCTGCAATTGGCTGTGATGTCATAAATGGTCCTCATACGATTGGATGCCAGTCAATTCAATTCATTTGTTCGCCAGGTAGATTTTATACTCACATGGAAGTATTCTCAAGTTGTTGAGCACCTTGTAATTAGTCCAACAAATGGTAACAAGAAACAATTCTCCAGTTTGCAATAAAAACATCATCATCATCATAATGCAATTATCAAGGGCTCATGGAGGAGCTCACAAATACTATATCATCACAAGCAGGATGAGTACGTTAGGATACATCATTTGTACTTTACAGGAAGTAGAAGGACATTGTTACACAATGGACAAACTAGGATCTCGGCCTATAGTACCCGAGTTGGAGCCCAGACTCCATCGAGATGAGAGTAGTGTTTTTAAAGCTGGCCTTCTATCAACTCAAACCTAAGGAGGCTTCGATCGTGACACGATTCGGGAGTAAAACCTCCAGACGCAAGTCTCCAACCTCAAGACGCAAGTCCCTCTCCAAGCTTGAGACTCCCGTTAACTTTTCAGACATGTACCTGGAGACAAATAATGTGGCATTAAAGAAAATGAGGAAGATGACAGAGACAGAAATGAGATAACCTGTGAGGCTGGGTGACGTCATTACCAATTTGGTACACGAGAATGAAAAATTATACAACTTTGGATTCAGATTGAGACTCGAGTCTCTGGACTCAAACCTGCAGCACTCGACTCCTCAGCTGCTCGGATGAATGAGTTGGATGTTCAATCAAAACAAAATTGCGGTTCCAATTCCATATCTTGAAGATGTTACAAGAAGCAAACGTCATCAATGGGAGTCTGATCACTCTCCTCTACTCTACTCTACTCCACATTTCACATGCTGACATTTTGGCCTCTCTTTCAACGCAGACATGACTAGAGAGTTCATGGAACACCTTACCCCACGCAGTCTTTCGGAAAAGGACATGTGAAGAATGTTGCCAACTCTTGCTTTCCGTTTCCGAGCATGATCTACATTCCTTTTGTTCATGAACCTCGCATTACAGGTGTGATGGTAACCACACGAAGCCGATGGGTCAAAGGGAACAGTACAAAGCTGACAATGCTCTGCTGAAATGCGTTTTCCATCGCCATCGAGGTTTATCCATGCGTTTACACAATTTAAAACCTTCTACCAACTCCTCCAGGAGAAACATGACAATTTGGGAACAATCTTTCAGAAGAAGATGGACTAAACAAACAAGTGCTCGGTGCGACCACATTTGTCTGTAACTCTGCACAATCTCACACAGTTACCCTGCCCTCAGGGTATTAATATTTTGTCCAAGTCCTGTTAAACAGAAGGTTTTTGAAAGTCCCAAAAAGGCTATTTGTGTTCCACATTGTTCAAGTGTTTAATTAAATTGAAATAAAGTAACGATTCTAAAGGTCGTAGAAAAAACATTTGGAAGTTTACCGCCGTTGATGTAGCGTCTATTACAACGGTCACTTTATTTAACACGTTCCATTAGTTATTCGTTTACGACGTCCTTCAAAACAGTAAGTTCGCCGTTTGGAATGATTTTCAATTTTGTTTGACTGCAAGAAAAGAAGAGTAAAAACATCGACGCATGCGCAATCGGGACAAATTCATAGCCAAAGTACTGCAAAACTACAGGTTCGTTTTCAAATTTGTGTTCAAAATGTAACATTCCATTGAAATCAAGTTGTTCCTCAATCAGAAACTGATGTTTGTAGACAGACAGGCAGACAGAAGTGAAACAATTCATTAACCCCACCCTTCCCTTCACGTGCATGGGGTAATAATACTTTTGACCATAACTTCGTTTTCCTAATCAGTCATGAACAAAGTTTTGTGAATATTATATAACAAGAGAGAATCAATAAATTACAGCTCAACAAATAATTGTTTATACACCCGATATAACAAATACTGTCCCCCTGTCCCCCCCGCCGAACTTCCCAACTGCAGGGACCTCTTGGTTTATGCCATAGTTGCGTTCTTGAAGATAGTTGTGCAAATGAAAAACGTGGAAAATAAAACCAATTTCCCCATAAGAAATAATGCAATAGGTGGAGGTTCGGGGGGAGTGCTGCATCCTGTGCATCCTGAATTTGGGGGAGTGCCATGATCCTGGTGTTGGCTTCGTGGCTCGGGTGGTGGCTTGGGATCCTAGGGTCCTGAGTTCAATCCCCGTTGGCTGCTGAATTAACACCAGGGGGTTGACTCAGCCTGTCATCCCTCCGAGGTTGGTGAAATGAGTACCAGTGTAGCAGCCAAAAGGCTGCACACGAAGGAAAGGGGTATTGATGAATTTATTAAATCTGGTATTGGTGTGGCGCAGGCATGATGGGCCGAATGGCCTCCTTCTGCGCATAATTTCTTTGTGATTCCTTGTAATCCTCATTTTTATTGTCCTATTTTTACTATTGTCGTGCTTTATTTTATTTTAATTGTAATGTTTAAGATAATATTATATTACAAGGAAGAATCAATATATTACAGCTCAAAAAATAATTGTTTATACACCCGATATAATGCATACTGTCGACCCCCCCCCCCCACCAAATCATGCCTGGTGTTGGCTTAATGGTTAGGATAGCGGGCTTTGGATCCGAGGGTCCCGAGTTCAAATCCCGCGCAGCTGTTGAATTAATACCAGGTGGGGTTAACTCGTTCTGTCATCCTTCCGAGGTCGGTAAAATGAGTGCCAGCTTGCGGGTATACCGTGTCGGAGTGGCAACCCGTCTAGGATTGTGCCCAATAGCCAAGTAGACTGCTTAAGCAGCACCAACGCTCTGCACAGAGTATGGTCCCAATCTCCTCTTCTCCTTTAAGATATAAACAATGAAAAATTGTGAAACCACTACCATGTACTGTTGCATTTAATAAATTCTAACTAAAATAGTTAGAATTTATTGTTCTTAAAAAAAACAAACAAGAAAAATAGTTGTTGCGTTCCACATTTATCACTTTTATCTTTTCCGCACTATTTCTTATTGTTCGCAACATTGACTCACTAAGGCCCAGCACACGCCTCATATCAGATGCACGAACACCTCTTATCTTTCATACTGTCCTAAAACATCCATTTTTACTTCAATAGTGATGGCATTCCTCTGTCTTTTGCTCACACTACCAACCTCGCTACACCACGGACGCTTTCCTGTCATGATTGCAAAGGCTACACTTATTGTACAGCGGCACAATTCACGTGCAAAATGGTAAACACTTCACCAAACGCATGAAGCCAAGATGGAGGGTTTCTGGAAAAGAACAGAGAGAGGGGTAAACGAGGGTGAGGGAGGCAATCTATCTCACGGCATTTGCTGATACAACGAACACGTTTTCATGCTGTTCAGTGTGAAAATGAAATCGCAGCATCACTCACGCCATCGAATCGTGTAATTCCAAAGGCTCGTGAATTAAAAAGTGCTATAAATGACAGGCACGCAACTGTTCCAAAAACGCGCAAATGGAACACGCGAAAAAGGCGGGCTTACAGTCAAAACATGCGATAGGTGCACCATTACCTTGCTTTCAGCCATAGTTCCACAAAGTTGTGCACTTTTATGAAAAGTTGTTATATTTATTCCCCCCCCCCCCGCAACATCAATTTTCAACATTGCAAGCATTTTGACTTGCACGGCTATTCTTGCAATGACCATTATGACATACACCGATGGAAGCTGGTGGGATTGGACATCAAGAGAACAAGCAGCATCATTCCTCCATTCCGATTCCATGTATCTTTATGTTCCAAATGAAAGCAAAACATAGATCTCATGAGGTGTGCACATCAGAAACCTCAACATGTTATTTATCACACTGTGGTTGGCATGGGATGTGTGCTGCCTACTCCACTGCCATTGCCACACTACCAAAGCAAAACTTAAGCATGGATGCAAGGGCAAAATAGCACAGGTTAATCAAGCTCACATATTACCAAATATGACCTCAAGCATAATGCCAGCAATTCTCTATTGTCTTGTTAGGTATCATTTCCATCCGAGCAGACAACTCATTTTATCAAGGTGCCACATCAGAATCACATACACTGCATTGTTCATCGTGTCCAATTACATCCGCCAAGGTGAAGGTGAAGGAGGTTATGTTTTCATATTGGCTGCTCTTAGAGCACCGTTATTCTGGACATTTCCATCTGTCTGTCTGTCCGCGAAACTTTGGTCAAGCCAAGGGGCTAAACCACTCAACCGATTCCAATGAAATTTGGTAGGTAGGACCAATATTTCTGGGAATCGTGTGCTTTCGAATATGGGACCCCGGGCCCTAGCAACGGCATAGCAATGGCCCTTTAAAGTGGTCAAAAAATGGGAAATTTTTTTTTTTTTAAATCAAAAAAAATCGAAGCTTAGCATTCTGTGGGCAATCTATCTAGCTTCCTTTATGCCAATTTGCAGCCCTAACAAAAAATATTTGTAGGAGGAGATAGGTTTTGGGCGAGTACATGTCGAACATTTCAGAAACTGTTAATTGCGAATATTTCTAAGAGAAAGAGTGATTTTGATGAAACTTGGGCGAAATGTGTACAATGTGGCTAGCACATACACAAAAATGAATGGTTGCTATGCACACCTCCGTTGCTTAGCAACAGCTAAAATACTTTATCGTACATCGTACACTTATTGTGGACTGTACAAAAAAATCAATACCTCCGAAACTGGACCTCCGAGGGACCTGTTTTTTTGTGCCCAAGGAGAATGTCTTACAGCATCATACAAAAAAAATAAAATCTTTAGTGAATAGATAAATGGAATTACCAGGGCCGCCATTTGTTCGAGTCTCTTTGGAAACATGCCTGAAATTTCACAAGGCGGGTTTCTGGGCGCAAACTAAGAGGGCTGTGATAATCACATTCATTGTGCTAAATTGATTGATAGCAAGCATGTACATGAATATCGGCTAGTCGCGTCGGACAGCTTTCCATCTTGAGCGAGCAGCCACGTCGCCTACCGGCTTGTCTGTCTGTCTGTTACTTGCAAAATCGACGACTTTTCACGTATATTTGGTCAGTCGATTTTGTTATTCTGTCTGTCTGTTTATCGCCTACAGGTCACAATTTTAAACCGATCTTCACAAAACTTCACCACACGGTACAGTTTGTCATAAGGAAGAAGCCTATTCTTTTTGAGGTCAAACGGTCAACATAGGGCAGAGGTCAACAACTTCGGTGAGATTTCTAAAATCCTCAATTTTTATCCGATTGACTTGAAATTTGAAGAGGATCTATATTTCAAGTCACTGAATTCAAGCAGTGAATTATTTTTGTGGTCAACAAAGATCAAAAGGTCAACATAGACCAAATTTCTAAAATTGTTAATTCCCATCCAATTCAGTTGAAATTTGAAGAGGAGTTGCATATTTGGTCATTGAATTCAACCACCAATTATTCTTGAGGTCAAATTTATTTTATGGATGTTGCAAGCATCGTGCTCTGCACGATGTCATCTTCTTGTTTGTTTGGATATTTGTGTGCAAGATATCTCAAAAAGTAGTGGACGGATCCGGATAAAAATTTGTGGACAGGTTGGGTGTGTGACAAGAATGAAGTGATTCGATTTTGGTGAAGATCCGGATCCGGACGGATGGCGAATAAAAGGCAGATGGCGAAGCCGTTCTGTCTCTCTCTGACGCGCTGGATTTCCAACTCGCCTTCTCTTCCCATTTGCTGCGACTCCACCTCCACATCACCGACTCCACCCACCTGGTCCCGCCTACCACTCCGCCTATTCGCTCTCAACTCCGCCTTCTCCACCCAAGTCCCTCCTTTCACACCAAACGGTCGCGTCTTGTTCTCTGAACCGACGCTAGCTACACGAATTGCCACGAAGCAAGAAACGGCGTAGCAGCTGTCGGGGAGATATTGCCCAGTGGAGGATCCCCCCAAAACGTATTGGTGAAGTGATCGGGCAATCATGCGAGGTATTCAGAGACCGTTAGCCTCATCTCCTTTCCTCCTTTTTCTCTTCATCAACTCCTCTTAATCGAGGTGTGTGTGTGTGTGTGTGTGTGTGTGTGTGTGTGTGTGTGTGTGTGTGTGTGTGTGTGTGTGTGTGTGTGTGTGTGTGTGTGTGTGTGTGTGTGTGTGTGTGTGTGTGTGTGTGTGTGTGTGTGTTGTCCTGGCACCTGGCCTCGTAAGTTAAGATTGCAGAAGATTATAATTATTATTTCGGGTTACGTCCGCTCTGTGTCTGCTTTTGTAAGTTGCTCGTACATTGTCGCACATTGTCGCACATTGTCACACCTCACGCTTCTTTCTATCCCAGCATTATACACACCAATAAAATGATTCACTGTACCACATAACTTTCCTCGCTTGCTTGTAAATAAATTATTATTAGAAATGTTCCCAGCTCATTTTTGTCTGTTCTCTCATTGATCCAGCATGGTCCGAATCCGAGCTAAGCCGGGACTTTATTCCCAACAATCCGTTCCTTTTAGCCGGTACGTCCTTGGCAGTGTCGCTCGGCTGCATCCGATGCGGTAAAGTGATCCGGTTCGGACAAGGCGTACCAAGGGTGTGTTCCCCGGTAATGAAATCACGTCATAAATTAGGTAACCCGGTTAACCCATAGACGGGAGGACCAAGGTCACGCGGTTGAGTTATTGGCGTCCACGGTCGGTTAGCGACCCGCCACGTCACGGAATTATCCGTGTGCAACGGCCTACCATTCTAGAGAGTCTGGTGGGAGCCGAGACAGCTCCCCCCTCCACCCCCCCCCCAGCAGCCCTCTCACCCGACCCCCGGCCAGCAACAATATGTAGCAGCTCGAGTGTCATTCCACCTTATCTTGGCATTTTTCTAAAGCCACTTCAAATGGCAATAATAACCACAACAGCATAATAATCATATTAACATGACAGTACCACATTGCAAAATAATAATGGAGACAATAATAATAGTACAACAATTGGCATGAATAAAAAGAGCTCACCGCAACCACAGATACACTGCATTTCAAAATATTTTATGCAGTTGGAATAACGGTAACCCCTTAATCTCACCCGATATCGCCAGTCGTAAACACAAACTCAAGCAAAAATCTGATCCAGGGGTGTCCCATCACCAATCAGCTTGCTATTGCTTGCCAAGCCAGCCAACCCTTATCAAATGTTTCATTGGAGAGCTTGCTTGGGCGAACGTTCTACAAGCTGATTGGTAATGGGACACACCCCAGCGCATGTGTTCGACTGAACTTGGTTTGCATGCCCCAAATATCACCTCTGGATAAAGAAGCAAGGCTGGTGCAGAAGCAACAGTTACCACACCTCCTGCTGCCAACATATAGTCAGACTATGAACAAGAGGACACCTCCAGTGACAGTGATTTCGACTCGTCTAGTCTAAGGCTGCATAATACTTCTTTTCTAACAAGTTCCTATGTCAAAGGGCATGTCACACAAATTCACACTCTGTTAAATGAACTGTTCTTTACATCAAATTTTGACCCAATATTTTTTGAAACTAACTGTTCATCAAATAAAAATACTCAAGCTTTACAGTGACACTTGTTTTCATACTATTTTTATGATTTCATGACTACAATTATCTCATCAATAGCTGAAAGTTGTGTGGAGCTAACAACTGTGTTGGAAAACGCAATCAATGGGTTAATATGTGAAGGAATTTTTCTTCAGCAAGCATTAAGATTGTCCTTGTATTATATTTTGCTCCAAGTTAGTAGGTAGATGATTGAATAGCTGACGGGAGTGTTCTGTGATTTTGAGTTGCGAAGTTGTTGGGATGAAAAGCGCTGCAATTTGATCTGTAGGTGTCGTGAGAAATCGCAATTTAAATACTGATTTTTATGAACTTTGATTCAACAGCAAATAATATATGGTCAGGCCAACAAAAATGTTGGCTAGCCACAAAATAATAATAATAATAATAATAATAATAATAATAATAATGACAAGTCTGAAGACGACGATGGTTCATGAGCGGTTTTTGACGATGTAGATTGTTTCAGAAGTCAAGGATGAGACAATGTGATAATTTGTGACCAAGTTATAAAAATGATCAACATGATGTGGTACGAGTGACAGGTCATTAGCTGCAAAATGTCGAAAACCCGATTTCGTTCAACAACTTAAAAAATTTGACCTTTGCATAACCTTTAAAGGTTACAAAACAATGTTGTGGACATAAAAATAAGGAAACAGGATACATGCTATAGCTTATTGGAGTTAGTTCGTCGAAGAAGGTCGAAAACCCGGTTAGATTCCGACAACTTTGAAAATTTGACCTTTGCATTACCTTTAAAGGTCACAAAACAATGTTGTGGACATTAAAATAAGGAAACAGGATACGTGCTATAGCTTATTGGAGTTAGTTCGTCGAAGAAGGTCGAAAACCCGGTTCGATTCCCACAACTTTGAAAATTTGACCTTTGTGAACTTTAAAGGTCAAAGGTCAAGGATTATGACCTTTGGTGCAAAACTTCCTCTGGAACATTCCAGGAACAATATAACATCATATAGGCTATATGGCATTTCGCACTCCTCGGATTATCCATACTTTGATGAAATCAGCGTAAAAACAAACTTGAAGGGGGCGCCACGGGCAAGGTGTTCGAGATAGAGCAAAATGGTTTTAAGACTTTTAAAATGGTGGTGAATAACCTCAAGATTATGCATAAAAAATATTGTCACCCGCGCTCTCAAAGTTTGGGTGGTCGTATGATTTTTTTGTGTCAAAATTCGCAATTTTCTAAGTTCGTGACCTTGTGACCTTGACCTTGGGAGGAAAATGAAAAATTGAGCTCCGTGGGGCTATGCAGGTGCCATTGGGCTAACCAAATACAGAAACCCCTGCCAGATTCGACAAACCCCCTAGGAGAAGTTGCAAATTGAAGTCGGCTACCCCCTAAAAACACGTTTTTTGGGCGTGGCTCCGCCCATAATGGGCGCACCACACCCATTCTCAGGAAAACACAACTAGATCATGATATAAACCTCCCACCAAAATTTTATCAGTATCGGATCAAAACCCACGGAGCTATGCTCGGGACAGACAGACAGACAGACAGACAGACAGACAGACACACAACAATAACGAATATAGTGGTCACTTTTTTTTTTCATGAAAATATTTTTTCATGAACCAATTATTTTTTTCGTGAAAATATTTTTTCGTCAACCAATAATAAAGTGTGACCCCTGCTCAGTGTTATAAATGGTGGAATCAGCACACTAGTGGGGGTGATTTAACAAGCTCAGCGGGAGACCAAGCGTTCCCTTGTTACCCGTGCTCCCCTTGTTACCCATGCTCGTATTGTTCAAATTAAGGAAAATGCCACGTTTAACAATCTTAAGATTTAAAGTACACAAAGCTCATATTCATTTTGAGAAAGATGAGTTTCTCTTCCTTGTCAGATGAAAGACAGTTTCTTTTGTTTTCATATGCTGCACAAGCAGCACCGAATAATCTTTCCTCTGAGTTAGCATGATATATAATGGGTGTGTTAATGTGCCCCTTTCGCTGGGGGAGAGGAGGGCACAGAATACAGTCAGGCCACCTTTGAAATGTGAAAACACAAATTTATGAACTCAGGTACGCCTTGAACATATGATGTCAAGACATACTTGGCAAAGAAGGAGATATAGTAGGTTTTAACTTTTAACCTCAGCAGCGTCCGAGGGATCGTGTTTTTCTTTGTCCTCGTGGCTGTTTCGAAAGCAATTGCTTATTTTATATGAAAAATGAGTGCTTTAGAAAGCCTGTGCCGATTACCGATACCGGCTTGTGCTAATTACCAATGCGATATCGATATCACCCTGTGCCGATTTCCGATATCAATACTGTACATGTCGTCATCGCATGTGCCAATTATAACTCAACAGCATGCACGAGATCAGCAAGACCATACATCTATCTATAATCCCAGCAATCTGTGTGTGTGTGTGTCTGCGACCGCTGTTTATCGTCAACCAATGGTCCGATCAAATTGAAACTTGCCAGGTATATTGCTGGGGACCTGAGGATGTGCCTTTTCAAGGTTTGATATTAAACGGACAAGTGGTTCCCAAGTTATGGCTATTTATTTACCAAACCAATGACAGGACACGGTGCGATGACATCACAATTCTTCTGTTTTTTTTTGCACTCACGTACGGGCACGCACTAGTATTATTTAATGGGAAGCATGTGCACGCTGTGTGTATTTTACACACAACATGTTAACGTAAAATGCAGGTCAGCCTTACCAGCTGTCTCTGTTCTCACCTGTCAAAAAAAAAAAAAAAATATATATATATATTGATATCAATACACCGGTATGTACAAGTATGAGCCCACCGATATATCGATAATCGGGGGGGGGGGGGAGGGGAGAGGACAAAATACATCAGGGAAAAAAAATTGATACCGACGGAGCTGAATATATGATAAACAGAATCCTGAATGAAGAAAAATACTTTTGATTACTGTTAACACTGACAGTGAAGTCCAGATAACGATGACGATGACGGTGACAGAAATGGTGAGACGGATGAGGGGCTGTCCCACTCGTAATCAGGCACAAGCTCAGGATGAGGCAGGTCAGGTCGGGAGGGAGCATGTGCCAGAGCAGCACGTCGCTGCTTCCATGTTCTGCTAGTACTCCAGGGGCCAAAGTCTGGCCATCCCCCAGGCAGATGCCTGGTCCATCCCTATCTCCTCGAGATGCTGATCTCGCATGTGGTCGGCCCGTTAGCCTGCTCCACTCACGAGGCTCCCTTACTGAGAGAATCTGGTGAGCAGGATCAGCGTCAGAAATACGAGTCACATGACCGTACAGCCGCAGCTGACGCTCACGGACTATTCAGGTAACAA
Organism: Eptatretus burgeri; assembly: GCF_056783735.1. Taxonomy (NCBI): domain Eukaryota; kingdom Metazoa; phylum Chordata; class Myxini; order Myxiniformes; family Myxinidae; genus Eptatretus; species Eptatretus burgeri. The sequence goes on along the minus strand of NC_140964.1, from coordinate 62,843,071 downwards.
ATCTCATCCGAGTCTCTCTCAGCAACCGCTCGTTGGACAAAAAAATCTGACCAGCGATAGCCAAGAATTCTCCGAAGAGACATGGTACCGAAGGAATTAAGTCTCCGTCTCAGATCCCTGGTCAGAGTCCAAGTCTTGCATCTGTTCAGCAAGACTGGAAGCACCAAGTACCTGAAGACTCAGACTTTCGTCCTCCTGCACAGGAACTGACACAGGTACTGACAGCGTAAAAACAAACTTAAAGGGGGCGCCACGGACAAGGTGTTCGAGATAGAGCAAAATGGTTTCAAGACTTTAGGTGGGGAATGACCTCAACATTATGCATAAAAAATATTGTCATCCTAGCTCTCAAAGTTTGGGCAGTCGTATGATTTTTTAATGTCAAAATTTGCAATTTTCTAAGTTCGTGACCTTGTGACCTTGACCTTGGGAGGAAAATGAAAAATCGAGCTCCGTGGGGTGTCATTGGGCTAACCAAATACAGAAACCCCTGCCAGATTCGACAAACCCCCTCGGAGAAGATGTAACTTGAAGTCGGCTACCCCCTAAAAAACACTTGTTTTTAGGGGGTAGCCTAAAATGATCCATTGAATCCGTGACCACACCCCATGATCCATTGAATCTGTGACTCCCCAGGCCCAACCCAGACATGTGTTGACCTCTGGCTCACAGCCAGCGAAAACATGAATATAACTGCCAAGGTCAATGAATCTCTCCGTGACCAAAACATCCTCACCACAAACAGGTACAAACAAGATAGCAGCATCCAAGATGTCATTAAAAGCCTGGAATCCCAGCGGCTCCAACTCCTCATTCAGCACCGCGAGCCCCTCAAAAGGATACGCAGTCTTCACAAAGATGACTGCATTGTCAGCGAAATCAAGATCAGACATCTTGATCTCTCCGACATCCTCCCTAGAATCCAGTCCATACAAGTGCTGAAAAGTGTGGTGGATAGTGCACCTCTCTGAAGAACTCCAGGAACAACTGGAAATAAGTCAGAGATGGTATCACCACATCTTTCAGCAATCCCAGTACCACAGTGTAGTTCCGACATCAGATTGATAAGTTTTAGTGGCACCTCACGAAGACAGAAAATCCTCGAGATGGCATCTCGATTAATTGAATCAAACGCTTTGCAGAGATCAACAGAAGCTGCAAGCAGCCCCTGCCGAAACTCTGATCTGCGTTTGTTGAGGACCCGAAGAGCAAGGATAGATTCAATCGTTGACCTCTTTGGTATAATATAAAGCCTGACTGCTCTTGGTGCTGGTTCTCAAGCAGATGTTGGTGAACCCCATCAATAATTATCCGAGCAAAGACCTTGCCTGGTACTGAGAGCAGCGTCACCACTCGGTAGTTGTTGCAGTCCTGCTGGTCACCCTTCCCTTTTCAGAGAGAGACAACAAGGTCCCTCTTACAGTCAGTTGGGATGATACCTTTGTTCCAAACAGAGCAAAGAACTGCATGCAACAACACGAGTACAGCATTTCCACCAGCCTTGAGAAGTTCAGCATGGATGCCACAAATCCCTGGAGCTTTACCAAATTTCAACTGGTTCACCGCAGCCTGTGTTTCCACAAACGAAGGTGGATCACAGTTGATTTGAGGGTCAGCAAAAGGAAGAGTAACACCCCTGACATCCAACTCAACAGCTGATGGGTCAGCCCAGTACAGCCGCTCAAAGTAACCGGCCCAGCAAGTCTTCACTTCGGACTCCTCTGTCAAGAGATGATCACCCTCCGCATAAACTGCAGTACACCAAGGGACGGGCTTGGAGGAACGCAATGCACAAATTCTCCTGTAAGCAGGATGGGGATCACTTGACAACAGATTATGCTCTACCCCCTCACAGATTTCTCGCACATAGGCCTCATTGTCCACCCTCAGCGCATGTACAGTTTTATGCCTCAACTCCCTGATCAGCTCAGTTCTGCCATGAAGCCTGGCATCCAGCGTCCCTTGAGAGACAAAATTCCTCTTCGCCCTTTGGTGAGTTCCAAGACATCCACCTGCAACATCAAGGATGGTAGTCTTGAAGGTACTCCATAGGTCTTCAGGATTCCCCAAAACACCCAGACTCCCCAAATCCTCACTCACCCTGTTTGCAAACTCCTCAAATCCCCCCTCATCCTTGAGCTTGCCAATATCCAGCCTAGGCTGGGATGGTACCATTCTGCAGGATTTAAGCTGCAACTTCAGAGTTGCTAAAATAAGCTTGTGGTCCAGCACTCCGGTCGATCCTGCAGTTCTGGATCATCCTTCAGCGACCATTAACGAGCACATAATCGATCTCCTTTGCCACATCACCAGCATTGGAATGCCAAGTCCAGTGGTGAGCCCATGAATCAGCCACCCAAAGTCCATGACTTCTTGCAAAGTCAAGGAATTTAGTGCTATTCTGGTTCCCAGTTACAGACTCATGGGGACCAACACATGTCTCATAACCATCCCTTGGCATAAAATAAGTCCTTCACAGTGAGATCACTTATCTCAGTCAGAACATACACAGAGACCAGGGAAACGACGGCCAAGGACTGACTCATCCTTCGTCTCATAATACGCTCGTTGACCGGTGTTACCTCAATCATCATGGGAGTCAGCATATTGGACACAGTTACAGCAACTCCTTGGGCATGGTAACCATCAGAGTAACCAGACCAATTATAGGTGTAACCACCCACCATGATCTCACCACTATCCAGTCTCCGAACCTCATAGAGTGCTGGAATACCGCCGTTCAAATGCTGGAGCTCAGATGATTACAGAGACAGGTGATCATCCTCTCTTCGCGATAGGACTTCTAGGGCACCCACCCGAAGGGACCGCCTCAGATTAACCCAAGAAGACCGCAGTCTGGTGGAAGTCACCTGAGCACCACTCCGCCACACACTACTGCAATATGACCCAGGAAGTTTACCCAGTGCTTTTCCTGCTATCAAAGAATGAAGGTCCCAAAGGCTTTGGCCCAATTCCGTTATCCAGTGAGCTGCCCAGCGAAGGGCAGCAGCACAGGAGGCACTCCCACAGAGTGGGTTTTCAGTTTTCTTTGCGTTAAATGGGTTTTGTGAAATGAAGTGTTTTACAGTGGCCGGAATGCAAATGCTGCCGCCAACCTCCTAAAAAACAAGTAACCCAAATGCAGGACGACATCTGTACATCAAACAATATCACTATATTGCAATGAAGCGTACCTCACGAGGTACGACGTAAATGCAATTCATTGTTTTGCTCTGATGTTTTGGATGACACGACCTGGTTGCATTCAGCAAAAATAAAATTTTTCACTCTCCAATAAAAAAAAAATGTTGCTTTTTCTTCCTCCAATAAAAGACACATGAATAGTGGAGCAACGACTATTATTATACACGTCGCGAACAGCACGAAATTCTTCATCACACTTGTGCTCGTGCTTAATATTGTGCAGTATCTTTGAAGCCCACACTACGAAAATACGATACATATTGTTGCGGTTCTCGGAACCTCATGTATACAACAGATGTGTCCCAAGACAGTTATTCCGTTTTTATACGTGTAGATAGTCCCCTTCCTTTTGTTTAGCGGGCCAACAAGGGAGTGCATTGCGATGACCTAATATTGCTTAAATCATTTTCTTCTTCATTTCATCCCTACTCTTCTTCTTTTATGATTATTCCTGAGGTAAATGAGCCAAGTGTGCCTTCACTGTAAGGTGGGGCCACGTGGAGGCCAGCGCGTGCAGCGCTGAGTCGTGTGGCGTGCTTGTTGGTGCGGGATTATTGACTGAGCTTCCGATGGTCTGGGGAGAATTGCCGATTGCATTAAAAAGGCATGCGAATAAATCTCTTAAGAGGCTGCACGAATGGTGTTTTTCACGGCACGGGAAACACAGCCAGCACGACACCCACGCTGCACGAAATGCGTACGGAGGCCGACAAAGACGACTCCACGCCATGTTGGGCAGGATACGAGTGTGCGGGTAGAAGCGGCTTGTTTCTTTTCGGCCTCGGTGTCCGGCACATATTGGTGTTCGCCCCGCATGCACGCTAGCGGAGTCATGTGAACGCGGGCGCTGGACACGTGCATAATGGCGGAGCCGCGTGCACTGTATGGAATGTGCTCGAAAGCAGACACGTGCACGGATTTGTCCATGATAGTGTACCTTCGGTCCTCGCTGGCAGCAGTGGAATCTCCACGGTTAGTGAACGTCTTCTCTTCTCTACGGTCAGCGAAGCTGCGATCGAGTCAGGGAATGTACAGTGCGGGCCACATTGGCGCGCGCGGAACAAGGGCGTTGATCGACGCTGGTCGAATGCCCGAGCGGGTATGCGGGACCCTCGACCGATCACCCAGGGGGTTTTGCAGGATGATTCATGTGCCAATTTCGGTGTGGGCAATTCATCTCATCTTGTGGAGTCGGAGCGAAGTATGTCCGCTGTTTGAGATGGCCTTGCCGGAAACGAAGGGAGGCGGTTTCCGGCCCAAGTTAGCGGGCCACGTGAGGGGTCAGGGCTAATCGGAGCGCCCAATTCAGGTGGTGACGTTTCGATTCTGGGTAGCCCCTCCCCCCACGCGGCAGGTCCTATAAAGGCCGGATCAGTCCCTCCACCTTTCTCTTGCCTCGTCTCGTCGACACCGCCACGACCCGCCTCTGCTCCACATCTCCGCCTCCTCGATGATGACCCCACCTGCCTTCCTGGTCCCGCCTACTACTCCAGCCTCACACTCTGGACTCCACCCCTTCTCGACTCAAGCTCCTCCTTTACGGTGCCCAATTCCTGGTTCAAAACTCCCTCTTCATCGGGTTTTCTGTGTCTGTGTGCGTGTGCGTGTGCGCGCTGGCACCTGTCTGCATAAGTAAGACTGCAGAAGATTGTTATCATTATTATTATTGTTATTATTTTCGCATTAAGTCTGCTCTGTCTCCTTTTGTAAGTTGCCTGTTTATTGTCGCACCACACGCTTCTTTCTATCCCTGCATAACACACCCCAATGAATCTTCAATGTGCCACATATCTTTCCTCGCCCACTGTTAATAAATCATGAGGAATGTTCCCAGCTCATCTTTGTATTTTCTTCCATTGATCCAGCATGGTCCTAATCCTCGCTTAGCCGGGACTTTATTCCCAACGATCCATTCCTTTTAGCCGGTACATCTTAGGCAGTGTCGCTCGGCTGCATCCGATCCGGTAAAGTGATCCAGTCCGGTAGAGTGATCCGGTTCGGACATGGCGTACCGAGGGCATGTTACCCGGTAATTAAACCACGTGATTAATTAGGTAACCCAATTAACCCATAGACGGGAGGACCCTAGGTCACGCAGTTGAGTTATTGGCATCCAGGGTCGGTTAAGTGACCCGCCGCATCACGGAATTATCCGTGTGCGACGGCCTTCAATTCCGGGGTGTCAGGTGGGAACTGACGTAGCTTCCCCCACCGAGTGGTCTTCTCACCCGACCCCCCGGCCCGCAACAATATGAAAGGATGAGGTGGTCTATCATCCCACACAGGTAGGACCTTGGAAGATCAAAAATTCTGCCATATTTGCAAACATGATACTGTTACGAATCTGGCAGCCATGAGCACACAACAGCCAGAGTCCTTATAGATCAGTTATATCGGTAAGTATGTGTTTCTAGTTAGGGTCCCGTTCCTTGTCAAATGGGAATTAAGTGTCGTGCGCTGCGCAGTTATTTTATAGTTAGGATTTTACGTCCCAACCAACGACCCCCAACAACTCTCTGCTTTCGGCATTGTCCGCGCTCTTTGCTTGCCAGCAAGCGAGCGCGTGTGTGGGCGGAGTTTAACATGGGCATGGCGTCCCTCTTTGGCCAATCGGCAAGGAGCTGGCATCTCACCCGCCCCGTCCCCCACACAACAGCATCGCCATTGCGCACGTGGTCGGAGGTGAGGAGGGAGGCGGAGCTACAAACGCCTCCGATCGGGACTCCACCCAGAAGGGTGGGAGTTGCCCCACCTACCGTGGGCCTGTCCTATGGGAGACGGCTTGGGAATCACGCGATGGGTCCAACCAATCAGGAGGCGAGTGGCCAGGAGAAGAAGCCCCTCCCTCCTAAAGAGGAAGAGTGTGGTTGTCGGGACCAGTGTTGAGAGACAGAGATCATGGCGTTTGTCAAGCAGCCGGTCAACGTGTGTGAGACATTTCTTGTGGGAAAGGACATTGCAATTCAGACATTTCCAACCTGGCATCCAAAGCCAGTGAGTAGTTGTCGACAAGAGCGCTTCTGTCTGGGTCTGCGGCAGACTGCATGCCGCGCATCGGAGGTGTCTCGTCTGGTGCATGACAGCGAGCGGTCGACCATCTCATTAAGGGAGGCAACCTCGTCTCGCCTCCTCTGGGTTTGGCTCCCCTGGTCTGTGCTTTTGGCGACTGGAGCTCCAGGAAGGTGTGGATGTCGAGCCGTGCGAACGCGGCCAGGGAGCCAGCACATTCTCTCCCCTCAGCTCGTCTTCCCTCCAAGCTGAAAGGGACAATAAAAGACCCGACGGGGTCCATTTCTTTGGGTGTGTGTCTGAGTGTGGGCCCGTCCCGAAGTAGAATTGTTAAGTGCTTTTGTTGTACATTATTTGCATTGCTGAGTCGGATAACTCTGCCCTTAGGTGCTCCCCTCATTCCCCAATTATTGTTGTAAATAAATTCCCCTCTTGTTGAATGGACCAGCTCGTCCTTGTCCTTTCTACCATTGGTTTTCCACGGTGCGTATTGGGGGTGAGGAAGAACGCCGTTGCCGTAGTTGTAAATTTGGACCGACGGGCCTTGATAACCATCCACTAGGGTTACGCACGGTTCGAGCATGGTAACGGCTCGTTTCGCTCGAGGCCTGCCGAGGGTGTGAATTCCCCGGTAAGCTTTGCCGCATGGATACTTAGGTATATTGAAGTTGGTAATTAACCCTACTCCAGCCGGTCTAATTATTGGCGATTCATGGTCCTGTAAGGGACCCATACCTTCGGATTTATCCGAGGGTCACGACCTAAATTCTGGTGTGTTCGGTGGAGCCGACTCTACTGCTCCCTCTAGTGGTCGTGCTCGTCACCGATACCCGGCCCCACAACAATAGAAGGGTGTTTTGTCTTCGTAAATAATTCAATGACAAACTTGAATGCCACACGGTAGAGCATATACCTCTGCCAGGCTGAGCCATTTACATTTTGCATCCCACTGATAGGACAGATCTGCATCCAAATTTCCACAAAAATCTAATCAATTCGTCCTAGTCACACACCCAACCTGTCCACCAAGGTTCGTCCGAATCAGTCTAACTTTTTGAGATATCCTGCTCACAGACAGGCAAACAGACAGGGGTGAAAGCATAACCTCCATCCACCTTTGGTGGCAAGGTAATGAAGTGGTCTGAATCTAGCCGCAGTGTGAGGAAATTCCTTTGTGCTAATGCCCTGCATTTATCCTCGGGTGATTAACACAATCACCTGACATTCACCAGCAAAACAATCATATACCAGCATGAGTACCAAGTCGTTTACAAGTGCAAGTCAAACGCATCAACAACATTTCCTGTGTTTTAAGTTTCAGTGCATGAACCTAAGGGACACTGTTGGGACAAGTCGCAGCAACAGGTGAATCCGAGGGCACTGATATGAAAAATAAAATATCAGAAAAACACCAAATTAACTTTTTTAGCCAGTAGAGAAGCAGACAACTCCACTATCAATATCTGACTCACTCTGACCTGAGGGCCAAAAATCCTCGAGCTATATCGTGACAAACTTGGAGGTGACACCAACCATTTCAGAATATCACGGGTGCAAATTTGCTCAGGGAATACAACATGCTCGACTCAGCACCAAATAAAGGGTGACATTTGGGCAAACACGGCTATTCATGGGAGAGAACCACGTGATATATAATCAAATGTGGGGCAAACTCGAGGGCCACTCTTGGGACAAGTTCCAGCGACAGGTGACTGAGGGCAACCGATATGAAAAATATAAATGGGGGGGGGGTTTAAAAAAAAAGCACAAAATTAAGAAAAAAAATTACTTACACAAAGAAAAATAATTAATTGATTTTTGCAAAGCACGATGCTTTTATTTAAATTAAATAAATAAAAATCAGCATTGAGAAATTTACAATTTTTATTAATCAATTGCTTTAAGAGATTGCACTACAATCGAATAATTATCGGTGATGAGATGCCTTTTGTTTTCAACGTGCAAGTCTTGTGGAAGAGCTGTCACACAAGTCCCACACACATGCAGCATGCAGACTACACAGGAATCGACTTCAGACAAACACAGCCGGTGACCTTGGGGGAAGTGACCGAACTTTCCGGGGCGCTCTGGGTATCGGCAACGCCATATTGTGGTGTCTATCAGTCAGCAAAGCAATTAAAACATCCTCGCCTCGTCAATGGGATTCTAACCCATGGGGTTTGTCTGTGCTCTATTCTCTAAATGCTGAGTGTCGAGTGAGGAAGCAGTACGTACCATTTCAACTCTTTAGTCTGACTGTCAGTTCGGAATGGAACTGTCAACCTCCAAGACTCGGAGTCTATGAGAGCCTTGTTTGCCATGTCGGCTTGAAAAATAATGCAAACAAAACATGGTTTCCCTTCCCGCCTCCCCCAACCACAAACCCTCTTCTCCCTCATTTGTTCATGAGGTTAATCATATGATTTTATGGAAATTTCCATTTAAATTTCGGACAAAATTGCTTCATACACCTCGATCGATAGCAAATAATTCCAATAAAATCAATCAAATAGATAGTCATATGATGTGGAGCCAAATTTATCAACAAGAATATCAATCAATCAAATATGGTACAATCACTTTTTTTATTTATTGAGAAGTAAAATCTCAAACCGCTTTTTGCATGGAACGATCGAGTTGTAGCCAAATGTGGGGAATTTATTGATTGCATTGTATTTTGGTTTTTCTACCGTGCAGCGCAAGGAAATGGTAACGGCCGATAATTAAGCTCAAAAGAGGCGAGGATTGATTTGATTTCAAGTTCAATCAATCCCAGAAGGAAAATCGAAGCAAGAAGAGGAAATCTGCCCAGGAACACACAGGCTTGCCTGCTCTTCAAGAATGCTTCACGATACATTAACAACGTCCACAAGCCAATTCAGATTGCACTGTCAATGTCAGCATGTTTAGAGAACGAGTCCACATTCGCATCCGGGCTAAGCGACACCAGGATTTCAAATCCACACAAACAAAGGGCGTTCAAGTGGTTCGCAGAGTGAAATGCTCACAATCGTCCAAGATGCACCAATATTTATTTATCAACATGTTAGCATATATAACTAGAACTACGTTGACGATGGCACACCATCGCATATTCCCGCGTGCACTGCTTTGTCCCATTAACGCTAGCTGAAATTTTATCTTGCAAAATGGATTGACTATTCTTTTCTATTTGATGTGCTTTATGACCAAAGACTTACTATGTTTACTAAATCAGAAGTCATTGCAAGCATGTCAACATTTTATGAAACATTAATTTAACACTGTCCAGCAATATAGAACTGTGCATCAATTTAATCATAGGAATGAACTGTGTATAATATTAATTATAATTATTCATAATCAATTAGATAAATACAGTAAAACCTGTGACTATTTTTCACTCATGGGGGCCACATAAGTAAGTTCTTTATAAAATAATTTACCATGTACAATGGTAAATACACTTAAAAAAAAGGCTATAAGACAAATTTTTTTTTAAATCGACCCCCATGACCCCAACCCCTCTGGCCCGGCCCCCAGGGGTCATATCAAAAATCCGAAAGTGGTGTGCACTTCTATATATATATATATATGTATGTATATATATATATATATATATATATATATATATATATATATATATATATATATATATATATATATATATATATATATATATATATATATATTGTTGTGGTTACCAAATTCGCAAACCACCATTCAGGTCCCTTAGGTGAGGTATCTCGGTAAGTGCATGTGTAGTTAGGCCCAAACCCGTTGTCTAGTGGGAATACATGTCATTTATACGTGCTGCGACTCTTCAGGATAGCCGTTTTTCTTTTACTATCTTTATTTTGGACCAATCGCCACCATCACAACCACAACAACCACCACCAACCACAACGCCGCTTCACCACAACCGCCATGACCTTTACCGTCACAACTCGCCACCATCGCATCACCGTCATCTCGCACCACTCATGGGCACCGATGCTGGACTCGTGTAGGGCGCACGTTGAACAGCGTGTACAAAATCACGGATTTTGTGCTTCAAAAACGGATCAAAAACGACACACGCCCACTTTTTGCCGTCCAATCGGTGAGCGAGGGGCGATTTGGCCCCGCCTCCAGAACGATCGATATATGCAAATTTGTGGATCAAAAAGCCTTCACGCCCACTTTTTCTCGGGCCAATGGGGAGCGAGGTGAAAGGTCAAAGGGAGGGGGTCAAAGGCGAAGTTACGGGGGGATAAAAGGACGGTGTTCGTCAGTCAGAAGAGAGTCGCAAACGAGAACGAGAAAGAGTCAGCAGGACGAGAGAGAGTCGCAAACGAGAACGAGAGGGAGTCGAGAAGGAGTCGGAACGGAGGGGACGAGTGTGGAAGACTGGAGCCCGAAGCCTGCAGTGGCTGGAGAAGCTGAAGAGAGTCGGACGAGGGGGTGCTCGCGTCGGTGCCAGGAGCTGCACGCCCGAGGGAGGCCGGCAGCGCGACCTGGCCGAGGTGGAGACGCACACCAGGGATAATAAAGATCCTCTATACCCCGAGCATCAGCAACCCCCTCCTGTTTCCCCCCGCGCTGAGATAGTGCGACCAAGGGGGCCCCGTTCCCACCCCCTGCCAGGCACTGTCCACGAGGCCCGCGGGTTGCGGGGCCATCGCCGCTCCGCGTCTCATCACCAGACGGGTAGGCCCGACCCGGTCTCGGCCTCAGGCCGCCTCATTCTTGAGGGTATTTCTTTTCCTTGGTTTTGGGTATGTGTTGTCGGCGCCGTCTGTGAAGTAGAATTGTATAAGTGTTGCCGTGTGCTCGGTAGTCGGTATTAGCTCTGCACTGTGTTTTCACTTTTATGTTTGCTTTTTGTGTAAATGGAATTGTGTTTTCTTTTTTTGTGTGCATTTGGTGGAATTGTATTTGTGTGCTTTCCGTTCGTCGCGAATAAATGTGCTTTATTGTTGAACTGTTCTCCCGCTTCGCTTCGTCTTTTCCCCCATTGAACCCTCATCTTGCTTCACGTAAAGGGTTGGTAGTGGGCTGAATACGCCCGATAATTAATCGAACCGTCGAGGTCGACGATAACACCGCTCGGTTATTCTGATAGTACGGAACGGGTCGCTTAAGTGGCCCGTGTCCGAAGTCGACCTGCGGCGAGGTGCGATCGCCCGGTCTACCCTCCGCGTGGGTACTTAGGTAGGTCGAATTTGGCGAGCAACCCTATCCCACGCGGGGGCTGATTGGCTCGATCGCGGTGTGACCGAAAGGTCCACCCGTGACTGGTTCCCGGCCGGCCTGCCACGTGTGCGTTTCAGGGGAGGTGCCATGGGGGGCACTCCCCGGTGTTAGGGAGCTGGTAGGCTCGGAGGCAGTGTAGTGCCCGGGGGTGCCATAGCGGGAGATTCGGCAGAGGGTCGTGCCTGCCGGAGGGAGCCACGTGTCCCAGCCAGGAGACCGTGTGAGGGCACGGAGAGAAAATTGGGGGGCGAGGCCCGAAATTGTAAGGACACCAACACAGGCGACGGGAATCTGGGTTGTTAGAACCAATAGTTTAAGCGAGAGGCGCTTGTTGAAAGCCCCGGGGTAGTTTAACAGTTAAATGGTTAGGGTAGATTAGGAGATGTACCCCTCCGCACCATCCATCCCCTCGCTGTCGTTGTGGGCCGCTGGACCTACTTGGTGTTAAGATCGCCGAACTCTGGGGAGGCCATTCTGAGGCTTGAGTTGGGCCTCGGCACAGGACGCTAGCTCTCCCTTGTTCCCCTCTGGGAAGGGAACGTAGGGGTTGGGAGTAGGCTAGGTGACAGGATAGGTTAGCCGAACAAGGACGATAAAGGGGGTTAGGGGACGATTTATAGAGGGGAAGTAAACATAAAAGTAAAAATAAAAAAAAAATAAGTTGGGGCTAAATTGGGGTTTGACAAATTAAGGGAGTGGGTATGTACAGTGACAGGCAAAGGCGATAGGTGGGAGGGAGACAGGTAGGTAGGTCCGAGCCCGCCTTCCAAGTGGCCAGCACCACCGCACCCCCTCCACCAACCTCCACTGAACGGCAAAGGTTGGCCAGCTTCATCGGCTGGCTGTTTTTTTCTGCAAGGCCTGTGCCGGCCAACTTCATCGGCAGCTGTTATTTTGCTGCAAGGTCTGTGCCGGCTGGATCGTCTGCAGCTGCTGTGCTGCAAGGCCTGTGCCGGCCCACTTCATCTGCCGGCTGGCTGTTTTTCTTCAAGGCCTGTGCCGGCCAGTTCATCTGCCGGCTGTGTTTGCCTGCAGCGGCCTTCTTCTGCGGGCTGTGTTTGCCTGCTGCCTTTGCCATGCCATGCCCACTGCCCACGTTCACCAGCCCCGTTCAATTTTTGCTTTGCCCCCCCTGTTCGTTTCCATGTGCGCCAGGATCAAGGCAACAGTTTGCAAGCTGCGAGAACTGCCCTGTTGGCAGCTACAACACGGGCCTGCAGTGGCGGCCCGTGCACCGTGTTTGTGTCCATGCATCCATTCGTTGTGCTCATTGCGTGTGCCACTTGAGCTGGCACGGAGACTGCGTTTGTGCAGCCCATGCACCGTTGTGGTTCACTGCGTTCAGTTCAAAAGGGAAGGCCTTGGACTGCGTGTGAGCAGCCAGCCACGTTCCCTGTCACCTGCATTGTTTGAGCCAGAGACTGCATGTGGGCAGCCTGGCTCCCTGCTAACTGCTTTCTTTTGCAGAGTTCAATGATCCTGGGCCATGGTTTAGTGTAAAATTTGTAAGTTAAGGTTAAGATGTACTGTAAATATGAGTGCGCCCCCGGCATGTCTGTCTAGCGCCGGCAATTTTATTTAAGTCGTCCGTGTGAGTGAGTTTGTTTAGGTAGTTACGCAGCCCTCAGGTTATTTATTTTGGGGACACGAATACCATGAATGTCGCACTCAGGGATCCGTAGGTAAAATGTACTAGGGAAAACTACACATGATGGCACACGAAAATTTGTGACTCGGGACGAGTCTGTAAAAAGGGAGGGGGTAGTGTTGTGGTTACCAAATTCGCAAACCACCATTCAGGTCCCTTAGGTGAGGTATCTCGGTAAGTGCATGTGTAGTTAGGCCCAAACCCGTTGTCTAGTGGGAATACATGTCATTTTATACGTGCTGCGACTCTTCAGGATAGCCGTTTTTCTTTTACTATCTTTATTTTGGACCAATCGCCACCATCACAACCACAACAACAACCACCAACCACAACGCCGCTTCACCACAACCCCCAAGACCTTTACCGACACAACTCGCCTCCATCGCATCACACCGTCATCTCGCGCCACTCATGGGCACCGATGCTGGACTCGTGTAGGGCGCACGTTGAACAGCGTGTACAAAATCACGGATTTTGTGCTTCAAAAACGGATCAAAAACGACACACGCCCACTTTTTGCCGTCCAATCGGTGAGCGAGGGGCGATTTGGCCCGCCTCCAGAACGATCGATATATGCAAATTTGTGGATCAAAAGCCTTCACGCCCACTTTTTCTCGGGCCAATGGGGAGGCGAGGTGAAAGGTCAAGGGAGGGTCAAAGGCGAAGTTACGGGGGGATAAAAGGACGGTGTTCGTCAGTCAGAAGAGAGTCGCAAACGAGAACGAGAAAGAGTCAGCAGGACGAGAGAGAGTCGCAAACGAGAACGAGAGGGAGTCGAGAACGAGAAGGAGTCGGAACGGAGGGGACGAGTGTGGAAGACTGGAGCCCGAAGCCTGCAGTGGCTGGAGAAGCTGAAGAGAGTCGGACGAGGGGGTGCTTGCGTCGGTGCCAGGAGCTGCACGCCCGAGGGAGGCCGGCAGCGCGACCTGGCCGAGGTGGAGACGCACACCAGGGATAATAAAGATCCTCTATACCCCGAGCATCAGCAACCCCCTCCTGTTTCCCCCCGCGCTGAGATAGTGCGACCAAGGGGGCCCCGTTCCCATCCCCTGCCAGGCACTGTCCACGAGGCCCGCGGGTTGCGGGGCCATCGCCGCTCCGCGTCTCATCACCAGACGGGTAGGCCCGACCCGGTCTCGGCCTCAGGCCGCCTCATTCTTGAGGGTATTTCTTTTCCTTGGTTTTGGGTATGTGTTGTCGGCGCCGTCTGTGAAGTAGAATTGTATAAGTGTTGCCGTGTGCTCGGTAGTCGGTATTAGCTCTGCACTGTGTTTTCACTTTTATGTTTGCTTTTTGTGTAAATGGAATTGTGTTTTCTTTTTTTTGTGTGCATTTGGTGGAATTGTATTTGTGTGCTTTCCGTTCGTCGCGAATAAATGTGCTTTATTGTTGAACTGTTCTCCCGCTTCGCTTCGTCTTTTCCCCCATTGAACCCTCATCTTGCTTCACGTAAAGGGTTGGTAGTGGGCTGAATACGCCCGATAATTAATCGAACCGTCGAGGTCGACGATAACACCGCTCGGTTATTCTGATAGTACGGAACGGGTCGCTTAAGTGGCCCGTGTCCGAAGTCGACCTGCGGCGAGGTGCGATCGCCCGGTCTACCCTCCGCGTGGGTACTTAGGTAGGTCGAATTTGGCGAGCAACCCTATCCCACGCGGGGGCTGATTGGCTCGATCGCGGTGTGACCGAAAGGTCCACCCGTGACTGGTTCCCGGCGTTAGTCCGAGAGGGTCACGACTGGATTGTCCGTCCGGTGGGCGACGTGCCGCGATTCGAGTTACGTGGCCGTCCGCACGCCGGCGGGCGCGAAATCCGCAACAATATATATATATATATATATATATATATATATATATATATATATATACATATATATATACATACATATATATATATATATATATATATATATATATATATATATATATATACATATTATATACATACATATATATATATATATATACATACATATATACATATTATATACATACATATATACATATTATATACATACATATATACATATTATATACATACATATATACATATATACATATTATATATATATATATATATATATATATATATATATGATGTCCCAAAGTTTCAAGTTCCTATTTCAAACGGTGTAGGAGGAGTAACAGGGTAAGACAGATGGACGTATGGACGGCGGAGACAATCACAATATTCCCGCTTTTCTTCGAAAGCACGGGAATAATTAGGAGGAACATGTGTAAATATATATATATATATATATATATATATATATATATATATATATATATATATATATATATATATATATATATATATATATATATATTAATCATGCACATGCCTCATTAAATTATTTTTGTACATCTTGGAATATAATGGTTATCTCATTCATACAACTTTTTGAACGGGCCTCGTAATCAAATTCAGAAGCCAATGCACGAGTGGTGAACTCACCAGCCATTGGACACACGAGCATGCAGTGTTATTCCAGCATGAGACAAATGGGCATTTAAACACAGCAGCATCAGCTCACAAGAAAGCAGTGATCTTCGGATCATATATTATCAGTCACAATGGCCACAACCATCATGAGCACGGGTTTAAAGGCTTTTCCACCCACTTCTTCTTGGATTCGTTTTCTTCTTCTTGGCGTAGAGAACTTCTTTGCAACACGCTTCACTTTGCCAGACGGTAAAGGGACTGTTCTTGGCAATTCTGTGGTCTAGAAGTTGTAATGCATTCACGACGACACCAAAGTCAAAAATACAACAAATTGTGATTGTGTGCCGCCATGTGCAAAACAGATCACCAAGTGAAAACTTTGGCAGGACAGGCTGAGGCAGCAAACCACATTCACAAAGGCACCATTGCATGCACCATGCCATTACAAAATCCTCAAGCTGTGCATCGTAACCAAGAGAATGGCTTTCAAATGACACGGATCTACCAAATAGCTTCTGGTTTTGGGGGTTTTTTTTCTTCTTTTTAACTAATCAACGTCGATGAACTCAAAACCACTTCTATCATCGATTTATTTCATCACAAGTCTTAAGCCATTAATGACTCAATTTGACAGAATCCAAAACTACAAAGAAAGAAAGAAAGAAAAAAGATAAAGGGTAATAAAAATAAATTAAAAAGAAAGATAAAGGCAAGGCACAGGTGAATCAAGTTCATTTCTTGGGGGGGGGGGGAGAAAATATTGAAACCAACATGTCGAAGAAATATTTAACCGAACGCAGCAGCGATTAAACATCAAGTTTTGCTGTCTGCATTGTATAGCATGTGTTGGGAACATTGTTATCAATTCACCATCATGTCAAAGCTCCACATGAAGTTAAGGCAGCTGGAGAGGGAGGAGCACGTGATGTAATCACACAGTCTTGATAAATAAAAATGTGCAAGCTCCGACCACAGTGGTTTCATACAAGCCACGCCTACCTTCCTCCGACTTGTCGAACCCGCCCGCGGAGCCTCCGTTCGACGACCACAGCCGTCCCTGGACTGGTATCTCCTGCAACGGTCTCCATCCTGCAGAGACACGATCAACATACCTGTCATCAACACCTGTGTTTGTGCAGTCTTGCCTTACCACTAATGACCCGTGAAGCACAACGACAACTCCGCATGATGCGTCCTCACTCCGACACACAACTAAGCCAAGAAACCAATGAAAGCTCATTTTGGATCACGATTCACAAATTAACCCCACCTCTCCACCCCACATGTTTTCTACCTGCCACCCTCCCCCTTCCCACCCAAAACTGAGGAACCACGTGTATGACTCAGTGAAACACCCGTGTCGAGGTGTGTGGAATGGCGGCGTTTGTTACAAAGAAGTATTTTTATTTAAAGTTAAACACGTTTACATTCCTTCAGAAATGCAATTCGGTTACGCATTGGTCTCGTGCACTGAGAGCACGGCTTTTGATGCTTGGTCCAAGATGGGTAATCGGCCATATTTTAAACTTTATCAGAACGAGTTATCCATCATCAAATGAGGCTGGTATGGGAAGAGGGTGGGGGGGGGGGTGGGGAGAGTGGTGATACACACTGATCGGGCTTCTCAGATCAAATTATTTCAGTAAAATGTCATTAAAAACAATTCCTAAACAGTCTCCAGGTCTTTTCCTCCAGTATGAACTGCTTGCCCGATCTGACTGGGGACAGCACTATGTATTCCAAAATGGGATGTTGCATTTGTTCAGCGTTCAGAGGAATGCCAACATCCGAAACCAGTTGATCGATTGATGCATTTCAGGTGAACATCCACAAGCTCCAAAGACGTCAGTACGTAAGATTAGGTACGACTCCTGCTCATACACGGCAGCTGCGTACTGCCCTGGGTAATAATTCCATGCTGGAATGAGGGTCCCTGCCGGAGGTGACAATACTCAAGTGTTCAGGTCAGGTCAGGTATGGGAGCATGTGCTGGAGCAGCGAATCTTCTTACCAACTTTGTGCAGAGTCTTCATGCCTCATCTTCTAATATTGTTGCTCTCTTCCACAAATTCCTATACGGCCTTTTATATCTTCCATTTTGGAAGTGCTCAATGGTCGATTATCTATTTTCTGTCTCCGTGTCAAGACATGACATTTTTCTATCAAGACAGTTTCCAAGTCATCCAGGCCATCATTTTCTCCAAAACTCTGTTGCCAATCACTCGGGGGGCACTCAATCACCTCACTTAAAAAACTTGTGTGGGTTTCCGTTCACCATATCCATTTGATACGTACCCCCTTGCTCACAAGGTGGCTTCCAAAAGAAAAGTTATCCACATTAGTCGATCATGGCAGATACAACCATACAACTAAAAAGAGAGGACATAAAATCACGGCTAAGAAAATGCCATTATTATTAATGTAAACTGCGTTATATTTGCTGCGCACATGCCCGGTTAAGAGAGGGTGAGCTCAACAATGCAGTCAGCAATGATATCCAGCAAAAATATCCAGCCATAATAAAATCATGTGATGTTAAAGAGAAGTTGGTTGGTTGTATATTAGCCCTTATAAAACGATGAGATGAAGGGTTATGGTGAAAACGTTTGCATTAGAAAGTTTGTATTTGTTAAATTTATAGCACCTAGAGAATAGGTACATGGCGGATTGGATAGCTCAGAAGTTAAGCACTCCACTGAGCTGCGTAGTCTGGGTTCAATTTCAAATCTTAATATAAACTGTCACCCAGGTATTTCACAAACAGACATTTCCATCGACGAATGCACTGTGATACTTCGGAGCAATATCAACCTGGATATCTCATTAGCTCGCATTTCAAGGTAGAGTTTATATATCCTGCGGGGTCTTTTCACAAAAAGGCAAGTTGTCAACACCCCGAAACAAATTCCTGCCAATAATGCTGCTGGGAAAACCAACGGCAAACCACATAGTCAGTCAGATAACAGCTGACTACAAGATAACCCTTGCCTCAAGATTGGTTTGGAAGCAACAATGCTCTGGAAAGAGGAATATGGATTCATTATTACCGAGTTCTACAAAAAGACTCACGCCATAATAGTGCCTATAGAAAGTCTACATCCCCTTTCAAAATGTTCACCTTTTGTTGCATTACAGCCTGGAATTAAATTACATTAAATCAGACTTTTTCCACATCATAACCCACATCTTCCAAGTGAAAAACATATTCCACAAATTTCAGAAGATTAATTAAAAATACAAAACTAGAATATCTTGGTTGGCTAAGTGTCCAGTGGACACTGTCCACCCACCTGAGTTAATACTTGGTGGAAGGACATTTGACAGCAATTACAGCTGTTGTGAGTCCGTTGGGATAGGTCTCTACCAACTTTGCACACCTTGATTGGGCAATATTTGCCCATTCTTCTGTACAAAACTGTTCAAGCTCAGTCAAGTTGCATGGGGAGCGTTGATGGACAGCAATCTTGTCAAACAGCAATCTTCGATTGGATTTACATCAGGGCTCTGACTGGGCCACTCAAGGACATTAATCTATTTGTTCCTTAGCCACTCCAATGTCGCTTTGGCTGTGTGCTTCGGGTCGTTGTCATGCAGAAAGGTGAACTTCCATCCCAATTTCAGCTTTCTTGCAGAGGGCGGCAGGTTTACCTCTCGGATTTTTCTGTATTTTGTTCCATTTCCCCTTCTATCCTGACAAGTGCCCCAGTCCCTGCTGATGAGAAACATCCTCATAACATGATGCTGCCACCACAATGTTTCACAGTAGGGATGGTGTTCTTTGGGTGATGTGCTGTGTTGGGTTTGCGCAAAACATAACATTTTGCATTTACATCAAAAAGTTCCATCTTGGTTTCGTCAAACCACAAAACTTTTTTCCACATGGCTTTAGAATATCCAGCGTTGGTTTTTTTTGCATACCTCAAACGGGACTCATGGCTTCCTTCCTTCTTGCTACCCTAATGTACAGGCCAGACTTGTGGAGTGCTTGGGATATTGTTATCACATGCACACAGTGACCAGCCTTTGCCATAAAGACATGTAGCTCTTCAAAAGTTGCCATTGGCCTCTTGGTGGATTCTCTGATCAGTCTCCTCCTTACTTGGACATTCAGTTTGGAGGGACAGCCTGATCTAGGCAAGGTCTTGTCTGTACAATATGTACAATACACCTTCCACTTCTTAATGATTGTCTTGACTGTGCTCGAAGGGATATTCAAGGCCTTTGAAATATTTTTATACCCATTCCCTGATCTGTGCCTTTCCACAACTTTATCCCAGAGGTGTTTTGAAAGCTCCTTGGTGCTCATGGTTGAATCTTTGTTGTGAAATGCACTACCCAGGAGAGGAAACGTACAGAAACAGCTGATTTTAACCTGAAATAATCAGAATCACTGCAATTTAACACGGGTGGAGGCCAATTAACTTGATGTGTGATTTTGAAGGTGATTGGTTACAACTGAGCTAATTTACAATTGCTTTATAAGGGGGGGTAGACACTTATCAAATCAAGATATTCTAGTTTTGTATTTTTAATTAATTTTATGAAATTTGTTTTTCACTTGGGAAGTTGTGGGTTACGATGTGTAAACAACGGTGGAAAAAGTCTGATTTAATGCAATTTAGTTCCAGGCTATACAGCAACAAAAGGTGAAAATTTTGAAAGGAGGTGTACACTTTCTATAGACACTGAATATCCAAGGGAGAGGTTTTAACTGGTGTCTCACCTCACATTTTAATCTGATTAAATAATGGTATATCCACGGACTTACCCAGGTCTATCACAAATTTTAATCCGGGAACATTTCAAAAGCAAAACTGAAAATAACTGGTCATGAGGTGAAACTGAATGTCTCCACAAGTTTAGAAGATGCTCCAGGTACTCGTGTTCCTTTTAATGTGTCACAAGTGAGTTTTCGAAGGGTTTGCCAGTGACTGGTGAAAATTCCGATCAAACATTGTAAAGGACTCTTTTTGGTTTGTAATCTTTAGAAAATTGTCAAATATCACAGCGATGTCTGTGAAGATACCGTATTTCAAATGGTTTTGAAGCCACAGTCGCTACAAAATCTCAGAAATAATGTCTTTTCTTGACCCGAGTACCATACATGTAAATCAAATTGTTGTCCATTATTCATTTACTAATGGCAGTGATGGACAAACGAAGGAGTGCTCGAAAGGTGACAAGACACAATTAATGTGCAGGTACAGCAAGGTAATAAAAGGTTTTTTTTTTGCAATATTGGGATAACAAGACAGAAGGATCACCCTGATTAAAAGCATAGAAATGGCCCTTGTTTATGTTTAATAAGCTGGTAAGTTAGTACAAAATAAAAACAAGTGGATACACCCATCAAGGATGGGTGATGGGATTTTATAGGAGCAGAGGGACAACAACCCCAAGACGAACAGAATAAAAGGACAAGTTGGAAATTGATTTAGATACCAGAAGCAGAATTGTAAGACATGGTGAATTATGCTGATGAAGTTTGGCGATGATGCACGAAGTAGTAATATAAGAGCTGAGATAAAAAAAAAAAACATGATGGACAAAAAGACAGGCCCCATTCTGTTGTAAAAACACAAATATCTCTACATACTGTTACGGTTGTGGAAATTCACATTACACCATAAAGGGTCCTCAGGTGAGATATCTCGATAAGTCCATGTGTAGTAAGCCCACACCCGTTGTATAGAGGGAATTTATGTGATCCATTCGGGCTGCGATCCTTCAGTTAGCCATTTTTCTTTCTCTATGGTTATTTTCGACCATTAAGCCGCCAACAATGCAAACACCACCACCTTCGCCTTTACCTTCACAACTCCATCCCGCAAACATCGCTTCACCGCCATTCCCAAACGACGCCCGCCAACCACCAAACCACCACACCACCACAGAAAACCCTCCACACCCTTCGCCTTTCTTCTTCACAACCATTCCCAGACACCACCAGTCAACACCAAACGTCGTGCTGTCCAGGAACAGTTCGGTAGTTGGTGCCGAACGCGTCGAGCCGCAGGTCCAAATGCGAGAGCAATTCGGATCAGAAATGCTTCACGCCCACTTCTCCTCCGTCCAATGGGCGAGCGCGAGGCGGTTTGGCCCCGCCTCCAGGCGCATGTATGGGAATTCCGTTTATGCAAATATGCGGATCAGGGGAGGTTCACGCCCCTTTTTGCCCGACCAATGGCTGACCAGGGGGGCGGCGTGGCCCCGCCTCCAATAGCGCTCTGATCCTGGAATTTGCATATTGCCTTCTCCTGCCGCCTATAAAGACACGAGCACAAGGCGGCTCGTGGTTGTTGTTGCGCGTGTGTTGTTGCGTGTTGGGTATTGCCTCATGGCTGCATGTATGTTTGGAATCCGGCAGGAGGGTGAATCCCTGCCGGATGGTGCCTTCCAAGAGGGACGAGGGATGCGAACAGCTGCCATGACGTCATGCCAAAGGTGCGCGGCTGTGAATTGCCGCGCTGGTGCACAGGTTGCGAGTTGCCGCGCTGGTGCTGCACGATGAAAAAAAAAGCAAGCCTCGCTTTCGGGTGAACAGGATTCCCGGGCATGGGTGGAAGACCCCCCCCTGCCAGGGCACAGGATGGAACTAGTTAGGGGGAAGGGTTAGCATAGCTAGACCGGTTTCATGGGGCAGGGGTAAGTCCTCATGGGGCCGGTAGAATGGATTAGGTCGAGGGATTTTAGGTGAGATTTAGGAGGGGAAATGATTTGGGGACAGTGACAGATTTTGGATGTGTAGAGGGGACGTAGCTTAGCTACGTAGTGTTAAATGGAACGTGCTGTAGTGTAAGGGACGACGTGGGAGCACGAGGTAGATAGGGGATGCAGATAGAAGGATGGCAGGATTCAGCGGTGTGTGTTGAAGAGTTTTGAAGTGGAAGCATGTGCTTGGTGAGTGAGTGAGGCCAGCGGGTCTGTGTGAATGGAGCGAATGGGGAATGCATGGTGCGATGAGTGATTGGGGGGAGGAGAGATTCCCGCCCAGAGGACCCCGGGGTCAGTGTAGAGTGAGTTAGCTGGGTTAGACAAATTGACAAAATGGAAGTCGTTTTGCTGTTGGTGTGAGTGTAGGCTCGAAACCCGTTTGGAGGGTGCAGGAGCCCTGTTGACGGGTTGGGAGCGTGGCTGCGAAAGGTGAGTATCGCTGAGTGGGTACCCCGGCACCGGGCAAGTCGGCCGTGGTAGGCCAAGGGCCCATAGGGGGCCGGGATAGCGTAGTGGGCACGGGTGCGCCCGCATGATGCGGGGGCCCGGGGCGCCCTAAGCCGCGTGGGCAGTGTCGTGGGCACGGGTGACCCTCGGAAAGGGGCCCGGGAAGCCAGCCTGCCACGTGAGCATTTCAGGGGAGTCGCCATGGAGGGCACTCCCTGGTGTTTAGGGAGCTGGTAGGCTCGGAGGCAGTGTAGTGCCCGGGGGTGCCATTGTTGGGGAATCGGCAGAGGGTTGTGCCTGCCAAGGGAGCCACGCGTCCCAGCCACGAAACCGCGCAAGGGCACGAGGGAAAATTAGAGGGCGAGGCCCGAAATTTGAAAGGACACCCACACAGGCGACGGAAATCTGGGTTGTTAGAAGCAATAGATTAAGCGAGAGGCGCTTGTTGAAAGCCCCGGGGTAGTTTAAAGGTTAATGGATAGGGTAGATAGGAAGTGTACTCCTCCACACCATCCATCCCTTCGCTCTCGTTGTGGGCCGCTGGACCCACTTTGGGTTAAGATCGCTGAAGTCTGAGGATTCCATCGTGAGGCTTGCGTTGGGCCTCGACACGGGACGCTAGCTCTCCCTTATTCCCCTCCAGGAAGGGAACGTAGCGGTTGGGAGTAGGCTAGATGACGAGATAGATGAGCCGAACAATGACAGTAAAGGGGGTTAGGGGACGAATTCAAGTGGGGAAGTCAGGAATAATTAAAAAAAATAATTATAATAATAATTATTTGGGGCTAAATTGGTTTTTACAAATTAAGGGAGTGGGTGGGTACAGTGACAGGCAAAGGCGATAGGTTGGGAGGGAGACAGTAGGTAGGTCCGAGCCCGCCTTCTGAGTGGCCAGCACCACCGCACTCCCTCCACCAACCTCCAGTGAAAGTCAAAGGCTGGCCAACTTCATTGGCTGGCTGTTTTTGCTTCAAGGCCTGTGCCGGTCAGCTCCACTGCCGGCTGTTTTTGCTGCAAGGCCTGTGCTGGTCGATCATCTGCCGGCTGTTTTTACTGCAAGACCTGTGCCGGCCACTTCATCGTCTGCAGCTGTGCTTCAAGGCCTGTGCCGGTCGATCGTCTGCAGATGTTTTTACTGCAAGGCTTGTGCCGGCCAGTTCATCTGCCGGCTGTGTTTGCCACAGCAGCCTTGTCATGCCTTGCCTGCCTGCTTTTGCCATCCATGCCTGCTGCCCTCTTCTGCGTTTGCTCCATTCTGTTTTGCATTCCCCCCCCCTTGTTCATTGCCATGTGCGCCAGGATCGTAGTGAAGTTGCAAGAACTGTCCTGTTGGTAGCTACAACACGGGCCTGCAGTGGCGGCCCGTGCGCCGGTTGACTGTTGACTTTTTCTGCCTGCAGAGTCCATTGATCCTGGGCCATGGTTAGTGTAAATTTATAAGGTTAAGATGTACCGTAAATATGAGTGCGCCCCCGGCATGTATGTGTTAGCGCCGGCAATTTTATTTAAGTCATCTGTAGGAGTGGGTTTGTTTAGTTAGTTACTCAGCCCTCAGGTTATTTATTTTGGGGACACGAATACACTGAATGTCGCACTCAGGGATCCGAAGGTAAAACGTACTCGGGGAAAACTACACGAGGGTACACGAGAATTTGACGACTCGGGACGAGTCTGTAAAAAGGGGAGGGGGTAGTGTTACGGTTGTGGAAATTCACGTTACACCATAAAGGGTCCTCAAGTGAGATATCTCGATAAGTCCATGTGTAGTTGGCCCACACCCGTTGTATAGAGGGAATTTATGTGATCCATTCGGGCTGCGATCCTTCAGTTAGCCATTTTTCTTTCTCTATGGTTATTTTCGACTATTAAGCCGCCAACAACGCAAACACCACCAACTTCGCCTTTACCTTCACAACTCCATCCCGCAAACATCGCTTCACCGCCATTCCCAAACGACGCCCGCCAACCACCAAACCACCACAGAAAACCCTCCACCACCTTCGCCTTTCTCCTTCACAACCATTCCCAGACACCACCAGTCAACACCAAACGTCGTGCTGTCCAGGAGCCGTTCGGTAGTTGGTACCGAACGCGTCGAGCCGCGGGTCCAAATGCGAGATGAATTCGGATCAGAAATGCTTCAGATCCACTTCTCCTCAGTCCAATGGGCGAGTGCGAGGCGGTTTGGCCCCGCCTCCAGGCGCGTGTATGGGAATTCCGTTTATGCAAATATGCGGATCAGGGGAGGTTCACGCCCCTTTTTGCCAGACCAATGGCTGACCAGGGGGGCGCGTGGCCCCGCCTCCAATCGCGTTCTGATCCTGGGATTTGCATATTGCCTTCTCCTGCCGCCTATAAAGACACGAGCACAAGGCGGCTCATGGTTGTTGTTGCGCGTGTGTTGTTGCGTGTTGGGTATTGCATGTTTGGTGTTGGGCTGGCTGGTCGAGTCCAACTTGAGTGCGCGTGGTGGAGCTGCAGCCGGCTGGTCGGGGCAAGGGAGCTCAGGTCCGAGTCAAGTGAGGACGGCGGTCGGCGACGAAGTTGCGGTGTGGGGGATCGCTCGTCTCGTCGCGGGACCCAAGCCGGCCAGCCATTCCCCTCTCCCTGAGCATCAACGATTTCTCCCCCCCCCCATTCGCGCTGAGATAGTGCCGAGGGGGCCCCCGTTCCTCCCCCACCCTAAACATGGTGCCAACAAGACCGCTCGCGCGGAGCACGCCGGAGAGGACTCGCCGACCACGCCAGGGCACGGAGTCGGGGCACAGCGTCGCGAACATTGCGGCTTGCCCGCCATCGAGTCACGAGGACGCGGGTAAGACCTCCCGGTCTCGTGGACCTGGCCGATCCTCCAGGATCCACGTACATTTGGTCTACGGGCCTGTCTGCCTCCTTGCCTGTGAGGGTGGCTTTCTTCCTTTGCTTTTTGCGTAAATGCTTGTGGTGGCGCCGTCTTTCAAGTAAAACTGTGTAAGTGTTGCCGTGTGTACGCGTATAGTCGGTTTTAACTGTTTTTCTTACATTTGCTTTTTGTGCATTTTGTATGGCTGAATATACGTGCTTGCTTTGTGTCTGCGTGTGTAAATAAAATGCTTGCTTGTTGAACTGTTCCCGCTCTGCTTCGTCTCCTTTCTTTTTATTGACTCTCCATCCTGCATCACGTAAAAGGATTGGCAGTGTGGTTTGGACACCCAATAAATAATCACGTCCATCGAGGTCAGCGATAACATCGCTCGGTTATCACTGTAGCACGGAACGGACCGCTTAAGCGGTTCGTGTCCTAGGCTGACCTGCGGCGAGGTATGATCGCCCGATTAACCATCCGCGTAGGTACTTAGGTAGGTCGAGTTTGGCGAACAACCTTAACCTACACGGGTGGGCGATTGGCACGATTGTGATGATGTCGAAAGACCCACCCGTGACTGGCTCCGGGCAGTAGTTCCCGGAGAGTCACGACTGAATTGTCCGTTCCGGTGGGCGAGACGGCCGCGATTCGAGTTACGTGGCCGATCGCACGCCGGCGGGCGCGAATTCGCAACAATACTAACAGAAAAGCCAGTCAAAATAATGAGTGACCCCCCCCCCTCCATATTTTTACAGTATTCAGCCTTCCAAACTCAGGCTGAAACTTTCGACTATAAAAAATTGCTCATCACATTATTAGGGTGGTGTATAAACAATAAACCGCTGCCTGGATCGCTTCTCAAAAGAAAAATAACCCAGATTACATACATGAAGCTAAAACATGCCTACTGCTGATGATGGGTGACCGTTCTGTATTTTCACACTAATCAGCCTTTAAAACTCAAAAAAACTGAATTTACGCAGAAAAAAAAAACAAAACAAAAAGAACCCTTCATTTATGATACTGTACAAATTGCTCATCCCTTTATTCGGACGGTGTTTAAGCAACTGACCGACGCCTCAATTGGTCCCGAAAATAAAAAAATAAAAAAATAAAAATAGGACCACTAGACCTCCATCTTATTTGGGCCCTGGCATAATGTTGTAATCCAAAGTTGATGGCATTCTGACTGGTGGGTCTGAGGAAGAAAAAATTATTTATGCAACCGCCATTTTCTCACATTTCCGGTCACGTGATCGGCATGACCTCTGCAATTTAATATCAGGACCCTGTCCTAATGTTGTAATCCAAATTATGCAGCATTCGGAGTGGTGGGTCTGGAGAATTTTTTTGAAGGAATTTACTAAGTCTGCCATTTTGACCTAGTTAAAGTCATGTGACAAGGAGCTTTGCAATCCCCGTTACCAGTCAGGAGCAGAACCTTGGTGCCAAATTTCAGCCGGATCGGCCCAGCAGTTTGGCCGTAGCCGTCAAATAGGAGACGGATGGACAAACGGATGGAACACGATGACAATACCTTATTTGGAATTTAAATTTTAGAAAAGCTAAAAATAACCCTGGTTATGTTCATTGAATAAAAACGTGTCGACTCCTTAAATGTACATATATAATACATTGTCATTATACAGGTCGGATAATTCAAATTACACAAGCCCAAAGGCCGATACCAAATAGTGTGGTATGAAGTGTAATCCCGTCGGATTTGTGTGCTAAAATTGTTTTTTTTTTGCATTGTCAGTTTGATTTGGAGTCGAGATGTTGAAAAATGATGGGGTTCAAATTTTCCTGTCTCTAGATCTCATTCTGGAGCCCCGCTATCTTCTGGGAGCCCACCCACTGCCCCCCTCCCAATCTGGGACTGAACTCAAGTCTATATCCACTGATTATGAACCAATTTTAGGAATGTTGTTTTATTTTGAGGAACTTTTGGAACATGCTAATGCTGTTTTTTGTTTTTTTTTCTGTTTCAGGTGAGACATTCTAATCATCATGTCAAGCAGTGTGCATCATCTGCAACGAGGGTGTAACCCCAAGCAAGAGACTGGTGAATAACCCAAATATGATTGAAGATCTAATTGTTTGCTGTCATGAACGATTATCTTTGGGTCAGCTTGATATGAAACAACTTCGTCACCGCTTAGGTAGCTTGAGTGAAGCGGAGCGCAAATCTGTGTGTCATCATGCTGAATGCCAGAAACCCATCAACAAGAGCATGATTGAAAGACTCAGAGGTAAACGAACCCGGCCTGATTCCCCTGCACATTCCTCTCGAGGGCCTGGGTGGCCTTCCAGTGCAACTGATTCTTCCCGCCCTCAAAGGAGAAAAACCACACCAAAGGCACAACAGATGTGTTTGTTCTCACCCTGCAGCTTTTGTCCTACTGATGCTTCAGAACCTCTTCATCGCGTTTTTTTCAGACAACATGGGTGAAAACTTCCTGGAGATTAAAAACGCAAGACTCAAGATGACCGTGTAACAACTTGTGTATCTGAGTTAGAGAGCGCCAGGGATGCTTCTGCTCTTGAAAAGTACGATCATAGGAAATGCTTGCGTTACACACAGCACACCTTTGCTCCATGAGATTACAGTAATGCCCAGCTCATTCGCTCTGTGTGTGATGAACCGCTGCTCCTCTCCATTCAAAACACCCTCTCTGACGATGATGTCACCCTAAACATGGCCGAGGTGAATGATGCATACTTTTTCAATTTTGAAGAAATATCAGGTAGAGGTGAACGACACAGAAAACTACCCCAAGCATCTGAAAAAAACTGATATCTGAATGGCTTCCTCATGTCCAGTTCGTCAAACCGCTACGCAAAAATGAGCCTGACAATCTCGTCCTCCCAACAGCAGTTAGCATTGCTCCGGAACTACAGTCTGCGATGCTGGGTAATGACAACACAATTGACCACCTGAAGAGCATGGCAAACATTCTACGAGAGGAGATGATGGAGCACCGAAACTGGTCATTCAACGGTAGCTTTGAAGACTGAGAATCCTCTGCCACTCCAGTTCTTCCTCACTCATCTCCTCTTTGGCTGTCATGTTCTCAAAGTTTCTGGAACTCGGAATGAAGAAGTAGACAAAGTTGTTGACATCGCTTGCCAGTTCCTCATCCAAAAATACTCGAACTGATCGTCAGGTGAAGCATCAACCAAAGAAGGAAGATTGGTTTCAGCAGACTGTCCTCACACCTCTCTCAATTGGCCTGCCCCATGTCTTTCAAAGAGATTCTATCTTCCTCAAAGACCAAAAGTAGACTGACAACCATGTTCACCGAGGGTTTGCTTGAAAACTTCACTGATAACATGGCCTTCAAGCTGGTTGTTGTATACAGCAACAAGCTAAAGGGCTACGACTTTGAAGAACATTCACACGAAGATGCCAATACGCTTATTCCTCAACAAGTCCTGTCATCTGCAGCCAAGAACGCTTGGCGGGAGATATGTGTTTGGTCACCAGACACTGACGTTCTCATGCTTCTTCTTGACCTGGTCTCTCATAGTCGACTTGGAGCTCGAATTCGCCTCAAGTTCTTGACCGGTAAGGGGACAAAAGAGACATTGATGATAGAGTGAGTGTAAGTAATTGGACGTCATAAATGCCAAGGACTCATTGGACTCCACAATTTCACCAGTGCTGACTAGGGTGGGAAATTTGTGGGTATTTCCAAGAACACCTGAGTTGGTGCCTACATGAAGCTTGAAGAAGACAACTCAGCATTCAACTGCTTCATGGTGCTTGGTGAAGGTCCTATTCCCAGTGTCCTGGTCAATGGTGAATTGCCACCACAGGTCAGGAGCTTGGAGCAGTTCATCTGCCAAGTGTACTGCTCGGCAGGTCCCACAGCCCTCCCAACTCTAAGATGGGAAATGTTTCGTTCCAAGAACTTGGAAGGGGAGATGTTAACTCTCACTCATGATGCCTGACTACCACATATCACACGTGCAAATTACATTGCCATGCGTGATAAGTCATACACTACCAACCGTCCGGTTCTTCCTCCCATACAAGAAAATGGTTGGAATGTTTAGGAAGGTGTATTGCCCTGCCCGCCCCTCGAACTGTGATTGAACTGAAGAAATGTGCATGTAAATCAGGGTGTAAAGGAAGGTGCAGCTGCTTCAAGAACAGACTTCCCTGTACTTCTCTCTCAGTGCTATGGCAGTGATTGTGGAAACATACCTAAGGACGATACCCACGAGGATGACGATGATGAATAAATCAGCAAATAGCTTAATGTGATGATTGATGTGGATAAGGACAAGAATGATAAATCATTCTGTTCTTGGTTTGGATTACTATTTTTAACATTACCATGTACTTGTGTAACTGAAAACATTCAGTGTTTATCAAAAAAGGACAAACCGAAGGTACAGTGCCAATTTGTACAACAATTCTTAGAAAGCATGTTTTTCATCGTAGTTGGATTGCATTGCGAAACAAACCCAAGGAGAAGTGCACTCGGTAGAGCGCATACCTACGCCACGCAATGCCTGATCCAGTAGAACATATCGGGCCCAACATATTTTTGAAATATCATGCTATACAGCACTATATCATTTTTGTCCCTATCAATCAATGGTGAACAATCACTTTAAAAATTAAATAATTCTCATATCCAGATTAGGATCCGGATCTTCACCAAAATCAAATCAATTCTTCTTTGCTACACACCCAACCTGTCCACCAAGTTTTGTCCGAAAACGTCCACAACTTTTTGAGATATTGTGCTGTATATCGGTTTTGCACTACCTCTCAATGGAGAAGCATCACTTTAAAAATTACAGTAGTCGGATCTGGATCCGGATTCGGATCTTCACCAAAAAGCATCAGTTAAAAAATTCCAGTAGTTGGATCCGGATCCGGATTCGGATCTTCACCAAAATCTAATCAGTTTGGCCTTGTCACACACCCAACCTGTCCACCAAGTTTCATCTGATCCGTCCACAACTTTTTGAGATATCCTGTACACAAACAAACAGAAAGGGAAGAAAACATAATCTCCTTCACCTTTGGTGTGGCAGGTGATAATAAAGGTCTACATTGTGATTGGTATGTTCAGTTTTTATTTCGTACATAGTCTTGTGCAAAAATCGCTGGATCATCTCATCAGACGGTTCAGTTTTGGTCGAGTCCCTTGATGATACACTGTGTAGATCGCTCAGGATGTCATTTATTGACTCATCTTCATTTTTTTTTTTAATCCCCAAAACAACTCATAATGTCAAATATGGTGGTTTCTTATTTACCCAAAATAAGCACAGGTTTATGACAAGGTGGGGTCCGTTGACGGAACACCCTCCCCCCTCCACACCGCCATCCCCTGACCTTGCCCATGACAGGGGGTTAATGAATGTATATGTCACTTTAAAAGTGTCAAAATGGATTCAGCATCATCAAAAAACCCGAAAACGACCAAGATTATGAAAGTAGGTTCATTTTAAGCGGAGCTACTCCCAGGGCGTCATAGGGCAGAAAGGCACCCTCCGGAAAGTGACCCAAAGCCAGGAAAATTTGAACCCCATCATTTCCCCATAGTTTCACCCCAATTCAATACAGAAAAGCAAAAAAAAATTAAATTTTAGTCCGAAAATTCTACGGGAGCTACTTTTAAGAACACTTCGTACCATACTAAAGGCCTGAAACCTGAATGTACTTTCACCCTCACAAGGCCCAAGATGTCTATTGCCTCCAACCTTTCAATATTTGATTATCCTTTTAACCAATGATCTTCACGATTGGTTTTGAGGGGGGGGCACTTTTGCCGATAAGAGATCAGTGTGAGAGCCGCCACACCACCTGCAGGACTCCATAATGGCTGCTATTATGCCACGCCTCGACGTACTCTTCTTTGTTGGGGTTACCTGGGCTTCAAGCATAATTATTTGTACACTGCAACCATATCCTGATGTAGTTATGTTACATTTATGGAACACTCATTTGAAACCATTGGGTCAATTTGATAGCATTTATGGTGGATTGTGAAAGGGTGTTTTCACATTTGTGTATCATCAGCCACACATCAGGGGTTGCACTTTAGGTCATCAGGGGGCGGGCTTTAGGCCATCAGGGGGCGGGCTTTAGGCCATCAGGGGGCGGGCTTGAGGTCATCAGTAGCCAGGCTTTAGGTCATCAGGGGGCGGGCTTTAGGCCATCAGTAGCCGGGCTTTAGACCATCAGGGGCCGTGCAATGAAGAATACGGCTTTTAACAGTCGCTTAGGTTGTTTTAAACTGAACGGAAAACTTACAGGGAAGGCATGCTGATTGTGAATATGAAACTTCCAAAGATGTCTTAGCCTCACCACAGCACCAAAATGGCAGATTTTTTTTAAATCAGGTTGAAATTGTTGGTTGAGTCAGGCCAGCTGTCCAACCAATGGTGGGCATGCGGGAATATTACGCATAATTACGCATGAACACGCGCGCACGCGCACACACACACACACACACACACACACACACAAAAAGAAACAAACACAAACACACACACACAGACAGATAAAATACACACACAAACACCCAAACAAAAACAACCACACAAGCAAGCAAACACACACACTTTCCCGACCGCAAGGATCATCAGGTGGGCACCGTTCTTCCTCGAGATTTCGATCCTTTCAGCCCAGAACCTCTCCAAACGGAAGATCCACATCAGTAGATTACCTACATCAGGAGATCCATAACCTCAGTTGCATCCAGGCAGTCAGTCAACCCATAGTTTTCACAAATACACAAAAATCAAATGAATACATAACAAACACAAATATATAAGAAACAGTATAGTGGATTTTCCACCAAAAGTTAATGAAAAATCAGTGGGAGAAGCCTCACCGAGAGAAATGTCAATCACACACCTCGTGTTTTTTTCACACACATCTGTTCCCAACAATTCAATCACACACACAAAAACACACCTCGCTGAGCACGTAGCAGGCGTTCCTGGACAAGAAAGAGCAAATCAAAAATGTGCTTTAAGGAGACATGACATCATTGTTTATATGGCGATGCATTCCCGACACTATTATTTATTATGTCTGAGCATGATCGAAGGGCTTCATTGGAGTATCGGTAATAGCACAAATAATAGCACCGATGGCAGACATATTATTATATAAATACTGTAATACATGTGGTAAACTAGAGTGTTCATATCAACACCTAACCCCACACAGTGTTCCAAGTATATAATTAAAATTAAATAATGGTTTTAATGGTTGTATTAAAAAAATTCAAAGTTTAGCATCATTGATGGTGTCTGAAACACCACTTTATTCAACATATCCAAGTACTGCTAAACAGAAAGTTTATAAAAATGACAAAAATGCGATTTGTGTTCTACATTGTTCAAGTAAACCTGGTGTTGGCTTAGTGGTTAGGGTGGCGGCTTGGGATCCTAGGGTCCTGAGTTCAAGCCCCGTTGGCCGCTGAATTAATACACCAGGAGGTTGACTCAGCCTGTCATCCTCCCGAGGTCGGCAAAATGAGTACCAGTGTACTGCATCAGCAGCATAGCCGCGTACCAACCAATGATGCAACCAGCAGCCACAGGCTGCACTCGACAGAGAGAGTGTTCAAGTATATAATGGAATTGAAACAAGAAGGGTACTTGGTAGAGCGTTTCCCACCGCCACACAATGCCTGATCCACGAGAACATATCGGGCCCGATACATTTTTGAAATATCATGCAATACAGTACAATATCGTTTTTGGCGAGATCTCTCAATGGTGAAGAATCACTTAAAAAATTAAATAATTCTCGTATCCAGATCCAGATTCGGATCTTCACCAAAATCAAATCAATTTGTCGTGGTCACACACCCAACCTGTCGACAACTTTTTGAGATATCCTGCACACAGACAGACAAACAAACAAACAAACAGACAGACAGAAAGGTGGAAAAAATATAGCCTCCTTCATCTTCGGTGGCGGAGGTAATAAAAGAGACTAAAGCTGTAGGAAAAAAAAATCCGTTTACTGCTCGAGATGCCAGCGTCTTATACACCACCTTATTTAACATGTTACATGAGTTATTCATGCCTGTTGTTTGTGTCCTTTACAACATCCTTAAAAACAGCACCTTTCCTGTTTGCAATCATT
Source organism: Eptatretus burgeri (assembly GCF_056783735.1). Classification (NCBI taxonomy): domain Eukaryota; kingdom Metazoa; phylum Chordata; class Myxini; order Myxiniformes; family Myxinidae; genus Eptatretus; species Eptatretus burgeri. The sequence goes on along the minus strand of NC_140964.1, from coordinate 62,809,417 downwards.
TTCAATTTTGTATGAATGCCAGACAGGCAGACTCACAGAGTTAAAAAAAAAAAAAAAAAAGTATCTCACTCCTCTCTGCACATGTGCCATCAGGATCAATTCAGAGCCGAACTACTGCAAAGCCACAAGTCTGTTTTCCGATTGGTGTTCAAAATGTAACATTCAATTGAAATCAAGTTATTCCTCGATCATAAACTGACGTTGGTGGACGGACGGACGGAAGGACGGACAGAAGCAAATTGCTTAACCCCACTTTTAGCTTCACTTGTGTGGGGTAACAAGAACTCAGGGAATTCAAGGGCTGCCTGGTCATCAGCACTCACAGCGTCTCCATTGATACGGGTGGGGTGCAAGTTATCGCAGCGCTTAAAGCTGTCGAATCAAGTTTTCAACTGGCTCTCCGCTTCTCCGAATACTCCTTGAATGAGTTAACAAAAACAAAGTTAACGAAGTTTTGGACTGGGAAGAAGCTTTTAACTGGTCAACATTGTTATCCCCACACTTTAAAAAAAAAAAAAATCATAATTATAATAATAAATAACGGAGGGATATAGTAATCTGCTCCGTCCGTCTGTCCTTCCATCACGCTATCTTCTCCTAAACAGTTGTGCAAAAATTCACCAAACATTGTAGTTATGATCACCATGTGGCACGAAGGTGTTGGAACAGTATCATTTTTTAACCTCAAAATTTGATGTTGGGTCATTTCTCGGGGAATTTTTTGCCACCTTTCAACTTTGCTTTCGGTGGGAAGCGTGTGCACTCGTGATTAACCATTGACTCTGCTCTCATTGAGAATTGTTCTGGACGTAGCCAAGTCGAACACACGACTCACTTCCACTTGATTGGCTTGGAGTGTGTGCATACAAACAATGGTGGCGAGTGTGTTTACCTCAAAAAGTGCTGTGATACGGATTTTTTTGTTTGTTTGTTTTTGTCTTTCACCACTGCCTTATGGGTAACAGCTGACCTATGGCATGCAACCACGCCATTAAATGCTCATGGCTAAGTGCATGTAAGTGGTTACCACTCTGTTTCAAAAATGTCAAAAAATGAAGTTTGTTCCATTGCCTTCTCACTACATTTTCCTGAAAGTGTAACTCCAACTGAGTTCAGAACAAAAAAACCGTATAGCTTAATTACATATATATCCCGAAATATGATACCTTGAAGAAGGGATACCTATTGTGATGGTTTTGTGAGTTTTCAATGAAATTACCTAATTTTTCTTTTTGGCAAAATAAATGAAGGTCATAGTATGTAACTTATTCTAGCAACTAATCTAATAATCAAAATACCAATTTCTGGGATTATTAAGAAATAATACATACCTTTTTTTATTACTGCTCTATTCCGTGACTGTCAGATGCTGAAAAGCACTAAAAGAGAGAAGATTTATCAAACAAATTATTGGACGTAAATTTTCAATTCAATCAATTCTGGGAGTAACAAAAAGCTCTCTAAATTCTCCAAAAACTGTTTTAACTGCCTTCTAAATTAAGAAAAATTTTTTTAAATACCTGGAAAAAAAATTTTAAAAATTAATTTTTTAATCAAATGCAAAAAAGTGTGACGTGTAGTCGGACAAAAATGCAAAATTACTCTAAACCAAAGCCATGCATGTTTTCAATTTTTTTATACTATTATATCTATATCACTGTGCCCCATTTGTAAATAAATTTTAGTGAAAATAATCTGATGCACTGAAAATAAAAATAATCTGATGAAAATAATCTGAGAATCAAGTGGACACTATCCTCACCAGCAAACTAAACACTCATCCATGACAGTAAACTGGGTACGAGTACACTGCAGAGTGAAAGCCCATGTTCTCTATTCATGTGAATGAAACCAACAAAGAACAAGCCAGTAGGCGACGAGGGATTCGCTAGGATCGAAGCGCTGGATACGATGCTTTTCATTCTGACCAATCCACCGACGAAGATTCATTGCCAAGACGTATTGGTTCACATACAATTGTTCCTCTGCCTGGCAAGATTTTTCCTATTGAGTATTTTGCCAACTGGCACTCCACATAAAAAATGACGGTAAATAGACACCCTATTTTTGAAGGACTACCATTTGAAAAATAATCGGTTTGCTGGTTTGTGCTGTGGAGCCTCGCGTTGCAGACACACACACACACACACACACACACACACACACACACACACGCACACGCACACGCACACGCACACGCACACGCACACACACACACGGACACACACACACACACACACACACACACACACACACACACACACACACACACGGAAAACCCGATAAACTTCTCTCAATGCTCTTGTTTGACCACACCTCCTGAGCCACACAATATTTTCATAAGCCACGCCCACTTTCCATAAGCCACGCCCACTTTCCTACGCCACTCCCACTTTAAATAATAAATAATTGGAGGTGGTGTGTGGGTCGTGGAATTGTTTTCGGTAAATAAATAAATAATTGGAGGTGGTGTGTGGGTCATGGAATCGTTTTCAGTAAATAAATAAATAATTTAAGGTGGTGTGTGGGTTGTGGAATCGTTTTCGGTAAATAAATAAACATATTATTAGAAATCCACAAAGACAGAAATGCCAGTGATTCCATTTATTTTGGATGCTTTTCACTGGTCAATAACGTTTGGATCGAGGAGAGATCGAAGGTGGAACGACGGTGTAGTTCCTTACAAACACTGTATACACACCTTAAATGACGGTGAATAGACACCCGGTTTTTGAAGGACTACCATTTGAAAAATAAAACCTCAATCAAAAATCAGCTCGAGTAAAATTTTCTAAATATCTCGAAGTGTTTAATTCTGAAGTCTCGTTTCTCTACATTCAAAACTGAAGGACAAGTATTGAAAATACTGTACGCGGTTTTTCGGCCGCTGCACAGCAACGTGTGGTTGCTAGGCAACGAAATTCAAACGCGCATATCCCCAGTATATATTCCACCTTTTGGCAAAGTTTCATCGAAATCGGTTCGCTGGTTCATGCTGTGGAGCCTCGCGTTGCAGACAGACACACACACACACAAGCACACACACAAGCACACACACAAGCACACACACAAGCACACACACAAGCACACACACACACACACACACACACACACACACACACACACACACACACACACAACCCGACAATAAGAGATATCTCATATATAGCGAATCCAATAAAAGCTTTTTTTTTTTTTTAAACGTGACGTGCAGTCGGACATTTGGGTTGGAAAGTTCGGTCAAGCCGCTGTAATTAAATATCCACCCGGATCATCTCAATTTTTTTTACATTGATTAATTATTGGTAATAAGCTGAATATATAATTTAAGACACATAAATATGAGTTATTGATAAACTAGTCATTTTTTTAGGGGATTTCATAGTCCCAGGCTCTAAAAGGGCAATAAAACAAGAAAAAATAAAAATATGTAAAAAAGATGTGCATATGTCATGCGAATCCACCACTGACCAACACAAATGCTAATTTTCTCAGACGGTGGGTGACAACCTTTTGATTCGATGAAAAATTTCATATAGAATGTTTTATATGTTGTATTTTTACATGGTCTAATATATGTCATATTTTAAGGTGAAACAAGAAAAAAGGCCAATACTGGGCATGTATATTCAATAAAAATCCTGTAGATTCAGTAATATACATCACAGACCCGTGAACCTATATATTTTAAGGTCCTATGGAACACTGTCTGTGCAATGAACCAAATTTCATGACCAGTAGTAGTCTTTGTGACTTTCAAAAATGCCACTCAAGTCAGGGTATGCCCTAAAATAGGGGTGGAAAGCACTTACATGCGCTTAGCCTAACGCCATACGTTACGTATTATTTACACTCAATATCACTCCCCTCTATGCTATATTATTAAATTTTCTGAAGTATTAAAGGACGAAACATTTGTTTGTTCCTTATAAGTTTCCAAACCACTGGGCCAATTTCCCCAAAATTTGTTGTACCGCAATATTTTCAGACGGGGAAGGTCAACGTCACAATAACTTTCAATTCTTAATCAAACTGATGTTAAACCACGAAATAGCGGCGACCTCGCGTCGTCTTCCAGTTGAACTGCACACACAGTCCAAGCTCCACCGCTCTCCCAGACGAGGTAGTGATGCGCCGTCATCGGATGATCACCAGTAGGCTCAATGAAAACACGAATACTAAAATCGAAGTAATCCTATCCTGATCCGGTGACCAAACATGTTTAAAGTAGATGATAGATTGTTAGCATGTATGATATGGAACATTAGTTTCACTTTAACATACAAGAGCAGCCATTTTATGAGCTCATTTGAGAATGAAATCAGATTTATGGGGTTTTTCCTGTATACATGATTGAGGATTGTAGAAGAGTTAGCAGAATGGAAGAAAACAAAATGTAAAGGGGAGAACACCAACGACAGAGTAGAAGTGAGAGAGCATGAAATTAATTGGTGGGGGAGGGGGGAGAGAAGGACACATGGGGGTGAATGAACAAGGTACACATTAGCTGAATGAAGCACAGCAAGAAGTGGAAGGGAAAGGCAGGAATGAAGCAGAAAATAAACAAAACAACCCAAAACTAACAAAACGAAAGAAGGTGAGGCAAAGGGTGGGGAAAAACAACCATAACGTGGAAAAGGGGAGTGCTTGGGAATGTGGTCATTTGGGGTAGGAGAGATCATGAGTATGGAAGGAGGGGTGGCCTAAGGGAGTGGTGAACAGCTGTCTTGAAGTCCTGGAGGAAAGAATGGGACTAAAAAGACTGGGTTGAAGTTGGTTCCACATGTGAGAGAGAAGAGTTGGTTCCACATCAACTTCATTCAGAGTTACAATGGTTTCCTCAAAACTCGGTTGAAGACTAAGCATTGTACTCCGTTATCACTTATTGCCTTCACATCAAGGAGAGGAGCCAAAAGTCTTCAGACAGAAACGCACTTTGATTCTCAGACAATAAAATTGTTATATTTTTGGAATGTACACTAATCCAAGATTCTCCAATTTTGGCCACCGGAGTGACACGATCAGCCACATCTCCAATAAACCGCCAATCACCTTCATTTAGCATAGAATGTACAAACTAACCGGGATTCGAGCAATTCGGCTTTTCTCGGTGCACCTGAACCAGGGTGCAGCGACGCTACTGCTGCCGTGCCGCTCTTCTGAGCTGGTTTATGTAAACATACAGTTAATGTGGAATTCGGCAGGGACACCAGCCCAAAGGCCTACACTTCAAAAAGGTATCACGGGATCTTCAATCAGGCATACCGATAGGATTGGAAAATTTCAACTGTGCTCGGTTCATCGAGGACAAACAAACATTTATTATTCGCATCAGCTTCTTCATGTCATATTTTGTTCCCCCTCTATTATTTGAGAGTATCAGTTGTATTCGGGGCAAAGGAGCTGTATCAAAATGTGATCAATTCGGTCATACGACGGGTGCTCCATTGGAAACAAAACTCAAACGTGTCTCGTACAGACGTAGACGTCTGCTAAGTAGCCAATCTCCAAAAAAAAATTGTCAAGATGAATTATTTTTTCTGCTCGCCCCGTGATGGCTTCTCGGGCTGTTTGGCCGTCAATCCATTTCATCTTAACTGAACGTATATATTGTATCATTTTAATTCAGTCACAATTGTGAACTGGTCGACATCAAAATAAAAGGCTTCACCTTTTCAACACAAATCTCAAGTTTATAACAGGTCTGGGGAGGTGATGGGAGAGGGGCGGGGGAGTGAAAGCGAGGGTGGGGATTGTTAACCAGGTGCCCATGAATCCTCTGAAAATTTACGTTTCGTTCATTAAATAATTGCTTTGCTACGATGTAGCAAATATTTACAAACGACAGATGCTCGTTGTTTGAACTTGTACAATGGTGAATAAAAACCTTCAACAATCAGAAGTTATACTTGGGGAAACTTTACGATAGCCAACTGTAGTTATATAATATTCATTTATAAAAACACCTTCAGCTTCTGGAGGAAGTAGGCACCTGCCTGCTCACTTCACCATTCCCTGGCTAAACCACGGCTGTCAAGCTTAATGTACCTGGGTGACTCCATCCCTTCCCCCACCACAATCCCAGCCAAAAATCCCCAATCCGCCCTTGATGAGGTAGCAAACTATTTTCTAGTTCCCAGGGGTACTGCTTAATGAAGCATCACTGAAATCACAACCTTGACTGTTACTCATTATTTTCACAATATGGTAACAAGAGAACACCTTCAGGACAGCTCACGACAAGGTTGAACATTGCTGTAAAAAAGATAATAAATAAATAAACCAATGTCACCCGCAGGGTGACCCGTATCTTGCCAAAAGGTGACCACATGTGACTTCTTTAAGGTCACACTGAGGTGAACAGAGCTGCAATCCACCAGGAGCGACTCCTTGAGGAATATCTGCCTACGAGAGATTCCGATGAGAATCGTTCTACAGAGTAACCATGAAAAATATGCTTTTTCCTCATAACGCCCCCAAATGACGTCATATTGTCTCAAGCTTGACATATCTAGAAAGCACTCATCAAAGTGTTCAATTTGAGGTACTACACGATATGGTTCCTAAAACTTGAAAATTTGACCTTGGGGTCAAATATGTTTGACCTGAGGCGCTAACCATGAAGGTCAAGGCCAATCGCCACCAAAAATTAATCAGCTGAGCGCCAGACCATGAACTATATTCCCATGAAGTTTGAAGACGATCCGATCAAAATTACTAAAAAAATAAGGGTTTCGTCGACTCCCCTGATTTGCGACAAAGTGACCTTGACCTTCAAATTTTTGTGCACTGAAAGGGACCTCTATCGGCCTCTGATATGCGAAGTTACAAAAATTTCCAATGATAACTGTGCTCTGCAGAGTGATTTATACGTGATTACAGACCAAAAAAAAAATAATAATAAAAAAACATACAGGCTGACTAACATATCTTGCAAAACTTCGTTTTGACAAGATAATAATAATAAATGTGCACGGTTTTTACTGCACACAGGGGGGGGGGGTGCAGTGTTCGAACGCCGTCTCAGCAAAGAAAATGTTTTGTACAAAGCCCTCTTCAAGCAAGGTGAACACAACGCCACGAGGCAGGCACAGGTGGACACTTTCCTCAACAGCAAACTAAACACTCATCCATGACAGTAAACTGGGTACGAGTACACTGCAGAGTGAAAGCCCATGTTCTCGATTCATGTGAATGAAACCAACAAAGTACATGTGTTGTCACCTGGCTCACAACTTTAAGGGCTCGACTACACTCATCTTCATCAATGTGTGGCAAACCTGTCTCCATTTCTGTCATGTTCTGTCCCCAGGCTGGTTCAGCACTGCCAAGGTACATACACCGGGCAATTTGCCATTGCCTCTCAGTAGTAGTCGGCACATAAATTTGGAGTTCAGATGCAGACGATAACCCAACAACTCCTTTTATAGTCAGGTCACCCATCCCCCATCCCCACCCCCACCCTCCCAGTATCATCCCAATAGGACCTGGGCTGGTATGGTCATAATATGAACAAGCAAAATTCTCGAGGCACATCAGGTTCGTTTGCAAATGAAAACCTCAGTGCTTCATAAATTATTTTCAAATTACCTGTTTATCCCAATAGGTTGTGATCAACGTGATTCGACATATCCACGTAGTAGTCAAAGATGTTAATTTTGAGGAAAAGGTCTTCCGTTCCAACACCGTGGCCAAATCCTGTCTGCAATATCTGAGCCATCCCAATCGGACGAGGGGGACGTCGATGTACCTGCAAAGTGTACTCTCGATTCAGGTTTCTTAACGAACGGTTTCAGGTCCAGTTGTTTCCACAAAAAAAAGAGAGAGGAGATAAAACGCAATTTACTGAAAATAAAAACCACGGCGTCATGTATAATGCATCGTTTGAGGGATACAGCTGCCACTGTGTGCTTTGCGGGATCGGATTAGGAAGAGCAACGCATGTGAGCGCACGCGAGAAGGCTTCGGTAGAGAAAGCATGTACAAGACTTTTCAGGATCAACTTCAACAACAATAGCAATAAAAAAAATGTACATTGGGGCTCGACCTGCACAATTAAGTTCCACAAACGCCATCAAGTCGCAAGACAGTGTCCTTAAGGCTTTTGAATCAAATATTTACTTTTAAAATGTCGTGTTGGATCGGGATGAGACTGGACAAATGGATCGGCCGAACAAGTGAATGCACCAAAAATGTCCGACGAAAGAGAGAAAGTAATGGGTTTTCCCCTTGTACTGGAAGTACAAAACGATAGAGTTCAGCATTGTGTGCATCGATTAAACATACCTTGAGTGGGTACCAACTTCAGCATGCACCACCCCTCCACGCTGAACCCCAACCACCTTTAGCGTGCACCAACCAGTCGTGATATCCGGGCTGAAAACGACCACCTTTAGCATTTACCACCTAATCACAATCTCTGACCAAACCTAACCACCTTGAGCATGTAAAACCCCTTCAGGCAATATCCTACCACCATCAGCACCCACCACTTCATAACAAACTCCTGCCTAGAACTAACCACCTTGAGCAGACACCACCTTTCCAGGCTGAACTATAACACTTTTAACAACCACAACAACACCATTAGAATTGCCAACCGAACCCGAACATCTATCACACGCAACAATCTTCCAGACTGAACACTACGAATCACCCCGTGAACCCTCCCAAACAAACTTAACCACATTCCCAACACACTATCCACACACCCCATCGTCCTTCCCAAACAAACTTAACCACATTCCCAACACACTATCCACACACCCCATCGTCGTTCCCAAACAAACTTAACCACATTCCCAACACACTATCCACACTCCCCATCGTCCCTCCCAAACAAACTTAACCACATTCCCAACACACTATCCACACACCCCATCGTCCCTCCCAAACAAACTTAACCACATTCCCAACACACTATCCACACCCCATCGTCCTTCCCAAACAAACTTAACCACATTCCCAACACACTATCCACACACCCCATCGTCCCTCCCAAACAAACTTAACCACATTCCCAACACACTATCCACACACCCCATCGTCCCTCCCAAACAAACTTAACCACATTCCCAACACACTATCCACACTCCCCATCGTCCCTCTCACCCGAATTTAACTACGTTTCCCACACTCAATCCACTCACCCCTTCGTCCCTCCCAGTCAAACTTAACCACATTCCCAACACACTATCCACTCACCCCTGCGTCCCTCCGAGTCGAACTTAACCACATTTCCCACACTATCCACTCACCACATCGTTCCCCCTCACTGAACTTAACCACATTTTCCACACACGACCTATACACCACATCGTCCCTCCTAACCGAACTTAGCCACGTTTCCCACACACTACCTATACACCACATCGTCCCTCCTAACCGAACTTAACCACGTTTCCCACACATGACCAACACACCACATCATCCCTCCTAACTGAACTTAACCACGTTTCCCACACACTACCCACACACCACATCGTCCCTCCCGGCCGAACTTAACCACGTTTCCCAAACACCACATCGTCCCTCCCAGCCGAACCTTGCCCACCGTCGACGTACAAACATTACTTTTCCAGCAACACCTTTGACGCCCCCACCCGTAACTCTCAAACGTCTATTCACCACACTTCAAACCGAGTAACCTCATTCCCCATACTCCCTCCTCCCATCAAAAACAAACCAATAACAAACAGCCCACGTTTACAACTCCACGTCCGAAAAGTTGAGAAAGCCGGTAAGGATAGGAATTTTTAAACAACGATGCACAAATTGACGGTAATTATCGAGTTTACACACGGGCACACACAGGCGAGTGAAAGAATGTAAATAATAATACAACAAAACATGTGAAGCCCCGCCCACCGGTGGGGCCTCGAAATGGGACAGCGGGCAGTGGGAAGTGCTCGAGCCGTCACGTGACCCATTTACCAGCGGCCGTTCACCGACTCGGCCGGAAGGACGCTCACTCACTAACTCACTCACTCACTCACTCCCTCGCTCCCTCACTCCCTCCCTCGCTCACTCACTCATTCTCTCCCTCACTCATTCCCTCCCTCACTCACTCGCTCGCTCACTCACTCATTCCCGCCCTCACTCACTCATTCCCTCCCTCACTCACTCGCTCCCTCACTCATTCCCTCCCTCACTCACTCGCTCCCTCACTCATTCCCTCCCTCACTCACTCGCTCGCTCATTCCCTCCCTCACTCACTCGGTCCCTTTCTCACTCACTCGCTCACTCGCTCCCTCCCTCCCTCCCTCCCTCCCTCGCTTCCTCCCTCGCTCGCTCACTCACTTCCTCCCTCGCTCACTCACTCACTCACTCCCTCACTCACTCGCTCACTCACTCGCTCCCTCACTCGCTCACTCACTCGCTCCCTCCCTCACTCGCTCACTCACTCGCTCCCTCACTCACTCGCTCCCTCACTCACTCGCTCCCTCACTCGCTCCCTCACTCACTCACTCGCTCCCTCACTCGCTCCCTCACTCACTCGCTGCCTCACTCGCTCCCTCACTCACTCGCTCCCTCACTCACTCGCTCCTTCACTCGCTTCCTCACTCACTCGCTCACTCACTCGCTCCCTCACTCCCTCACTCACTCACTCTCTCCCTCCCTCGCTCACTCGCTCACTCTCTCCCTCGCTCACTCTCTCCCTCCCTCACTCTCTCACTCGCTCTCTCACTCACTCGCTCGTCCACAAACGGGACGGGACCCACATCCGAGCCACGTCGCGTTTCCACGTGGTTCACGGTCCACAGGGAGGGAGGGGGGGTTTCACGGTCCACAGGGAGGGAGGGGGGGTTTCACGGTCCACAGGGAGGGAGGGGGGGTTTCACGGTCCACAGGGAGGGAGGGGGGGTTTCACGGTCCACAGGGAGGGAGGGGGGTTTCACGGTCCACAGGGAGGGAGGGGGTTTCACGGTCCACAGGGAGGGAGGGGGGTTTCACGGTCCACAGGGAGGGAGGGGGTTTCACGGTCCACAGGGAGGGAGGAGGGTTTCACGGTCCACAGGGAGAGGTTCACGGCCCACAGGGAGGAGGGGGGCTTTCACGGTCCACAGGGAGGGAGGGGGGGTTTCACGGTCCACAGGGAGGGGGGGTTCACGGCCCACAGGGAGAGGAGGGGGGTTTCACGGTCCACAGGGAGGGAGGGGGTTTCACGGTCCACAGGGAGGGAGGGGGTTTCACGGTCCACAGGGAGGGAGGGGGGTTTCACGGTCCACAGGGAGGGAGGAGGGTTTCACGGTCCACAGGGAGAGGTTCACGGCCCACAGGGAGGAGGGGGGCTTTCACGGTCCACAGGGAGGGAGGGGGGGTTTCACGGTCCACAGGGAGGGGGGGGTTCACGGCCCACAGGGAAGGGGGGGTTCACGGTCCACAGGGAGGGGGGTTCACGGTCCACAGGGAGGGGGGTCCACGGCCCACAGGGAGAGGTTCACGGCCCACAGGGAGGCACAGCACAGTAGTCCGTGCGCAGATATTACCACGAAAACATTTGCAGCCATCTCGCAACCCCTTGTACCGAACCGTCGCGATCATATCGACCAGGGAAGGACACACAGTGGGTAAAATTGCTCCCCTCCACCACTCACAACCTTCCGGACGACTCGCTTACCTCTCGTGTCGCTCCTAAGTGGGCAGTGCGCCCATGGCGCCCGGCACGGCCACTGGGCCGCCAGGCACCCGCTCTCCCCAGCCGAAGCGAGCCAAGCCGGGGCCTCCTTGGACGAGTCGAACAGCGAGCACAAAAGCTGACAAGGGTCGATCCGAGTTTCCCCGAGCCGAGGGGACCGGCTCGGGGGAGTGGTTGATCGAGCACCCCCGAGCCGACGAGATCTGATCCGAGACCCCCCCCAAAAAAGTGGACGAGGACCGGGCCGACCAGAGTCGCCCGGAGGGCAGTTCAGGATCGAGGAGACGCGCCGCGGGCACCGACGCTGCAACAATGTATCGGCGGAGAGAGACGTCGCGGGAGGAGGACGCGACGATCGCCGAGTGTTAACGGCGACTTTCACTCGGACGCATGAGGTCGCTTCGGCTCCTCCACCTCCATCCTTCCTTCCCTGCTGCCCCTCGTTCCTTGTGATTTGCCTGCTCACGCTCTTTCCTCACGCGAGGTTGAGTTGGACGCGGTGGGGAGGAGGAGATTACTTCTTCCCGTAAAGGGTTAACGCCGGCGCCGAGCTACACGCCGGATTACACGGCACGGCGCTGCCATGTTGGGGAGGCGAGTTGCCAACATAGGGCCTCCTCGATACTGACCGAGCGCTCTATCTCCGCGCACCCGACACCGGACCCGGGTGTCCGGACACCCTGAAACCGCTGTGGCCGTCCGAGCGGGGAACGTGTCACGGATATCAAGGGGCTTCGAAACAAAATCACGTTTAGACTTGACCTCGCGTATGAATGTTGGGCGGTGGTGCGGTTCTGACGAAGGATAAAGGTTATTAGAGGAGGTTCCACGGAAAACCCGGAGCGGGTTTCACTTTCCTCCTCCTCCCCTTTCGGAATGGAGCGTAAAACACTCGGGGCTTTGCCGGTCACGTGACCGCGGTTCCCAGCGTTCAATGCGATTGTACATTCACCACAAACCTCTCACAAAGGGTCCTTTAGTTTCCCCTGTTGTGAACAAACACGATAACTCTGCGGATCTTCGGACCCAAAGATAATAATATATAACGTGTGCGGGGAAGGAGGAGGGGGAGGCTTCTTCACCCGGAATGTTTAGTGTTGTGTCCGTGACACGGAAATAGATGCCTCATGGCGCCGTGCCATTGTGAGGAAAACAAAGATGTACATTCGCACGACTCGAGCTCCGTACGTACACCACTGTGACGTCATATTGGCCAGTCGTTAACAACTCTGTGGTCCTGACGTTCGCTTTGAAGACAAAATTTCGAATCGACTTGTGTGAGCGAGTTAACCTTCGATTTCGAGCCACGATGCTGATGACTAAAACGCCTTCCTTCCCTTCAGGGTAAACCTGTGGTGACGAGTGGCGACCAAAAGGCGTCGTGGAAGGTTTTCAAGCATGGCGACAAGTCGAGCACACAAACCTGTCGACTCGGCCTCGGCTCATCCGCTCACGTAAACCACTTGAAAACGACGTCCCCCAAGACAGATTAAACTAATAACCCGGGTTTACCTCAGTTATTTGGAATCCCACGGTTAAAAATCCCCATTACTCGGGTAGGCCGCCACCTCCACCTCGTTGTGTGTACGTATCAGGTGGAATGGTCGTGCACCTTTATCGGATTTCAAGATCGTTGAACGTGTACAAACCGCCGTGGTAGCTCTCAGTGAATGGCGGGCGTGTGGTGAAACATTACATCTGATCGGATCGGATCGGATCGGATCGGATCGGATCGGATGTGTGCGCGACGACTATCGGTGCCTTGTTAATGATTCATGCGCACGGGCCCTGAAACGGAACCCACGAGCCGCTCGACACATTCGTGGTGTTGCGGCCTCGATCGGACATAGATTTCGATATATCGTGATCACGTCGATGACTTTATATATTCACGGCTTCCAATAGTGCTTGTGAAACGAAGAAAGCGACATAGCGTCGAGCATCGGCTATATCGCCTTGCCTAGATGCTCGCCGGGGATTCTTCCCGCTCGTCCGCCATTGACGAGCAAGGAAACACCGTAGGCCGAGGCCGCGGCCTAGTGGGCCTAAATTGCGAACTTTTACATTTCGATATTTGGATTTATTAACTAATGTTATAAATACTTTTCCAACGATAATTTTTTTCTTTTTCTTCGTACATCCCAAAAATGCAATTTATTTTCGACGTCTCGGTGCACCGAACAATTGTTAAATCGTGTACACCCTCTGTCACGTTCATCGCGCGATTCAAATAAATGATTTGGCTGTTTTTCAGTCCGAAATAGTTTATTAAACGAAATTCAAAATATTAGCGTCTCCGCATTGTGGGACTTGGATGGCTGCGGTGCGAGTTTGTAAGCATTACGTTCTCTTTTTGTCTATTAAAAAAAAGAATGTTGAATGAATAAACAAACAATAAAAAACCCACACCGCTTGATCACGTGCTTCACATTTATCCCTCTTTCAACAACTACCATAATCATCTTTCGAGATCTCACAAACCGAAAAGCTTATCCTCCCCCCCCCCCCCTTCGCGATGCTCATCAGCATACATTAGGAAACAGTTCTGTAATTTGATTACATTCACGATTCTCAACATCATAGATTAAAAACGGTTTGGCAATTTCATTAATAATCAATATCGATTGAGTGGTATATATAGATTCCCGTAGGTTTGCAAAACATCAGGAAGAAAACGTGCATGTGTATAAACTGTATGGAGGGTGCGTTGGTTTGTTCGTTCGCTGTTTTGGGGATTTTTTTGTACATTATTCTAAAGTGTTGAAAAATTAGCCATTGGAGAGCGAGCAAGGAACCTATTTGGGAAAGTAATAACTTCGCATTGAAGATGTAAAATGTCTGCGCTGCATTGACCATAACGGCTGTCTTCCATTATTCCATTCTGCCCCCACCGAATTCGCCTTTCCAATGCTCGGGCCTGACAAAGCGCTTTAATATCCACAAGAATTGCTTTTGGGTTTGATGGGCAGCTCTCCACAGTCATTGTCCATGCTACAAGGGCTGGAAAATATTCAGATATTTCTTTCGTCTTGTTTTAAAAAATCCCATTTCGACTTCAACATTGTGGCCATCTATCTATTATGTACGCAAATGTTGAAATTTGAACACCCCCCCCCCAACTCCAACAACTTTTCACTACTGTCTCCCTCTCCCTCTCCCTCCTCCTCTCTCCACCATTTTTATTTTTCCCAGTAAATTTTGATGGAGTTGTAGCATTCTTACTTTCATGATGTCCTGGGGTGTGTGCTCCATTACCAACAAACTTTTAGAGCACCAGGCGAGTGGCTTAAGAACTCCATCGAAACGGTTGATAAACTTAACCTTTTCAAGAATGTTATAAAGGACACAAACAACAGGCAAGAATAACTCGTGTAGCATGTTAAATAAGGGGATGTAATCGATACTGGGTAAAATGGCGGGAAAACCCAGAATTAATTTATCCATATGCCTTGAAACCTTTATTTAAATTGAATGATATACTTGAACATGAGAACACAAATTGCTTTCATAATACTTCCAAGAACCTCCAGTTTTGCAGTGCAGTGTTGTACTGTATTTGGACGTGGTCTATAGGGTGTATAAGGGTGATATATTGTTGCGAATCTGGAAGCTTACTGCACTCAGCATTCAGGTCCCCATTCACGTCCCCATTCACTCAGCATTCACGTCCCGACCTCAACGGATAGCTGTACGATTTACTTGAAGGCAACCAACCGAGATCCTTGTAGATTATGGTGTGCGTGGGACGGGAGGCGGCAAAGCACGTACCAGAGGCGTTCACGAGAATGGAGGCACATAGGTTGATACTCAAACCCACAACGAACAGACAAATGCAGTAGATTTAACAAGTGAGGGTTTAATAAACATAAATCAAGGAGTAATAATGGAAATAAATCAAAGCGTGAGGGAATGAAATGTGAGGTAAACGAAAGCCTAATTTGAGATGTCACCATAGAGTCACAAAAACAGACAAGGGGAAAGATAAGACAAAAGAAAATCCTTCCTTTGTTCTGGCACTGACCTGTGTATCCAGAGATGATCTTTTAGGAGCCTGGTGATCGAACCGCGAAGTCAACGTGCAAGAAACCTAACCCAAAATGGTGCCAAGCCTTTCTCTCTACGGCAAACGTACACTACCAGTCAAAAGTTTTAGAACACCCCCATTTTCCAGTTTTTACTGAAATTTAAGCAGTTTAATGTTTCAATGTACTCTGAAATTGAAGCATAGAACAAATAAACAATTGCAGATAAAAAAAAGAAATCATGGAATCGTTTTGTTGAACAAAATTTAAACTAAATTTTTGACTAATCAAAGTAGATGTTATACCTTTTGCAGATATAACAGCCGAACATACTCGTGGCATTCTTTCTTCAATGGAAATCAAATATTGTTCGGAAAGTTCTTCCCAACACTGTTGCAAAAGTTCCCACAAATGTGTTGCACTTGTAGGTTTAGTTAGAGAGCCCAGTGACGTTTAATTAAAGTATTGCGCACGAAAGCTTTCAAGGTGTCATTTGATGGCCCATGGCATGAAAAACTAAATAAACCGTTTCTTGAGTTCGGCCACCATGGCCTTCAAAGGTTTTAGGTCCTTGAAAAAGGCCCCTTTTGTACTTTTAATCAAACGATCGAGCACGAGAAAAACGAAAATTGAAATCATCGATTTATTGAACTGAAATCATGAAATGACAACTCAAGAATGAAAATACGCAGGCTTGGCTGAACAAGAAGGCCCCAAAAAAGGGCTCCCAGTTTGTTTTAATAAAACTTTTAAACATGAACTCTAAAGTGGTCTTAAAATACTCCTATAATGTCAAAATTATCAAAAACACTGCTCAAGAAAAAAATTACCTTGGCCCATCGAGGCAAGAAGGGCCCAAATTAGAGGAGGTGCTGAAAAAGGGCCCAAATCAGACGCTTGAAAAGAACAGCGTATGCTGTGATTAAGCAGTGTCATCGCTATCATCAATGTCATCCAAGTCGTCATCATCTTCTAACAAAGCACTTTCGTCTATCTGTTCGTTTTCATCATCACAATCACTATTTTCATCGTCTTCCTTCTGCTTTTCGGGAATAACATCGTCTGGAAGTTGGTCGCCTTCAAACCACACAAAACGATAAGTGCCGTCAATCAACTCCCACCCTTACTAGATATTTTAGTCCATGGGCCCAGGCCAGAAATTCCACTTGTCGGTACCATCTAAGGAAACCAATCCTAGTTATGATTTTTGAATTGGTGTATATATATATATATATATATATATATATATATATATATATATATATATATATATATATATATATATATATATATATATATCATATTTTGATGTGATAACCATTGCAGACTGGCAGCTTATTGGTAGTTATCGTCTCTGGAATGTACCCACCCTCCGCATAATGAAGGCGAAAAGGCAAACTCAGAAACATTCACTAATGATGCAATTTCTGTTTCCACATGGGGCAAGAATCAATTGCAAACCACAAATACATGTCTGAAATGCTTTATTTATACCATCCGAATAATCCTGTCAGTCATTCCTGAAGGCAGAATTTGTTTTATGGCAGAAAGGGGCGAACAATAGGGCCGATCAAAATGTTTCTGATTAGTGATTTTCAGTACATTTTCATTTATAATATTGTCATACAAGTTCCCTGGGTCATGCTACTGAACCGCAGTAGCCCACAACATGCACATGTTGTATGAGGAAAACATTTATGAACATTTTACAAGTTTTTACCACAGTTAAAGGAATTGCCCTTCCCCTACCCAAGTTCCAACAAGCGTCCAAAATGTGAAATTTACGGATCACCCAAATTTCACCACGCTACTGTGGCATGTTTATGTACTATGTTTTACTCATGCATATTTGTAGCCATGAATGTCCTTGTGATTGTGCCAAAACATTCACACCATGGATCAGTAGTCTCGTCTTCATCACTGTTATCAGCATCAGAGTCCTCGAGGTCTACAACCTCTTCCTCGACATCAGCGGGCTGGTTGCTGCAGGTTCGCAACTTGCACTTCAGGCTATTGGCAAGGCACGTGCAGTCTGGGAGTTTGCACGACCGTCCACACTTGCAGGAAAGCAGTTGCAACACAGCATCCGGTGCTGGAGAACCCTGCATCCACTCGATGGCCAGCTTCCCGTCATCATCAGTGGTCCATCCACAACCCTTGGGACTTGGAACATAGGGTTGGCATTGCAGACACCGCCTACAAATAGCAGCCTGGTAGTTTGCACGGAGGACGTGCATGAAGAGGCAGTCTTCACATGGTGGAAGCTGACTGGACTCTATCTCTCCCCGTCTGGCACAGAAGAGTTGATGTCGGAGTTCATTGACTTTCGTGGTGTTGGTAAACGGCACGTACATGTGGCAGGTGACCTGTTGCAGCTTCTGAAAGAGCTCGGTGGATACTTCCCATGAATGACCGAGCTGACTGAAGGTCTCTTGGTAGGTCTTATCCGACTTCATTTGCTTCAAGGCGCCCATCTTTCCCCGGCCTGCAAAGACACTGACTGTATCACAACCAGAGCACACGTGCAGTCCAACCAGGGCATCACAGACACTGTCTCCCATCGATCTAGCAAGCTTGTCAATGTCTAGGAACCGTGTGTGGGTTTGCGTACCACACTTCTGATACACGGGGCATGGGATGTCCTTATTGAAGGCAAGACACAGCACGAGGACATCTGTATCTTCGGCAGTGATCACCACAGCCTTGTACCCAGCCTCTGCTGCATGCAGAGCATGCAGAAGCATTCGGGTGTCTGCTTCCTCCTGCTTGGACTTCAGCTCTGCCACTTCCTCCCAGTGGTCCTTGGTGTTTTTGTGTTTTTTTGATTTTCCCCCAAAACGTCAATATCTCTGAATGGTAAAATGGTAAAAATGCAAAATACATACACTAAGCTGCTCTTCTGGAACGGTTATCACATATTGAAATATTCATATAGTCCCTACCAATAACTTAGTAGCCCTAAAGTTTGGTTTCCTCAGATGGTACCGATATATGCCTGGGTCCATGGACTATTTTGGTCACACTGTTGAGGTGAGCATCATGCCAGTCAACTCCCAACCCTTACTAGGTATTTTGGTCACACTATTGAGGTGAGCATCATGCCAGTCAACTCCCAACCCTTACTAGGTATTTTGGTCACACTATTGAGGTGAGCATCATGCCAGTCAACTCCCAACCCTTACTAGGTATTTTGGTCACACTGTTGAGGTGAGCATCATGCCAGTCAACTCCCAACCCTTACTAAGTATTTTGGTCACACTGTTGAGGTGAGCATCATGCCAGTCAACTCCCAACCCTTACTAGGTATTTTGGTCACACTGTTGAGGTGAGCATCATGCCAGTCAACTCCCAACCCTTACTAGGTATTTTGGTCACACTGTTGAGGTGAGCATCATGCCAGTCAACTCCCAACCCTTACTAGGTATTTTGGTCACACTGTTGAGGTGAGCATCATGCCAGTCAACTCCCAACCCTTACTAGGTATTTTGGTCACACTGTTGAGGTGAGCATCATGCCAGTATTTCGCCACGAACACAGTTCTTTCAATTTGCTGTCTCACCTCTGCCTCGCAAGGTAGTAAGCGACTCGCGTCAACACCTTTCATTTTTGCGAATGGTTTGGCAAGGTCCTTGGGAGCGTATGCTATTTCAAATACACGGTGTCTGTATTTGTTCAGCGCCATGGGCTTTTTGGCACCGTACAACAAACTCGTGAAGTCTTCAATGACCTGCACCATGGTCTCATTGGGCGCTTCTCCACCTCGTTCTGTGAAGACTTTCTGGTACCATTGATCTTTCTCCAGAATAGTGAGCGGGCGCTGTTTCCCCTTTCGTGAGAAGGCTGGAGTGTAGTCACACCCCGTGAATGAATGGAACGTAGGGAGCACGGCGCATAACAAGGGTCCACATCCTCTGCGATCCGGGATACGTTCACATATCTTCTGTCACCTCGACCTGACGTGCCAACTTCCATGCATACACCGAGGGTCGTTTCGTGAACGTGATGGAGGAGTACGACGAGGATATCAGTGTCCGATGCCCTGATCACCACGCTATCGTTATCGGACAGTCGCCACTCGTTGATGTGCATAAGGTGCTGGCAGATTCTCGTGTCTCCTTCAAGATGATTGTTGTATAGTTCTCCAACTATCGACTTATGGATCTGTCCGCCCTCCACAGTGAAGCATGCGCAGACATCGTCAACTCCAATATAAAGTTCCTTGTCACGGAGCGCATGGGCATGACGTTGGTCTCCCCAATCTTTCAGAAGGAATCGCAGTAGCTGGCTTTTGAATGACGTAGATTTCAGAGCCTTGTTCAAATCCTTCGGGCGGATTTGATCTGGGCCAGTGATCGTGTAGCGTACATCTTCAGCGCCGCGTCTTTCCCGTTCACAGTCTTTAATCCAAGGTTGTTCATAGGTGTCAAAGATGATATCAACCCTCGTGGATGGGTACGCACCAACAGCGTGAACAATTGATTGCGATAACACTCCATAAGTTGGTGGGAGCGACAGTGGGAGGAGTCGGATCTGGTAGTTACCGTCAATAACGTGCACATCAAGAGCTGGTGGACTTCCATTCTGTGATACATTTTGTCCAAGTACAGAGAAAAGGGCGCTCTTTTCTCTGTGTATTATTGTTCCGTCCGTTTTGCACATTGTGAGAGGTACTGGCGTCAGAGGGTGAGAAAGCAGGTACTCTAGAGTCTAGATCGACTATCCTTTGTGACGCGACAATGGCTATTTTGTCGAACATGTCCCTGGTACACCGAAGCTGTCTGATGATGGGATTTTGCACCCTTTGGTTCTTCGCTCCCTGATTTGAAAATGTCTTGAGTTGGTTTCTCTTGATTGGCTTCTCAAATCTGTCAGAGTCTTCAGCGCATCCTTGGATGAACGAAATGTGTCACTTGCGACCTTCATTAGTGATAGTTAGAAGTGACTCGGTGATTTCAGAGGTCGTGCTTTTTCCCGTACTGACGTTGATCAGATCAAGAGTATCGAGTTTGAATGGGTATGCCGATGTCCGGATACTCTTCATCAGTTTCTGTAGATCGGTATTATCTTGCCGTATGCAAGCGGAGGCGCCCGCTGTAACTGTTGGTTGATGCCATAAATCCCGTCTGCCTGGAAGAAGCATCACAATTGACCGTCTGCTCGAGGGTCAGGTCTATGGGCAGTCGGCTCAACTGGTTCTCTGTTCTGCGACATGAAAACAGCCCTTGCCGGAGCATCTCCATCAGTCCAGGGTGTGTAAACTCGATATTCAGTAAATCAAGCTGATATTTCGTCATCCATCTTGAGTAGTAGTGGCGGTTTGTGGCAAAGAAGACGTCACTCACCTGTATAATCACCCAAATGAACAGGTCAACGTCATTCATGCGGACAGCTCTGCCCATGATGAGAAACAAATCCAGGTCACCAACGTACTCCAACCAAAACTGCACGGTTTTGCCGAACTCGCCATCTCATGTGCTCTGCACCAACTTCCCGTACTCATCTAGTACTGCATTAATGACCCGAGATTCAGCCATGGTGTCCATTGACTGGGCGTTGGTCATATCCACCGAATGAATCCGAGTAACCAATTCGTCGAAGTTCTCATATGTGGTCAGAAATTCTCTGAAGTGAAGAACGCGCAAGGCTAAGGCAAACATTTGGTGCAGACGTTTGCAGCGGTTGTAGGTGCATTCGATGAAGCCACGTACTGAGCCAGATGCAAGGACGTCTGCATCAACAAGGAGCTGTGGTCCTCCGGATTCACTGATTAGCTTTCCTATTGCTCTGAATAGACATATTCAGATATGGAAAACACCAAACAGGATGAATGCATCATCAAATGTTGGACTTTCAGTGGATTGGATTTTCAAAGCATTCTTTGCCACATCCAAGTCGTAAGTCACGACTCCGTACCTCTACCTGAGCTCGGCAGCGCATGCCTGTGTCACTTTGAGGGTCTGGACAACGACATCTTTGCTCGTCGGTGGCTCCGGAATGTTTTTCATGTAGAGGACACGTTGTTTAGGGAGGTGGTCAACATAGAAATGACCCATGAAGCCGGCCCACATTGGAATATTTTCCATCTCGAGAGCATGTGCAGCCATCCAGATAAAGTCCAACTTTCTAATGTTTTGAGACTTATCAGCTCGACTAGATACACCCATGTTTTCGTACGTGAAGCGGTCCATGCGGGGTTTTTTCCGGTATGGCTCCAGTGCCGCACTTTGGACATTTACTTTTCGTCTTGGCCGCCGTTTGTGGGACGACACAGTGGGCATCGACTCCTCCAGAAACACTTCAATGGTACTCCTATCCAGGTGGGAATGGTTTGATAAAAGATACCCATGGTATCGTGCAATGTGTTTGCTCCAGAAAGGGTATGTACGACCTCGTTGTAATTGTCAAACGCCAGACCTGCCAGTTCATCCACCTCAGCTCCATCCGGGAAATTGAGCTTCCTGTTGAGAATGGAATACGCTAATTCGGTCTCCAGGTCCTCGGTCGCCGTGTAGTTGAAACAGTATCCGAGCCGATTCAAGATGGTCAATACACGGCGACTTCCAGTGCGTGACTTCAGCGCCATGGCGATCGGAATATGCTTGACAGCTTTCATGGTGGCCCCTGATACGATGGAGAGCGCATCTTGACTGGCGGCATTAGCTCGGCGTTTAACAGCTTCTGAATGTTTTTTGACATTGGGATCACCAAATAGGACCCTGTAAAATGTCTCGACCAATTCAGGTGGCTTACCTAAACCCTTTTTCAGTGAGTCAATTGTGAGCGGATCGGTGAGAGGCTCTTTCTTGACTGACTTCAGCACCTTCCACATCACTAAAGCAGCTTTCGTTACCTGCCCTTCGGGTGATGACTTGAAATCGTAAACTGTTTCAACTGACGAATAATCAATGGCTGTGCTATGGACGATCACACCATATTTTTTGCTGGCTGATGAATTCATTATCAGTTGGCCTGCAAATCTCTTCTTCAGTACTTCGCCAAAGTACTGATTCACGGTGATGTGATTTTTCAACTCGAATTCTTCACACAGATCCAGATATCGATCGAAAATTCATTTCAGATGTTCCGGTCGTTTCCTTTCGATTACGTGTTCTTCGACGTATGCATATATTGATTCCAAGACATCCTTCGAGACTTGCTTTTCAGTAGGTATATCCTCCTCCTTTGCGCTCACTCTGTCAGCGGCTTTGATTTTCTCGGATCGGCATGAATGATGTACTTTGGCTTCTTTCACAATCAGATCCACCCCTGATATCTTCACCAAGACATTTTGCAGCTTGAGAATTGTTGATATTTCTCGTATCTTCTTCTCGGCTTGTTTTGTCTCAATCCTACCCGGTTTCTCTTTACTACCATTTGGTCGGCATTTGATGTTGTTATTACAAAACAGACATTCGTCACCAAAAATACCAGCAGTGGACGCAACATACATAACTGTATGTTACGTTCGTCACTGACGTTTTGGTTGGTAATGGTAACTGGTAATTTCGATGATACAGCGGTGAAGTTTTTGTAACACTTGCTGTGATACCCATCGGTATCTAACGGGAATTCTGGTAAACGTTCGACCACGCTACGATATTTGGATAAACTGAAGTTTTTCAGCAAACATCTGGAATTGACTGAACTTCTTATCAATTTCTATTCTAGGATATTACCGGGTGTCAATTCTAGGATATTACCGCAGGATCCTGCAGGACACACATGAAAAATGCAGCGTGTCGGCGGGGTCATCCCAGATGCTCCTCCTGGAAGACATATGTGGGACACTGTAAATCCTAGGGCAGGAAGTCGTGAAACAATCGCCACAAAGGTGCATGTCCATTGGGCTTGTCTGAAATATGAACATGAACTTAAAAACAAAACAATCGGACTGGAATTAAATTTATCTGTTCTTCGGAATGGTGTGGTATACCGGCTTACCTGATTGCGGAATAACTACAGTGGATCCTTTGTTGTCTTTTTTCCCCTTCTGTTTCCACTGAGCTCATTTCTCGCACCGGCAATGTGAACGGCAGGTCACTTTCTGGAAGATGTTGTGCATTCCTGTCGTCACTCTGTGATGAAGATTATGGCTGATCATTGTGGTCGTCATTATTGAACTCCGAGTCACTGGGATCCATTTGTTGTTTGGAAAACTTTGGAAATACCAGAAAAAATACCGAACCGATGTTCCGAAAACGTTTAGGTTAGTTTCGTTTTCTTTTTTCCAATTGGGTGTCCTTTTTGGGCCCTTCGTGTTGAACCAAGGCTGTGTATTTTATTTGAGTTGTCATTTTAAGATTGCAATATATACCCGATTCAGTCATTGAGCCCGTGCGTGTTCTTTTCAAGTGTCTGATTTGGGCCCTTTTTCAGCACCTCCTCTAATTTGGGCCCTTCTTGCCTCGACGGGCCAAGGTAATTTTTTTCTTGAGCAGTGTTTTTGATGATTTGGACATTATAGGAGTATTCTAAGACCACTTTAGAGTTTGTGCTTAAAAGTTTTATCAAAAGAAACTGGGGGCCCATTCTGGGGCGTTCTTGTTCAGCCAAGCCTGCGTATTTTCATTCTTGAGTTGTCATTTCATGATTTCAGTTCAATAAATCGATGATTTCAATTTTCGTTTTTCTCGTGCTCGATAGTTTGATTAAAAGTACCAAAGGGGCCTTTCTCAGGGACCTAAAACCTTTGAAGGACATGGTGGCCGAACTCAAGAAACGGTTTATTTAGTTTTTCATGGCATGGGTCATCAAATGACACCTTGAAACCTTTCATGCGCAATACTTTAAACGTCACTGGGCTCTCGCACCAGAAAGATTTTTTTGGGGTGGAGGGGGGGGGGTTAATGACAAGAAACAGAGTGTTTAGTTGGGAGGGATGGGGGATGTTGGGAAAGTGGGGAAGATAGGAATTGAAGGTAATGGGGAGAAAATACAAATATACACGATCGTACACCAAGAGGGGAAGGATGGGTTGGCCTCAAGCACCCGGTAAGACAAGGTCGACGAAAACTCACAAAATAGCATGATTTTTGAAACAAAACCGAACTAGGAACACACAGTAACATGTAGGTGAGAAAATAAACAGTTAAAAAGGGACAGATAATGACCGGAAACTTAACTTTGAGATCATCAGCAGAGAGCTCCAGCACAGAGGTGTTTTACACCAGTGGTTACTATTTTTTCACTATTTTTGTGGACTTTGTTTTACACCAAAGTGGTTACTATTTTTTCACTATTTTTCTGGACTTTGTTTTACACCAAAGTGGTTATTATTTTTTTTCACTTTTTCTGGACTTTGTTTTTTTTTTACACCAAAGTGGTTGCTATTTTTCCCCTCTTTATTTTGTTCAAAAACTGCCCATTTAAAATATTTTTTCTCCTATTTATTTCCTAAGTTTGTTTTTTGTTTGAAACTGGCTATTTAAAATATATTTCGTCATATGGAAAAAATAGGAAAAAACATTTTTTGTATATTTTTTTTCCTATTTTTTTTCTCTGAATTTCCCCAATTTTTTTCGACTAGGGAATGCACACACTTGATGTGCAGCTGAAGGGCATCACTGGTTGGTAGTAATATTTCCTGCTTGTTATACTTTGGAAACAAAATGGCACACATTACATCATCATAATATAATGGGCATAAGCCTGGAGCTTCTAACACACTTTTCTCCGAGCATATTCTGTTCATACTTCCAAAATATTCACATTATGTGTTCCATGTATTTACGCAGGTGATAGCAGATTAATGAAATCGAATATAGATAGAATTTTCAAAGAGGGAATCGATGACGTCACAATCAGCAGCATTCGGTGGCCCCAGGCGACGTGCTTTACTTAACTAAGTCTATGAATTCAGGACGTTTGGTCAACTCAGCATTTACGAATTTTATCCTGCCATGTTGTTAATCTGTTGATGGAGGTAATATAGAAACTATGAATATGTCAAATCGTTCGTGTTACTCATCCGCACTATGTGTCAAGGCCAACAATCTAAAGCGACCGGTCTCAAACGCTACCATAGGTGCCCAGACATGCCACCAATATGAACTGAGCTGTTGAATGCGGCGCAAAACATCCAAATAAACTACGTAACCGAGTATTGTGATCCGTCCTGTCCCCCATACCCGTCGTAGACGAGTATCTGCTAGTCTACAGAATCGTCATTCTCGTTGCCATAGATTCTGCATACAAATTTATCTGCTGATTTGAGCTGACTCCATCTCAAGATTCCCACTCCTTGGCCACTTAAAAGTCCATGATGATGCATGAATGCTGAACATTTGCTATGTCTGCAGATATATGATGTTGTATGATAGCCTGTTAGGGCATGAAATGGTGGTAAGTGCCATGGCACAACCGAGTGACAGCTTCCAATTGCCAGCATGCAATGGAATGTATTTTCTCTTCTTTGCTGTTCCAGCCATCATCCACAGGTTGTTGCTTCTCGAATGTCAAAAATGAGATACCAGCAGCAGGAAAACATCAGTGTTCCATGTAGATACCACTGCAGTGTCAAAGTGAATATTGAGTGCATGAGGAACAAGTCAAGTATCTGCTTCCTAATGTGTTACTATGAGTGGTGTGAGATTTGTAGCTGCATGGGATGACCTGACTTCCTGTTCATCGACAAACCCACCTGCAACAACGATCTCTTTGTCAGCTGGTGCATTTGCCACTGGTTCTTATGATATGAATCAGGCAAGATCTGCCTTGTTCTCTCAGACAGGGCAATGAAATTTGGCCAGGAGTTTGGAAGTGGCACTTCTCTTCCTTCAATCACACGTCGCATTGGGCGAATGTTTTTTGATCGCCTTTGACGTGTCGCTGACTTTATAGATTAATCTCTGTATTTGTCAAAAAACAACAAGTATGAGAGTATACAACACCCCTGACTGAAGGACAGAACTAGTGAAGGGATCTGCCAAATCACCAAATGTCCTGGCACCAATTGGCTTGGCAATGGAAACAACCCACACCTGTCCATCTATCAACAGACAAGCATATCTACCCTGCAGGTCAATGGTAGCAGGGCATTCAATGTCTGAGGTCAACCCTACCCTCCCTCTTCTTCTCCCCCTCTCTCCTCCCCCCTCACTATTCCTCCCACCACACCCCCTCCCTCACCCTCCCCATATGGCATCCAACCAGATACATTCAAAATGCCTATTAGAATGCATTTTTGTCTAAAAATGCTAATATTCGTCTGATTTTTCTCACATTTTCTGGCAACTGTGTCTTAAACCTTTGCGACGACAAAAAAATTAAATCAGATGTTGAATTATAGTTAAGATGAAGCTGTGAGGGAGTCTGAATGGACTTTATATTACACGCTTTAATTTCACCCAAAATGCATTTTTGTCTAAAAACGCCAATTTTTTGACAAATTTTCTTCCCTGTTTTTGAAACCTAGTCTTAAACCATCTTAGCGACCATGAAAAATGAAATGAGATCTCGAATTAGAGTTAAGACAAAGCCATGAGAGTGTAAAAAAAGTGGCAGCGTGAACAAAATGGTGGCGATTTGATTTTGAAGCCCATCCCCGAATAGGCAGACCAACTGACTGAGCGACCAACTGGTGGAGATAATGTATATAGATGAGAACATTTCTGATGAGAAAGTTGTACAAGCATAATATGAGTGCAAAAGATTCCTATTAGACTATGTGAGCACTTCTTTCCTTTTTTACAGGATCCAAGGCTCGTTGCGGAGCTGCCACACACGTCTCACACACATGGACATACAGATGAATACATGAGACGCAGCACAGGAATGCTAGTCAAGACAAACACAGCCACTGAGCTTGGGAGAAGTTCCATCACTTCCTAGAGCAGTCTGGGTACCATAGACGTCACAACAATGGCACCGCCTTTCTCACCGCCCTCAGCAGGGCATTTCCTAAGGACGAATTTCCTCCTCCCGATGGATGCCAAACTATGGGGATGTCCATGCTGTATCATGCCTGGTGTTGGCTTCATGGTTAGGGTGGTGGGCTTGGGATCCTTGGGTCCTGAGTTCAAATCCTGCTTGGCTGTTGAATTAATACCAGGTAGGGTTGACTCAGCCTGTCATCCTTCTGAGGTTGGCAAAATGAGTACCAGCTTGCTGGAATGATTGAGCCATTTGAGTATCCTGTGTTGGAGAGGTGACCTGTCCAAGATTGTGCCCAATATCCCAGGAGACTGCTTTGGCAGTGCTGATGCTCTGTACAGAGTATGTTCCTGATGGATGGATGGATGGATGGATTTTCTGTCCTTTAACTGCTGAACATCAAGTAAGGAAGCAGCATGTACCATTTTTAAAGTCTATGGTATAACTTGGTCATGGTTTGAACCACCAACTTCCCAGCATCGGAGCAGACACTCCAACCATGACACCACTTGATACACACCTGAGAGTGAACACAGAGGTAAGCTTGAAGAGAAGGCAAATTGAGTGGGATCGAGGGGTCATTCATTCATTCATTCATTCATTCATTCATTCATGAGCAGTCTACCTGTTTTATTAGATATTTCTAGCATTTAAAAAAAATATGAATGTTGTCATGAATAAAGACTTTTTTTTAAAAATGATGTCCTCCTCATCCATATCCATCTTCTAAAAAATAAATCAAATTACTGATCCCACTGCAGATGCAGCCTTGAAACTGAATTGTAAGGATTTGTTTCATTGTTGCCCACACAATATAGAAGGTGTTAGCAACAGTTAAAGTTGACACTTCAAGGTTTGTTTCACACGACTGCAATAAATTGGCGAAGTGTTGTCCTCGTTTGTTGAAAGAATGCTCGACTTCCTGTTTTGTTGTGATGCTTCCAAGCCACATATTCTTTGTCTGAAACAACAGTTGGCAAACTTCTGCGGTTGCAGAGTGACACACACTGGATATTGCATATGCGTCTAGGTTGGTTAACAAGGCAAGTGTGCTACTTTACGAAACCACCTCCACGGATGGTTGTCGCATCTTTGAAATTGACCAAGATTTATTGAACGAACTCTTGTCTTGGGGTGTTTTGGGTACTAATTAGGTGAGGAACGATTTCCACTTTAATGTTTATGAATAACAATACTGTATGTCCAAAGAGACAATGTGCTCATAATAAATATCTTTTATAAATCAATGAAGTCTCAAAAAATAACCATACAAAATGATGCAACCTTCACCTGAACATGGACTAGGTAGTTTTTAAGATATTACTTCATTTTTTTTTTTTTTGCCAACATCTTACTGGGAACTCAACATTTACTACCACCAGAAGGAAGCAGCATGTACCATTTTCAAAGTCTTTGGTATATGACTCGGCCCAGGTTCAAACCGCTGACCTCTCAGACTCAAAGCGGATGCTCTAAGTAATACGCCACTGTGTCTGGTTCATTCTTTTGGTGACCAGCAAAGCGATGACCTTTCCTGAGCTGACAACATCGCAAACCTGGCCTCCAAATCCAGCTGCAGACTGGGGATCCTCTGCTGTTCCAAGTCATTCCTTGAAAAAAAAAAATCAGAACTACTCAGCCTACAAGGTCTTTGTCCGGAATTGAATGGAGTTGTGCTCTCCTCTTTGGGCTGGCGCCCCAGCCACACATCTGTCTCTCCAGAAATCTGTGGAATCTCAAGCTTTCAACATAACTGGCATCTCCCGTAAAGCGGCTAAAGCACCACACCTGCTGAAGGCAAGTCAGTGGCCTCTGCTTTGTTGTGTTTTTCTTTTTTAATGCCTCTCCTTCGATATTGCTCCCTCTATTCTCTCACCCCTCAGACCATCCTCAGCAACTCCATGATGAAAATGTTCTTGCAGGAACTCTCTCCCAGTTAAACTTCCAAAAATCCAGGCTTACTGCACACCTCAACAGCACATCTTTTGTCCCTCTTTTCAATCATTTATCAAACCGCCTTCCTGAAGGTGTTCAATCCCACTCTTCCCTCCAGAGTTTCAAAGCAGGTGGTGCACTGCCATCTCATGTATTCCTCTAACACTGCATGCAATCTTTTCTACCCTCATTAACCCTACCTAAATGAACCTAACACTTACTTGCAGGTAACTGTAGTTCCTCTCCTCATCTCTCTGGTATTTTCGTGTTTGTGAATTCCCTTGCTTATTGTGTCCAACTATTGTTCCACTGTCATTTTGTTGCCCTTTTGCCCTTTATCATCTCACTCTTCCATGAGCTTTGTTGTAGTATAGGAAGAAAAACTTTTCAGTGAGTGTAGTGAAGCTCAGAGGTTGAAATCGAAGTAACCATGAGATGGCTGTTCGCAGAAGACATATAGGCATGAAGGGAAGAGCACGAGTAAACACATTGAAAGACATGAGAATAAAATGGTTCGAGTTGTCCACCATAAAGGATCACAAGTTGTTAACGTTTCGGCCTTTATCCTTCCTCGTTTGCTCTGACGAAGGGTAAAGCCTGAAACGTCAACACCTTATGACCCTTTATGGTGGACAACTCTAACATTTTTATTGTTATGTTTTTATTCTCTTGTGTCGTTTTTCTCCGGAAGAAAGTTTCACGCGTGAGAGAAGAGGGGAACAAATGAATGGAGGCAAATGTTGAGGTCAGGGTTCTGGTAGAATGTTTGTGACCTTTGGGGTTTGTTCGTGGTTGAGTGGTTAAAAAAAAAGATGATGGGAGGAGCAAGAACAAGAAAGAGATGATAATAGACTGCAAAGGCACCGACTCGTCTGATGAAAAGCTGACCGTGGGACTGTGTCCTTTTGTGAGATACCATTGATTCATTGAGGGCTTCAAACTCCACAGTCTCATGGGAGGAAAGGCAGGAAGTAGCAGCTGAGACAGAGACAGAGACAGAGACACCGAGACCAAAATTCCATGGTGCTTCAGATGAAGGTTTTGTACACAATCATACATAGAGGATGGATGAGGAAAGGCTTAGTCCTGCAGAAAAGTCTGAGACAATGGCTGGATTTGAGGGCCGGCTTGGAAATGAGGCTGTGACTCCCAAATGCAGGCTACAGCTGATCATGAGGCTCAGGAACTGCATTGACTATGCATCTCCCAAAGGCTTACCATGAAAATCGATTGAGGAATAAACTATTCGAACACTATGGAGAGATAAAGTGAGATTGTGGACTGTCCCACAATTAAATTATATTCCAAGTTATATGGATGACTTGTTGCACATTGTCTCTGGATTGGCAGCAATTATTACCACCAGAGTGGAGGCATGTATCAGGTAGGGTCATCTCCAAAATGATGCACTTGGATTTTCCAATGATGAAGAGAGATCATTGATGTCAACCAAGAACATGATTGGTTTTTGAAAGCTATCTTTTTCGGGATATCTCCTGATAGAACAAGGGAAAATTTTTCATCCATATAGCAACCCGCTGTTTGTTCTTAGAGAGGAAAGATGATAACCAGTGTCTGAAAGGCCCCTGTCTACTATTAGGTTTGAGCTTGGAAAGCAGGGCAGGGTCCTGGATATTATTGAATGGTCAGTAAATGTTCAATGAGATTGACCTGACCTCTTGTTTGACATTAAGGGTATCCATCGATTGTTGACACAGTTCAAGCAGCATGTCCAGACTGGATTGACCTGGGTGGATGCCAAATTGATGACCAAATATCAGGGAGGTCGACTGTCATGATCAGTTCCATTACTTTGCTTATGATGAGGAAAATTCTGACTGGTCTCGAATACGCAACTTTCAAAATGACAAATTAATGCTGATGAGGCCTTTTGCGCATGCGCTCCATGTGTGTTTACAGTGACTTGGTTCTGCTCGCAAGGAACTTTTAACCTGCCATGACCAGTGCGAAATGTGTAAGTGAAATTGTCTTTTCAACATAGTTTTCAGTATTTGGACAAAAGAGTGGCAATTTCAAAGTGGTTAACCATAATTATTCCGTTCCTAAATGTAAATTAGATGGATAGAAATTAGAGTGAGTGAGTGTGTGTGTGTGTGTGTGTGTGTGTGTGTGTGTGTGTGTGTGTGTGTGTGTGTGTGTGTGTGTGTGTGTGTGTGTGTGTATCTGAAAATCTGATTAAGAGTAAATATCATCATTTTAAACTTACCCTGCGCATTGGCAAGCCCCAGATAGGACCTTCCCATCAGTGTGAAAAAGCAACCAAACCAGATCCGGTGTCTCCCTCTGGGAAGTCTTCCTAAATGTTGGGAACGATGGCATCGTATTTCTGATTGCAGATGTCCATTAAATCAATCACCATGCCTGCCATGTTCACACAAGGTAATCCTGCAACGTTCAAAGTCCACTCACTAGCAGCGATGGTCGAAGGTTTGGGTAGAACGTTCCCGTCTATGAACCTTCAGGCCTTGCACCAGTCCACGTCCTCGGGAGTTTGCAGTACGAGGAGCTGCAAGATGTCATCTTTTTGGGCGAGTTCAGAAAGTTCAACAACTCTTTCTTTTTTCTTTCTTTCCAAGTATTTTTCGGTTATTTTAGAAGCTTTGGGAGCCATTTTGTGTAACAATCCTTCTCACACACACGATATTATACGTTGACTTGTTCAGCTGCCCCGGTGACCCCTGTCGCTAATGGTTTCTGCGTGTGCGTACATTCTGGGTCACATTAGGTCATTTCAAATGCAGCTTATTGAGAGGGTTAGGTTTGGCACCCTTCTTCTGGAGTGGGGGTAACATTGGCAAATTTCCAAGATGCAAGCAGCAGGATTATAATCCTCATACTTCCAGGACCAGTAGCAGTGGATGAGTTAAGATTGGCTAGGAATTCACCACCTTGATGCGAGAGAAGCTCACATGCTGGAAGGAGATTTCTGTGAGAGGGTGTAAGATGGATGGGGTTTCATGTGGTACAGGTTTTAACATGGTAAAATAAATGAAACTGAAAATATCTTTTAATAGGGAAGTTTCTACAGTGTAATAGAAGGATGGGACTTATGGGTAATTGTCAGTAAGTCACGATACAATGGGAAAAGTGCCAAGAAGGAATTTCTCATCGATCTCTCCACATTCCAAAGGCACTGCCTGATAAGTATCGTGCATTTTATGCTTATCGTTACTGTATCTAATATAGTGCATAAAGTACCAGACTCAGTGGCTAAATGCTTCGACCATCCACTCTGAGTCTAGGAGGTCAACAGTTCAAACCTGACCCTGGCCAAGTCATTCTGGTCAAAGACTAAAAAAAAAAAAAACCCAAAACCATACACAAACAACCATGGGTTGACAACCATTGTGCAGGTGCAATGGGCCTACTGGCTTCCTCGTGCATTGAAGCTCCCTTGAATGGAACTTGTTTGAAGTAGTTGGACAATATTACTAACTGTTGATTGACTTTGACTGAGGTTCACTTGAAAGTTGCCCTTTTCTAAGTCACAAAACAATTCCAAATTTGGCAATAAATGATTCTGCTTGCCCATTCTGCCAGTTGATTGTTTTCCTTCCTTTCCTGTAGTTGTGCTGATGTGGAGGAACTGAGATGTCAGCTGATGGTGTCAGTGCTGTCGTGGAAAAGTGAAAAATTAATCGCACTGTTTTTGACTAATGAAGGGATGAAGTTGCATGAATGAATTGACTTACTTGCGTGACATCTTGATGATGAAACTACTGAACCCTGATGCAGTAGGTTAAATCTGATTTTGACAGTATGGACGTGTCAGGAGATGCTGGGATCACACCTGTAAATAGTGACAGATTGAGTGCCTGTGCCGTGGAGACGATGGAGGAC
The DNA here is from genome assembly GCF_056783735.1 of Eptatretus burgeri. NCBI lineage: Eukaryota > Metazoa > Chordata > Myxini > Myxiniformes > Myxinidae > Eptatretus > Eptatretus burgeri. Next base: position 62,776,090 of record NC_140964.1, on the reverse strand, counting down.
AATCGAATGCAGAGCGATGCATCTTCCCGAAGAGTTGTACACACTTGTAGGTCTGTGGACACACTCCACCAGCACCTGGCTTTATGTACAGTATGTAAAAGTGTAACTTTGATTAGTACCACCCTTGTGTATTTTAGCAGTTTATTCTATACATAACGGTGTACTTTTCAATGCACCACAGATAAATATCTTCAATGGTGCATTTCAGGCACAAGCTAACTATTATTACTGAATCTGAAACCAGTTGCGAATCAGTAAAACGTCTGAACAGCAATTGACGCCTCTCGAGCGTCCGAAACATTAGACCAGGGGTTCTTAACCGGGGGTATCCATACCCTTTGGGGGTATGGGAACTAAATGCTGGGGGTATGGGATTCGATCTCTGAATATTTGAATATATTTGATTTGTTCATTTATAGTTGGTTTGAATGTTAGATTATATTACAAGCACTGTTATTCAATATTCACTGTTATTAAATATTCACTGTTATTCACTATTCACTGTATTCAATATTCACTGTGATTCAATATTCACTGTTATTCAATATTCACTGTCATTCAATATTCACTGTTATTAAATATTCACTGTGATTCAATATTCACTGTTATTAAATATTCACTGTGATTCAATATTCACTGTTATTCAATATTCACTGTTATTCAATATTCACTGTGATTCAATATTCACTGTTATTAAATATTCACTGTTGTTAAATATTCACTGTTATTCAATATTCACTGTTATTAAATATTCACTGTTATTCAATATTTACTGTTATTAAATATTCCTTGTTATTAAATATTCACTGTTATTCAATATTCACTGTCATTCAATATTCACTGTTATTCAATATTCACTGTTATTCAATATTCACTGTTATTAAATATTCACTGTTATTTGATATTCACTGTTATTCAACATTCACTGTTATTCAACATTCAATATCTTCAATATTCACTGTTCTTCAATATTCACTGTTATTTGATATTCACTGTTATTCAATATTCACTGTTATTTGATATTCACTATTATTCAATATTCACTGTTATTTGATATTCACTGTTATTCAATATTCACTGTTATTCAATATTCACTGTTATTTGATATTCACGATTATTCAATATTCACTGTTATTCAATATTCACTGTTATTCAATATTCACTGTTATTCAATATTCACTGTTATTCAATATTCACTGTCATTCAATATTCACTGTTATTCAATATTCACTGTTATTCAATATTCACTGTGATTCAATATTCACTGTTATTCAATATTCACTGTTATTCAATATTTACTGTTATTAAATATTCACTGTTATTAAATATTCACTGTTATTCAATATTCACTGTTATTCAATATTTACTGTTATTAAATATTCACTGTTATTAAATATTCACTGTTATTCAATATTCACTGTTATTCAATATTCACTGTTATTAAATATTCACTGTGATTCAATATTCACTGTTATTAAATATTCACTGTTATTCAATATTCACTGTGATTCAATATTCACTGTGATTCAATATTCACTGTTATTCAATATTCACTGTATTCAATATTCACTGTGATTAAATATTCACTGTGATTCAATATTCAATGTTATTCAAAATTCACTGTGATTCAATATTCACTGTGATTCAATATTGACTGTTATTCAATATTCACTGTGATTCAATATTTACTGTTATTAAATATTCACTGTTATTAAATATTCACTGTTATTCAATATTCACTGTTATTAAATATTCACTGTGATTCAATATTCACTGTTATTCAATATTCACTGTTATTCAATATTCACTGTGATTCAACATTCACTGTTATTCAATATTCACTGTTATTCAATATTCCCTGTTATTAAATATTCACTGTCATTCAATATTCATTGTTATTCAATATTCACTGTTATTCAATATTCACTGTGATTCAATATTCACTGTTATTCAATATTCACTGTCCTTAAATATTCACTGTTATTCAATATTCACTGTTATTAAATATTCACTGTGATTCAATATACACTGTTATTCAATATTCACTGTTATTAAATATTCACTGTTATTCAATATTCACTGTTATTAAATATTCACTGTCATTCAATATTCACTGTTATTCAATATTCACTGTTATTCAATATTCACTGTGATTCTATATTCACTGTTATTAAATATTCACTGTTGTTAAATATTCACTGTTATTCAATATTCACTGTTATTCAATATTCACTGTGATTCTATATTCACTGTTATTAAATATTCACTGTTGTTAAATATTCACTGTTATTAAATATTCACTGTGATTCAATATACACTGTTATTCAATATTCACTGTTATTAAATATTCACTGTTATTCAATATTCACTGTTATTAAATATTCACTGTCATTCAATATTCACTGTTATTCAATATTCACTGTTATTCAATATTCACTGTGATTCTATATTCACTGTTATTAAATATTCACTGTTGTTAAATATTCACTGTTATTCAATATTCACTGTTATTCAATATTCACTGTGATTCTATATTCACTGTTGTTAAATATTCACTGTTATTTGATACTCACTGTTATTCAACATTCACTGTTATTCAACATTCAATGTCTTCAATATTCACTGTTCTTCAATATTCACTGTTATTTGATATTCACTATTATTCAATATTCACTGTTATTTGATATTCACTATTATTCAATATTCACTGTTATTTGATATTCACTGTTATTCAATATTCACTGTTATTCAATATTCACTGTTATTCAATATTCACTGTGATTCAATATTCACTGTTATTAAATATTCACTGTTGTTAAATATTCACTGTTATTCAATATTTACTGTGATTAAATATTCACTGTTATTCAATATTCACTGTTATTCAATATTCACTGTGATTCAATATTCACTGTTATTCAATATTTACTGTTATTAAATATTCACTGTTATTAAATATTCACTGTTATTCAATATTCACTGTTATTCAATATTTACTGTGATTAAATATTCACTGTTATTCAATATTCACTGTTATTCAATATTTACTGTTATTAAATATTCACTGTTATTAAATATTCACTGTTATTCAATATTTACTGTTATTAAATATTCACTGTTATTCAATATTCACTGTTATTCAATATTCACTGTGATTCAATATTCACTGTTATTCAATATTCACTGTTGTTAAATATTCACTGTTATTCAATATTCACTGTTATTAAATATTCACTGTTATTCAATATTTACTGTTATTAAATATTCACTGTTATTCAATATTCACTGTTATTCAATATTCACTGTAATTCAATATTCATTGTTATTCAACATTCACTGTTATTAAATATTCATTGTTATTCAATATTCACTGTTATTAAATATTCACTGTTATTCAATATTCACTGTTATTAAATATTCATTGTTATTCAATATTCACTGTTATTAAATATTCACTGTTATTCAATATTCACTGTTATTCAATATTCACTGTGATTCAAAATTCACTGTTATTCAATATTCACTGTGATTCAATAGTCACTGTTATTCAATATTCACTGTTATTCAATATTTACTGTGATTCAATATTCACTGTTATTCAATATTCACTGTTATTCAATATTCACTGTTATTAAATATTCACTGTTATTCAATATTTACTGTTATTAAATATTCACTGTTATTCAATATTCACTGTTATTCAATATTCACTGTGATTCAATATTCATTGTTATTCATCATTCACTGTTATTAAATTTTCATTGTTATTCAATATTCACTGTTATTAAATATTCACTGTTATTCAATATTCACTGTTATTAAATATTCATTGTTATTCAATATTCACTGTTATTAAATATTCACTGTTATTCAATATTCACTGTTGTTCAATATTCACTGTGATTCAATATTCACTGTTATTCAATATTCACTGTGATTCAATATTCACTGTTTTTCAATATTCACTGTTATTCAATATTTACTGTGATTCAATATTCACTGTTATTCAATATTCACTGTGATTCAATATTCACTGTTATTCAATATTCACTGTTATTCAATATTTACTGTTATTAAATATTCACTGTTATTAAATATTCACTGTTATTCAATATTTACTGTTATTAAATATTCACTGTTATTCAATATTCACTGTTATTCAATATTCACTGTGATTCAATATTCACTGTTATTCAATATTCACTGTTGTTAAATATTCACTGTTATTCAATATTCACTGTTATTAAATATTCACTGTTATTCAATATTTACTGTTATTAAATATTCACTGTTATTCAATATTCACTGTTATTCAATATTCACTGTGATTCAATATTCACTGTTATTCAACATTCACTGTTATTAAATATTCATTGTTATTCAATATTCACTGTTATTCAATATTCACTGTTATTAAATATTCACTGTTATTCAATATTCACTGTTATTCAATATTCACTGTGATTCAATATTCACTGTTATTCAATATTCACTGTGATTCAATATTCACTGTTATTCAATATTCACTGTTATTAAATATTCACTGTTATTCAATATTCACTGTGATTCAATATTCACTGTGATTCAATATTTACTGTTATTCAACATTCACTGTTATTAAATATTTACTGTTATTAAATATTCACTGTTATTAAATATTCACTGTTATTAAATATTCACTGTTATTCAATATTCACTGTTATTAAATATTCACTGTTATTCAATATTCACTGTTATTCAATATTCACTGTGATTCAATATTCACTGTTATTCAATATTCACTGTTATTCAATGTTTGTATATTTGTAATTTCTCGGTTATTTTTATTTTTTGTAAATATATTTGATAAATGCTTACCGTATAAATGATAAACGATAAACGTATAGTGTATACCCCGGTTAAAATAGGTGTACCATATCCCTGTGTCGTAAGAGGCGAATAGGGTTGCGTCAGGAAGGGCATCCGGCGTAAAACATGTGCCAAATCACTATGCGGATCATGAGGATGATTCGCTGTGGCGACCCCTAACGGGAGCAGCCGAAAGAAGAAGAAGAAGATATTTGATAAATGCTTATGATTGCCTTTCATGTTCTATTCCGAGCTATCCATATCTAAAATAAATTCAAGCTATTGACGTCTTTGTAATTCATACTGTCAACTAATGGGACTGGTGATGATGATGATTTTGACAGTCAAGCGAAGGGGGTATGGGACCATGTTGGGCAATCCATTGGGGGCCTGGAATCATCAAAAGGTTAAGAACCCCTGCTTTAGACAGTTCTGCGAAACACCGATTCGACAGTTTTGGTCTCGTCGGAAATCAAAACCAGACTTAGACAGCTCATCAGTGCATGTGCTGTCCGTGGTCTCACTGCAGCCTGCTTATTAATTTATTTTCTTCTTTCAGGTATCGAGGCTCATGGAAAAGCAGAATGACAGAGGGAAATGAATCAACAGACAAAGCGGAGGGCAAAAAGGTAAAACGGTGGCAGAACAACAAGCAGGTGTGTGTACCACAGCACAAGTGACTTAATGGTTTGACCATCCACTCTGAGTCTAGGAGGTCAACACCTGACTTAAAAATCCCCTCGGCTGTTGAATCAATACCAGGTGGGGTTGACTCTGCCTGTCATCCTTGCAAGGTCGGAAAAATGAGGTGAACTGATGTGGATTTGTATGAGCAAGGTGGGAAGGTACTGTATTTGTATGTTTTAACGTTATCAGTAAAATACAGCGGCAAGTGTGAGATCCGGTCACATTTAGTGCGGACAACAACCCCGGATTGTTGCACAACCCCAAAAACTGGTTTTTATTTAACATTTTCAAGGCTGATGGAACCTTATTTTTCAAACAATTCCACGACCTCGATTCTGAAATGATGCTCCAGAACTGAAGACTCACAAACATTGACTTCACAAGATTCCTCCAATTTGTCCCCCCAAAAATTTACTCGGCGACACTCGCCTAGCGCATTTTATGGATTTAAACAAAAATGTTTCTGTTGATTTCAACAAAAAATATCTCCGTTCCTGACAAATAAATCACCTCCCTCCCCAAATGAGCAAATACAAAGAAACATTTTCATGTAATAAGACCTGCAAGTTTGTAAATCGCTCCAGCATTCAATTTCCCCTTTCACAAGCCGATGCAAACCATTGTCAATGCTCATACAGTTTGTGGTCACCGTTGCGATGGTAAAGAGAGCTTTGGGAGGAACAAAGTGTGTCATGAAGTTTCGTTCTTCCAATATATATTTTTGGGGAAAATGGAGCTTTATGCCCCGTACAGCAGCATCAGTGCCTATTGCACAAGGTTCATCTGTTTTGCTCTTTTATCAGCATTCAGCAATCTGTCTGCTTCGTTCCCAATCCAGCAATCCATATACAATTCTAGTTCGACATAAATGCTCGAACAAAATACTACCAGGCGACTTTTTTGAGAACATAAGTTACACTCAAGGGTAGACTTGAAGTTGGCTTTCATCTTGGATCATGCGACTAGGGTTGATCATGTGATGCGACGACGCGTGATCCACAGAAGGATGACATGCTAAAAGGCATTTCAAAGGGAATTGACGATTCGGTGGGAGAAGGAGGACGATAGAAAGACGAGATAGACTAACTGAGTGTTCAGGATTGTGTACTAGCTAGGCCTCAAGTGCCACCATCCATCCATCCATTGGGACCATACTCTGTGCAGAGCGTTGGTGCTGGCTAAGCAGTCTCATTGGCTATTGGGGGACAATCTTGGACAGGTCGCCCCTCCGACACAGGTTACCAGCAAGCTGGCACTCATTTTGCCGACCTCGCAAGGATGACAGGCAGAGTCAACCCCACCTGGTATTAATTCAATAGCCGAGGGGGATTTTAAGTCAAGATCCTAGGATCCCAAGCAGTGCCGCCACTGAAGTTAAAATTAGAGTAAATGAGCGAAGAGAGGTCAGAAGAGATAATAGAAAGAGAAATTTTGGAAGAATGCGATGTATATGGAAACAGTAACATCGGCCTCCATCGTCGAAAAGAGTTTGACCTGACAAAACCTGCGTGGGGTCAGTTTTATACTTGTGTTGTTGTTGTGTTGCCCCAGTCACTTCTGCTCGAACAGGCCCGCGGCATGGATATAGCCGATCGATCTCCTAGGAGCGACCCAGAGATCCCTCACATCTATGATGCTGTGCTCTTGTCCAAGTGGAGTCAGTCTTCCATGATGTGTTTTGTTGTGTGTGGGGCTGGGGCAGCCTGGCAGAGGTTGCAGGTGTCGTCAGTCGTGTCGTTGAGTCTGTGTTTGTAGTGTAAGAGCTGTGGGTGATTTTTGAGGTCAACATAGACAGTCTAAATTGACTTGAAATTTTATAGACTTGTGTTGGAGACAACGGTGAACTGACATTATTTGAGAACATTTCCATCAAAGCTTTCATCCGCAGCCTGGTGGAGTATTGCTCTCCCCTCCTGGACTGGTGCTCCTGCCTCTCACCTTTGTCGGCTTCATGCTGTGGAAACCAAGGCATTTAGGATCATTGGTGTCTCCCACGATGAGGCTGAGTCTTTGGTTCCCTCACCGCAAGCAGTTTGGTGGTCTTTCTGTTCTCTTCAGTCTCCTCTCCGTCCTCGCCCCTCCCCCTTGCTCTGTCTGTGATATGTGATATGTGTCCCCCCCCCCCCCCAATATTTCTGCAGGGCACTCAAGGTCCCCCAACAACCCCCTTATGGTAAAACTACCAAAATTACGAATCACTGCTCACCTTCACTCTTGCATTCCTCTTTTTCCCCGCCTTTGGAATAAACTCCCTCACTCTGTTCAATCCCATTCTTCCTTCCAGGTCTTCAAAACAGCTGTTCACCACCACCTCTTATCATCCCCCATCCAAAACCATGATCTTTTCTACCCCAGTTAATCCACCCCAAACCCACCTCCTTCAAATTCCCTGCTTTCCTTCCTGAAAGTCCCTTTTATGTAAGGACCTGAAAGTCCCTGTGGTGTCCATCATGTTTACCCTATGTACCCCGCCCCATCCCTCTCCCTTCCACAGATCTCCTCATACCTCTGTTCCCTACTGTTTATTTTTCCTTTCCTCTCCCATCCATCTTGTCTCCTGCCCCCCCCCCCCGCACCCCTTGTTGTACATTTTGTGTGTTAGCTCTCATACGAGCCTCGACATTGTATATAATTTTTTTTTTCAAAAAAAAACCATGTCAAAAGTCGAATTTCAATCGATCTCGGCCATGGCAACAGAAAGAGAGAGAAACATTTCTGATTGCTTTGTAAGTCTCACTGTGGAATGAATGTTTGAATAAATGGGAATGAACTTGTTGAGTAAAGCTCAGTGGAAATTTTCAGACTTACGACATGTCCTCCGAATGGGGTGAGTCAATTATGGTGGGAGGTTTATTCGAGGCAATACAATTTTATTTCAAAGTTTGTCCCTTTATTGTTCAGGGCTGTTCAAGTTCTGGTGGTGGGTTTCTGATGAAACCCAGTGACAGACACTCTAGAAATGCTTCTCGTGGGTGATTTTGTGGCATTTGCCAAAAACGTCTGATGGTGATTGTGACAAGACAAGTGATAGCTTAACGTTTTCGATTTATAACTTCTGAACTGATGAAAGCAATTTATTTATGACCAGCAAATACCACCACGTCGCTTTTTTGGAGGAAATCCTAAAGGGGGGGCTGAGAAAAAGAGGGCGGAGAGAAAGAGAGGGGTGGGGGAGAGTGAGGAGGTGGAAGGGAAAAGAGAGAGAGAGAGAGTAGGGAGGGTGAGTGAGGAGTGAGGGAGAGAGGACGAGGGGCGGGGGAAGGGAAGGCAGACGTGCGGTGGAGCGTCAATTACGATTCATAATGTTTCATCAAAGTGATTCTGCATAGAATAACAATGAAGATGGAAACAAAATAATGTGTGAAATCCATTGTCTACCGGTGATACTATAAATACCACCCAGAGGCAAACACTACTTGGACATGTCCGGAGATATACACAGTTCAGAGACAAACACTGCCCAGACATGGCTGGAGATAAACAAACTCTGGAAAGAAACACTGCCCAGAGACAAACACCACCTGGACATGTCTAGAGACAAACTCCTCACCAAACCTCAACACTGCCAGGACACGGCCGGACACATCCGGAGACAAACAGACATGGCCTGGACAGGTCCAGAGACAAACAAAATAATCAACTTATAATTTTATTTGTATATTTTTTCTGCATAAGAATGAACCTTATGGAAGAGTGAGACGACAGAGAGTAGAAAGGTAACAGACTGACAGTGGGGTAATATTTGGACAAAACAATAAAGGGAATGATTGAAGAGAAGGGGAGGAAACGCGCTTTAACGTGCAACAAAGAGAGTTGGGTTATTTAGAGATAATGAGGGTAGAAAAGATCACAGGTTATGATGGGGGGAAGACATGGTTAGACAGTATAGTACACCACACATACCTTCAACACCTGGAGTTAAGAGTGCAATTGAACCGTTTTTGGAAAACCCTTTGTGACATTGGAATTCCCTTGTTTATTTGTTACATGCGAAAATCGAAGATTTTTAAAATACTTATATTGGTTGGTCTTGTGCGTTATTCTGTTTTTATTTGTTTGTTTGCTTGTTTGCTTGTGTGTCAATCGCCTAGAGGTCACAATTTTAAACCGATCTTCATAAAACTTCACCACCTGGTAGTGTTCATCATGAGCAAGAAGCCTATTGTTTTTGAGGACAAAAGGTCAACAACTTTGTCAAATTTCCAAAATCCTCAATTTTCATCCCGTTGACTCGTACTTTGAAGAGTATTTACAAATCAGGTCACTGAGTTCAACAAATAATTATTTTTGAGGTCAACAGAGGCCAAATTTCGAAAATTGTCAATTTTCATCCGATTGACTTGAAATTTGAAGACGATTTGTATATCAGGTCACTGAATTCAACCACAAATTATTTTTGAGGTCAAATTTGTTTTATGAACTTCGCAAGTATTGTGCTATGCACGACATATTTCTTGTTACTTGCAAAATCGAAGATTTTTCAAGTATATTGGTCAGTCAATTTTCCTATTCTGTCTGTCTGTTTGTCTTTTTTTGTCTGTCTGTCTGTCTGTCTGTCTCTGTCAATCGCGTACAGGTCACAATTCCAAACCGATCGTCATGAAACTTTACGAAGTTACAGAGGTAGTCTCTACTGAGAAATATGATCCGATTGACTTGAAATATGAACAAAATTTGCATATTGCATCACTGAATTGGGAAACCAACTATTTTTGAGGTCAAAATGTCAAAGGTCAACTTAAGGTCAAACTTCTAAAATCAAATTTCATCCGAAAAATCGTCAATTTTCATCTGATTAGCCTGAAAATTAAGCAGCAATTGCATCGTGCATCACTGAATTGGGAAACCAACTATTATTGAGCTCAAAAGGTGAAAGGTCAACTCAAGGTCAAACCTCCAAAATTATCAATTTCAATCTGACAATCAATTTTCATCCAATTGACCTGAGCTTTGATTAAGATTGTCAATTTTTATCTTAACGAAATGGACAATTTGATGTATCCATGGCAACCTTTGAAGAGGGGGTGGGGGGAGGGTGGATTTTGCAAGTGTCGTGCTCTGCATGACGTCTTTTTCTTGTTTATTTGTCTGCACAGAACTTTCATGTTTTTCTCTGCAACCGCTTGTCGGATTGAGACGAAACTTTCACCGTTTGAGCGACTACTCATGTCGAATGTTTTATTGATAATTATGACGTCATAGGTCATATGGTGGGCTGCTGTTTTGGATTTTACCCTAAAACCTATATAAACCTTCTCCAGAACGGCTGGACAGATAAGGGGGAAACTTCACAAAAATGTTCCCCAAGCCTTGGGGATATCATGGTATTCCTGAATAATTGATGTCACATGGTCTGGCAGCCATATTGGATTGAGAAAAAATCTTAAAAAAAAAAAGAATTTCTCTTGAACCACTTAATCAATCGATATGAAACCACAATTATGATCTTGTGCTGATGGGTATAATATATGTTTTAAATTTCAACCTAATCGGATGCAATGTCTGGCAGCCAGAATTCTTTAATATTTTTGATGAGGGTTCTTTCTTGAATGATTTATTTATAATTATTAAGAAAAAACAAGCTCAAATGAGTTAAGATCCTCGTCCTCTTAACGATGGCGTCATAAAAACGAAAATTACGTCATTGTGATGTATCAGGTTTGCAATAAATTATCTGTGCTAATGCCCGGCTTGATTCCCGCAAACAAAATTCAAACAGCTTGCCTAGTTTCGGAGATAATGGTATAGGCGATTTCCATCAGTGGCGATATTATGACGTCAACTTTTTTTCTAGGAAGAATTTCCAAAATCAGAGATGGTTACTGCCTGCGCGTGGGATTTCTGCATATACATGGGAAGTTTCACGAGGATCCCATGAAAACTCTGGGTTGTGAAACAAAAAAATGTCAAAAAATAGGAATGACGTCATAAAAATTGATATGACGTCATAGTGATGTATCATATGTGTGGTAATTCATTTCTGCTAATGCCCTGTTCGATTCCCACAAAAAAAATTCAAAAAGCTTGCCTTGTTTCGGAGATAATTTTTTAGGCGATTTCCATTAGCGGAGATATTTTTGACGTCATAACTTTTTTCGCGGAGGAATTTTCAAAATCGGAGATGGTTACTGTCTGCGCATGGTATTTGTACATATATACGCCAAGTTTCAGGAAGTTTCGATGAAAACTGTCGGCTGTGAAACAAAAAAGTCCACAAGAACAACAACGTGAGTAAGACTTAGAGATCCTCCACGAGGATGTAAAAATTTAAAGCTCAAACTACAAATTATTTTTAAGGTCAAATTTGTTTTATGGATTTCACAATTATCGTTGCTATGCACCTCTTTCTTATTTATTTATTTTTCCTTTGCAATGGAATGAGGCTCATGCAAGAGCAATGTATTTTTGGCAGACAAACATCAAGGGAAAGAAAGAATACGATAAGGACAGAGGAGGAGGAGAAGAATTACTGAAATGAGCAAGTAAGATGGGTGTTAGGAAAGGTTCATGGGGGTAATAAGTATCATCAGACAGAATTGGGGGTGACCAGGGGAGGCAGTGCACTGCTTGAAACCTGAAGAGTGAATCAGAACAAGCTCTGGAAGGTGATTCCATCGACAGAAGAAACCAGGAATAAAAGAGTTGAGATGTTGAGTCATGTTGGATTTTAGAAGTTTTCCCAGGAGGGGTTTCTGGAAGAAAGTGTGCATCCTGGAGTGGATAGGGTGGGAGGACTGAGCGAGCAAAGGGAGCAATGTGAGAGAAGAGGTGGTAAAAACAGAGACCCCGTGTGCCGACTTGACCGCAATGTGAAATTTGTGGATTTTAATGAAATCGGAGCTTAAATTTGATGCACTCGGACATTACTCCATCAGAAAAAAACGGATTAGTAATGTGATGCTAATCAAAACCCGAAACTTATCTCATCAATGACAAAATGAACATCTTGATATATTACGTACAAACAATTCCTTTGATATCATATTTGCACCACCTGCACCTCTGGAAGCCATTCAAATAGGTAGATATATAAACGTTGACAAGTTAAACCCTCCAGCTCCAGGTTATTGAAGGACGACCTTGTAATTGTATGTTGAAACATAAAATCAACTGAAGGTTTTTTACGCCCTCTGATGACAATATGACGTCATAGCAGCCCTGCACAATAATTGTGATTTTTAGATTGAAGAAAAACTGTTGGTTATGGTATAAGTTGGTCGATCAGAAACGTCACAAGTTGTGAAACAAAGAATTGTGCGAGTCTTTGAGTTGACGACCTTCAAAGACAAAACAAAATGTCTGAGATCAGATATATATATATATATATATATATATATATATATATATTGTTGTTGTTCGTCTTTCGGCTGCTCCCGTTCGGGGTCGCCACAGCGGATCATCTGTTATGATCCGCATTCTGATTTGGCACAGGTTTTACGCCGGATGCCTTTCCTGACGCAACCCTGGTCGCCTCTTACGACGCAGGGATAAGGGTTGGGTTTCGCCATGACTCCGGGCTGCCATACACCCTCTCATAGCGCGGCCCAGCGCAGAGCTCCCGTCCTCAAGCGATCCTCCAACCCACGCCTCCGAGTAGCCGGATTACAGGCGCACGCCACTACGCCCGGTTTATATATATATATATATATATATATATATATATATATATATATATATATATATATATATATATATATATATATATATATATATATATATATATATATATATATATATATATATATATATATATATATATATATATATATATATATATATATATATATATATATATATATATATATTTAAGTTTATAGAGACCATTTCCAACATGTACTGTAAGCAGGACAAGCTGAATAAACTGTATTGCAGGTGAACAGAGGACTTTTCGATCACCCTCTGGTGTGCTCCTCGTCCTTATGTCTATATATAGTAATTTGTTCATTCATTCGCTTGAATTTTATGCTTTTCGTTTAGTCCCCGCCCCCTCAAGCCCTTATCTCCGCCCCCTTAACTCTCCCCGCCCCTCTTCAAGCACTTCTCCCCACCCCTTCCCCAACCGACCAATCACGTCCACTCATACCTCCCCACCCCATTTCCCAACGCAAGCTCCGCCCCGCTCGGTTGCAACTCTTCCGGGGCGCGGACATTTTGCGAACCGGGGCGAATTTTTTCGATTCGTCTCCTTCGTTCTGTCTTTATCCCGCCCCTCGTCTTCCTCGTCGTTTGTATTTCTCGTTACCCCCTTTTTTTTAATCGAATCTACTTCCTCCTCTCTCTCTCTCGTTCTCTCCTTCCATTCCACCCGCTGCCTCGCCATGGCGGGCCAAATGCCGGCTTGTGTGGTCGACTGCGGTACCGGGTGAGGCGATGCTTCACGTTGTCTGTCTGCGTGTTTGTCTCTTGTTCACGTCGTTCCGTAGCCGGCCGCACGTTTCAAGCCAAAGGCCATTGAGCATCTGCTTTAGTGACACCGTGTAGTCGTACGGTGTCCACCACCCCGACTAGGCCAAGGGTGTGTGGTGTCTGTCTCCACGTCTTGAGGCGTCCACTCGGTTGGGAGTTCTGAACAGTGAATATTGACGGACAGACCGATGATGTTTCCTCTTGACCTGTCTCCCCACCTCCTTGTGGACCCTTCTTGGTGGACCTGTCGCACTTCTGACCCCCGAGGTCGTTGCTCAAGTTGCGGGGATCATTGGGGCGTTGCCGTGCTCAGAACGCTTGTTTGTTTGCTGTTTTATCCCAATTCCCCGTTGTGCCCGATGTGTTGGAATGCCAGCCACAGGAAGACCTCCTAAAGGTCGATTCCCTGGTGTCTTGACCTTCGAGAGGGTTAGGTGGGTGAAAGGTACCAACGCACAATGCTGAGCCTGGTGTTGGCTCAGTGGTTAGGGTGGTGGCTTGGGATCCTAGGGTCCTCAAGTGGCTTGGGATCCTAGGGTCCTGAAGTGGTTAGGGTGGTGGCTTGGGATCCTAGGGTCCTCAAGTGGCTTGGGATCCTAGGGTCCTGAAGTGGTTAGGGTGGCGGCTTGGGATCCTAGGGTCCTGAAGTGGTTAGGCTGGTGGCTTGGGATCCTCGGGTCCTGAAGTGGTTAGGGTGGTGGCTTGGGATCCATGGGTCCTGAAGTGGTTAGGGTGGCAGCTTGGGATCCTAGGGTCCTGAGTTCTAGCCCTGTTGGCTGCTGAATTAGTAACAGGTTGGGGTTGACTCAGCCTGTCATCCTTCCGAGGTTGGCAAAATGAGTACCAGTTCCAGTGTGTGCACTGGTAGAGGGGCACTGCATCAGCGACACAGTCACGCTTCAAGAAATGATAGCTACCCTGGCAGCTAAGCTGCCATACGACCACCACCAGCACAATGCAGATTCTTAGGAGGAATTTGATTTCGATTCGGACACACAAACATCTTGGACATTGGAGGATGCGATTTGGCAATCATGTCTGGGTCTTATCACGAACTACTACCACCACCACCACCACCACCATTATTCCCACGCTATTGTGGGGTTGGGTGGGGACCGTTGGAGATGGGGGGTACAGGATGTCTCGCCTTGCCTGCAAAACACCAGAATGATAGTTTATAGCTGGATTGGGATTCAAATCCAGACTTGACAGCTCAAAGGTGAGCGTACACACCTGTAGGCTATCCTGCCAGCCGTACCTGTGTTGTGTTAACTTGACACACCTCATTTAATATTGAACTCCATCAGTTCGTCAACTTGATTTCACTGATGTGAAGTGGGAGAACAACACTGGCACAGGTGTGGGTACGTTTTGGTTTGATTATTATTTTTTAAAATTATGTGCAGGTGCAATGTTGAGTCTCATTCCATGCGGTGCATGCCTGTTCATGACCATTTACCTGAAATGTCATGCAGCCCGTGACTCGCACACACACTCTGTGGCATGCGGTCTGACCGGTCATTCTATCCCTTAGATTAGAATGTTCAACATCTATCTGTTAGATAAGCAACTGTCATTGTGTCTATGTAAGCCCTTTTTATTTATTTATTTATTTTTTTTTTAGAGAAGTATGTTTGTGTGTCTGCATTTATTTATCTGCTCATTGTCAGAATGTCTTTGTTTAACATTTCCTTCCTTCCTTCGTCTGCAGGTACACGAAGATCGGATACGCCGGAAACACGGAGCCGCAGTTTATCATCCCATCTTGTGAGTTCTGCAACTGTTCGACCAAAATCTTTTCGTTTTAAAGGTGTCCGTGCATTACGGTCTTGCCCTGTGACTCGTGAAAGCTTTGAGTGTGAAATTCATTGTTGTATTGCTTTCTGTCTACTTTCTTCTTGAAAGCTTGTGGTGAGAGTTTTGGAGCTGGAAAGTGAACCGGCCATGTTTTTGCATCGCATGCTTTGGTGCGCTCTCTGCTCCCCGCAGGCATCTCCATCAAGGAGTCTGCTAAGGTCGGAGATAAGGCCCAGCGGCGAATGATGAAAGGGGTTGATGATCTGGATTTCTTCATTGGCGACGAAGCCATCGATAAGCCGAGCTACGCGACCAAGGTGCGTGCGGTGCCCTCTCTGCGTTGCCGTATAAACTGTTGTGCTGAAATGGGATTTGATTAAGAAGGGAGGGAGATTTTATTAATTTTCTTATAAATTGGAGCAGTTTTGAATGAATTCGGAAGATGACTCTTTAAAGGTTTTCTTCAATTCCAGATAAGATGTTATCACTTTTCACTTCATTAGCAATACTTTATGGTTGAAATGGGATGTTTGAGATGATTTGGTTATCAGTGGGACGTTTGAGATGATTTTGGTTATCAATGGGACGTTTGAGATGATTTGGTTATCAGTGGGACGTTTGAGATGATTTGGTTATCAGTAGGACGTTTGAGATGATTTTGGTTATCAATGGGATGTTTGAGATGATTTGGTTATCAGTAGGACGTTTGAGATGATTTGGTTATCAATGTGACGTTTGAGATGATTTGGTTATCAGTCGGACGTTTGAGATGATTTTGGTTATCAATGGGATGTTTGAGATGATTTGGTTATCAGTAGGACGTTTGAGATGATTTTGGTTATCAATGGGATGTTTGAGATGATTTGGTTATCAGTAGGACGTTTGAGATGATTTGGTTATCAATGTGATGTTTGAGATGATTTGGTTATCAGTCGGACGTTTGAGATGATTTGGTTATCAATGGGATCTTTGAGATAATTTTGGTTATCAATGGGACGTTTGAGATGATTTGGTTATCAATGGGATCTTTGAGATAATTTTGGTTATCAATGGGACGTTTGAGATGATTTGGTTATCAATGGGATCTTTGAGATAATTTTGGTTATCAATGGGACGTTTGAGATGATTTGGTTATCAATGGGATCTTTGAGATAATTTTGGTTATCAGTAGGACATTTGAGATGATTTGGTTATCAATGGGATGTTTGAGATGATTTGGTTATCAGTGGGATTTTTTTTTAGATTTTGGTTTTTAATGGGATTTCTGAGATGATTTTGGTTTTTCATGGGATTTCTGAGATGATTTTGGTTTTTCATGGGATTTCTGAGTTGATTTTGTTTTTTAGTTGAGTGTTTGAGATGATTTTGGTTACTTTCACCACCAAAGGTGGATGAACGTTATGTTTTCACGACTGTCTGTGAGCAGGAGATCTCAAAAAAGTTTTGGACAGATTCAGAAGAAATTTGATGGACAGGTTGGGTGTGTGACCAAGACGAATTGATTGGATTTCGGTGAAGATCTGGATACTATAATTTTAAATGTGATTCTTCACCATTGAGTGTTAGAGCCAAAAACAACATCTTGCATGATCTCTCAAGTTGTGAACGAATTTGGACCAAACTTGGTGGACAAGTTTAGTGTGTGACCAAGACTAATTGATTGGATTTTGGTGCAGGTCCTGATCTGCATCTGAGAATGTTTTGAATGTTCTATGTTCTTTATCATGGAGAGATAGATGGTGGCAAAAACGATATATAGCATGATATATCAAAAGTTTAAAAGTTTTGGATGGTTATGACAAAACATGGTGGATGATTTGAATTGGTGACAAGAACAAGTCTATTTTATATATAATTTATTATTTCCCCCCCCCCCCTTTTCCTTTTTATGGTCCGATGCAGATTCGGTGTCTCAGTGGGTTAGAAAATGTAAGATGTTCAGCCTGGTGAAGATATGCACTCCACCGAGTGCCATTCTAGTTTGCTTATTACTTGCCAAAATAATTTTTCAAGTATGTTGGTCTGTCGTGTCTCTCTGTCTATCTATCTATCTATCTATCTGTCTGTCTTTGTCACAAGATTTTTGTCCACAGTTTTGAAGCAGTTGTCCTGAAATTTTTGGTGTGTGTACGTGATCGGTCAAGGACAGCAACACACATTTTTTTGGTCAAGATCTGGATCCGAAAACTCGAATTTTTTTTGAGATTCCTCACCATTGAGAGATGGGGCTGAAAACAATATTGCATGAATCTCAAAAGGTGATGGACGGATTCTGACAAAACTTGGATGTGTTGGGTAGGTGAGAAAAACAAACCGATTTGACTTAGGCCTGATCTGCATCCGTACTTTATCGGTGAGATCCAAAATGTAAACTGTTCAGCCTGGCGGAGGTATGCGTTCGACTGAGTACCGTTCTAGTTATGAATGGGATGTTTGAGACGATTTTGGTTTGTTTTGATGAACTGTGTGTCAATTTGTCAATGAATGTGAATGTTTGTGTTTTTACAATCATGTGGGATTTGAAGCTTGGATTTGAGCATGGTGACTTGTGGACTCGGATCGGAAATTAAATTACCTGTCGTCGTCTTATTTGTTTATTATTTTGCTTTTAATTTCCAATGTGATTGTGAATTGTTTTACCTCTTACGGGATGGGGTTGGAGTTAGTTGGGGTATTGGGTAGAGAATCTACTACGTTCCTTTCAATGTGGTTGTTGGAAGGAGTATTTTCTATGTTACCTTTAGTTGTTTGGGAAAGAGTGGGGAGTTATCGCATTACCTTTGGTTTTTGAGAGGAGGATTTTCTTCATCTTCGTTGGTTGTTGGGAGGATTTGCTTCAACAATATTGTGTTTAATTGCTTTTCTGCTGTCTTGCCACTTGTTTGCACGTTGTTCCCCGCGCGCATCCGCATTGTCTCAAGCTGACCGCCGTGTTCATTTGTTCACCTGTGCTCCACAGTGGCCCATCCGCCACGGCATTGTGGAAGATTGGGACCTCATGGAACGCTTCATGGAGCAAGTAATCTTCAAATACCTGCACGCAGAGCCAGAAGATCACTATTTCCTGCTGGTAAGGCTTCAGTGGGGCGAATTTGATGGAGGAAGAGAATGTGGGGGTGATGTGGCTGAAAGGATTGTGAAACTTTGCCTCATCCACTACCCACTTCCTCAGCTGGCTCGTATGCTTGTGGCCAGGCACTGTGGGTCTGCGTGGCCTGCTCCGATAGCGAGTTCCCTTGTCCAAAAAAGAAGAACTTCCTATTTCTCATTTGCGCTTCATGCTAAAAATACCAAAACACGGTGAAAAGCAGTTTGTGAGTTCATTTGGCATCGAAGAAATGGTTGCCTTTTCTGACTTGCTGCCACGTTTGGCTTTCAAAGTTGGCTTGTTCGATTATTATTGTTATTTTTCATACTTGTGTAAAATAAAATGCTCAAGGCCCATGGAGCATTCTCTTGTGGTCTGTTTCATGCTCCACAAATTTTTCAATACAGCATAACATTTGGAATCTGCTCTGCTTGCTGGCTGCTACGGTTTATTCTCAGATATATTTTGTACGTTTATGAATAGCATCGATGGACAGCAAAGGTTTTGCTTGCTCCCTTGACTGGCGGAGCCTCATCCGTAGCAGGTGTTATCGTTTGAAGGGCAGGTGTTTCGTTGTGCCTTCATGAGCAGCTTCCATATGCAGTCTTGGTGTATACGAGGCAGAGAAATGTTTTGGGTTTCTTGCTGTTTGGAATGTTGCATCGACACCAAAATTTTACCGATACGCCGATAACGGGTATTTTCATGCCAAGGTCGGCTGATTCGGATAATGGGCTGTTCGACTCGGAAGGGAGTCGCGGCTTCGCTTATCCCGGTACTCAAAATTTCGGAAGTGAAACGAAACCAGGAAATGTTGCAAAGTTTTTACCTTTGCACCTCTTACTTCACACCCTCTCAAATTTTGGTGAAAATCGTTTGAGTTCCTTCAACAAGCAAGAAACTCCTCCGTCGTCCACTATTGAGAATGATTGACGATCCGTCGCTATGATTTCGCCGATCCCATGGTGGATACGCTGGACTCTACGATCGTGCACGATCTGCGCTCTTCCAACACAAACTCTCCTTTTCTTCTTTGCTCCACATCTTTTGCTGACTCGCTGGATTTCTTTTGCTCCTTGTATTTCTTAACGTTTCACTTGTGTTTGTTTCTCAAATGAAGCACAAGGTTTGTTGTGTTGAAAGAGTTTGTTGTCTTTCTTCGACGTGAAATTGATTGTTGATAAACATTGAAAACGGCAAACCTACTAGTGTTTTCCCCTCACTTGAAGAGGTCCCAGATGATGACTGCTTCGTTTTCTTCATCTCGGTTCTTCCAGTCTCTAATGCGCATGCTGTGTTATCATCGGTTTCAAAATGTGGTGTCGTTACCAATTCCGATATTCTACAACCGAAGCAATTTTGGCTCGGTACCGATAGCCGATACGATTATAGGTGCAACGTTAGCTGTTTGTTCGGTCTTTTCTCGTTTCAGTTTTAGGAATCAATATTTTCTTCTTCTTGTTGTTGTTGTTAAACAACCACAATTTCTGTGTTCTTGTGGGTTGGCGAGGTAAAGCTTGGCCCAGGTCTTTCACGAACTGGTGGGCCAAGCCTGATGTTCAAATAAGATGAGGACAGGAATTTGTAATTTGGCTAGAGTCCTGGTGATAGTTAGGGTACTCTTCACAAAGGACACCATGGGAACTTTAACGTCCATCCGAGGGACGGCACACACTGCTGAATCGCCCTGCCTGTGAATGACAGTTTATAACTGGGTCAGGATTCAAACCCAGGCGAGACAGCTTTGAGGCGATTGTGTGTACGTGTCGGCCATCCTGACAGCCCAGGAATATAATCCTTCTCTCAATTTTTTTTTAACTCCGTGTGTGCAGACAGAGCCTCCGCTTAACACCCCGGAAAATAGAGAGTACACTGCAGAGATTATGTTTGAGTCTTTCAACATCCCAGGGCTTTATATTGCTGTGCAGGTGAGCAAACAACTTTATTTTTTTTTGATTTTCGATGTATGCATGTTTGGGTCCCAATTTAATTTCTGGTCTTTTGATTGTTGATTACCTCTGCCACCGAAGGTAGACTGAGGTTATGTTTTCACCTCTGTCTGTGTCTGTTTGTTTGTCTGTGAGCAGGATATCTCAAAAGTTGTTGATGGATTCGGACTAAATATGGTGGACAGGTTGGGTGTGTGACTAGGACGAATTGATTAGATTTTGGTGAAGATCTGGATCTGGATTGGAATACGAGAATTTTTAAAGTGGTTCTCCATCATTGATTGAGAAAGGGACCAAAACCGATATATATATATATATATATATATATATATATATATATATATATATATATATATATATATATATATATATATATATATATATATATATATATATATATATATATATATATATATATATATATATATATATATATATATATATACACATCACGATATCTCAAAACGTTGTGGATAGATTACCACAAAACTAGGTGGATGAGTTGGTAAGGTGACAAGAACAAGCCAATTAGATTGTGGTTCAGGTCCGGATCACGATCCTGCCTATCCGTGGGATACAAAACGTAAACTGTTCAGCCAAGCGGAGTTATGCACTTTACTGAATATCCATTCTAGTTACCCTCGTCAAAGGATTCGGACAGGGTATTTATTGCATTTGGATCCATTTGTTTGTTTGTTTGTCTGTCTGTTTCTTTGTCTTTTTGTTTCTTTATCCATCTGTCTGTCTCTGTCTGTTTCTTTGTCTGTCTGCCTGTCTGTCTGTTTGTTTGCTCACACAGAACTTTCGTGTTTTCCTCCGCAACCACTTGTCGGATTGAGATGAAATTTTCACCATTGCTGCGACTACTCATGTAGAATGTTTAAATGATAATTATGATATCATTGGTCACGTGGTGTGGTGGCCATATTGGGGAAAATGGAAAAACTTTGGACCTCTGTATCTCTGAAACCGCACCAAGGAAATAATTGAAACTTGGCACATAGCAAGCACTCCTCACGGAGAATCAGTGTAATTTTTATTTTATTTTAATGATGTCATGGGTGCGCTCGCTATAACGTCATAAATGCAGATGTAGAATGCCATATCCAATCGGATGAAAAGTTTTGAGGGTCATCTCGGGATAAAATGGTCCATAGAAAAAAAAATCATAACATCATCGGTCACGTGATTTGGCAGCCATATTGTTTAAAAAAAAAAACATTAAAAAATCTTCTCTGAAGTGGAGAAACTTCTCAAAGTGGTAAAAACAAAACAAAAATCAAAACGGATTGAGGCAAAACTTTACACGTATGACCGCCTGTCCATGAGGAACAAAAGGGTCACACATATGACATAAGTCACATGGTTTTAGCAGCCATATTGGATTTACTCTAAAACCTATACACCACTCAAAAGAAGTCCTGGTGAGGGTTTGCAATCTCTGCTCTTTTTCTTGTTAACCTCCGCCATCGAAGATGGACGGAGGTTACTGTTTTCACCCCTGTCTGTTTGTTTGTTTGTGAACAGTATTACGGAAAAACTCCTGGATGGATTTCGACGAAACTTGGTGGGGGGGTTAGGTATGGTCCAAGGATCATGCCATTAGATTTTGCACTTGGTCCAAAGTCCAATATGGCCGCTATGGCGGCCATTTTGAAAAAATATTTGAATTTTTGTTTTTGCATTTCTACAAGTTTTAAGTGATTTCCAACCAAAAAAAAATAATAATTTGTTCGAGAAAAAAAAATCGATTTTATTTGAAAAATATTTGAATTTTTTTGCATTTCTACATGTTTTAAGTGATTTCCAACCCCCCAAAAAAATTTGTTAGAGAAAAAAAAAAACAAATTTGCAACTTTTTTTTTTTCAAAAAAAAATTGATTTTTTTTTTTTCACATTTCTACATGCGCGTAAATCTAGTTTAGTTTATTCAATCGTGGTTCAGTAGAGTCTGATCCGTTTTGACCTACAATGAATAGGATATCAGGTTCACTTAAGTGACCCAGCAGTATTGGCGGCGGAGGTTTTGCACTCTCCCGAGTGCTCCCCCTCTAGTTAACCTCCGCCATCGAAGATGGACGGAGGTTACTGTTTTCACCCCAGTCTGTTTGTTTGTAAACAGTATTACGGAAAAACTCCTGGACGGCTTTCACCGAAACTTGGTGGGGGATTAGGTATGGTCCAAGGATCATGGCATTAGATTTTGGACTTGGTCCAAAGTCCAATATGGCCGCAATGGTGGCCATTTTGAAAAAATATTTGAAATTTTGTTTTTGCATTTCTACATGTTTTAAGTGATTTCCAACAAAAAAAAACAATTGTTAGAGAAAAAAAAACAAAATTTCGCAACTTTTTTTTCAACAAAATTTCGAATTTTTTTTTGCATTTCTACATGTTATAAGTGATTTCCAACAAAAAAATCATTTGTTAGAGAAAAAAAAACAATTTTGCAACTTTTTTTCAACAAAATTTCGAATTTTTTTTGCATTTCTACATGTTATAAGTGATTTCCAACAAAAAACATGCCAAGATTGTAATTGCAGCTGATTTTGGAACTTCAGGTGGATATACCCACGTAAAATCAATTTATCTCTCAAGGAATCGAGTTATGACGAATGAATCGAGTATGTAAAAGTTAAAAGGGAAAGTTGCAAACTATAGCTCTGTGAGCACTGTTGACGTCAAATTGAATGAATAGGATATCAGGTTCACTTGAGTGACCTAGCAGTATTGGCGGCGGAGGTTTTGCACTCTACCGAGTGCTCCACCTCGAGTTTATATTGTTTTGTCTCTGTACCTCTGCTTCCCACCCTGTCCTTGATGTTTAATCTTCACATTTGGAGTGCAATTTTAGACTTTTTATTTTTGTACATAAGGTCTAGGTTCTTGGAAGGGCTAAGTGACAGAGGAGAAAAGGCAATACACAGACAGTAGGACAAGGTGATTAAATAATTAGGAAGTGGACAGATTAGAGGGAAGTGATCAGCAACCTCCAAGTAGAGGAGGAGCATTTACAAGATACCAGAGATCAATATGGAGGATGACTTGAGGTTGGTGTGTTGCCAACGTGAAGGTGTAGAGGGAAGTGTGGGATTGAATAAACCGAGTAAGGCTCTTACACAAGCAGGAGAAATGAGGAGGAGCAAAGGAGTGGAAATGAGTTGTGAGCCTGAATTTTCGGAGTTTCACGGAGTGTGATTTCTGAAAGAATGCTTATTACATGGAGGAACGGAGAGATGATTTATTGGAGGGAGCAAGACTCGACCAAGAGGTGATAGAAAACGAAAAGGCCACCAACCTGTCTGCGATGAATGAAAAGCAGCAGGTCATCTGCTTCTGTTTATATGGGAGATACCAATGATGTCGAGACCTTTGGATTCCACAGCATCTCGTGGGGTGGGAAGTGGTATCACCAGACATGATGATGATGATGATATTAATATGAGATCCTTCCAGGGAAGAGGAGAGGGGAACATACAACAGTAGAGATGAGCGACAGATAGAGAGAGACTTGGAGAAAATGAGGGGAGGATACACTGAGTGGATGAAATGTATTTCGTCACAAACTCTCAGGAATGAAGAACTTGACTTTGGAAAGAGGAGGCCTTGGAGGGTGTTGTGGGAGGGAGGGGGTGGAGGTGTTGAGGGTTGAAAAGATCATGATTTTGGATGGGGAATGGTCTGAGATTGTGGTGAACGTCTTTGAGACATGGAGGGAAGAATGAGATTGAAGAGAATGTGAATATTGGTTCCACTGGCAGGGAATATAGAGGAACGAATGAGTGGAAGTGAGCAGTGATTCTGGATTTTTGTACCTGCACCAGAAAGAGGCTATTGCACCCTTCAGAAACCTGGGGGGTGGAGAGGGGTGGAGCACGGAAAGAGCAGAGGGTGCAAGACCAGAAAGGAGGCGAGAGAAGACAGACAAACCACTGGCTTGTCTGTGATGTTAAAGTTAATTGCAAATGTCATTTATTTCCGCAAACTGATTTTTTTTTTTTTTTTGTGATGGATCATCATTGCCGAATTGCACTATAGAACATTATCAAAACAAGTAGAGGTACATTCAAAGTAAACCACCCCATGCCAAATCATAAAAAAAAAATCCTCCAACATGTGACGTCGCCAGGTGCCCAGCAATTCAGCCTTGCAGCACAGAATCGGAATTGGGAGGGAGCGGTGTACAATAATTGATTGATTCATTGCATAATTACAATTAATAATAATCGTAAAATAATTAATTTCTCAATCAATAACTGAATAGCATACCTAAACCACCACTGTTTCATCCGAATCTGTAACTTTTTTGAAAATTAAGTAATTAATTGAAAAATGAATAATTAAGTGAATAATCAATAAATCAAAAATACCTTTTATAGCCAAATCACTTGGTCACCGTCATATCCAAATATCAGCTTCCGAGCTCAAAATATTCCTGAGATATTGCCCAGATGAGAAATAAAATAAAGAAGTAATTAATAAATCGATAATAATTAAGTAATTAATTGATTGATTGATTTAAAAAAAAATAGAGTTTTTGCCAAAGCAGATTCTCACTCTTGTTCCCAAATTTCAGCTTCCGAGCTCAAATGATGGCTGAGATATCGCTCAGACAAGCAAACAAACAAAATGGAGTAAAAACTGAGTACTCCCTTCCTTCAGCGCCTGGCGATGATGTCATGCATCGCCTCTGTAGAATTGGGAAGGGAGTACAACGGAATCTTGAGGCTCTGAACTTGAGTAAAGTATTTCTGCTTTCAAATTCCGAACCAATTTTTAATCGAGAGATTTAAATGAGATTCCAATGACAAGATAGGTGATGCTAGTATGCATTGACTTGATTAACTTCTACTAGCTGTCAGGGTCACTGGTATACAAGGCAAGCAAGCAAGCATATGGTGCTGTCATGCATGTCTTTGCCTTCGTATGTGTCATTAATTTATTGAGCATTCTTCCATTCAGTGATTACAATCTCAGTGAATCCAGTAGGACAGCAGCTTCGATAGGTTAGTTGATCTCTTTCCAATCTTGTATCTCGATTGATTGACTGCATTGGATTTGGTGATGCCAGTTTTGGAGGTATAAATAATTAAATCTGATGTGAGCGTCAGCTGCATGCTGCTCTGTTTTCCCCAGGCGGTGCTTGCCCTGGCAGCTTCGTGGACATCACGGCAGGTCGGGGAGCGAACCCTGACCGGTACGGTGATAGACAGCGGGGATGGAGTTACGCACGTCATCCCTGTGGTGGGTGAGGCATTGCAGTAGAAACAGGAAACGGAGATTTCTCACCATTTTCTGCCGCTTCTTTAGCATTGCTAGGCATGTTCTATTGCCGTGAAAATGTCATGCACCTCTTGATAAATTGACAGGTACCCAAGCCTCACTTGCTTTCACCTTCTGTTGGCAAAAAGTCTCGAATGGGTGGAGCACCAAATTCGTACAACATGTGGGTTTAGCTGAACAAACAACTGTGACGAAGGCTTTATTTCTTTACTTTTATTCCATTATGTCATTGATTTTTTTTTTTTTTCCTTTGGTTGCTCATAAAATTTCACCACTCCCCAACATTAAATGAGTGTTAAAAATTTGACTGTGTGATCCAATGCGCCCCTTCCCCCCCCCCTCCCCCACTCACCGCTTGGTTAGCCATGAAATACAGTGACTGGTGGTACCAGTGGGAGCTTAGTTGTTGCGACAGTATCAGCAGAAAACGTTTGTTTCCCCTTCTATGGAAAGGCACTTCCTTATCATGCCAAACGATCTGTTTAATCACTGCAACTGTGCTAAATTACATTTTGCTGAAAACCATGAAGGAAGTACAAATGCTGATTTGACAAAGCACGAGGAATATGATCCAAAGCTGCTGTGGTGCCAAAATATTGCAAGTCGAAGTTCATCCCACGTCGCCATTTTCAAAGCTAGACCTTTCTTAATTTGTAGAATCCAAAGAATGAACAAACTCGAAAATGATATTTAATTTGTGCATCATGTCCATGATGGTGTAGTTTACTCTGGATATGGCATACGTTTGGTGGTGGTGATGCTGAGAATGCATTTGAATGTGATGTTGCAGGCGGAGGGCTACGTCATTGGAAGCTGCATCAAGCACATCCCAATCGCGGGTAGGGACATCACGTATTTCATCCAGCAGCTTTTACGTGAGCGTGAAGTCGGAATCCCGCCGGAGCAATCCCTCGAGACGGCCAAAGCCATCAAGGTTGAAAATAAATAATTTGAATATAACGGGCCTGCTTGGACGACGTGGCATTTCCCTCATGTCAATAAGCTCCTTTTAAATTTGATTTCCTTTCTTTCCAGGAGCGTTACTCGTACATCTGCCCTGACATTGTGAAGGAGTTTAGCAAGTTCGACACTGACCCTGGGAAGTGGATAAAGCAACACACGGGTGTAAATGCCATCACAAAGAAAGAATTTGTCATCGATGTTGGTTATGAGCGCTTCCTCGGACCAGAAATCTTCTTCCACCCTGAGGTTGGTACTTCATTCATTTAACTTATTTGCTCACAAGATCAAGGCATGGTCAATGGGGGTGTGAACTGACAGTGGGGTAACAGTTGGACACAATAAGGGAATGAACAAACAGGAAACGGAAGAGAGAGGAGAGGATGGGAGGGGACACAGTAACCTGCAGGTAAGAGGGTTTGGCTAGGTAGGGTCAATGGGGTTTAAAGGAGATTGTGGGACCTTCCTGTCACACTTCCAAAAATGTTTATTTTCATTTTTAACAAAGACATTATTTTCGGATTGTCCGTCGGTCCATGATCAATTTTTGTTACCATGATAACTTGTGTACCACTGTTCAAAGTGATTTTGACCAAACTTGTTACAAAGATGTATTATGATGAACTGATTAGATTTTGGGTTCAAAGGGTCAAAGACCATGTGACCTTTCAATTGAAAGCAGCAGATGTTAGTTACCACTCAAGGATAACTTGAGAACCGCTAAAGGGATTTTGACCAAACCTCATACAGGTATGCACAACAATGCAAAGATTAACTGATACAATTTTGGGGTTAGAGGGTCAAAGGTTATGTGACCTTAAGCTGAAAGTAGCAGTTTTGCGTGATCGATAACTTGAGAACCATTGAAGGTATTTTGACTAAAGATGGCATAACTATGGATTGTAACACAAAGGTCAACTGATTAACCCTTTGAGCCCCAGCGACCGTTTTACCAGCCACTATTCAAACCTCCATCTTCCTGAGCGGCCAGATTTTTCTCCAAGGAGCTCAGGGTTCAGTGGGTTACGTTTTGGGTTCAAAAGCTCAAGTGCCCTTTACCCTCACCGGAGAGGGTATGGCATTTGAGTCTGTCTGTTTGCTTATTGATCCGCACAGTATTTTAGCGTTTTTTTTCTCCACAACCGCTTGTTAGATTGACACAAAATTTTCACCAAAGGAGCGACTACTCAAAGAGAATGTTTCATTGATAATTATGACGTCATAGGTCATGTGGTGTTAGCCATGTTGGAAAAAAGGAAAAACTTTGGACCTCTCTGAAACTGCACCAAAGAAAAAATTGAAACTTGGGAAATGTTTTTGTTTTTATTTTTATTTATATTTATTTTAATGTCTTAGGTGCCTTTGCTATGATGTCATAATTGCATACGTAGACCGCTACATCCGATCAGTATGATAAATTGGTCCACAGAAAAAAATTGATGATGTCATCGGTCACGTGCTTCGGCAGCCATATTGTTTATTTATTTATTCATTTATCTAAACCTTCAAAAATCGGATCACCCTGCACTACTTGTGTTTATTTTCAATCAAAGCAAGCAATGTGTGATCTGATCAGGGATTGTTTGCACATATCGAAGGGGAGATCGATTTACAATTGATAGTTTAATAAAAGATGCATGGAGGGGTGGAGATAAGGAAAGAGGAGAGGCCTGAATGGGCCATGGTGACGGTGTTGTTCAGGGGTGAAATGCCTTTATTGTGAAGGTAGTCAGGACTCCCTTATTGAAACTTTCCGATTCTCTGGGAAACAATAATAAAGGTTTTCCTCCCTGTTCATTAGAGCAGACGGAGTGCGTGTTAAGAGAGGCACATTGATGGTGTTAAAGCTCGATGAACACACAATGGACATGCTAAATGGACTCTACTTCTATGGAGCAGAGTTCGTCAATGATTGACATTTGCAACCACATCCTGGAGAGAGGGGGATGGGTTTCCCCTCAGGTCCATTCACCATTTGTTACCGTACTTCCCTTGATATTTCCATGCTGAAAGAGACACAGAGATCGTACAAATTCCTTTTGACGACATAGTATTGGATCGGTGGTAAGGATGAAGGTTGCTTCCAACATACGTAAATGAAACGAGCTCTGACCCGGCTCAATATCCTGAACATATCTGCATTGTACTGGTCTGCACAGATAGGGTTGGCAACCAGGTGCTGTGCAATGGCAGATGAAGCAGGTACAGTGGCCGGTGGTTGCTGGATATTTCTACATGCATGTAGGAGAAACCCATCCTCCCTCTCTCCACGATGTGGTTGCAAACGTCAATCATCGACGAACTCTGCTCCAGCCAGTGGGAGCTCGAGGTGAAGATGATGAGCCGACCAATGGGCGTTCGGATTAACAGTGACGTCATTACGGTTGAACTAATCAGCGTCAACCTTATGGAGACCTGCGTATAAAGCACACGGATTCACTTCCTTCTTCACTTGCTGCGATTTTTACCCTGAAGAGTGCAGCATGAAAAACTTCGGTCACTATTATGTCCTGTTTGTTTGTATCCATATTGAATTCTGTTTATTGAGTTAGAGTTGCCAGCATGATACGTTTTGAGGAAATTTAATTTTTTTTTTTTAATTACATAATATGTAGATGGCTCAAAGTATCGATTGAAAAGGGGTTGCTATACTATGTTTTATTCTGAGCATGTTGGGAGGTTTAACTGTGGTGGAATTGCTGATTTAAATAATTTCTAACGTGTTTAAGAGCCACGTAACTAAGTAGAGAGTTTTAAAAAGGTAAGAGTGTGGAAGGGGGAAGAATTAAGGAGGATCTGTTGCAGTGTGAGAGCAGGGATTCTTCTTTTTGCTCACCGTTAAATACAAAATGATGTTTGTTGCATTTTTCGGCTCAATTTGGTGTCCCTTATTTTATCCCCCACCCTCCAGTTCTGCAACCCAGACTTCACCCAGCCCATATCGGAAGTTGTGGACGATGTCATCCAGAATTGTCCAATTGATGTCCGACGCCCATTGTACAAGGTATGTTGAGAGACCTGGATGGAGTACCTTGCATTTGATCTTGCTGACAAAGGTAACAAGCTGCTCGTGAATCTGTGATTTGGAGATGGTGGAATTTCCGAAAAAGCTTCTATTTAAATTTCTTCGTGAAGAGGGAAATCTGAAGCGGCTAAATTGATGCACCTCGCCCCCACCCCCCAGCACCCTCACATTTTTCTTTAAAAACTGCATTGTGGATTGAGTACCTCACAAGGCAGCACCTCCCCCATTTGATCTTTCATCATCCCCACACCACTTCTTTCTCTTTCTTTTCTTTCTTTCAGTGCCTTGTATCCATCGGCAAAAGACACTATATAAATAAAATCATCATATTGTTGTGGAGCCGGGTGTCAGCGGCAAGCATGACCGCTAGGTGGAGCAGTAGAGTCGGCTCCCCCGAACACCCGGAATCTAGATCGTGCTCCTCGGAGAACTCCGAAAGGCACGGGTCCTTTACAGGACCGTGAATCGCCAATAATTCGGCCGCGTGGAATAGGGTCGATTGCCAATCTCAATTTATCTAAGTATCCACGTGGCAAAGCTACCGGGGAATTCACATCCTTGGCAAGCCTCGAGCGGAACGAGCCGTTATCGTGCCCGAACCGTGCATAACCCGAGCGGATGGTTACCAAGACCCGTCGGTCCAAATGCACAATTTACCATTTCCCAATTTCCCAACACTCACCATGCTAAGCCAAAGAAAGAAACACAGAAACGAGATGGAACATTTAACAAAAGGGATATTTATTTCCAATAATAATTGGCAAAAACCGGGAAGGGAGACAAAGAGCAGATTGCAACCGAATATGAAATGTAAATAATGTACAAGCAAAAGCACTTAACAATTCTACTTGACAAGACAAGCACGCACACAGATACACACCCAAAGAAATGGACCCCGTAGGGTCTTTGTTGAAGGTTCCCAGCTCGAGGGAAGATGAGCTGGAAACCAGAGCTATCTTGGACCTGTCCACCTCTTGTGGTCTTCGACGTCTGGGACCGGCGGGACTCGAACCTGCAACCGCGATGCTACTCCAAGTACCCGGGACGGAGGATGAAGGGCGGACACCAACCAGCGCGGACGAGGCAGCGAGCGCCAGCAGGCAAGGCGGGGCGATCCGGCAGACCAAAACAAACTCTCCACCAGTCGGATCGTGCCGAACAGTTATTCACTCCTTCTCCAGAGGGGAGGAGCCGCCTCCTCCGACCTGCTCTCCCTCACTGGACTGTTTTGGCACGCAAATGCGCTTGTCGCCCCCATGATAGGCCAAGAGAGGTGCCAAGTCCGCTGATTGGACCGGGGGGGGGGGGTGGGCGTCACGGTGGACCGCCCCTCAAACAGGAAGAGGAGTAACATTGTTCTGCGTTGGCTCTCATTGGCCGACCGACGGCAAACTCGCTCGCATCTCTCTGATTGGTCGAGAGAGACGCCAAATCCTTCTTGAACTCCACCCACCGTGAGCGTTCTGGCTTCAGGATGGAGCGAAGGTGTTGTTGTAGTTTTAAGTGATGTAAAAATGTAAAAGAAAACCCTGACTATCAAAATAACTCCGCAGCGCACGAACATTTAATTCCCATTAGACACAGGGGATGGATTCTAACGAGAAACACATACTTACCGATATAACTGATCTATAGGGACTCTGGCTGTTGTGTGCAGTAAGCTTTCAAATTTGTAACAATATATATACAGGATGTCCCAAAAGTCTGGATCCATAGGCAAAAATTTATTTCAAAGTTTTATTACAGTATATGCTCAAATTGACGACCTTTGACTTCGCGACACTTGTTTATACGCTGAATACAAGAACGTTGAACATTTCTGAACCTAAAACGTTTGAACACTTTAACAGTGGTATGTGCTATTGAATGCTTATCAAGATGCTTTCTATTGAATTTAGCAGCAACTCCTCCATGTGAGGAATCCTGTCTTGCGTACATGAGAATGAGTTCAATTTGATCTTCTATTGTTAGTTTCTAAGCCATCTTGGATCTGAAATAAAAATAAAAATATCAAATTGTATATTAGGAAAATGCCTGTGCATCCAGATTTTTGGGACACCCTGTGTGTGTGTGTGTATATGTATGTATATATGTATATATATATATATATATATATATATATATATATATATATATATATATATTGTTACGTTTGAGGGGGGGGGTATGCATTCAAAGGGTAATTAGGATGTTTAATTAGGTATGCCATGCTGTTCGAGTTTACCAGGATCTCGATGTAATAAGTAGCAATTCAGTGGTGATAAGTTGTCTAGTAAATGTTCATTTCTTCAAGGGGGGAAATTATAATTGTCACGTAATTAGATAGGGACACGGGATAGGGTAAGTGTGTCTGCGTAAACCCCTTTTGGTATTCTCTGGAGACTGGCCGTGACGTCACAGGACAGTGCAGCGGATGGCTCCGCCCCGTGATCACGATTGGCAGAAGGCGACAGCGGTGGGCCAATAAACAGCTCGATTGGAAGTGACGAGGACAGGAGGATAAAAAGGTTCTGTTGGGGGTCGAAAAGGGAGAGGAAGAAGATCGGGACAAAAACGATCGTGTTTTTTTGGTGTGGAGGCTGTTGCGCGGAGAGCGTCCTTGTTGTTGTCCTGATTCGATCGTGTTCTTGATCGTCTCTTGGAGCCTTGCTGAGCCTCGTGCCTCACCTTGGTTGGCTCCGGGGTTCTGCTGACTCGGAGTACGGAGTCGAACGGCGGGCGGACCTGCCTCCCTCTCCTGCTCGCAACTTGGCGCCAGAACTGGTTCCCTGGCGGCTGTGAGCGGACTTGGGCCAAGACCAGGAGGTCGACAGCACCACGGTTTCTCCTGCCCCCCTGACGAGAGCAAGGCCAGCTCGTCCGACGCCGATCCAGGGACAGTTGCGTCATAACCACGGTCCAGCCTGACCACTAGAAATAGCTACGTTTGTGTGTGTGTGTGTGTGTGTGTGTGTGTGTGTGTGTGTGTGTGTGTGTGTGTGTGTGTGTGTGTGTGTGTGTGTGTGTGTGTGTGTGTGTGTGTGTGTGTGTGTGTGTGTGTGTGTGTGTGTGTGTGTGTGTGCGCTTGGCGCCTTAGAGGGTCTGAGATCTGTATATTCATTGGAATTGTCTGTGTTTTTCCCCACGCCCGATCCCACACCATCCCGTCGAATCGCCCCGGATCCCTCTTCTTGCCGAGTCTTGTTATTTCTGGTCAATAATAAAAACGAATAAACATCATCAACTCAGTGAAAAGTGACTCGTGCCACCTTCCTCGTCCCGTTTGCGGTAGAGCGATTAGAACCGCCATGTTTGGGTTATAAACAAATAAACCGCCTCCATCGTTTCGGCTCATTCTACGTTGGCGGGACTGTTCAAGTCCCGTGGACGTCACTATATATATATATATATATATATATATATATATATATATATATATATATATATATATATATATATATATATATATATATATATATATATATATATATATATATATGCCAAGTTTCTCTGTCTGTAACTCTATTTCCTTTGCCACCGGAGGTGGATGGCGGTTGTTTTCGTATCTGTCTGTTTGTTTGTCTGTGAGCAGCATGTCTCAAAAAGTTATGGACTGACTTGGATGAAACTTGGTGGACAGGTTGGGTGTGTGACGAGGACGAATAGTTTCGATTTTGGTGAAGATCTGAATCCAGTTCCAGATGTTTTAATTTTTAACTGATTCTTCACCATTGAGAGACTAAGCCAAATTCGATATATAGCATGATATTTTTGAAAAATTTGGACCGGTTTTGACAAAACTATGTAGATGAGTTGGTTAGGTGTCAAGAACAAGCTGATTATATTTTGTTGAGGTCTCGATCGAGATCCAGCCTATTGGTGGGATACAAAGCGTAAACTGGTCAGCCTGGCGGAGGTATGCACTGTACCGAGTGCCGTTGTAGTTCTAAAGAGTTTCTGTTGTCATACAATAATACAAATGGTACTGTTGAAAGCTGATAATCCATTTACGTAGTTGGAAATCTGATAATCCATTTACTTGTAATAAAAATGGGTTGGTTTAACCACATTTATTGGCCTGTTTCCATGTTAGAGGAAGAAGAATTGGGATCTCGAGCTTTAATGTAGTAGGTCCAACGGTAACATTTATTATTCTACCAAAGCAGGAACCCTGTAAAAGGACACGGGAGGTGCACACAAGGATATGTAGCAATATAAAAGTACATGGAAGCAGCACACGAACAACACGAGCAACTATGTGTTATAAATGATCCTTTTCCACGTGTTTTACTTCATTTTACATCCTCATTGACACTTACAGATAGACATGCAATGTGTTTGTTAAGTACAACATGCTGTCTTTTGATAAAAAAAAAACCATCAGTGAAGCGACGGTGAAGCCACTGTCACACCTTGACGATTTAGCCAGCGTATGCCGATTTATGAAAAATTTGTCTAAAATGCTGGCACACGTCGAATACGTTATGGATACGTTTTGTATACGTTAACACCACGCTGACAAACACTACCATGCGTCGTAGTACGCTGGCTTTAAACGTTGTACTTTTGGGTTGTCCTCAAATTTTTGCATGCTTGAAATTTTACGACGTATGCCGGCGTTTGACTCGCACGTTCCGCTACGCTGGCCATAAGTTGTAGGCACGTTATGCGATCGTTGACACACATCGACACACGTTACTTGTAAGTTACTCATAAGTCGAAACACGTCGAGGTAATGTTTAGCGTCCCCGAAACTTATTTCTAACCTATGAGTAACGTTTTGTAAGCATGCTACACGAACATTGTTCACACTTCACAACACGTTACTTGAAAGTTCCTCATACGTCGAAACACGTCAAAGTAATGTTTAGGCTACCTGTGACTTATTTATAACCTATGAGTAAAGTGCTTGGGAATTATTTGTAAAGCATGTCCTACGCACAAATACGTATGTAGACGTATTTGACGTCTTCAGGACGACCACAGAACTTGCTGAACGCGTTTCTAACTTACAGATACCGTATAATGGCGTATTGGCAGCGATTAGGGGAATTGGTATATAAAAAGGGGCTTCGCAGGAGGAATCAGTCTTTTTTTTAGACTCGTGGTGAGTGCATGTCCATGTCATTCCGAGAGATGGAGGATACGGCAATGCTGAGACGACAATACCTACCTGTCCGCGAACATCAGCATGACCTCATAGAGTTGACACTGCACCAGTTGCATGCCAATAGAGCCGGGAGAAGAAGACGTGAACGGAGGAGAAGCAACTGGGTCAGACCATGGATCGGGAGGTGACGCCATTACGGCATATATGACCAGCTCATGGTGGAACTCCGGAACGAGGACCATGCATCCTTCATCAACTTCCTGCGAATGCCCCCAGCGATGTTCGACGAGCTGCTAACCAGAGTGGGTCCAAGGATAACCAAGCAGTACACCTTCTACAGGGATCCACTTGAGCCTGGCATGAGGCTGGCACTGAGCCTGCTGCTGTTGGTGCCGTGACTGCAGTGCTGTGGAAGCGATTTAACTTGTTCAATGAAAACGATTTCAATTGCCGAGCACCAGCGTCCAAAAACAATAGGCGAGTGACAGCCATTTATTAAAAGTGAAGTTGCAGCCTCTGAATAGAAAACCTCACGTAATCGTCGACGATACGCTGCCACGCTATGCATACGTTAGACCATCGTTGGGCATCGGTTGTGGACGCCTGCAACACGTTAACCAATCGTTGGTATAACTTATCTATAAGTTATCGAAGCGTTCTGTGTTCATTATTAGTACATTATGCATTTGTCCAAGTCGTTTTGAATACTTTAAAAACTGAAACAAAAAAAATAGTTCATCGTGGGAATGAGAAAAAAAAATTAGCCGAAAAGAACATCGAACAATGGTGCAAAGTAGTCTCCTATTCGTGGACGCAACGAGGATCCATCATCACCCACACACTCCCCATCATGCTCACCTACTACTACTACTACTACTGACATGCTCACCTAATACTACTACTACTACTACTACTACTGACATTGACATCGACTCAACATGGATTCTGGAACACTGACGGGTTCCTCTTGTGAAGCCCATTTGTATATACCAATTCCCCTAGACGCTGCCAAATCGCCATTATACGGTAGATGTAAGTTAGAAACACATTCAATAAGTTCTGTGGTCGTCCGGAAGACGTCAATCAAATTCGTCAACATAAGACAATGTGCGTTTGAGATACGTTACACATAGGTTCAAAGCACGCTACTCATAGGTTAGAAATAATTTTTGGGTACGCTAAACATTACCTCGACGTGTTTCGACTTACGAGTAACTTACAAGTAACGTGTGACAACGATCGCGGAGCGTGCTGAGAACTTATGCTGGCGTATGCAGAACTTGTGAGCCGTACGTCATAAAATTTTGAGCATGCTTGAAATTTCACGACGTACTAGACGTACCACGCAATATGACAGCATACTTCATTGCTTTTCAGCGTGCTCCTTACGTATACACAACTTACCCATACCGTATTCGACGTGTGCCAGCGTTTTAGACACATTTTTCATAGGTCAGCATACGCTGGATAAATCGTCAAGGTGTGACTGCGATGTTGACACTTCTAATTTTCAGGTGGTTTCGATTTAAATCGGCGTGCGGCAGATTTTTAACAGGCTACGCCACGAGTTCGTCGGCGATACGTGCAGCGCGCTATGCCTAAGTTAAACTATCGTTGGGCATACGTTGTGAACGCCGACAACAGGCTAAGCATTCGTTGGTATAAGTTATCTATAAGACAACGAAACGTTCTGTGCCTGTTACTAATATGTTATGCATACGACCAACACGTTATGAATACGACCAAAACTTCAGCGTACAGGGTTTTACATACATTTTTATACGTTGCCATTGCTGGCTAAAACGTCAAGGTGTGACAGCACCTTTAGGCACGCCGAGTTATTACTAGATGAAGGGCCTGTCTATGCTGGGCATTAAACACACTTCAGTACTGTTCTTCTCAAACAGCTCGTATAACCATGTTCTGTGATAGTTGCATTATTTCATTAGTTTCGAATTAAATTATTTTGTGTGCATATTTATCTCCACAATTTAATTCTGGCTTGTTTCCCATCCACTTCTGTGCTAGCAGACACACCATCAGGGGGAGCTATTTTGGCTACATTCATGTATACAAACATACGTGATGGTTGCCTTGTAGTAAAATTATTATCTATATATTAATACTGAAGGACCAATTTTGTGCTCCTCCAAGCGGTCGCGTCACGTTTTTCTCGGTACAGTGACCTGGACTGAAAGAAACTTCATACCTGTAAGAGTGCATCGCACATAGTGGCAATAGTCAACCTTCAACTCTGAAGCAGAATAAACACTTTTCGTTGAGACGGGGGCGAGGAGTGAAGAGGCGGGGGCGGGGCTTGAAGAGACGGGGCCGGGGGGAGTGAAGAGGCGGGAGGCAAGGTAAGCAAATTTTTGGGCGGGGGTAAGCAAATTGAAAGTGGGAGACGGGGGGGATGGGGCAGGGGCGGGGGATGAGTGGGCGGGGGCTGGGATGAATATAGCGGGGTTGAGTGTGAGGGGGTGGACAGGGGGCGGGGGCCCGGGGGCAAGTGGGGCGGGGAATCAAGAGACGGGGGGAGGGGGAGTGAAGAGGCGGGGACGGACCGGGGTATTTAAATTTTTTGTGGGGGTAAGCAAATTGAAGGCGGGGGGCGTGGGGGGATGGGGCTGGGGCGGGGGATGAGTAGGTGGGGGCAAGCACGCCCTGTCCAGTCCATGTCCCTCGAGTGTGGGTGAGCTGGTGAGGGTGGTTGAATTAACGGAATCCGTCTGTGACGGGGTTTCGGCTAGTTATTATTATTACGCCACGCACGCAAAGCAAAAAGTGGGGTTAAGCAATTGGTTTACGTCTGTCAGTCACTCCGTCTTTCTGTCTGTCCTTCTGTGTACAAATGTCAGTTAATGATGGAGAAATAACTTGATGTTATATTTTGAACACAAATCGGAAAACGAGCCTGAAGTTTAGCACTACTTTGGCCCTGAATTTGGCCTGAGCACACATGCGCAAAGAGAAGTGAGATATGCTTGTACTCTGTCTGCCTGTCTGGCATTGAAACAAAATTGAAAATAATTCCAAACAGGAAAATTACTGTTTATGGACGACATAAAGGACAAATAACAGGCCTGAATAATTATAACGTGTTGATTAAGTTGGTGTAAAAGACTGCATTGGAAAAGTTGCAGAAATTTAATAATTTTTTTAACTACCTTTAAAATCTTTTATTTCAATTGAATTATATATTTGAACACTGCAAAACACAAATCACCTTTTTGGCACTTTCAAAACCCTTCCATTTCGAGTTCTGGTTTCAGGTCAGGTCAGATTAAATCTGTGACTTGTTACAGGTATCATGGTTAAGGCGCTGTCACACCTTGACGATTTAGCCAGTGAATGCCGACTTATGAAAAATTTGTCGAAGACGTTATGGGTTAGTTTTGATAACATTTAGAGCACGCTGAAAAACACTGCCATACGTCGTAGTACGCTGGCTTTCATCGTTGTACTTTGCGGTTGTCCTCAAATTTTAGCATGCTTGAAATTTTACGACATATGCCGGCGTATGACTCACACGTTCCACTACGCTGGCCATAAGTTGTAGGCACGTTATGCGATCGTTGACACACGTTACTTGTAAGTTACTCATAAGTTGAAACACGTCGAGGTAATGCTTAGCGTACCCAAAACTTATTTCTAACCTATGAGTAACGTGCTTTGAACCTATGTGTAACATACCTCCAACGCATATTGACGTATGTCGACGTATTTGATTGACGTCTTCCGGATGACCACAGAACTTACTGAAAAAAAATAAAAAAAACAACAACAATAACTTCCGATATTTTGCACGTGCCGTTACGTCACGTCTGATTGCTTCTTCAGTTTGCTCATGTCTTATTCTTAGTTCCTCCTCTGAATATTTTCTGTTTGAGGATATTGTCACGTCGAAACTTAAAAGCAAATGTCCGAATATATTGTTGCGAATTCGCGCCCGCCGGCGTGCGGACGGCCAAGTGACTCGAATCGTGGCACGTCGCCCACCGGACGGACAATTCAGTCGTGACCCTCTCGGACCAACGCGGGAGCTAGTCACGGGTGGGGGGTTAACCTCACCACGATTGTGCCAATTGCCCACCCACGCAGGATAGGGTCGCTCGCCAAATTCGATCTACCTAAGTACCTGCGCGAATGGTCGACCGGGCGATCGCACCTCGCCGCAAGTCGACTCCGGACACGGGCCGCTTGGGCGGCCCGTTCCGTGCTATCGCGATAACCGAGCGGTGTTATCGCCGACCTGGACGGTTCATATTAATTAC
This sequence comes from Eptatretus burgeri, assembly GCF_056783735.1. Classification (NCBI taxonomy): domain Eukaryota; kingdom Metazoa; phylum Chordata; class Myxini; order Myxiniformes; family Myxinidae; genus Eptatretus; species Eptatretus burgeri. The sequence goes on along the minus strand of NC_140964.1, from coordinate 62,736,684 downwards.
CGGGTGTATTAAGCCCACTACGAACCCTTTACGTGAAGCAGGATGGAGGGTCAATAAAGAAAAGACGAAGCGAAACGGGAAAACAGTTCACACAATGCACATTTATTACGCGACACACGGAAAGCACACATATACAGCCAAACAGTCAAAATGCACATATAGCAGTTAAAACAAAAGAAACAATGACGCAGAGTTACTACCGAATACGCGTACACACGGCAACACTTATACAGTTCTACTTTACAGACGGCGCCAACACACATTTACTCAAAAACAAAGGAAAGAAGCCACCCTCATAGACAAGGGGGCAAACAGGCCTGGAAGCCAATATGTGCGCGTGACCTGGAGGAGCGGCCAGGTCCGTGAGATTGGGGGGGGGGGGTCCTACCCGCGTCCTCGTGACGCGTTGGCGGACGAGCCGCAGATGTGGCCGCGTGGCTGTGCCCCGACTCCGTGCTCCTTGGCGGGTTTCGTTGGCACGACGTTTGGAGTGGGGTGGGAACGGGGCCCCCTTTTTGCACTATCTCAGCGTGGGGGAAAGGGGGAATTGTTGATGCCCTGGCCGAGGAGAATGGCTGGCTGGCTTGGGTCCCGCGACGAGCGATCTCACACTGTGACCTCGTCACCGACCGCCGTCCTTCTCGCCTCGGACCCGAGCTCCTTTGCCTCTTCCCGCAACTCTCCTCAGCCGACTGCAGAACCCAACTCGCTGCCACACCGATGACTCGACTCACTCTTCCTTGCCGACACACACTGCTACTGCCACACTCTGCCACGATTCACCTTGCGCTCGCCGTTTTATAGGCCGGCAGGAGAAAACAATATGCAAATATCCGGATCAGGATGACCTCAGGGGCGGAGCCACGCTCGCCAATTGGACGGAGGAAAAGTGGGCGTGAACCTCCCTTGATCCTAGAATTTGCATATATCGATTTCACACCAACGTGCCTGGAGGTGGGGCCAAGTCGCTCTGCGCTTGCTAATTGGACGGATCAGAAGTGGGCGTTTAGCGTTCTTGATCCGAATTCTCCCTCGGAAAGGCCGCTATTTGCGCTCGCGGCTCGGTGCGTATCGCTGAACGAGCCCAAGACAGCCCAACGCTCAGTGTTTACAGGTGGTGCGGGAATGTCCGTAGAAGGAGAGAAGTGAGGGTGGTGGAGGGTTTATCGGTGGTGATTTGATTGTTATGGTGCCGTTTGGGAACGACTGTGATGCGATGTTTGCGGGATTGAGTTGTGAAGGTAAAGGTCGTGGCTGTTGGCGTTGTTGTTGTTGTCTGAGGGTTGGAGCGTGGTTGTAGTTGGTGACGATGGCTGGCGTGGTGGTTATGGTGGTTGTTGTGTGATGGCGGTTGAGACGTCGTTGGTTCAAAATAAAGATATAACAGAAAAGCGTCGCAGCCCGAATGAATCACATAAATTCCCTCGAGACAACGGATTTGGGGCGAACTACACATGTACTTAGAGATATCTCACCTACGGACCCTGAATGGTGGTTTGCGAATTTCCACAGCCGTAACAATATTTTAACTTTCGTGATGGACTAAAAAAAACAAACAAAAGAAAAACAACAACAACAACTTCAGATATTTCGTCATGTGCCTTCACGGAGCCAAGGAGAAAACTATAAAATGTGCCTTGACGGAGAAAATCATTTTCGGGTATGCTAAACATTACCTCGACGTGTTTCGACTTATGAGTAACTTACAAGGAACTTGTGTCGACGTGTGTCAACTATCGCATATCGTGCCTACAACTTATTCCAAGCGTAGCAGAATGTGTGAGCCATACGACGAGTACGTCGTAAAATTTTCAGCATGCTTGAAATTTCACGACATACTAAACGTACCACGAAATATGACTGCGTACTTCATCGTTTTTCAGCATGCTCTTAACGTATACACAACTTACCCATACCGTATTCGACGTGTGCCAGCGTTTTAGACACATTTTTCATAGGTCGGCATATGCTGGCTAAATCGTCAAGGTGTGACTGCGATGTTGACACTTCCAATTCTCAGGCGGTTATGATTTAAATCGGCGTGCGGCAGGTTTTTAACAGGCTACGCCACGTGGTCGTTGGCGATACGTGCAGCGCGCTACGCTATCGACTAACAAATCGCCAATGTGATACGCTCAGCTGATTAATTTTTGGTGGCGATTGGCCTTGACCTTCATATTTTTTTTTGTCTGTAATCACATATAAATCACTCTGCAGAGCACAGTTATCATTGGAAATTTTTGTAACTTCGCATATCAGAGGCCTATAGAGGTCTCTTTCAGTGCACAAAATTTTGAAGGTCAAGGTCAAAGGTCAAGGTCACTTTGTCGCAAATCAGGGGAGTCGATGAAATCCTTATTTTTTTGAGTATTTTAAATCTAATAGTCTCCAAGCTTTATGGGAATGTAGTATATGATCTGGCGCTCAGCTGATTAGTTTTTGGTGGGGATTGGCCTTGACCTTCATGGTTAGCGCCTGAGGTCAAACATATTTGACCCCAAGGTCAAATTTTCACGTTTTAGGAACCATATCGTGTAGTACCTCAAATTGAACACCTCGATGAGTGCTTTCTAGAGATGTCAAGCTTGAGACATTATGACGTCATTTGGTGACGTTGTGAGGCAAACACATTTTTCATGGTTACTCTGTAGAACGATTCTCATCGGAATCTCTCGTAGGCAGATATTCCTCAAGGAGTCGCTCCTGGTGGATAGCAGCTCTGTTCACCTCAGTGTGACCTTAAAGAAATCACACGTGGTCACCTTTTGGCAAGATACGGGTCACCCTGCGGGTGACATCGGTTTATTTTTATTTTAAAAGTTTGAATATTGGCTAAAGTGTTGTTCCGTTTCTGTTGTTAAACATCTCGACACATTTGGTGATCTGATCGCAAGCCATTGACGACACTATTTGGAAACCAATCTATTTGGAAGTTTTCCATAGATTTTGGGAATCGAAACCTTGGTGGTCGCAAGCCATCTCGGATCTGACTGTAAAAGTTTGGCTTGGTCTTGGCCCGAGGGATGATTCAACCCGTGCCGTTTCCATGTCGTGTGAACCAATAATCTTGCATAATATGGATACCTTCCAACTCACCACCGGATGGATTCCTTTGGTCCCCTTTTCTCTCAACGTCTGTGCTATTTGCTGCTTCTCTTGGCCTGTGTGTGCACTGGAGCTGAAAGCAGAAACGATCGGACGCACATCCCTCACACGCGTCCTTGGTCCACACTGAATGCCTTTGCCGTTGCCAAAACTCCACTTTGCTTGATCGCCTTTTTCATTCCTTTAGCTTTGTTTGGCAATAATAAGCAAATTGATACAGCAAAAAATTCAACTAAATTTCACTTTGTACACACTTACCACAACTATTAAACCACAATGTTCAACGTTTACATTTCTAATTGTGATTGCATCACACTGCTAATAGCTTTCACAAGTCTGTAAACCCACTGCCGTTAATGATAATGATTAATGCTGTTTTCCTTCGGCCAAAATGTTGTGAAAACAAACTTCCTTTTGCAGTTTTTTCTTTTTGGATATTTCTCCAGACACAAAATTATTTCCAGAAATGTTCTTTGCTCAAGGAGTTTGGGTATGCCAACCAAGGTGCGGAGGAATACGACGTTTTGTCAAGGCTACTGTCGGTCTGTCTCGGTGGCGAACAATATAATTTTATCAGCTGAAATTTGATCAAGGTTATGATAACCACCTTGGGAAGCAATGTTAGCTGTCTCGTTTCCCTTTGGACCTGGTTAAAGTATAAGGGATATGGTGTGGCCTTGTCTGACCGCCGGCATTCTGTTGAACCAGTCGGGTGTTACAAAGAGTCCATACCTCCTCAATTCAAGACCTGGCAAATACCAGCTTGCTCTTCTCGGGATCTCATTCATGGCCACCCCTACTGCTATTGACAGTAAATGGTATCCAGCATCGTTTTCCAGGGACAAAATAATCAAGATTCCCTCTTAGCATCAATCAAGCCCTTTATGAGATGGTTTGTTGAAGACCATGGACGACCCACCTCTTGCAAGTTTTATCCGAGTAGGTCGTCTTATCTACCCTTGTTGCAGCTATTTCTGCCGATTGAGCTTTTGTCGATGTAGCTTTTCTCTTTACCTGCTGGGTATTTAAATGCCTTCTTTCTTTTTCCGATAAATCTCCTTTTTCACAACGTTATATTACCTGGTTTGATGTGTCGAGTCTTTGCATTTGGCCTTTTTCCATTCAGCGATTGATTGCCAAGTTTGAGCACGAAGCCAATCCTCCTTTTTTGCCTTTAGCACGACCCCTTTCAATGTCGACTTTCTTCATGTCAAGCCAAGCATCAAATTACTTTATCAGACATTTTTCCCTCCATTTCTGCCAAAGCGTCAAACCAGTTCGATTGCTGCAGTTAAAATCCACCTTTTGGGGGTGTGGGTGAGTCTTTCCATCGAACATCGTTGATTCTGTGTTGCCGTCATCGTCATCCACTTCAGTTTGATTTTCTATTTAGCGATGCACAGTTGGTGATGACTGCACCATGGAAAGCTTGAATATTGGTAAAGGGGATTTGAGCTTTTTACAGAGGTGGAATTGATTACTTTGATGGTGTTATCTGGTGATGTTCATGTTGCCTTTTGGGTCAAGACAAGATCGGTTATGGTGGAGGTAAATGAACTGTACTGCTTCCTCAGGTATATGAATGAACTGTACTTTCCTCAGTGAATTTTTGTTTTTTTTCATTCTGAAACCATGGAAGGAAAATGACAGTCCCACTGTAATGGTAGGTGGGTTTCCTCTGCAAGTCCTTTGGATTTGCTTAGGTTTCAGCACACTGAATTGTTCATGAGATTAAAGTCTAAGCTTTAATGTTTATTTTCTCCACAAAATTAATTACTTTGAAGTATGTATTGCTCTCGAGGGGGCAGGAAGTATAAGGTCTGAAAGGGGGAGGTGGGTGTGGGTTGGATGGGGGAGAGGAGGTTGGATGGGGGTGGGGTGGAGTGTGGTCTCCTTCCCATTTCCAGATAAATTGTACCTTTTGAGTCATTGAAAACTTCTGGGATTGAAGACTGATGTCCACTTTGTGCTGGCATCTCTGTTGTGCTTTTTAGGTCATCTCTCACGAGATGACCTAATAAACCAGTCTCGATGTCCATCCGTCCGTCCGTACGTAGGTCCCCATTTTTTTCTTCCTATTTTCTTGATATTTGGTATGTGGGTAGATGTCGATGAGGGATGCACTACGGTATAACCTTTGACCCGATTGAAGGTCAAGGTCAACGTCAAGGCTACTCCAAAGTTGCGAAATCGTCCATTTTCAAAATCTATCTCCTCCGCCGTTTGTGATCCGATCTTCGAAATTCCTTCGGATTATGATAATATGGAACAATATCTAAATTTGGTCAGGACAGTTTTTTGAAATTCGTCCTGGTTATCGAGTCACGTGTCTTCAAAGTTGGAAAAAAATCGCCGATGTGATATGGTTAAAAAAAAATTTCACCCGACCTTTTGAAGACACATTGATCATAAATGTTCCAAATCAACCATTTTCAAAATCTATCTTCGGATAACTCAGAAATGTAGTTTGATTTCTGAGGTTTTCTATCCTTTTTACTCCCGGGCTTTCGTCTGTACGTTGAACCAAAAGACAAGACGACATCGAAGCCATTCTCAGCCGATCAGAGATCTACATCTACAGAGCTTCAGAGAAGACTGGCACCCCCAGCCGGGGGTAATTTTTTTCTACTTCTTTTTTTTTTTTTTGGTTATCGAGGCTTGTATAAGAGCTATTGTATTGGCAATATCGAGGCTTGTATAAGAGCTAACACACAGAATGTGTAATAAAGGAAGCAGGAGATGAGGGGTTGGAGAGGGAAGCACGAAACAGTGGGGAACAGAGGCAATGAGATCTGTGGAAGGGAGAGGGATGGGGTGGGGGTACACAGGGTAAACAAGATGGACATTACAGGGACTTTCAGAAAACAAAGCAGGGCATTTGAAGGTGGGTTTGGTTTGGATTAACGGGAGTAGAAAAGATCGTGGTTTTGGATGGGGGAAGACAAGAGATAGTGGTGAACAGCTGTTTTGAAGACCTGGAGGGAAGAGTGGGATTCAAGTGTGTAGGAGTTTGTTCCAAAGGCAGAAAAAAAGAGGAATAAAAGAGTGAAGGTGAGTAGTGATTCGTGATTTTGGTAGTTTAACCAGAAGGAGGTTACTGGTGGACCTTGAGTGCCCTGCGGAAATATGGGGGGGACAGATCACAGACAGAGCAGGGGGGCGAGGACAGAGAGGAGACTGTAGAAGACAGAAAGACCACCGACCTGCCTGTGGTGGGAGAGTGAGAGACTCAAAGACAGCCTCACCGTGGGAGATACCAATGATCCTAAATGCCTTGCTTTCCACAGCGAAAAGGTGAGAGGTAGGAGCACCAGCCCAGAGGGGAGAGCAGTCCTCTATCAGGCTGCAAAGCTTTGTATGTGGTCAGGAGCGCAGGTGGGCCGAGGAAGGACTTTGCATGACGGAGGATTCCCAGTCGGCGACTGGCTTTGGATTCCAGTTTGGAAATGTGGCTTTCTCAGGAAAGATCATGGCAGATACTGAGACCCAGAAGCTTGAATGAAATTACTTCTTCAGGGGGATTGTTGAGGAAGTAGATGGGGTGGGGGGGGGTGGGGTTCCAGACAGTCCTTTTGGAAAAAAAAAACTGTGTGTGTGTGTGTGTATTGTGTGATTTGTCAGGGTTGAAAGATGTGTTCCACGTGTTGGACCAGTTTGTGATTTTACCCAGATCTGCAGAGAACAAATAAGCTTCTGTATGCTGGTCTGAGGGATGACCGATGGTACGGCAGAGGGTGGAGTCATCTGCAAAGAGATAAAGAGGATTTTCCAGAGAGTCGGAGAGATCATTGATGAAAACCATAAAAAGCACAGGGCCCAGTACGCTGCCTTGAGGAATTCCAGCCTGGACAGGACTAGGGGATGAGAGAGCTTCATTAAGGGCCACATGTTGGCTGTGACAGGAGAGGCAGTCCGAGAGGCATGAGTGGAGATGGCCTTGGATACCATAGGAAGAGAGTTTGATGAGCAGGGCAGTGTGCCAGACTGTATTGAAAGCATGCGATATGTCGAGGAGATGGCTCTGATTTCATGACTGGCATTGAGGATCTCCATCCATTGTTGGGAGAGCAGAAGTAGCATGTCCAGGGTAGAGTGACGTGGTCTGAATCCAAATTGATCGGAAATCAAGTCATTGGAGAAATGGAAGGAGTTAATGTCTGAAGCGATGATGGATTCCATAACCTTGCTGATGATTGGGGGAAGGCTGATTGGTCTGTAGTTGCAGGGATCTATTTTTGCACCTTTTTTGTGCAGGGCAGTAATGTTTGCTGATTTCCAAACAGATGGCAGATGACCTTGAGTAAATGAGAGGGTGAATAGAACAGAGAGAGGGTGAGCAAGAGCAGCAGAGCAGGTTTTTAGGACATGAGGGCAAGAGGGGGAGTTGTGATGAAAATTGAGGGGGTGGGAAAAGGGGGAGGTGTGATGCTTGTCTTGAATAGGGAGGAGGGAGCGGAGATGATGAGAGCAGGCACGGTCATGGGGGAAGAGGGAGAAGGGAAGGTGGTGAGAGAGGAAGGATGAGACTGGGTAGAGGTATGTTAAAGTATGGAGCGGGGGGAGGGGGGGAACCAAATTAGGTTGGGTGGGAAGAGGGAAAGGTGTGATAAGAGGAAAGAGGGAGCATGTTTGAGATATTGAGGCGTGTACTGAATGAGAGAGCGAGATACTTGTTCGATTGGAACAGAGCCCAAGGATGTTTGAAAACCATACAGTTTGGGATACCAGAGGGGGAACTGTTATGAAAGCAGATGGCAATGGAGAGGAGTGAAGAGAAGAGGTAGGATGGGGAGCAAGATGGGAGGAGTAAGGAGAGGGTAGATTTCAGGAGGTGGGATGAATTTGCTCTGAAGTTGGAAAAAAATACCGAATGGAAGATGAACATGCATTTCAAAATGGGATTAAAAAAAAAAATTGTAGGTCAGAGATTTGTTTAAATTCACTGGAGGATGGATGGAGTTCAGAAGAATTGAGAGAATGAAGGAAAGAAGCGTTGTTACAGATGGAATTTTTGACACAGGATTTAAGAAAGGTTGAAAATAACTCAGGTTGTTGAAAGAGAAGAGCACAGCAGCAGAGAGGAAGTCAACATTTTAAGAGACATCTTTTTATTTTATTTATTTTTGAAGATTAGGGAAGAGGGGGGCAGAATAAAGGAAGAGTTTGAAGGGATAAAAATCGTGAAGGTGAGTGGTGAATACCTTCACGATCAAAGTGGGATTGGAAATGTGGAAGGCAAGGAAGTGGGAGAGGGAGAGTCTCGAGGAAGTCACGTGGTTACGGGAGGGAAAGGTGAGAAGGGAAAAGATTCTATTTTATTTTATTTTATTCATTTATTTATTTATATTTTAAGACATGGAACAGGGTAATAGTTGGGAGGAATTGAGGGAGTGATGGAGGGATAGTGGAGGAGGGGGGGGTGGGAGCTGAAGGTGAAAATGCAACAAACAGAGTTGTTCACACGGATGGGAAGAAGGGTAGACCTCAAGGAAACCCAATATTTCTCACCAGTCAAGAATGTGAAATAATCGGGAGATTGTATTTTTCACTAACAAATGCTTCGAGTTTTCAAAGGAAATTGATTTTGCTGTTTGAGCTCCAGCAGGTATAATTGGTAAATTGTTGGGTGTTTTTTTTTGTGTTTTTTTATTTTTTTAACCAGTTGCCAATTACAGACGTAAAAGTAATTCTGTTCTTTGTCGATGATGCAATTTTGATGCTTCTTGGTGAATGACCTCACCATCTCACAATGCTTAATGGATTGTTTGTGCGAGTGCAAAGGATCCTCTTTGATGTCCCACAGAACGTCGTGCTGTCCGGTGGTTCGACCATGTTCCGGGACTTTGGGCGGCGGTTGCAGCGAGACCTGAAGCGTACGGTTGACGGGCGACTGCGGCTGAGCGAGGAGCTTAGTGGTGGCCGCATTAAGGCACGAGAACGCATACACGCACGCAAGGCGCTCAACTCCAGCTTTTGCACATTTGTCTCATTTTTTGTCTCGATTAGCTTGACATGCGAGGTGATGGCCATTATCCCGATGAGCACTTTTTGACATTTGTTAATAATAATTGGTTGTAAACTTTGTCTCAGAGTTTTCCATATTTGTGAGGCCGTGTAAGTGATCGTGCCTCTCACCCTACATCATTTGCTCTTGCAGCCGAAGCCAATGGAGGTCCAAGTGATTTCGCACCATATGCAGCGATATGCTGTGTGGTTTGGTGGCTCCATGCTGGCATCCACTGTAAGTCACAGGACTTTGGGTCCTCACACTAAAATACGGGAATCCTAGATTTATGCATTGTGATTGTATCAACTCTCTGAACCTTATTGAATGTATGTCTGTCTCAACCTGATTGAATCAAACGGCTTGGCCGATCCACCAAATTTTTCATGCATGATAGGGGAACTCACAGTCAGGTCATGGGCATAAAATAAACACCCACTTCTCCACCCTCCCCCCCCACCTCTGCCCTTGCGAGGATGGGGGAGGGGAGATGACTTGCAGTTTTTCACTGTTCATATGGAATACAGTAGTGCAATTGCTTTAACCAGTGCCCCCTGCTGGAGAGAGTCGGTATTGACACCGTGCATCACTCCCGAAGGAATGTTTATTTTATTTTATTTTTTTAATATACAATGTCAAGGCACATGTAAGGGTTAACGTGCAGAACGTATAACAAGGGGAGCAGGAGACAGGACGGATGGGCGAGGGAAGCAGAAAACAGTGGGGAATAGACACAAGGTAGATCTGTGGAAGGTAGCAGGGTAAACGGGATAAACAAGATGGACACTACAGGGACTTTCAGGAAGGAAAGCAGGGAATTTGAAGGAGGTGGGTTTGGGGTGGATTAGCAGGGTAGAAAAGATTGGGGTTTTGGATGGGGGAAGATAAGAGATGGTGAACAACAGCTGTTTTGAAGACCTGGAGGGAAGAGTGGGATGGAAGAGTATGTGAGAGTTTGTTCCAAAGATGGAAAAAAAGAGGAATGAAAGCATGAGGGTGAGCAGTGGTTCTTGATTTTGGTAGTTTTACCAGAAGGGGGTTGCTGGCAGACCTTGGGCGCCCTGCGGAAATATGGGGGGTTGGGGGTGGGGACATTGCAGACAGAGTGGAGGGGGGAGCGAGGCCAGAGAGGAGACTGAAGAGAACAGAGACCACCAAACTGCCTGCGGTGAGGGAACCAAAGACTCGGCCTCATCGTGGGAGATACCAATGATTGCCAATGCCTTGATTTTGACAGCATGAAGCCAACAGAGGTGAGAGGCGGGAGCATTTGCCCAGAAGAGAGAGAGCAGTACGCCATCAGGTTGTGGATGAAAGCTTTGTATGTGGTCAGGTGCGCCAAGGAAGGACTTTTTACGACAGAATGCCCAATCGGCGACTGGCTTTGGAGGCCAGCTTGGAGAAAGATCGTGTGGCTTTCCCAGGAAAGATCATGACAGATAGTGAGGCCCAAAAGTTTGAATGAAAGGACTTCTTCAAGAGGATTGTTGAGAAAATAGATGGGGGGGGGGGCGGTTCCAGATGGTCCTTTTGGAGAGATGTCGTGAGAGTGTAAGATTTGTCAGGGTTGAAAGGACATGTTCCATGTGTTGGACCAGTTTGTGATTTTATCCAGATCGGCAGAGAGTGAAGAAGCTGCTGCTTGCCGGTCTGAGAGATGACAGATGGTACGGCAGAGGGTGGAGTCATCAGCAAGGAGATAAAGAGGATTTTTCAGTCTGAGACGTAATTGATGAAAACGAGAAATAGCACTAGCTAGGCCCAGAACCCTGCCTTCAGGAACTCCAACCTGGACAGGAAGAGGGGATGAGAGAATTCCATTTAAGGCCATACGTTGACTGCGACAGGAGAGGAAGTCTGCGAGCCATGAGTGGAAATGGCCTTGGACACCAGAGGAAGAGAATTTGTTGGGCATGGTAGCGTGCCACACCATGTCAAAAGCACATGATATGTCTTGGGAGATGTCTTTGATCTAATGCCTGGCATTGAGGACCTCTATCCATTTTTGGGAAAGCAGGAACAGCAAGTCCAGGGTCGAATGACCTGGTCTGAATCCAAATTGATGATCGGAAATCAGGCCATTGGATAAGAGGAAGGATTTAATGTCGGAAGCGATGATGGATTCCGTAACCTTGCTGATGATTGGGAGAAGGCTGATTGGTCTGTAGTTGCAGGGATCTGTTTTTACACCTTTTTATGCAGAGTGGTAATGTTTGCTGATTTCCAAGCAGATGGCAGATGACCTTGAGCAAATGAGAGGGTGAATAGAACAGAGAGAGGGTGAGCAAGAGCAGTGGACCAGTTTTTTTAGGACATGATGGCTGATGCTGTCTGGACTGGTTGCAGAATCTGAGTCATGGTTTGACAGCAAGCTCTCCACTTTGTCAGAAGAAAAGGACCCAGAGTCCAGGGACAGCTGGGTGTGACTGGGTAAGGTAGGTACAGAAAGCAATGGGTTTCAGCCACAAGATTTAGAAGGAAACTCCGAGTTTAGGCATTCAGCCTTTTCACGTGCCATGTCAGCAGTGTGGCCATTTGAGGTAAGGGATGGGATGGAGGGGGAACATACACCATAAACAGATTTGATTAGACACCACCAGGATTTGGGGGAGGGAGAGAGGTTTGAGAGTTCAGATATGAGATGACAAAGATGTTGTTTCCTGGCTCTCCTCAAGACACACACTTGTTAAGAGCTTTGTGGAAGTAACTGAGATTGCCTTCACTTGGATTTGCCTTCCTTGAGGCAAAGGCAAGTTGTTTCAGGACAACTGCCTCGCCACAAGCTTCAGTGTACCATGGGCGGGAGGAAGGGTAGGACAACTGAAGACGAGATGGGGAAATCTCTGCATGAGAGAGAGCAAGTTTCTTTGAAAGAATTTCCAGGACGAGTTGATATCGGAGGAAGTAGAATTGGGAGACCAGTCTAGAAGTTTTATGGCTGCTAGAAGTCCTTGCCAGTCGGCCTGAGTGAAATGCCAGACTCGACGGCACTGAAGTGATTCTCTAATAACAGCCAGAGAGATGTCTACTTTGACATGCACGTGGTCAGATGAACTGATTCGAGCAGAGGAAGAACAGCAGATGTATTCTGGGAAATTGGTGAAAATCAGATCTCGAAGAGATAGAGTACCATTGGTTGAGATCCGGGTCGGGAAGTTGACAGATTGCCGTCAGTCCCAATGAGTCACAGAAATCTTTTACTGAAGAGCCATGGCAGGTAAGAGAGGTACCCACACCAAGCCAAATGGCATGATGACAGTTGAAGTCACCACATACGAGGAAGAGAGAGAGAGAGTTCAGATGAGAGGATAGAAGTTGGTCCATGTTTTCGGATAGTGAGGTGTAAATGGAGTCATTACTGTTTGGTGGACGGTACAGTACACATATAAACATGCGGTGGGAGAGGAGGGGAAACCGAAGCCAGAGGTATTCCTGTGGGTGTGGGGGAGAGAGGGCAGTGCATGGTGAGTGAGGAATAGTCTTTGATGAAGAGAGCAACTCCTCCACCTGGACAAGGCTCAGATCTCTCACCAGAGGAGGGAGTAACCAAGGAGCGATTATTGGGAGTCAGAGACGTCTTGAAGGAGGAAAGTTTCTGTTAAGCAGATTATGTCTGGTTTGTCAGTGGAAACCTGTCTGGAAAGAAAAAACCTGTATGGGTATTTGTTTTAAAGATTTTTTTTCCTTTTTACTGTTTTCTAAGAGCATCAATAATTATTTTACAAGCTTTGAATAATGTCCTATTCTCAAGAAGTGAAAAGGCCATTTCTCGCCTTGATGTACTTGCCATTAGATTTTCTTGGACTATTTCCATGAGGAGGATAGGCTGTCCCAGTTGGGGGCGATGCAGTTTTTCCGGAATCATTGTTGTGGGTTCCATTTGCGATCAATATTTGATCACCGTTGATGCTGATTAAATCTATTTACGAGAGATTGTTACTCTGGCTGTAACGGTCTTTCCAGCTTAGCATGGAGTTTATTTTCATTTTCAGCCTGGATCTGTTGAAGCTTTTTTGATGGCCAGTTTCCCAGCTAAACAGTGGATCTTGCCTATTGCAGCAATGCCAACCCTCCCGATTTCATCGGGAGGCTTCCGAAAATTCACCCAAACTCCCGCCCTTACGATCACTATCCTTATCCTCCCGAAATTTTGATATTTTTGCACTGTTCACTAATCAGAATGTACTAGTATGAGAATTGAATGAAAAGCATCGTCTGCTACGTATAGCATGTGGTAACTCCATAACGTTCGCTGCTACCAAATTGTACGTAAAAAATTGCAAATTCAAATGAGGAGCAGCGAAACATTGGGTCTGGATCTTGCTTATGCAATCATGCACTGAGATTTAGTGCATGCGGTATGTGTGCAATACAGTGCATGCGGTATGTATGCACAGTGTATATGCATGCGATACGCAGCATGCAGCTGGGCCCCGTACCAGCCCGGCGGTCGCGACCACCGTGCGGTGTTTAACAGCCGCTAGAGTTCTACGAGTCGCGCTGCAGCTGTGGAACATCGACTTCGAAGTTACCGATGCTTCAAGCCCTCGATGTTGATTACGAAATGGCAGAAAAGAAGCTTACGAAGACCAAGAAATGGTCTCAGAAGTGCAAGACCGAATACAGTCTCCAATACCCGTGTATTCGAAAGTCTGAAAGAGGAATTCATCATGCGTATTGTACAGTATGCAGTGTTGATATTTCAGTTGAGCACGGAGGTCGCGATGATATTCGGAAGCACGTTGGAAGCAAACGGCACACAGACATTGCAAAGGAGAGATCTTCGAGCACGAGTACCGGTACACTTCTGAATTATTTCACCAAACAAGGGACAAGCGAGGAAGAGGATGTTACCCGAGCGGAACTTCTCTTTAGTGGATTTATTGTGGAACATAACTTGCCCATATCAGTCTCAGATCATGCTGGACCTCTATTTCAAAAGATGTTTCCAGATTCAAAAGTTGCTTCAAAGTATGGATGTGCAAGAACAAAAACTTCAGCAATAACACTGGTCAACAATTTTTTACTTTCTGAATGTTGTCTAGATTTCTACAAGTGAATTAGGGTATTCTGGCACTGCTGAATCAGGAAATGGCATCCGTTTCTCTCCATCAGGTCAGGTTTTTGTGCTAAGTTGATTTGAAAAAATCAGATCTTGTGACAAAATCAATTACATTTTTGTGGCATTATCAGCTGATTTTTGTCAACACATATCATCCTAAACATGTTTTTAAGAAAAAAATGTTTTGCCAACAACATTTATTGATTACATGATAGAAACATCGATTACTGTCATCTGAATGGTGGGCATTGATAAAGGTAAGTACAAGTAAATTGCATGTTGCGTCACCACTGTTCAAACTTCAGGGCTTGAACTTCCGTTTCTTCGAACTCCTGGAATGTTCAGCGGCAGGGAGGTCTCTCTTCAGATTCCAACAGTAGTCAGCCATCATGACTGCGTCCCAGCGACCCTGATACCTGGTCTCCATCTCCTTCATGTCCTGATGGAATCTCTCCCCTGCTCGTCACTCATTGAACCCAGGTTCTCAGGAAACCGGTTCATATGTGAAAATAGGTAGTGCATCTTGATGCTCATGTTGCAGCCCAGGTTTCTGAAAGCAGTCAGCATGTTGTTGACAAGTTCTGCGTAGTTTCTGGCCTTATTGTTGCCAAGAAAGTTCTTCACTACCAAAACAAATGTCTTCCACGCTTCCAGTTCCACTTCGTTCATTGAGTTTTTGAACTCTGGATCTCTGATGAGCTGACGGATCTGAGAACCATCAAAGATGCCAGCTTTCAACTTCTCCATGGTCAATCCTGGAAAAGCCTGGCACAAGTAAGTGAAGCAGTCACCATCTTTGTCCAGAGCCTTGGTGAACTGCTTGATTAAGCCGAGCTTGATGTGCAGCGGTGGGAAGAGTATTCTGTCTCTGTCCACCAGAGGGTCGTTGATGACGTTCCTTTCTTTGCATGGCACCAATTCCTCCCGCACAGGCCAGTCCTTCTTCGTGTAATGCTGAGCACAGTCCCTACTATCCCACATGCACAGAAAACATGGGTACTTGGTGAAGCCAGACTGTTGTCCCAACAAAAAGTTCACCATCTTCAGGTCAACACAAATAAACCACTTATGCTGATCATAACCAATTTTCTCCAGCACGTACTTCACCGCTTCATACTTCTCCTTCAGTGTAGTCGAGTGAGCGATGGGTACAGAGGCAAACTGGTTGCCGTTGTGTAGCAGAACACATTTCAGTGATCGCTTGCTGCTGTCAATGAACAGTCTCCAATCTTTGGGTTCGTACTGTGGCACTCCAAGCTTGAGCAGAAGCGCATGTCATAAATTGGCGCATGTAGGTATTGTACATTCTTCAGAGTTCGTTATTTCAAGAAATACAACTTTTTTGTATCACATTATTACAAAATCTGCCCCATTAACTTTAGTTTTGATCCACGAACTTTATGCTTTGCCTCACCAATTTTTGGAAGATTTTGAGGTTTTATGACTTCAAACTGATCCCTTTTCGACATAATCACCTAGAACTATCGTACCTGAATACTTCTTGTCATTAAAATAATTATTTCCAATCAAAACAATTATTTGACATGACATTTTACCCCCACCAACTTCTTCTAAAATGCTCCACACATGCGTACATGTGAACAAAAATGTAAAAAACGACATGTGGCCATATCTCAAAAACTTGACCTGATTGAATAAAACTAATGTGAGTTTTGGATTCAGCGCATCAGATTCGTCCTAAATCAGCTTAAAAAATGCAGACAACAAATTTGTTGTTGACCAGTGTAATTGGTGAGTTGTCAAATGTTACTGCTTCATCTATTGCCGATATTGCTAGACTATCTCCATTTAGCCTAGCTACAGACTGTAGCAATGACAGTGGTGAGGCCCAGCTATATCCTGTCCTGATTTCGTACTATGACAACAGTGCTGGGATTGTGAAGCAAGGTTTGCTAAGTTTGCCTGCGTGCAAACAAGATTCCACTGGAGAAAACATTTTCAAACTGCTTGATCATGAGTTCAGTGACAGGAAAATTCTGTGGGGAAATTGTGTTTCCTTTTGTGCTGATAATGCCTCTGTCATGGTGGGCAAGCACAAAGGAGTCGCTGCTTATATCCACAAACAAAATCCAGAGTCTAACATCATGGGATGCCCTTGCCATATGATGCACAATACGGCCAAGAAGGCGGCTCAGGCCTTACCCATTGAATTAGATGACTTTCTCATCGATATTTACTACTACTTGGACAAAAGTAGTAAACGCGTCAAAGGAGTGAAAGCACTGCAAGAACTCTGTGATGCCCCGACACACAAGATTCTGAAGCATGTCGCAACAAGGTGGCTGTCCCTTGGTCAGTGCCTAGACAGGCTGATTGAACAGTGGGAGCCACTTCGCCTCTTCTTCAAAGAAGAAGTACGAAGAAAAATGCAACCAACTGTAGCCAAGACTCTAACAACGAGCAAGAAGGACGGCACTGTATCTACTGCCAGTACTGGCACTGCAGGATCAAGCACTAGTGGAGCAGCATTCACCACTACCACTGCAGTATCTGCTGCGAAGAAGACAGCAGGGACAGCACCAAAACCAATGCTGAGAGCAGGTAGCATCACCGGCCCTTCATCACGTTCATCTACAAAGCAGATCCCTTCAGAGTCGAGAAAGACTGTGATAGTCCCATCTACAGGCAAAGAAGGACCCAAGTTAAGTTCTGCTTTTGCCAAATCACTTGATAGAAGCTCAGCAAAACCTTCGAATCAGAGGTCTTCTTCCTTGGCTGCACCTACCTCAAGCTCTCTCCTCAAACGTAAAATTGGATCTGGTACTACGAGTCTGACCTCTTCTGCTGGCAGTAAACGCAAGTGTGATCGCCCTGCGGCTAAGTGTACTACGAGTTCTACAACTAAAAGCGCATCTTCCTCAAACACTGTGCAGGAATCTAGAGAAAAACGTGTCAACAGGATGTTCTTGTCTCCACAAACAAAACTCTATTGTTTCTTCCTTCGATATGCTAACAAGCTTTTTGAGAAGGGGAATCTTCTGCTCCAAAGAGACGAACCCTGTATTCATCTCCTGCACGGAGAATTGAATGGTCTTCTGAAAGATATCTTCGTACGGTTTTTGAAACCATCGGTGTCATCGGTTGCTCTGGTAAATGTACCCTTCTCTGACAGAAATCATCAGAAGAATGATGAGGACCTCATGATTGGGAACGATGCCAAACTGTATATAAGGGAACAAAGGAGTCTCAAGAAATCCACCTTCACTCTGAGTGAGTCAGACATCCAAGGTTTCTTCAGTGCAGTTCGCTCATATTATGTGAAAGCCTGCAATTACATCTTCAAAACCTGGCCGCTAGATGATGAATTAGCCAAGCATGCTCAGGTGCTGGATGTTAAGCTACACCAAGAAGTGGGGTTTGACTGTGTGGAGTTTTTCATCAAGAAATTCCCCTGTCTGTTCAGTGGCGGTGATAGTGACATAGACAGTCTTGAGAGTGAATTCGCTCACTACCAGGCAGACGCCTCCATAGCTACAATTGCTACTGAGACAGTGAGAGTGGATGAGCAGTGGCATCGGATTTCACAGCTCACAGATCCCTGCACTGGTGCCAAGAAGTATCCTAATTTGAGCAAAGTGATGAAGGGAATCTTGGTCATTCCTCATTCGAACGCATCACGTGAGCGGGCACTCAGTCTTGTACGGAAGAATCATACTGAATTTCGTCCCAATTTGAGTGTCAAAACCCTGGAAGCTCTCTTAATTGAAAAACTAGCTCATAGCACCCCTTGCTACCAGAGAGAATACAGCAAAGACATAATCAGAAGGGCTAAAAGAGCCACACAGCTGTCACTCAGCAAAGCTGCCATGGAAAAAGCAAGCAGCAGTAGTACCAGCCAGTAAGGTAAGAAAAATATTGCTTCTTTTGTGCTTTTTGTTAATCTTTGATTGTCCCCTAACTTACTAATATTAACATACATGTAACATTAAAAAGTGCACAATTTTCCCCTTTTTTTGTTCAAAAAGTGGGAATTCTTAACATGTTAAATGCTCCAAAATAGGGCTCAGAGGGCACTAGAGAGCGTCTAGAACCCCAGAGCTTCCAGGGCCCTAAGGCGGGCCCTGGACCCCGCCGCAAGGGTCGAGCGCTCCGCGCTCGAGATGTGCGCTTCGCGCACATTATTTGGTGTCGGTTGAAAATCCTTCCTAATTCTGATTTCCAAAAGTTGGCATCTCTGCTATTGGTGTCAAGTGATTTGTTTCTTTCCATTTTTGTGATATTTGTCTCATAAGCAAGTTCTAAATGAATATGTACTAAACTTTAGTGAATTGTTAAAATTCATAAATTGATAATCTCTGCCAAATTTGACAAAATGTGCATTCTGTGATTCCATTGTGAACTTCCACGATCCATCAGTCATGAACCACACTTCGGCCTATTTCATGTCTTGCTCTTGTTCTCACTAATCCCCAACTTTGTCCACAGCCCGAGTTCTACCAAGTGTGCCACACGAAGAAGGATTATGAAGAGTATGGCCCAAGCATTTGTCGCCACAACCCGGTCTTTGGGGCAATGTCTTAATGGAGTCCTTTTGTGCCACATTGGAAGCGGTCAATAAGGGTCGCCCACTGCACGTAAAGGGCTGTCCATTCGTGTGTCCAAATTCTGACCGTGTCAGCTATTCTTCGTTTGTCTGTTCCTCATTTGATTTTTTTTTCCACCTTCCTCAACATCCTTGCTGCCAAGCTTTTGCTCGCTCACCCCTTGGACTCAGCTTGTAGACCTTTGCACACCTGCAGCCTGTCCTGGACCAATAGCTGCAAAAATCAAGATGTCGCCACATGCTGTCATGGCTAATGGTCGGTCAAAAAGAAAGAAAAAAACTTGGTGAGGGTTTTCCTGCTCACTGCACCGATCGAGTGCTTTAATCCACTCTTTCATCTAGTTCCTCATTTTAAACTACTCTTTTGACCCTCCAGAACTGCCCCTCACCCTCCTTCCCTCCTCTACCCATCCGTACCAATAGTTTGCAATTGCCTTGTACATTTCTGTGAATTGGTCATGACAATACATCCTGTACAGGTTTTCAATCTGCATGTTTTGCATTGTTGTATGTCTCTTCTTTCACAAAAAGATTTTTTTTTTCTTTGTTTTGAAACCAATTTTTGTTCGGAGAATTGTGCATGCCCAAAGGAAAACGAACAAATATTGTGTAAATAATGCAAATGGCATTTTATTATTGAAAGAAAATTGATACAGATACCACATGAAATGAGGTACTATAACGTGACGTGACAGTGTCTCGAGGAAATTTTTCATTGTTTAATAATCCCTTTTTCTAAATCTCGATTCCCGATGGCAAATCGGGCAGGTGCGCGTGCGTGCACACTCCCGGGTCCGGCTTCTCTGTTCAGCCCCGATTGATTTCGGCCCATTTTTGTTTTTGTATCGCCAATTTTGATCTCTGGAAGGTGCAAGATTTCAATAAAATTCCTTGGAGCTTTGAAGCATGGCTAATTGATGGAAACATTATTATTAACTTCACCACCGGCGGCGAAGGAGGTTATATTTTCACCCTTCTTTGTCTGTCTGTCTGTCTGTCTTTTTGTTTCTCTGTCTATGCAGGATATCTCAAAAAGTTGTGGACAGATCCGAATGAAGTTGGGTGGGTGAAAAGGGCGAACTGATTAGATTTTGGTGAAGATCCGAATCTGGATCTGACTGCTTTAATTTATTAAGTGATTCTTCACGATTGAGAACTGGGGCCAAACTAATATATAGCATGATATCTCAAAAGGTTGTTGACAGATTCTGATGAAACTTGGTGGACAGGTTGGTGTGTGACCATGACAAATTGATTCAATCTTGGTGAAGATCCTAA
The DNA here is from genome assembly GCF_056783735.1 of Eptatretus burgeri. Taxonomy (NCBI): domain Eukaryota; kingdom Metazoa; phylum Chordata; class Myxini; order Myxiniformes; family Myxinidae; genus Eptatretus; species Eptatretus burgeri. Next base: position 62,716,671 of record NC_140964.1, on the reverse strand, counting down.
TCCGTATCTGTATTCGAGAATTATTTAATCCTTAAAGTGATTTTTCACCATTGAGAGGTAGAGCCAAAACCGATATATATATATATATATATATATATATATATATATATATATATATATATATATATATATATATATATATATATATATATATATATATATATATATATATATATATATATAGTACGATATTTCAAAAATGTATTGAGCCCGATATGTTCTCGTGAATCAGGCATTACGTGGTCGAGGAATGCGCTCTACCGAGTGCCCTTCTGGTTTTGAATGCAGTCATTTAGTCTGGCACGCTTTGTTAATTATAACTACCGATGTCCTCGGAGTGAGCATGTTATTTTATTCCAGTTAGGTGATAAAACCGAGATATAATTTGCTTTGTTGACAATGGAAGGTTGTGATTTGGAAACAAACTGTGATGTGGTCACATTTTGTGGTTTGCTTTTTAATGCCTCCAGGTAACTTGGGAGGTGCATTAAAATGCTCGCTGTAATAAGAGAGTGCTGGCTGGCCACCTAAAATTGTGCTGATTGAAGAAAAAGAAAACTCAAAATTCCAATGCAAAAGGTGCTGTTTAATCTTCTGCCACAAGCAGCACACAGCTGCAGAGTAGTATCATTAGCTCAGGACGTGGCTGTGCCGTTGATGCAACGCCCTCTGGTTAGGGCAGGAATTTGGAAATTGTTCATGGTGCCGGCGATAGCTTGCCTACTCTTCATGAAGTCCACGATGGTATCTTTCACGTCCAACAAATTTTGGTAGATGGGACACCAGTTTTTAAGGTCCAACTGAGGAATGGCACACACATTGATGAATTACTCTGCATGTGAAACAGCGGGATGACAGTTTATAGCTCGGTCGGGATTCGAACCCAGGCACATCACAGCTTACAGGTGAGTGTGCATACCTCCAAGCCATCCTTTCAGCCCTGCTGTTTAATGAGCTTCTGAGTTGTTCTGTGGAGGCAACCACTTGCCTTTGTGGATCAAGCAAGGAGACTGCTTCGTCAGCACCGATGCTCTGTCCAGAGTATGGTCCCAATGGATGTATCTAGCAATGGCTGTGGAGGATCGTGGATTCTTAAATGCAAGACGTGGCTTCCTACATAGATTACAACTCAGAAATCTGCGAGAATCGATTTCCTGCTTTGTGTTACGATTTTCATATTGTGGTGTAAAGTGAAAAATTATGATCAAATCTAATTCCTAATTTTTTAATTGTGATTATTTTGAACAGATAATGGATTGGGATTGTTCAGAATACTTGGAACAATACAGTACTGAGAACTGCCAGGATGGTTCAGGAGTAGCATAGTCACCTTGGAGCGGTCAAATCTGGGTTAATTCCTGACAATAAACAACTTGGTGTTTTGGAGGCAGGTCATTGCATCAATGAGTGCAACTTGTTGAGAGAGCACCTAAGTGGCTGTATCCCTGTTTAATATGATTGTGGATGGAGGATGCCAGGGGCAGCCTTTTCCATGGAACTCCTTGGATAAATTGACATTTTTCTTTGAGCTTGATATATAAATGGAAGCAGCAGTTTAAATAACCAATTAGGACAGCCATGTTAGAACATCTCAGCAGCACTTTTCCCACCCGCATGTAAACAAGAGTGAGAATTGCTTTGTGATACCACGTCCCCTACCGGTCCCAATTAATGTTCGGGAGCTAAAAATTTGTTTGTGTTTAATTCACGCTCGAGCCGACCCCAGAACCAAAAATGAAGAAGAAACTAAACCATTGTGTTTCGTTCGTTTCTCCACTTTGCCTATTTAATTAAAAGCAAATAACCCAATGTACTTGCAGGAAGCAAAAACATGCGTGTGGCTTATGTGCACGTAAAATACATCGTGATCATTTGGACTGGGCCACAGACTAACACCCCGACTTAAAGCCTGCCGATCTTTACTGCTTCATGCAATGGCGGTGCACGATGTTTTTGGGGTGGAGTCAGGCCAGCTGTCCAGCCAATTAGTGTAAAGCAGGGGGTGGGGGAGGGGTGGAGTCAGGGCAGCTGAACACTGAGCCATGTATAATATGATTGTTATGTTTGTGGGGTAGATGGAGGAATTTCATAGAAAAGGTAAGACGGCATAGAGTAGCATGGTCTGTGGACGTGTAGGAGACATTTCGATGAAACTTAAGTGGGGAAACTGTCAGCTGACGTTATTACGTGTCACTGCACGGGGGGGTGGTGCTGTGTTAATCCGGTATGGTTTCAGGATAATTTCTCCCAGTATATGATTGCCCCCTGTGCCCTTTTCTTATGTTTTTGCATTTCAAGACTCGCCATAAGGGATCATGTCCTTAAAACAACAACCAAGCTGCACGTTCCAAGCAGGCAAGAATCCCCTCCTCCAGGAATGACAACTGGCAAACCATGCTCCTGGAGTGGATGAGTAAATGGGTGTGACATCAGTGGATGATAAAGTTAGGATCGGAGTCGGGACACAAATGGGAGTGGAAAGAGAGGTTCTGTGAGGTACGCACTTCGAGACTGAGGTCTCTTGCTTCTAGCTTCCCATCGATAAAGTGAAGAAGCCTGCAAGATTCTCGTATTGGTGCTGAGGCTGATTTTTCCGCATGATGGAGCAAAATGCTGGCCATTGACTTAAGCTGGGTTGTGTGAGACCGCGTCTTGCAGCCTTTTGTTGGACAATCGGGGAAGAAGGTGGTGCCATTTTTGCAGAGGATTGGCGTCAGCAAGTGCAATCGTGAAAATAAGCTGCACAGCGGTTTCTGAGCCCTCGTGTTGAATGTCTCTGCCCGAACTACTTCCTCTACGCTTCCTGCCGAAAGAGGCCTGGTGCCATTTTTGGGTGCGTTTTCCCACGCAGTGACGACGCGGTTTGGCGAACCTCAAGTTCCAGAAACTCATCTCTGGGCACGCAGCTATGTGCTAGGAGAAAGGGAGGGTTTTTCTTTTATTTATTCCCTCCCCTTTGTGTGGAAACACCTCAAATCAGAAATGTTTTACCTGACGTTCCATTTTTAATTATTACACTTTGAATTATCACCATAATAAAGATTTTATTTTATTTTCATTAAACCTGTGACGTAAGTATAATCGGATCGACCGCGATGCACTCGACTTCACGTAAGTTTTATTCACAGCACTCGGCTCCATTTCTGGTCCTGTGAGTCGCGCATGCGCACAAGGAACTCGCGTCAACCCCGAGCAAGGGCGATACATCCACAATATTGTTACGAATCTGGAACCCATCGCACACAACAGCCAGAGTCCTTATAGATCAGTTATATCGGTAAGTAAGTGTTTCTAGTTCGGGTCCCGTCCCTTGTTTAATGGGTAATTAAGTGTACGTGCGCTGCGAAGTTGTTTTATAGTCAGGTCTTTAAATCCTTAGATCCGACAAACCAACCACCCTGCCAATTCCATTCACAACTCCTCCACTAAACTAGCGCTTTACCAGGCTCCCCTTGCTATTCAGTTGGAGTTTTCACAGCACGTCAACACACCTGATCCCTGTCCAATCAGGAACGAACAGCGCGTCAGCACACCTGATCCTTGTCCAATCAGGAGTGAACAGCGCATCAACACACCTGATCCCTGTCCAATCAGGAGTGAACAGTGCATCAACACACCTGATCCCTGTCCAACCAAGCGTGCACAGAGCGTCCGACACCGACGCTCCGCCCCGCTCAGGGAGTGGATAAAAAGACCAGGCTCCCTTTGGAGTTGTGTGTTCGTGGTCATGTTTGTGTTGGTGTCGGAGCCTGAGGCGAATCACTTGCTTCGCCTGCCTCGCCGCCGCCTCCTCGCTTGTTTTTGCCGTCCGGATCGTGCTGGCATCTTCCGCTCCACTCCTGGTGCCTTCGTCCTTGACGCCACGTGAAACCGGTTTGAGTCCCGCCACTGAGCAGATCGTCGAAGACCGCACGAGGCGGACAGGTCCAAGCACAGGCTCTGGCCTCCAGCTCACCTTTCCTAGAGCTGGAAGCCTTCAATAAAGACCCAACGGGGTCTGTTTGTTTTGGGTGTGTGTCTGTGTGTGGGCCCCGTCTCTTTAGTGGAACTGTTAAGTGCTTTTGCTCACTGTATATTGCCTGCCTGATATTCGGATAACTCTGCCCTTACGTGCTTCCCGCCCCAATTATTATTGTAATAAATTTCCCCAATGTTGAATGTCCCAGCTCGTTCCCTGTCATTTCTTTTATTGGTTTAGCACGGTGTGTGTTGAGAAATAGCGAGGCAGTAAATTGTTCATTTGGACCGACGGGCCTTGGTAACCATCCGCTCGGGTTACACACGGTTCGGGCACGGTAACGGCTTGTTCCGCTCGAGGTCCGCCGAGGGTGTGAATTCCCCGGTAGCTTTGCCGCGTGGATACTTAGGTATATTCAAGTTTGGCAATTGACCCTATCCCACGTGGTCGAATTATTGGCAATTCATGGTCCTGTAAGGGACCCGTGCCTTTCAGTCTGCTCCCCCTAGCGGTCGTGCTCACCACCGAGACCTGGCCCCGCAACAATATGTCCCCCTTTAATTACAATTCCAACCGGTCTGTATGTTTAGATACACGGGAGGACCTAAACAAAGGAGTTGTTACAGGCACAGATTTAGGTGACATGGACAAACGCACCGGACAGGCAGCGGGTACAGGTACAGAAACATTGGGCAAGGACAAATTACTGACAACTTCAGTTGCATTCTCGGACAACGGAGCAATAATTGGATGAATCACAGGTTTCGCATCATCCTCCAACTCAATATAGCGCAGCTTGATCTGATCTACATGTTTCCGAACTGTGCAGTGTGCACCCATCTTTCAGCTTGACACAAAAAAACACGAGTTCCTTCCTTGTTAATAACAACACCTGGCAACCATTTTGCTCCAAGTGCAACATAAACAAGTGTTGCCTGTTGCCTTCCAAGTCCAAGTGCCTGGCAACATAAACTGGATCGTTGACAGCAATGTCACGCAATGCAGCCGTGCGATCATAATAGTATTTCTGGTTCTGACGCTTGTTATAAACAGTTTCACCGATGTCAGGATGAACAAGAGAAAGTCTGGTTTTGCGTTCTCGCTTCATAAGCAATTCGGCTGGAGGCACTCCAGTTACGGTATGTGGTCTGGATGTGCAACCGAGCAACACCCGTGACAAACGCGTTTGAAGCGAACCTCGAGTAACACACCTTAACCCTTGCTTGATAATCTGTACAGCACACTCTGCCTGACCATTAGAAGCGGGTTCAAATGGAGCAGAACGGACATGTTTGATACCATTCAATCTCATGAATTCCTGAAAGTCCTGACATGTAAAACACGAACCATTATCGCTTACCAACATGTCAGGTAGACCGTGAGTAGCGAACATGCCATGTAAATTTTCAATTGTGGCGGCAGAAGTGCTGGTAGACATGATAGAGTACTCAATCCACTTGGAAAATGCATCAATGACAACAAGGAACATTTTCCCTAAGAACGGACCTGCAAAGTCAACATGAATCCGGGACCAAGGTTTGGAAGGCCATGACTGAAGGCTCGGCGGTGATTCCGCTGGTTACTTGCTGAGCTGCGTGCACGTATCACAACGATGAACACAAGATTCAAGTTCAGAATCAATACCAGGCCACCAAACATGAGACCTTGGGATAGCTTTCATCGTAACAACACCAGTGTTGGTACTATGGAGCTCAGAAACAAACTTCTCTCTTACCTGCTTTGGCATAATGACACGTCAGCCCCAAAGTAAGCATTCTTACTGGACAGATAACTCATCTCTACGACGTAAATACGGTTTGTACTCCTCTGAGTCTGGTCTACCGGACCAATCGCCAGTCATAACACAACACTTAACTACAGACAACACAGAATCGCTGTCAGACCACCTCACTTGAGCAGCATTGACTGGAGAATTGTCTACCCCATTGACACACAGTCTACCCCCAACGGCACTGGCATCACATGACAATACAAGATGCTTACATGGATCATAATGAACAAGCAACTTGTTAGAACACAATAGACCTTTAGTTTCCTTGAAGGCATCATCCTTGGCCATGCCCCAAACCCAAGTTTTCCCTTTCCGAAGTAACTGATGCAGGGGTTCTAACAGTGTGCTCACCCGTGGCAAGAAACTGCCAAAATGATTGAGCAAACCTCAAAAAGAACGCAATTGTGACACATTTTCTGGTTTGGGTGCGTTCTTCATTGCTTCGACTTTTGGAATCACACGGCATGATCCCAGCGGCAGTGACTCTTCTGTCTCGGAATACAACTTCGGGCGCCATAAACACACATTTCTTACATTTCAGTCTGAGTCCTACTTTGTCCAAACGATGCAAGACTTCCTCCAGGTCACAAAGGTGTTCTGCAGTGTCGCAGCCTGTAATCAATATGTCATCCTGGAACATGACAGTTTTTGGCACAGATTTCAATCGACTCTCCATGTTTCTCTGAAAGATGGCAGCTGCTGAACGTATTCCAAAAGGACAGCGATTGTAGATGAACAGCCCTTTGTGAGTGTTGATGCACGTGAGTTTCCTCGACTCCTCATCTCGCTCTTGTGTCATGTAGGCAGAAGTCGGATCCAACTTGCTGAATGACTTTCCACCAGCTGTCAAACAGCTCATCCGCTTTGGGCAGTGGATACCGATCGTGCATGGAGCGGCGATTTATGGTCACCTTGTAGTCCCCACACATCCTCACTGCTCCATCATCTTTCAGGACAGGAACAATTGGACTAGCCGATTCATTGAACTCAACAGGAGAGATGACAGCCTCATTCTGGAGTCTCTCGAGTTCACACTCTATCTTTTCCCTCATCAAGTAGGGAACAAACCAAGCTTTCCAGTCGATGGGCTTCGCTTCCAAGTCCAGATGAATCTTAACTTTCATCCCCATGAAGGAACGAATTCCTGGCTCAAACAGAGATGGAAACTTATCCAGCACTTGAGCACACTGGAAGCCTCCACTGAAAACAGCTTTTTGATCTCATGCCAGTTGAGCTTCATGCTGTCAAGCCAGTTCCAACCAAGTAATGTAGGACCATTGTCTGGTGCAACCCACATAGGCAGTTCATAAGTCACACCATCGAAAGACACACTGACATCTGTGCTGCCAATCACCAGAACAATTTCTTTGGTGCAGGTACGAAGTTTGGCCTTCACTGGACTCAATTTGGGCTTCACAGCCTCACAGTCCCACAGTTTGTCTAACGTCTCCTGACTCATAATTGACTGACTCGCCCCTGTGTCCACTTCCATTGACACTTGCTTGCCATTCAGTTGAAGATCAACAGTTATTGGTGCGGTGCTGCCATGGATTGTATACATCTCACACTCCTTACCTTGCAGTGATGACTCATCAGCTCCATCAACATGCTTGTTACCATCCACATGATGTGTGGTGCCAGTACTATCACCACTGCTGGAGTGGGAACACCTCTTTTGAAGATGCCCGATCTTGCCACATCCGTTACACGTGTGAGCCATATGATTTGCACCACAACGTCAACACAAGTTCTTGGGGGCCTCTCGCTACCGATGAAGCAGGTTTCAAACACACAACTGGCTAAGGTGTAGCCTTATACGAAGATTGAGAAATCCGATTTACAGTATCTGCACTTGAAGAGTTCTGGCTCTTCGACAAGATCTCCTTCAGGTTTTCATGGACGAGTAAACGGAGAATAGCCGACAGTATCCAAATCGTACAGTTGAATGTTTCAGAAGTTTGGTCCGAATGACATTTAGACATATCAGTGAGAAGGATGAGCCTGTTTTTCAGAAACCAACTTCTCTATTCGTGGAGAAGTAGATGACAATGCCAGGATCATATCATGCCCCATTTCTTGGCGATTTCTGTACTTTGTTTTGATCACCACCATGGTGGAGAACGACTGCTCACAAAAGTATGATGAAGGATATGGCATGAGAACCTTAATGGTGCGCCGTGACAGGTTCGAGTACGACGGCAGCATTTTGCACCAGAATGTCGACAACGAATTCGTCCGCGCAAGAGCCTGTGCTCCTGAATCCTGCTGGAGCTGTACAAGCTCTTCCTGTGCTGTATCATCTTCATCAGCAATCGAGTCCAGTGGAGCCGTGAAAGGGTCCTGAATCGCAGAAAAGGACTGCACATCCAGCTCAGGGAAATGGTGCTCGAACTGTTCAATGAGCGACCGAAGGTGACGTGCTATCTCACCAGAAAGACTGTCGAGCTCTGTATCATCATACTGGCAGGTCGTTAGATGCTCCACCAGATGGGGGAAAAGGCTGAAGCACTTAACAGCTGCTTTGTCTGCTAGTAATTTTAGAGTCGCCAGAATTCCCCTCATTTTGTCGTGAAAAATCATGAGGTTGGCGTCTTTGCCTTGGAGGGAGCGGTTTAGGACATTGAGACGTTCAAAGATGTCAACGAGATAGCACAGTTCTGACAGCCAAGAGTCTGACTCAAGCAATGCTGCCCATGCCGTTTTCCCTTGTGTGCATAGGAACTCCTTCAGTTCATCTTTGAGCTCGTAAACGAGCAGAAGGTTTCCTCAAGATAACCATCTGACTTGAGTGTAGAATAGTAAATTCTTATGATCAGCGTCCATCTCCTGGCAGAATAGCCTGAATAACCTGGTGTTGAGGGCGCTCGATTTGATGTGATTCACCATTTTTTACGACTTCTGAGAGCACGCTCTGCAAGGTTTGTGGCAAAGTACGAGAGGCGAGCGCTTCTCGGTGAATCATGCAGTGTACCATGGAGGTCTGAGGAGCCACCTCAAGCAGTTTAGCCTTGAATCCAGAACGCACTCCGAACATTGCTGGCGCGCCATCTGTTGTAGAACCGAGCAACTTTCCGAAGTCCAGATCATGGTCACGATAAAACTGCTCTACTTTCCCAAAATGTCCTCGTCTTTGGTGGTGGCCTCCATTGGTTTGATGAGCAGAGGCTCATCGACAAAGTTATCAGCCTTGATGAAGCGGACCCAGACGATGAGTTGCGCCTATGATGCGATATCAGTGGACTCGTCCAACTCTATGGCGTGCCACGGCGATTCCTTGATCTTCTGTACGACCAGAGTCGTTACGTCCAGACTCATATCTTCAATTCTGCGTTGGATGGTGTTGTCAGAGAGGGGTATAACTGCCAGTTTCTTCGCCGCTTCCTCCCCAACCATCAGAGATTCCATGTCCTTTGCACATGGCAGCACGAGTTCTTCCGCAATGGAGTCAGGCTTTTTAGTCTTGGCAACATGGAGCGACACTCGATACGAGGCCTCTAATGCCCGAAAATTGGTCTGATGGCATGTACCCTCTCTGTCAAGACGCGTATTCTTGAGTGCAAGAAGTTTCCTCTCAAAGAACGCTCTTTCTCTCCTTACCCTGATAAGGCGCATGTTTTGTGGTCGAATGCCTCTGCAACTTGTTTTGTTTCATAGACTCCGTAGAAAGCACTTCGAAACAAATCACACACTGAGGCCTCTGTGCCCCACTTTTATCCACCACGTAGTAAAATCCAAGGTCCAGAAATTTATCCTCGTAATAACGTTCTCGAGATTTGCTGGTGGCCGGTACTGCCATCACAAATAAGGTCTCAAGTCGTATGTGGAGACATGAATAGACGTTAATGATAGAGTCAGAATCTGAGTCTGAGATGCTGTGGATCAAACCACTAATTTCCCGCCAAAATGAACCGCCCTTCAGGCCTAAGTCACATTTGCCACAGCGGCCGTGGGGTCTCCAAAATCTACGGCCACTAGCAATTATACGGCGGCCGCAGTATTTCCGCAGTCACACAATGTAGCAGTCACATATGTTTTTATTTTTCGGGGAGCCGCACGGGGTATTTAGAAATTGTCGAGACCGAAAACGTGGTGGTGCCATACGGTCTTTGATTTGATGTCGCATGGTGACCTTAGGGCGTCCCTGCGACGGCCATAGAATTTTCAAGGCAGACGCAAGGTGCCCGCAAGGCGACTGTAGGGGGACCCTAAGGCGAACGTGCGGCCAGACAGACGGTAACGAGTGGGTATATATACCAGTTATTTTTTTACTGAAATAAAAATGTAACAGTTCGGAATATACAAGTACGTGGTGCCCCAGGAGGCTGTTCTGATTGCAAAAAGTTCGATTCCCAAACTATTTTCCCAATAAGAAATAATGGAGTGAATTAATCCGTTCCTGGACCCCAAAGAAAACCCACCTTCAAGACACTTTCAACTGAAATGCCCCATGTTTAAGGTAAAATAAGATGAGTAAATGACCTTCGGTGGCGGTGTATTGTCTGTAAACTGGTACAATCACCAATCCAAAGGTCTACACAGGCTCGAGCTCCGGCCTGGGTTCCGATTGCTCGCGCACTCTGCGAGCGCTGCCCCCAGGGTAGCTCATCAAACATGATGCCCCCAGAACCACAATCACTTTCATCAAACGCATCGGGCTGAGGTAATCATGGATATTCCAAATTACAACCGGTTTTTCTGTGAAATTAAATCCTTGCGCGACAGTCCGTCACACCACGTGATCGGATTGCTTTTTTGTTATTAAAACACAAGATGAGTATTAAAAAAAACAGCACAAATCAAGGTGAAAACACGAGGTGAAGTATCGATCGACACACGAGAGATGCTTCCACGAGGACTTCCACCGGCGAACTGAACGAACAAAGCGCGAAGATGCGGTTCGAACAGGTGGGGGAGACGCGTGAACAAACATGAACGCTTCGTTGTGTTCGGTTTTTTAAAATGTATTCGGTTTTTAGGGTAAAATTCATTTTTCATTGATAAGAGACTACGGCAGCCGCATGAATAACGCAAGTCCACTGTACGCCCAACGTACGGTCGACATGGAACACAACTACGTCACAACTACGTCACGTCGAATTGCTACGGCCAACGTAGAAATGAAAAAATTTATAACTCCGCGTTATAATTCCACGGCGACCCCTACGGCCTGTAAAAGATAGCCAAACGGCGTAGGGCCACCCTGAGGCCACCGCAGAAACTCTGCGGCCGCCGCACGTTTCTGTCAATTCAGAGGGCGTACGGCCGCCGTATCCTCGTCGAAGAGCAAATGTGACTTAGGCCTCAGCGAGCCCGCGCATCGGCTGGATCCCATTCCAAGCGTCATGTTGCGCCGGTTCCCATACTTTGAACGAACCGTTTATATTACATCCCGTAGAAGCGAACACCGATGAAAAACAGACAATTTTTTTTTCACTGCAAGCAGACGCCCGCGACCCCACAAAATTTGCTCGGCGACCCCACTTGGGGTCACGCCCCCGGGTTTGAAAAGCCAGGTGTTAAAGGGAAAGAGAAAAGTCTGAAAAAGCACAGGTCCGATGGACAGACAGCAAACCTATTG
>NC_140964.1:62610343-62702843 GCF_056783735.1 Eptatretus burgeri | reverse complement strand
GTATGTTGGGTGGTCGCTAGACTACCCTTATTCTCAGGTTTTCTGTCTGTCTGTATGTTGGGTGGTCGCTAGACTACCCTTATTCTCAGGTTTTCTGTCTGCCTGTATGTTGGGTGGTCGCTAGAGTACCCTTATTCTCAGGTTTTCTGTCTGTCTATATGTTGAGTGGTCGCTAGACTACCCTTATTCTCAGGTTTTCTGTCTGCCTGTATGTTGGGTGGTCGCTAGACTACCCTTATTCTCAGGTTTTCTGTCTGCCTGTATGTTGGGTGGTCGCTAGAGTACCCTTATTCTCAGGTTTTCTGTCTGTCTATATGTTGAGTGGTCGCTAGACTACCCTTATTCTCAGGTTTTCTGTCTGCCTGTATGTTGAGTGGTCGCTAGACTACCCTTATTCTCAGGTTTTCTGTCTGCCTGTATGTTGGGTGGTTGCTAGAGTACCCTTATTCTCAGGTTTTCTGTCTGCCTGTATGTTGAGTGGTCGCTAGACTACCCTTATTCTCAGGTTTTCTGTCTGTCTGTATGTTGGGTCTTCGCTAGACTACCCTTATTCTCAGGTTTTCTGTCTGCCTGTATGTTGAGTGGTCGCTAGACTACCCTTATTCTCAGGTTTTCTGTCTGCCTGTATGTTGAGTGGTCGCTAGACTACCCTTATTCTCAGGTTTTCTGTCTGCCTGTATGTTGGGTGGTCGCTAGAGTACCCTTATTCTCAGGTTTTCTGTCTGCCTGTATGTTGAGTGGTCGCTAGACTACCCTTATTCTCAGGTTTTCTGTCTGCCTGCATGTTGAGTGGTTGCTAGACTACCCTTATTCTCAGGTTTTCTGTCTGCCTGTATGTTGAGTGGTCGCTAGACTACCCTTATTCTCAGGTTTTCTGTCTGTCTGTATGTTAGGTCTTCGCTAGACTACCCTTATTCTCAGGTTTTCTGTCTGCCTGTATGTTGAGTGGTCGCTAGACTACCCTTATTCTCAGGTTTTCTGTCTGCCTGCATGTTGAGTGGTTGCTAGACTACCCTTATTCTCAGGTTTTCTGTCTGCCTGTATGTTGAGTGGTCGCTAGACTACCCTTATTCTCAGGTTTTCTGTCTGCCTGTATGTTGAGTGGTCGCTAGACTACCCTTATTCTCAGGTTTTCTGTCTGCCTGTATGTTGAGTGGTCGCTAGACTACCCTTATTCTCAGGTTTTCTGTCTGCCTGTATGTTGAGTGGTCGCTAGACTACCCTTATTCTCAGGTTTTCTGTCTGTCTGTATGTTGGGTCGTCGCTAGACTACCCTTATTCTCAGGTTTTCTGTCTGCCTGTATGTTGAGTGGTCGCTAGACTACCCTTATTCTCAGGTTTTCTGTCTGCCTGTATGTTGAGTGGTCGCTAGACTACCCTTATTCTCAGGTTTTCTGTCTGCCTGTATGTTGGGTGGTCGCTAGAGTACCCTTATTCTCAGGTTTTCTGTCTGCCTGTATGTTGAGTGGTCGCTAGACTACCCTTATTCTCAGGTTTTCTGTCTGCCTGTATGTTGGGTGGTCGCTAGAGTACCCTTATTCTCAGGTTTTCTGTCTGCCTGTATGTTGAGTGGTCGCTAGACTACCCTTATTCTCAGGTTTTCTGTCTGCCTGTATGTTGAGTGGTCGCTAGACTACCCTTATTCTCAGGTTTTCTGTCTGCCTGTATGTTGGGTGGTCGCTAGACTACCCTTATTCTCAGGTTTTCTGTCTGCCTGTATGTTGAGTGGTCGCTAGACTACCCTTATTCTCAGGTTTTCTGTCTGCCTGCATGTTGAGTGGTTGCTAGACTACCCTTATTCTCAGGTTTTCTGTCTGCCTGTATGTTGAGTGGTCGCTAGACTACCCTTATTCTCAGGTTTTCTGTCTGCCTGTATGTTGGGTGGTCGCTAGAGTACCCTTATTCTCAGGTTTTCTGTCTGCCTGTATGTTGAGTGGTCGCTAGACTACCCTTATTCTCAGGTTTTCTGTCTGCCTGTATGTTGAGTGGTCGCTAGACTACCCTTATTCTCAGGTTTTCTGTCTGTCTGTATGTTGGGTCTTCGCTAGACTACCCTTATTCTCAGGTTTTCTGTCTGCCTGTATGTTGAGTGGTCGCTAGACTACCCTTATTCTCAGGTTTTCTGTCTGCCTGCATGTTGAGTGGTTGCTAGACTACCCTTATTCTCAGGTTTTCTGTCTGCCTGTATGTTGAGTGGTCGCTAGACTACCCTTATTCTCAGGTTTTCTGTCTGCCTGTATGTTGAGTGGTCGCTAGACTACCCTTATTCTCAGGTTTTCTGTCTGCCTGTATGTTGAGTGGTCGCTAGACTACCCTTATTCTCAGGTTTTCTGTCTGTCTGTATGTTGGGTCGTCGCTAGACTACCCTTATTCTCAGGTTTTCTGTCTGCCTGTATGTTGAGTGGTCGCTAGACTACCCTTATTCTCAGGTTTTCTGTCTGTCTGTATGTTGGGTCGTCGCTAGACTACCCTTATTCTCAGGTTTTCTGTCTGTCTGTACGTTAAGTGGTCGCTAGACTACCCTTATTCTCAGGTTTTCTGTCTGCCTGTATGTTGGGTGGTCGCTAGACTACCCTTATTCTCAGGTTTTCTGTCTGTCTGTATGTTGGGTCGTCGCTAGACTACCCTTATTCTCAGGTTTTCTGTCTGCCTGTATGTTGAGTGGTCGCTAGACTACCCTTATTCTCAGGTTTTCTGTCTGCCTGTATGTTGAGTGGTCGCTAGACTACCCTTATTCTCAGGTTTTCTGTCTGCCTGTATGTTGAGTGGTCGCTAGACTACCCTTATTCTCAGGTTTTCTGTCTGCCTGTATGTTGAGTGGTCGCTAGACTACCCTTATTCTCAGGTTTTCTGTCTGCCTGTATGTTGAGTGGTCGCTAGACTACCCTTATTCTCAGGTTTTCTGTCTGTCTGTATGTTGGGTCGTCGCTAGACTACCCTTATTCTCAGGTTTTCTGTCTGCCTGTATGTTGAGTGGTTGCTAGACTACCCTTATTCTCAGGTTTTCTGTCTGCCTGTATGTTGAGTGGTCGCTAGACTACCCTTATTCTCAGGTTTTCTGTCTGCCTGTATGTTGAGTGGTCGCTAGACTACCCTTATTCTCAGGTTTTCTGTCTGCCTGTATGTTGAGTGGTCGCTAGACTACCCTTATTCTCAGGTTTTCTGTCTGCCTGTATGTTGGGTGGTCCCTAGAGTACCCTTATTCTCAGGTTTTCTGTCTGCCTGTATGTTGAGTGGTCGCTAGACTACCCTTATTCTCAGGTTTTCCGTCTGTATTCATGTAATGGACAGCTCTGGAGGCCAGAGGAGTAAACCAATTTTGATGAAACTTGACTGGTAGGTTCATACCAGGATCTCGTTCTATGCTTTTGAGCACCGTTGCTATGGACGCCACCGTTGCCTAGCAACTGGACTTTGAAATTTTTGAAAAATTCTGAAAAAATTTTTTTTTCCAAAATAAAAAATCGGCTTCCGCGCTTTTATGCGCACTGTAATCAACCTCTTTGTCAAAAAATTTCAGCCCGATCCGTCAAAAACTGTATGACTAGTACGCAATTATGTAGCGACCACCCATGTCGCCTACCGGCTTGTATTTGTGTGTTTCGGCTTTTGGCTGTTCATTTTCATCAGGACGATTTCGGTGGGGTTTTAAAGGCCAATCTTTTAACATGACTGTGTTCACTACGGTCTAATTTTCAGGAATAAAAACGACTCGAAAAACATTTTTCATCAGAGTGATTTCATCTCTTCCATTGGAAATGTCGACGGTGACTTGCATTCATTTACGGACGTAGGATGGATGTCTAAAACGAGTGCCTTGGTGTACATGGAATCAATAAAGAAGACATAAGTACACCTGACACTCAGCCGAGCATCAGGTGTACTTACGAAGACATCAGAAGACATAAGTACACTTGGCATGTTCACGAGGCTGTACCTTGAAAACGAAAAGTCCCAGAAGATAAAGAAAATCGGATGACATTTGTACATGTAGTGTTTGAAAATAACGCTTCTTGCTACGAAACGTTATATTTTCCAGTCTGAATATTTTGAATAAAATAATTCCAACGCATTCTGGACGGGCTTTTATACTGGTAATGGCATGTTCTCTATCATCTTGAAAAACTGAAGCAGAGGAATGAGTGCTCTGATGCGAGAGCTTTGTCTGAAATAGCTTTCAAACAAAGCCCTTGGCAGCAAAAGTTAATAATAATAATAATTGTTATTTCTTCACATCATTTGCTCACCTTTGATTTATTAGTCCCCGACTGGTTTCACAGGAGGGGACTAGATGTTTGCTCTCAGTTTGTCCAGCCCACCTGTGGTTTTACAGATTTTGTTTTTTCTTCCCAAACCCTTTAACATATTCAACTGAAACTTGGTATTTGGCTTTATTATGATAAGTTACAGAACAAGTTCGAGTTTGAGGGCATTTTGTCGATTTTTCACAGAGTTATGTCTGTCTGTTTGTGTGAAGGATATCTCAAAAAGTTGTGGACGGATTCGGACGAAACATGGACGGGTTGAGTATGAGACGAGGACCAATTGATTCCATTTTGGTGAAGATCAGAATCCAGATTTGGATACAATAATTTTTTAATTTTTATAGTGATTGTTCACCATTGCGAGATGAGACTAACTACGATATACAGCATGATATTTCAAAAACATTATTGGGCCGGATGGATCAGGCATTGCGCGGCGGAGGCATATGCTCTACCGAGTGCCCTTCTAGTTCTGGATGTTTTATATTGGGTGGATATCGACTATAAAATGATTGGAACAAAATCTAAGCATTTGAATCTGAAACAAGCAAACACAAAATGGTACTTTGAGTTTGCACATGACCTTCACATCTTTAAAGCTTTATGCGTTGACTATTTGCTTGAAAAATGAAAGACCAACATAATTCTTCGAATGCATTTCCTTCTCCATTTGGAATTGACAAGGTAACACGAACAATGAAATGGCTGCACTAATCTGCTGAGCAAACTTCAAGGTGCTCCATGAAACCACTATGGTTTCCTGTAAACCACCCTGCAACGTTCTCCATGAAATGGGTACAAAACTGTTACCCACCCTCCAAAGTTCTCCACAACAGGAATAACTAGAATGGCATTCGGTAGAGTGCATACCTCCGTCAGGCTGAACAGTTTACACTTTTTATCTCCCTGATAGATCGGATCTGGATCAGACCTGATCAAAATATAATCGGCCTGTTCTTGTCTCCTACCCAACTCATCTACCAAGTTTTGTCATAAACCGTCCTTAACGATTTGAAATATGCTATATTGTTACGAATCTGGCAGCCATGTGCACACAACAGCCAGGTCCTATAGATCAGTTATATCGGTAAGTAAGTGTTTCTAGTTCGGGTTCCGTCCCTAGTCTAATGGGAATTAAATGTTCATGCGCTGCGGAGTTATTTTGATAGTTAGGGTTTTCTTTTACATTTTTACATCACTTGCACAACAACAACACTCTGCTCACGGCATTCTTCACGTGGTCGCCAGCGAGCGCGCGTGTGGGAGGAGTCTAACATTGGCATGGCGTCTCTCTTTAGCCAATCAGCAAGGAGCGGGCGTCTCACCCGCCCCGTCTCCCACTCAACACCATCGCCATTACGCACATGGCTGGAGGTGAAGAGGTGGGCGGAGGTACAAACGCCTCCGATCAGGATTCCGCCCAGAAGGGTAGGAGTTACCCCGCTTACCGTGGGCCTGTCCAATGAGGGACAGCCAACAAATCGCGTGATACAACTGTCCAATCAGGAGGTGAGTTATCTCACAGCAGATGCTCCACCCCCACGAGGGGGAGGGATAAGAAAGGTCGCGAGCTTCTCGTAAGAGAGAGGAGTTGGTTGGTTCCTGCTGGTTGAGTTTGTGGCTCCTGGTCGATGATCGCGCTGGTCGGAGTTGGCATTCGTCCTGGTTGGTGTTCGTGTTCATGGTGCTCGGGTCGCCGATCGGCGTTCATGGCTGGCCAAGTCGCTCCTTGGATTCTGGAGGCGTGGGTTCGAGTCCCACGGAGGCGCGTTGTGTGGGAGTGAGTGAGCTGAGGATCCCGTTTCCTTCCACGGAATCCAAGCTCCACAAGCGTGGGTCGGTGAAGACCGCATGAGGCGGAGAGGTACCAACCAGACCTTGACCCACAGCTCGCCTTCCCTCTCGAGCCGAAGGGCCGAATAAAGACCATTGAGGTCCATTTCTTTTGGGTGTGCGTGTCTGTGTGCGGGCCTGTCTTGCCTAAGTAGAATTGTTAAGTGCTTTTTGTTGTACATTATTTGCCTTGCTTAGTCGTGATAACTCTGCTCTTTGTGTGTTCCCTTCCACTCCCCGATTATTGTAAATAAATACCCCTATTGTTGAATGTACCAGCTCGTTTCTGTTTCTTTAATTGGCTTAGCACGGTACGTGTTGAGAAATTGGGAAACGGTAAATTGTGCCTTTGGTCCGACGGACATCAGTAACTATCCGCTCGGGTTACGCACGGATCGAGCACGCTAACGGCTCGTTCCGCTCGAGCTCCGTCGAGGGTGTGAATTCCCCGCTAGCTTCGCCACGTGGATAGTTAGGTATATTGAAGTTAGCAATTAACCCTATTCCACGTGGCCGAATTATTGGCAATTCACGGTCCTGTAAGGGACCCGTGCCTTTCGGAGTTCTCCGAGAAGCACGATCTAGATTCCGGGTGATCGGTGGAGCCGACTCTACTGCTCCACCTTGCGGTCGTGCTCGCCGCCGACACCCGGCCCCACAACAATATATCATTTTTGGTCCTATTCCTCAATGGCGAAGAATCACTGACAGAAATTTTTGCACCCGAATTCGGACCTTCAGCAAAATCGAATCCATTCGTTCTTGTCACACACCCGATCTGTCCACCAAGTTTCGGCCAAATCAGTGCATAACTTTTTGTGTGGAGAAACAACGGTTCATTGTGCTGAGTATTTGCGGGGCACCGACATACAAGCTCATGTCGAGTTTGTTCGCACCGAGGAAACTGGGAGATGTACCGTTTTCGGAGCTGGTGAAAGTCGTTGAACAACATCAGAATCTAAGGCCGTCGGTGATTGTGCAGCACTACAAACTGAACATCCGCAGTCAAGAAGGGGGTGAGTCAATTTTGGATTATATGGCAGCCTTGCGTAAATTGGCTGAATGGTGTGAATATGGAGGTAATCTTGAGGAAATGCTACGGGATCGGTTAGTCCGTGGAGTTGTGGAGTAACGAACGATCGCATCCAGCACAGATTGCTGACGGAAACAACATTGGATTTTGACAAGCCCCTGAATATAGCTTCGTCAATGGAATTGGCGGAAAAGAACGCATTGGATATCCGTGAACATTCCGGAGTTGTGCGGGATCAGGGAGCAGGAAACAAGATGACGAGTTTGAGGAGCCGTCAGACCCCCCCCCCCCCCGTGCTTTATATTTTGAATAGGGGTCCGCAGTAAAATGTGATTACTCTGGACGGACAGCTCCTAATCAAACTAGCGAGTGTTCAGCTCGAAATGTCGACTGCTATATACGTGGCAAAAATGGTCATTTTGCAAGAGTCTGTCGATCAAAACCCAAAACCCAAAGCATTCCTTGGAGCAAGAACAGCTCTCCACATGGAATGAGCAAAAGGTCTCAATACAAGACATATCGGTTAGAGGAGGAACATGAAGAGGATACGTCCAGTCTTTTTCATAACTCGAGCAACCAAGCGAAATCCAAACCACTGGTTGTGAGGTTGGAGGTACAAGGCAGAGAAGTACAGATGCAAATCGATACCGGGTCTTCGGTATCACTGATTAGTGAGGCTATCTTCCAGGAGAAGTGGAGGACAGACAACCCAAACAGACCCACAATCTGCCCCAGTCAGACCATACTATGCACACATACTGGTGAACCTGTGGATATTGTGGGAGAATGCAAAATCGCTGTCAGCTATGGCACACAGAAGGCAGAGTTGACTTGAATGGTGGTGAAAGGTTCAGGGCCCAGTCTGCTGGGACGGGATTGGCTACGAGCAATCCAGTTGAATTGGCAGGAGGTGAACAACCTCAATGCCGGTGATCAATTGAGGAAACTCCTTAAGGACTATGGAGACCTGTTCGCATTGGAGCTGGGAAAACTGAAAGGAACGGAGGTTGAGCAAGATATTGACCCAAATGCAATTCCTAAGTTTGTGAAAGCACGCCGAGTCCCATTTTCGCTGAGAGAGAAGGTAGATCAGGAGTTGGATCGGTTGCTAAAGGCTGGGATCATAGAACCTGCACAATTTTCTCGTTGGGAAGCTCCGATTGTCCTGGTTATGAAAGGAGATTGCTTGGTTCGGATATGCGGAGACTACAAGGTTACAGTCAATCCGGCAGCCCGCTCAGACACTTACCCCATTCCACGCATTGATGAGTTGTTCTCAAAACTTTCTGTGGGGGAAACTCTTCACAAAGCTAGACTTGAGCCACGTCGACCAGCAGTTGGTTTTGTCGAAAACTTCACGTGAATTGGTCACAATAAACACACATAGGGGATTGTTCAGATACACACGCTTACCATTTGGCACGTCAACGTCGCCATCTGTGTTCCAACGCACAATGGAAAATTTGCTGGTGGGGATCCCAGGAGTCGTGATCTTCCTTGATGATTTGTTAGTAACGGGAAATTCCGTTAGCGACCATCTTTACAACCTTAAGAGTGTCTTGAAGAAGTTGCGAGATGCGGCATTGCGATTACGACATAAATGCTTTTTTCTCACTGCTGAAGTCAAATACCTCGGCCACAAGTTAACCGTGAACGGGATACAGCCGACAGATGAGAAGGTCAGGGCGATCACCGAGGAACCTGCACCAAAGAATGTAAAAGAACTGAAGTCCTTCATCGGACGACTGAACTACTACGGCAAGTTTTTGCCGGATTTAGCATCTGCATTTGAGCCACAACATCGCCCTCGCAGTAAATTTTGGAGTTAAGAAATTCCACATCTATCTGTATGGCCGTGCCTGTCAAATAAATACCGACCACAAGCCCTTGCTAGGGTTATTCAATGAAAAGCGGGCTATTCCAACAATGGCATCTCCTTGAGTTCGGCGTTTGGCATTAACCCTTGCAGCCTTCGATTATCATGTTGTATTCAAACCTGGCATGGCCAATGCCAATGCCGACGCGCTGAGCCGTCTTCCACGTGCACTGACTGGGCCGGATGCTCCAATTCCGGGAGAAGTGACTCTCTTGGTGGACATGATGGAGAGTTCACCGATCACCCCTACGCATGTACGGCTAATGACAGGCAGGGATCCTGTGCTTTTTCGCGTTCGTGAGTACATCACCGGGGGTTGGCCAGGCACATAGCCACAGGAAGAGTTCAAACCATTTGCTAGTCGTAAACAGGAACTGAGTGTTCATGTAGGTTGTGTACTATGGGGAGCACAGGTGGTATTGTCACCCCAATGCCGACGTCAGATGGTTGACATGTTCCACGAGGACCACTGACGCAGGTATTTTAAGGATAAAGGTTTTGGCACAAAGCTACATGTGGTGGTCACGGATGGATATTGACTTGGAGCAAAGAGTTAAAGGATGTCATGGATGTCAGGCATTCCAGAAACTTCCTTCCAAAGCACCACTGCATCCTTGGGAGTACCCTAGTCACCCATGGTCGCGCATACATGCAGACTCTACAGGTCCAGTCGAAGGGAAGATGCCATTCATTCTGGTCAATGCATACTCAAAGTGGATTGAAGTATATGTCGCTTCGAAAATGACGAGTGAAGTCACGATTGACAAATGGTGACAAGCGTTTGCTGCACACGACACACCTCAAACTCTTGTCGGACAATGGGCCATATTTCACGAGTGAAGAATTTGAATTGTTTGTGAACATGAATGGAGTTCGACATGTCAGGAGTGCTCCAAACCATCCAGCGACAAACGTCTAAGTGGAACGTGCGGTGCAAACTGTGAAATTGGGACTGCATAAAATGAGTGGTCCCTTGCACATTCGTGTGTCGTGATTTCTCTTGAGTTGTCACACAACACCGCAGTCCACAACGTCACAAACACCGGCAGCGATGCTCATGAACAGGAAACTCTGCACACGTAGAAACACGGTTGTACCAAACATCAACACCGTGGTTGAGCATAAACAGCTGTCACAAAAATTATCTCATGATTCGTGGACAATTCAGGAGTTTGAAAATGGACAATAGGTTTCAGTTCAAAATTACAGCTTGGGCGACAGGTGGGTACTCAGTTACATTGCCAGGCGAATGGAGGAGAAGATTGGGACCATCCTCTGTGCAGAGCGTTGGTGCTGCTTAAGCAGTCTCCTTGGCAATTGGGCACAATCCTGGACGGGTCGCCACTCCGACACAGTATACCAGCAAGCTGGCATTCATTTTGCTGACCTCGGAAGGATGACAGGTAGAGTC
Organism: Eptatretus burgeri; assembly: GCF_056783735.1. NCBI lineage: Eukaryota > Metazoa > Chordata > Myxini > Myxiniformes > Myxinidae > Eptatretus > Eptatretus burgeri. The sequence continues at coordinate 62,692,425 of NC_140964.1, read as the reverse complement.
AACCACACCTGGTATTAATTCAAAAGGTGAGCGCGATGTGAACTCAGGACTCTCGGATGCAAAGCCCGTCACCCTAACCATTAAGTCAAGACGAATGGCTTCTGTTTCATATACTGTGGAAGTGTCAACTGGAGACATGCAGCAGATGTGGAAGCGACATGCCAACCAGATCAGACACAGAGCTTCGACATTGTCATTGAAAGTCATCAGCCATGTTGATTTTTCAGCACAAGTGGAGGGAGCTCTTGAACATCAGAGGGGAGTGACACATGGGTACCTGAGGAGAGCAAACGTTGCGGCGGACGACATTGAAGGCCCCAAGGTCGACGTTGTTCCGGAGCCCACAAAGAGATCGAAAACCAAAACAACCAGATTGCTGTGGCTGTAGAAATAATTAAAGGCCAAGCATGAAATGTACAAAGACTGAAGTATTCATTGCTCTCATTGACATAATATTGCGTACTCCATGAGTACGTCAGCCATGGGCATTTCTGGAGAACTTAGGATTGCAATTGTTCTTGGAGGAGGGTTTAAATGGGTGTTAATTGTCTGAGGAGGAGGATGTGTGAAGTATTGCTATGTTGCGTCTGCGTGAACAGGCCTGACGTGAATGGTCGGCTTAAAAAGCTTGTTGGACAATGGCGGCGTTCTGGTAACCCGTGTTTCTCTTTGCCTCTTGACACGCGTTTCGGTTCTGGGAGAATGTAACACAAAGCATTAAGCTTAATTTTTTCCCGCTGTTCGGACGATTATGTTTAGTCAAGAAAAGATGAACGAATGTGCAGAGAGTGGAACTTCATTTGGCGCAACGCTGCCATGCTCTCGGACCTGTTTTTGCAATCCATGACGATAGAGTCGACAGGGATCCTTTGTTTTCGGTAATTACGTACGCAGTTTGCTTTTTTCCCCGTTTTGTGCGATCTGCTTTCGTGACAAAATATTAATATAAATGTACTGACAGTTGCCGCAAACGAAGAGGTACAGCGACGGCACAGGCAGAAGTCGGACGTGGTGGGAATTGTGCGTGTTTGCATGGCGAGCAGGTTGGAGGAACGTGTACGGGTTGGGGCATGTATGCAGGCAGGCAGGCCTTGGCCAGGTAGATAGGTTTTTGGTTTTAATTTTTAGCTCACCAGGAACGTAGTTCCGGGGAGCTTACGGGATGCCACGTCGTCCGTCAGTCCGTCGTCCACAAGTACTTGCAACTTCTTTTCTGAAACTACACGTTGGATTTCGATGAAACTTTACCACAACGTTCAACACCGTGCTTGGACCAAAGTTTGTTCGTGGCATTAACAAAAATCAGGCCCGAAGGGGTTCTGCGGTTGGTTGTCCCCCAAAATATGTATTTGCTTTCTTCTCAGAAATTTCGACATGCAATTTCGATGAAACTTGACCACAACCTTCATCACCCGTGACGTACCAACGTTTGTTCATGGCATAAAAAAAATCCAAAGGTATTTATGTTCTTCCTCGTTACGTATTTTGTGGGTCATCCACAACTACCAGTGGTTCCCTGGTTTTCTTATCCAGCCGCGACCAGGTGAGCGCCCTGGGATATTGCCCCGATGTTAAAATTCTCCCACCCTGTTTTACATAGTACACGGCGGTTAAAAAGAAAAGCGTTGCTGTTTTGGTGAGTTTTATCGCCACAGTAATGCCGTGGTACGCTGCCTTCCCCTCCCATCACGCTGCCTTCCCCTCCCATCACGCTGCCTTCCCCTCCCATCCCGCTGCCTTCCCCTCCCATCACGCTGCCTTCCCCTCCCATCACGCTGCCTTCCCCTCCCATCACGCTGCCTTCCCCTCCCATCACGCTGCCTTCCCCTCCCATCACGCTGCCTTCCCCTCCCATCACACTGCCTCCCCACTCCCTCCCACTCCCTACCCAGCCTCATGCTGTTTTCCTCCCATCACGCTGCCTTTCCCTCCCATCACGCTGCCTTCCCCTCCCATCACGCTGCCTTCCCCTCCCATCACGCTGCCTTTCCCTCCCATCACGCTGCCTTTCCCTCCCATCACGCTGCCTTCCCCTCCCATCACGCTGCCTTTCCCTGCCCTCACACTGCCTCCCCACTCCCTCCCACTCCCTACCCAGCCTCATGCTGTCTTCCCCCCATCACGCTGCCTTCCCTCCTTCTCGCGCTGCCTCCCCCTCCCCTCATGCTGCCCCCCGCTCCTGTCGTGCTGCCTTCCCCATTCCCTCACCTCAAATTCCCTTCCCGTTCCCTCCCCTTTCCCTTATGCTACCTCCCTCCTCATGCTGCCTCCCTCCCCCCACTTTGGCTCACGCTGCCTCCCACTCCCTCCCCTTTCCCTCATACTGCCTTCCCACCCCATGTTGTCACCCCACCCTCACGCTGCCTAACCCCCAGCATGCAGCCTCCTCTCCCCATGAAGCCTTCCCCCCTCATGCTGTCTCTCACCCTCATGTTTCCTCCCATCCTCATGCTGCCTCCCCAGCCTCAAGTCCCTCTACCATATACAAGTCCAGAGCACCGCTTTCCCTCCCCCACTTCCCCCTTTCTTCCCCATCCTCCTTGCTCCCACCCCCCCCTCATCTCGCCGTGTATAGCGACATGTGGTGAGGCATCACTCTCCCCGTCCATCTTTGCTCTCCCCCTTTCCTCGCCCCTCCTTGCTACCCCCATCCGTCCTCACTCCCTCCTCCCTCCTTCCTCTTCATGTACTCATCAGTGAAGTGACTGGTTGTATTTGCTATTCATTAAAATAAATGTTGAGTTTTGAGCAAAACTTTTTTCATTACATTACTTCTTTTCAAATGTAAGGGAGTGTTTTTGTCTATATTTAGAATAGCCTGCAGAATATATGACAAAAAGAAACACCCACACAAAAATGTCCCCCACCCCCCCCCCCCAAACTAAAATCATGGATATGCACCAGGGACAGGTTGGCAATATATCGACTGATAAAGTTTTGACAACATGTTGTTCATAAGGTCCAGAAATGTAGTTTGGAACGATTTCGTGAAGGTTAAAGAAGACAGTCTGGAAGTTTCATGCTCACTTTGTTCAATAGATCTTGCTAATCACTGTAATATGTCCAACATGTGAAAACATTTGAAAACCAAACATTAGAGAGAGTACCGATTATAGTGAGGGTTGAGAATACGTATTCAAAGAAAACAAAGTCTGCAACAACAAGAAGTTACCTTTCGCAATCGATGATTGAAAGCACTTTTGCCCCGGTATGCTGCCTTCCCTTCCCCTCACGCCGCCTTCCCTTCCCCTCACGCCGCCTTCCCTTCCCCTCATGCTGCCTTCCCTTCCTGCAACAACAATAAGTTACCTTTCACAATCGACGATTGAAAGCACTTTTGCCCCAGTATGCTGCCTTCCCTTCCCCTCACGCCGCCTTCCCTTCCCCTCATGCCACCTTCCCTTCCCTCATGCCACCTTCCCTTCCCTCACGCCGCCTTCCCTTCCCTCACACCGCCTTCCCTTCCCCTCATGCTGCCTTCGCTTCCCTCACACCGCCTTCCCTTCCCCTCATGCCTCCTTCCCTTCCCCTCTTGCTACCTTCCCTTACCCTCATGCTTCCTTCCCTTCCCCTCACGCCACCTTCCCTTCCCTCATGCCACCTTCCCTTCCCTCATGCCACCTTCCCTTCCCTCATGCCGCCTTCCCTTCCCTCATGCCGCCTTCCCTTCCCTCATGCCGCCTTCCCTTCCCTCATGCCGCCTTCCCTTCCCTCATGCCGCCTTCCCTTCCCCTCATGCCGCCTTCCCTTCCCCTCATGCCGCCTTCCTTTCCCTCACGCCGCCTTCCCTTCCCCTCTTGCTATCCTCCCTTCCCCTCACCCTTCCTTCCCTTCCCCTCACGCTGCCTTCCCTTCCCCTCACGCTGCCTTCCCTTCCCCTCACGCTGCCTTCCCTTTCCCTTATGCTTCCTTCCCTTCCCCTCATGCTTCCTTCCCTTCCCCTCATGCTTCCTTCCCTTCCCCTCATGCTATCTTCCCTTCCCCCACCCCTCATCGCTCCCCCATCGCTCCTCTCTCTCCCTCTCCTCCAATCTCTCTTCCCCTCCTCTTTCCCACACATGCCCCTCACTTCCACCTTCCTCTCAGAGTGTTGAGCAATGTGTGGTGAGGTGTAACTCTCCTCCCTCCTTGCTCCCCTTACTCACTCTCTGTCCCTCCTCGCTCCTCCACCCCTCCTCCACCCCTCCTCGCTCCCCCTCCTCACTCTCCCACCCTCTTTCTCCCCCACCCCTCCTCCTTCCCCTCACCCCTCGTTAACCCCATTGCTCCCCTTTTCCCTCCCATTCAGCTCTCGCTCCCTACTCCTACCTCTCTCTCCTCCTCCCTCCTCTCTCTCTCCCCACCTGGCTCTCCCAACCCTACTCTCATCCCCCTTCTCTCTCTCCCTCCCTCCTCCTCCTCTGTTTTCCTCCCTCCTCTCTCTCCTCCTCCCTCCTCTCTCTCCCCACCTGGCTCTCCCAACCCTACTCTCATCCCCCTTCTCTCTCTCCCTCCCTCCTCCTCCTCTGTTTTCCTCCCTCCTCTCTCTCCTCCTCCCTCCTCTCTCTCCCCACCTGGCTCTCCCAACCCTACTCTCATCCCCCTTCTCTCTCTCTCCCTCCCTCCTCCTCCTCTGTTTTCCTCCCTCCTCTCTCTCCTCCTCCCTCCTCTCTCTCCCCACCTGGCTCTCCCAACCCTACTCTCATCCCCATTCTCTCTCTCTCTCTCTCTCTCTCTCTCTCTCTCTCTCTCTCTCTCTCTCTCTCTCTCTCTCTCTCCCCTCCCCTCCCCTCCCCTCCCTCCCCCACTCTTTTAGTATCCCCGTGAGCGAAGCGATTGGTGGTATTTCCGAGTATGTAATAAGGACAGAAAGCAGGCAAAGGGTCAAAGAGAAATCCCCATCAAATGTCAAACCCTCACTGCTGAAGGTTCAAAGTAGCTGCAGAGAGGAAGAAAGACCACACAATGTGGGCGCATGTTACAGATTATGACCTGAAGACCAGGGAAGGACATTATCACCCCACTGGTACAGGGGACTACACTAGTTTAGACGAAAGCCCTTTTCTCACCCTGGAAAAATTCACATGCTTGCTCCACAAGAAATAATCCCTTGAAACATCTATCAACAAACTCCGGCATGATGTGTTTTCCCTTTCCTCATGCCACCTTCCCTTCCCTCATGCCGCCTTCCCTTCCCTCATGTGTTTTGTGTGATGTGTTTTGCAGAGACTCAGCTCCAGGTCGGGAGTTCTTTCGAATTGTGATGCCATTGATATAAGCCTGTTTGGGCACCAATGCCACAAGAACTTGGAGGAGGAAGAGGAGGAGCAGGGGGATAGGGGAGGTGGCGGAGTTTGACAGATGTTATTACCATCACTGAAGGAGAGGGTATTGCATTTGGGTCTGTCTGTGCGTCTTTCTCCTTCAGATCACAATTTTAAACCGCTCTTCACGAAACTTCACCACATGGTAGAGTTTGTCATAAGGAAGAAGTCCATTGTTATTGAGGTCAAAAGGTCAACAAAGGCCAACAACTTAGGTGAGGTTTCTAAAATCCACAATTTTCATCCGATTGACGTTAAATTTGAAGAGGATTGATATTTCAGGTCACTGGATTCAACTCGTCAATTACTTTTGAGGTCAACCTCGACAAAAAGGTCAACATAGGCCCAAGGTCAACAACTTAGGTGAGATTTCTAAAATCCACAATTTTCATCTGATTGACTTTAAATTTGAAGAGGATTTTCATATCAGGTCACTGAATTCAACCAGACAATTATTTTTGGGGTCCACAATGGCCAAAAGTTCAACTTTGGCCGAATTTCTAAAATTGTCAATTTTCATCCAATTGACTTGAACTTTGAAGAGGATTTATATTTCAAGTCACTGAATTTAACCAGCCAATTTTTTTTTTTAGGTCAACATGGACCAAAAGGCCATCATAGCAAGGTCCCAAGGTCAACAACGAAGGTGGTATTATTTAAAATCCTCAATTTTCATCTGATTGACTTGAAATTTGAAGTGGATTTATATTTCAGGTCACTGAATTAAACTAGCCAATTGTTATTGAGGTCAACATGGACCAAAAGGTCAACATAGTCCTCAGGACAACAACTAAGGTGGTGTTTCTAAAATCCTCAATTTTCATCCGATTGACTTGAAATTTAAAGAGGATTTATATTTCAGGTCACTGAAATCAACTAGGCAATTATTTTTAAGGTCAAATTTGTTTTATGGATTTTGCAAGTATCGTGCTCTGCACCACATCTTTTTCCTGTTTGCCTGTCTGCACAGAACTTTCATGTTTTTCTTTGCAATCACTTGTCGGACTGAGATAAAATTATCACCACAGGTGCGACTACTCATGTTGAATGTCTTAATGATACATTGATAATTACGTCATTGGTCACGAGGTGTGCCAGTCATGTTAGAAAAACGGAAAAACTTTGGACCTCTGTATCTCTGAAACCGCACCAAGGAAAAAAATGAAACGTGGCAGATGGCAGCCATATTGGATTGAAGAAACGTATTGTTGCGGGCTAGGGTCCGATGGCGAGAACGACCACGAGGTGGGGGAAGTTATGTCGTCTCCCACCAGACTCCCGGAATTGTCGGCCGTCGCTCACGGATAATTCCGGTGGTGCTCTACCCCGCGGAGTCCAAGCCACTCGCCCGGACAATTCGTCAACCCTGTCTGGGTCGATGCGTGCCCCGCACCATCTTGTGCACTCGACCATGCCATATTACTCGCACTCTGCACACACTCCGGCACAATCTCACTGGGGGCTTGTGTTAGCCCAAGTGACCCCGGAGCCTCTGCCCCCCCCCCCAACTTGGCATGTACCCTTTCGCCTCATGTCCCACCTTCACCTCGCCCAGCCTTAACTTCACTGGGCCCACCTGGTCACGGTCTGCTTCGAGCGAGCGTATTCTCTCCCTCTGTTCCTGAAGGAGGCCATCCTGATCCTTACATCGGGTCTCCAGACACTCCACAAGCTCCTCCTTAATGTCCCTTTCCTTCCCCTATATCTGTGTTTGCTCCTCTTTTACTTTATGTAATTCATCTTTTACCTGTTATATCTCCCTTTGTGTCTCTGTTAATTCCCCTTTTGCTATGCGAAAACCCTCCTTTGTCTCGTCCTCGTGTTTCTTCAATCGCTTCCCCAATTCTTGGCTCTCCGTCTCAACCTTCCGTCCCATCTCTTTCACCATTTTTGTCATTTCTTCGCGTCTCATTTTACACTCTTCCTTTACGGCCCCAAATTCCCCCATTTGCTTCCTGCTGGCCTTGTTTTAAATTTTGTATCGCGGTTGTGTTTTTCCCAATCTATACTTTTAATTGCCCCGTCCCTTCTTTATTTCCTTCATCCCCTGTCTGAGTTTATCCACCTCTCGTCCAACCATCGTTATCTTTTCCGTCACTTCCTCCTTAGCCGTTTCCATTGTGGTCCAAACACCTTCCACACTCTCTTTCAACTCGGTCATTTCCTCACGTGCAGTACTGATCTCATCCGCCATTTTCTGGTGCATGGTTTGCATTTCACGCTTCACCTTTACCAGCTCCGCCTTCATTTCCTCCTGACCTGCTTTCATTTGTGTTTGTAAGCCTATTCCCATGCTTTGCATATTCCCATTCATTGCTTACGTATTCGCATCCATTTGATTTTGCATGTTTGTAGTATTTCCACCAACTGGCTCAAGTCAAATGGCTTTTGCGAAGCCGATCGGGCGCGGATCCCACAGGAATCGTTCGTTCCTCCATGTGGGGAAATTTGATGCAGGGGGAGCTCCGGTATTGTCGCCATTGCCCCCAATGCTACCTCTGGGTTTGGCTGCAGGGAAAGATTTTCCTCACAGGTGTTGTCCTGAGCTACGGATTCCTCTAAGATCATTTCAGAACCCACCTGGACCAGCTCGTCTTGGTCCGCCATGGTTCGTACCGAGAAGTAAGTGAAATTTTACTGCTGCTTTTAATTTCGGAGAGAAAGGGGTGGGGGGGGGGTTTCGAAGCACACCTCTGGTCCGAATCCCGTAAATTTCTCTATGGAGGTGGAGGGGTTCGAGATCCGAAATCCTGACACCAAACTGTTGCGGGCCGGGGTCCGATGGCGAGAATGACCACAAGGTGGGGGAAGTTACGTCATCTCCCACCAGACTCCCGGAATTGTAGGCTGTCGCTCACGGATAATTCCGTGACGCAGCGGGTCGCTAACCGACCGTGAATGCCAAAACCTCAACCACGTGGCGTAGGGTCTTTTTGTCTAGAACCAATTTACCTAATTAACCACGCGGTTTCGACTACCAGGGAACCACGCCCTCAGAATGCCTTGCCCGAACCGGATAACTCTAACAACTACGGTAGAGTACCAAATACCAACTCCGGATCGGATGCAGCCGAGTGGAACTACCAAGGACGTACCGGTGAGAATAAACAGATTATCGGGGATAAAGACCTGGCTAAACTCAGATCCGAACCATGCTGGACCAATGATGGAAAAGACGAAAACGAACTGGGATCATTTCTTCAATAATTTATTTACAATCAACTTATAAAAGAAGGACACAGAGCAGACTTATGCGGCAATAAAACAGGCAAGATTTACAATGATCAAATAAAAACACTTATGCAGTTCTACTTAAAGACGGCGCCACACACTCAGACGAAAGTAAACCCAGATGTATGGCAAAGGACCCCTGCAGCCAGAGAGGGAGGTGAGCTGAGGTCGCAGTTCTTTCGGGTGCCAGAACGTTGGAGGAAAGGGATGCTCCGTGGCGTGGCACCTGTCAATGGTCGTGCTGCTCGGTCCACGGCCGCACACGTGGAGACCGTGTCTGTGAAGGAGCCCGGGTCGAGTAGAGCAGAGTCTGAGGCGGGGGATCAGGGCTGCAGACAGGACCCAACGAGAGACCTGGTCAAGGTCGGGTCGAGGTCTTCCCAGCTCTCTGACACTCAAAATGAACGACCCCCAAAGAGCGTAACCACTCTACAACCTTCCTCCTTTCTTTTACTACCAGCCACCGAACTGTCTCACTCCAACGCTCTTCACTCCAATGCTCTTCACTCCAACGCTCTTCACTCCAATGCTCCGCTCAAGACGACTCACTTTCCAGCTCACTCTCAAGACGACTCACTTTCCAGCTCACCAGACTACTCTAAACGAATGGTGTCATAATTTATAGATCTCCCTCAGCGGGGAGGGGCCTTGGTGAAGCAGACATCACTGTTCGCCCTGATTGGACGGGGCTTCCATGGGGCCGCCCTTTCTAGTCGGGATTTCGGCCATACCGGGAAGCCCGCCCACTCCGCATGTCCGGACTCGCCAAAAAGGTACTACACAAAGATTCTGCTTCGGAAAGCGAGTCGCTGGTTAGGCGAGTTGGCGAACATGCGCTTGTTCAGCCCATGCGAGAGTAGCAAGCGAGATGAAGGTGCGAGCAGGCAGAGGGTACCATGGGTCGTTGTGGATGGAATATAATGATTTATTAATCCAACTAAAAAAAGATCGCAATGCACCCCAGTGTCTTCCCACTACACACAAGGAGGGATTCTCTCTGCACATATACTTAATGGAATAACTAACTTCGGGCCAACTGTATGTTTGTATGCATACGGTTCCTAGAACCATAACAATATTAAATAATATTTTCTCTGGAACTGCTTAATGAATAGATGTAAAACTTCAAATTTTTGATGTAGTAGTGATGGGGAATACATGTTTTAAATTTCAACTTTATCGGACGCGTTATTTTATTTTTTGAGATGATCGGACGCGATCGGAGCCAGAATTATTTAATTCTTGAAATGGGTTCTTTCTTTTTTCTTTTCTTTTTTTTTGAATACGACCCACTTGGCTGTTCCTGAATGGGTTTGAGGGTGGAAGAGTAGCTGCTGAAATGCGAATCCTTTCCAGATTCCTTCTGATGACTTCATCCTTACTGTTTACTTGTTTGGGTTCCTTCTAATTACTCCATTGCAGGGCTGTACCTATTTGGCCTTCCCTTTGATTTTAATTTAATTTATTTTAATGCCATTCTTAATTCAGTTGCAGAATAATAATAATAATAATAATAATAATAATAATAATAATAATAATAATAAAAAACGTCATGGGTCAGGGTCAGGTGTCTGATCAAAGTGGGGTTGCATCATAGCGGGACGTCTTGGTTCCTGGTCATCACTGCCAGCAGTTATAAAGTGCCAGTTCGAATTATGTTTCTCATTAATTACGTCACACACCAGTACACAAACGCCAAACAAAAGAATTCCTGGCAAGAGTCTGCAATCTCTGATTGCTCTTATTCATGTTTTTCTTGTGATGACTCGAATCATTATGTGTATGATAAACACCCACACGAAAGTAGTGTAATACCCCGTCAACTCTGGCAGGGGTCAGTAAAGCACCTTCACTATGCCACAGGTGCAGTGCAATATTGCAAGTCATCTGCACAGCGGAGTTGTGATACCCTCCCACCAACACAGGGCGGTGCCGTTGTGATGATTTTGGCATTTGTTCCTGGCATTGTGATGTCGTCATTTGAAATGCAATAAAATTTTTGCTGCAAACAATATTTTTTCTCAAAATGAAATTTTCTCTTCATCCCTGACTGACTCACTGACTCCCTCCCCTATGGGCACTGCTTGATCCCATAAGTTCACCTGACTGAAGTCCAGGTTAGCTAAAATGGAACCAAACCCAGTTTTGCGGTTTAGGGTATAAGGATGTTCCACGAATGTCACAAAAATAAATGCAACATCACATCTGACCTCCACTCATACCCATTTGAGTGTGTGAGTACGATTTTATTGTTACGTTGACTTTTATTACGTAAGTGGTAATAAAAAGGTAAAATAAGGACATTCATAGTTGAGGATGACGCAGAATTTTTTGAGAATTAAATATGAACTCCAGTGCCATCAAAGTGATTAAACATTGATCTGTAGATGTAGAATTACAAAACAACAACACGTGTACCAGGCAATGTAACTTTTATTTGTTTGCACTCAGATAACTGTCAAGTCTCACATTGTTGTCATCATCTGAATTGTTGGAAAGTGAATGAATGATCTGTGAATGTGATATCGGGGTTTATCTTGTGTGGCTGTCACGACTCAAAGTTGTTTCACAAATGTTGTCAAAAGGCAGCGACGCTGGAAAAGAAAATAGGAAATGACATTTCGATAAGTGTGCACAGATGATGAAGAAAAAAAACGAATGATTCACCTTGTTGAAAATTCTAATGTTTCCTGAAGTCCACATTAGCAGAGAGATCCCATTACATTATCGTGTTTAGACAATGAAGAGGTTTATTTATTTTGCACACAAACGCCGTTCAAAAGGCGCTACAGTACATGAATAGTATGTATTCAACACAATCACAATAACATTGGTTTTTGTACTGGTAACAGCTCGTGTCCTTACAGTTTATTGTTGAAGGATGATGGTGCTGTCATGTCCGCTTGTTCCGTAACCACCAGCAGATGCACTGGCACTCTTGGAGCTGCTTCTCTTCATAGAGCTGCTGCTGTACATGCTGTGTCCACCAGAGCAACTACCTTCCATCATTGCACTACTTCCACCACTATAGCTACCTCCTACACTGTAGCTTGCTCCTCCAGCACCTGCACTGTAGCTTGCTCCTCCACCTGTGCTGTAACCTGTTCCTCCACCTGTGCTGTAGCCTCCAGAAATTGCACCATGTGTTGCTGAACTGGCACCATAGCCTCCACTACTTGAGGAAGCACCACCAGCAGTTCCACTTCTGACAACAGTCGCGTGAGCAAAGTCATCAGCCATGGCTGTCCTTACCCTGAAAGGAACATTGGAACCCACACTCATCAACAAATCCATCATGAGAAACATAATATAAAGAATGTACATTCCAAATGGAGAATAGCATCCACGAATCGCACAACTGTCAAACAACCAGATATTTGGTAATAAGTGTTGAATTACTACTAAAACAGCCTATGTTTCAATGACGTAGACGTACATTGTCTCTTGTCCTTCAAGGAGTTTCTTGTACGTCGATATTTCAGCATCCAGAGCCGTCTTCACGTCCAGAAGCTGTTGATAAGTCACCAGTTGCCTCTGCAGGTCCACCTGGTTTCCCTCGATCTCCTGTTCATATCTGGTGTAGGTGTTTTGGAACTGGACGAGATCAATGCTCTCCCTGTTCTGTAAATCTGTAAGTCTGTCTCCCAGGGTTTGGTACTGGTGTGGGGATGGAAATATATCAGGAAAAATGGACAATAAATGGTTACACTGTGTTTATTTCAGAAAGATTCTCTGTTCAAAGCTTAGATGTGAAGTTTACAATTGTACAATACAATTCCTGATTAAGGAATCCTCACCGTGGTCAGAAGCCTCTGGTACTCCACATTCAGTGGTTGCAGCTCTTTTTCCAGAGTATTAATCTCTTTGTCCAGAATAGAAATCTGCTCAGTTGTCTGGGTGGAGATTCCTTGGATCTGATCAATCTGCACATGAGATACAAGTCAGGCAATTAGTCCATCGGGGGATAATGCCAGGATATTGAGAGGAACTGGGATTCGTAATGGCCTCAATTAGAGGAACCTACTTGCATCTTGCAATACGTCTCAGCCTCTTGGACGTTCTTGGTGACCACCTGCTGGTATTCCTCACGCATCACATTGAGGGCGTCGGTAAGGTTGACGGACTTCACGTTATCTACTTCAATCACTGATGTCTGTGCTGGTCCAAGTCTGCCAAACTGCTGCTTCAGGGTGTTCAGTTCCTACACAAGAAAAGAGAATATAAATTATTTATTTATTATCAACACTCAATCTCCGTCACATCATGTGACGTTTATCTCCCTGACATTTTGTGAAGTTAATGATTCACAACCATTTTACCTCCGTTTGTGTTTTCTTCTGGAATGTCAGCTCCTCAGTCAAAAAATTAAACTTTGATTCCAGGTCAACACGCATGTCGTTTGCGGCTTCAAGGTCCTACAAACGGAGATTAACAAACATTCAATCGTTTTTGAAAACTCATCTTTAGAAAACAAATTCATGAATTGTTGAATGGCTGATCTTGTCTTTGCACAAACCCGTTTCATGTTTCCAATGTCAGTTTCAAGTTGCATTCTCACACCAAGCTCAAACTCGTACCTACAAAAAACAACATCGAAATGATCACAATAATCATGAAAGTTAAAGTAACCATTCTCAGTTTTGTCCAAGCTTAAAAACAACAACCCATGTGTCTGCATTCATATGGTCTTACTTCGACTTGATCTCGTCGGCTGTGGCTCTCAGATGGTCGACGTCGATCTCCAGACGTACACGTTCCAGCGTCAGGTTGGAAACCTCTGTCAGCATTTCGGTGACTTGTGTCTCCACATTCTCCAGATTGACGGATGCGTCAGGAGAAAAGGGTACTCCTCCTGTCAGGTTCTTCAGTTCTTCCTCCAGTGTCTCATTCTCAATTGTAAGCTGCCTTACTTTATCTACATAGCTGGCCAAGCGCTGGTTCAATGTGCCCAAGATGTTCTTCACCTCATCCCTGCTCACCAGTGAAGGAACCATTCCACCTGCAGGACCCAGTGTTCCAACCACTCCTGACATACCTGCTGAGGTGATGGCACGGCCTGCAGTAAATGCTGGGCTTGCCATGATCCCGGGGCTTACACCCCCCATAAACCCTCCAGCACCACCTCCATAACCGATCATCCCACCACTAACAAGGCCCCCAGTACCCCCTGACATACCTGTTCCATAGGCAGACATCCCCATGGCACGGCTGGAAATGCCCATACCTCCAACCCCACTACTTCCCATCCCTGCAGAGCCCACTCTGAAGCTTCCTCCCCCCATTGCCAGACCCGCGGCACCCATTCCAAGCCCCATTGCACGGCTGCTGCTGGAGCCTCCATAGCCACTGGAGCCGATCATAGCGCTGGATCCACCGGTGCGGACGGAGCGGTAGCTGACGGATGAGTGAGAGGCCATTGTTGCTTTTTTCTCCAACTTCTCCCAGTTATTTCTCGACTGCAGATCCCATGGAATGCCTTGTGCTTTTATAAGAGCCTCAGCCTCATTGAAATACATTTTTGACAATAGATTATGCATGCTAGCCTCACCTCCACTCCACACCATGCGATCATGTTTGTTTGAGTTCAATCAAGAAGAAACTTGATTGAAAAGCAATGGGCTTGGCTTTGATTCAGTGAGGCTAAAACCTGTGGATACTCTGCCTGTGAATTAATGGGCATCTTGAAGGACAATGCACACACCACACTCTTGTGTAGCAACCTTGTGGCTGCTGGTTACATCTTTGGTTGGGGACACAGCTATGCCGCTGATGCAGTGCCCCTATTACCAGAACACTGGTGCTCATTTCACCAACATCGGAAGGATGACAGGCTGGGTCAACCCACCTATTGTTAATTCAGTGTCCGACGGGGCTCAAACTCAGGACCCAAGGACTCAGGACCCAAGGACTCAGCACCATCGGACGCCAAACCAGCCTCCTTAACCGCTAAGGCAACACCAGGCTTCAAAGGACAATGACGGTGATGAAGAGTTACATACCAATGATGAGTTTGCAGAACAACAGAGGTTTCGTCTGTTGGAGAATGTGGTCATAACCAAACTTTATCAAGGTCGCTTGTCAAGCATTGGCTCAATGTGGCCAAGATGTTGTATACCTCATCTGCTCATTGGTGAAGGATCAGTTCCACGTGCACGGCCCAACGGACACATTTGGACACACTAGTGGGCCCGTTGTCCGATGGACCAAATCTTAATTGGTCTTCATAGCTTTGTTGCATTCCCACCTGCTGTACTGCTTGAGCATTAGCTTGACTTCCACGAAGCCCAGATGTGCTTGGGGCAGCGCAGGGATGATATGTTCACCATTATTGATATATGATACTAGTATTGTTTTTATTGTTGAAAATATAATTCACATTAATTAATATATGCTGCGTTGCAACGTTCTCATTACCTCTGCCACCAAAGGTTAAGGAGGTCATGTTTTCACCCCTCTCTGTCTGTTTGTTTGTGTGTTTGTTTACCCTGTAGCAGCCACACCGTTTCAGCGATCATGACCAAACTGGGTACAGACGTCGGCCATGGTCCAACTTAGACACTTGTCGTTTTTGGTGAATCTAGGTCAAGGTCAAGGTCAAGGTCACCGAAAAACCGAAATTCTTATTTTCACAATAACGTCCGCTAAAATGGTCGTATCGACTTCAAACCAAATCCAAAATGTGCATCCTCCAATTCTGCATCCAACCATATGTCTCATTGGGGAGTCACACCAACACCCTTCTTAGCGGTCGCGGGTCGAATGTCAGGGGGGGGGGGGTCAGGTCAAAAATTTCAAATTGCGATAAAAACGCCATTTCAAGTCCGATTGACTTCCAAGTAATGATCATGACCAAAGTAAGTCCTATAACTCATTAAACAGTAGCACTATCGACTTATAAGAACCAAATTGATTTCCAGGTTTTTGTTTTTTCAGAGATCATGGAGATATGACAAAGTTATTCCAGCAATTCCTTGCTCAACGAGAAATTTCATTTGTTTGTTTGTGTGCAGGATATGTCAAAAAGTTGTGGACGGATTTGGATGAAATTCTGTGGACAGGTTGGGTGTGTGACAAGGACGAACTGATTAGATTTTGGTGAAGATCTGGATCCAGATCCAACTATTAGAATTTTTAAGTGATTCTTCACCATTGAGAGATCGGGCCAAAAACGATATATAGCACGATATCTCAAAAAGTTGTGGACGGATTCGGATGAAACTTGGTGGACACTTTGAGTGTGTGACAAGGAAGAATTGATACAGTTTTGGGGAAGATACGAATCCGGATCCGGATACGAGAATTATTTAATTTTTAAGGTAATTCTTCACCATTGAAAAATGGGGGCTAAAAACGACATATGACAATATTTCAAAAACTTATTGGTCTCGATGTGTTCCACTGGATCAGGCATTGCGTGGCGGAGGTATGCGCTCTACCAAGTGCCATTCTAGTTGTTTTTGTTATTACCTCTGCCACCGAAGGTGGAAGGAGGTTATGTTTTCATCCCTTTCTGTCTGTTTGTCTGTTTGTGTGCAGGATATCTCAAAAAGTTGTGAACAGATTGAGATCACATTTTGTGGAGAGGTTGGGTGTGTGACAAGGACCAACTGATTAGATTTTGGTGAAGATGCAGATCCGAGGACTCGAATTTTTTAAGTGATTCTTCACCATTGAGAGATGGGGCTAAACTCATAAATAGCACGATATTTAAAAAAGTTGGGGACGGATTCGAATGAAACTTGGTGGACAGGTTGGGTGTGTGACAAGGAAAAATTGGTTCAATTTTGGTGAAGATGCAGATCCGAGGACTCGAATTTTTTAAGTGATTCTTCACCATTGAGAGATGGGGCTAAACTCATAAATAGCACGATATTTAAAAAGTTGGGGACGGATTCGAATGAAACTTGGTGGACAGGTTGGGTGTGTGACAAGGAAAAATTGGTTCAATTTTGGTGAAGATGCAGATCCGAGGACTCGAATTTTTTAAGTGATTCTTCACCATTGAGAGATGGGGCTAAACTCATAAATAGCACGATATTTAAAAAAGTTGGGGACGGATTCGAATGAAACTTGGTGGACAGGTTGGGTGTGTGACAAGGAAAAATTGGTTCAATTTTGGTGAAGATCCGAATCCGGATCTGGATACGAGAATTATTTAATTTTTAAAGTGATTCTTCACCATTCAGAGAAAGGGCCAAAAACAATATAGTACTGTACAGAATGATATTTCAAAAATGTATTGGGTCCGACATTTTCTCGTGGATCAGGCCTTACGTGGTGGAGGTACAGGTTGCCCTTCTAGTTTTGTAAATAAAATGGCATGCCGTGGTTGAAGGACGTACTGTTGCGAATCTGGAAGCCACGAGCACACAGACATCCAGGTTCCTATAGATCAGTTATATCTCGTTAAGTATGTGTTGTTAGATATCTCCCGTCCCTCGTCTAATGGGTAAATAAATGTTCATGCGCTGTGAAGTTATTTTAATAGTCAGGTTTTCTTTTCGTTCATTTCTACACCCCCATCAACGCCCGCAACACCTTCACCTCACTCTGTCCGACGCCATTATCCCCATGGGTTAGAGCACGTGCGTGGGCGGAGTTCAAGGAGGAGCATCGCGGTGGCTCTCGACCAATCGGGATGCATCGAGTGACGTAACCGACACTCGGCCAATCGGACTTCCCCGACTGTGTGAGGGGCGGTCCATGTGATGTCACCACGCCACCTGGCCAATCGAAGGGCTTGCCACCCGTTTTGGCCAGTGAGAGCGACGGCGAGTGATATGCGCGCCAAAACTGGCCAGTGACAGGGCGACGAGGGATTCTGCGCACAAGGCCGTCCGGTGTGGAGAAGCGGGGAGGGCAGAGACAACCCCCTCCACAAGGGACAAGGGAATAAGAGCGTAGACGGCTGGTCTGGGGGGAGATTCTCCACAGTCCTTGTCGTCGCCAGTCCTGGTCGTCAGTGGTCGTTGGTCAGTCGTCGTGAGTGGTCATCGCCCTCCTCGTCGTCGTCCACCACATGATCGCGAGCTTGGGCGATCACCTCGTCTCACCTCAGCTGGGTTCAGCTGCGCTGGTCCGTCCTTCGGTGACCGGAGCTCCGGGAAGGAGTGGACGCCCAGCCGCGCGCTCGCGGCCAGGTAGCCAAATACCCTGGTCTTCAGCCCGACTGTCCTCCGGGCTGGAGGTCAAAATAATAGTAAACCTGCCAAGGTCCAAAATTGTGACTTTTACCTGCATGAAATGTTCATAGCCGGCACCCATGATAAATCAATGAGTCATAGGTCAGACAGAAAGACAGTGTGGATGCCACTAAAAATTTCGACCTGAAAGGTCATTTCAAGGTCATTTTGTGCCCCCAAAAAGGTCAAATTTCAAAGTCATCCAAATATAGTCATGTAATATATCAAAAGAAAGGTATGGAAGAGACAAACCGTTTGGTACTATTTTTAGGTCAGAATATTGATATGATCTCAGAAGTAGGTCATGTTGGTCAAAGTCCATCCTAGTATAATAATATATTGTCCACCCCAGTATAATACCTAAAAGTAGTCAGGAAAAAATGCTACTACTTTTATATAATATTTATTTAAATTGCCAAGAATTAATAAAAACAGATGCATCTTTTGAAGTATTATTAAAAACAAATGGCGTTTAAATATCAAATTACAACAAATTAACATATGAGGCTCGGCGAGGGGGGGGGGGTGATGTAAGCGACAATTTTTAATTATATGATGATTATAGGCTCGGATGATCGGGGAAGGGTTAAAATAGCACTATATGGCATTAACTCCAAAATGGCCGATGTGGCCCTTACATCACTCCTCCTCGAGGCACCTCATATTTTTTTAACAAAAATTTGATGTGTATGCAATATGTATTTGACAGAAAGAGTGTTCAATCTGATGGATTACAACAGTCAATAGAATCGCAGCCACAGGCATTGGTACATTTCATATTGTTTTTGAAGCAGGTGCATCTAGCAGTGAGTGTTGCACTTCGTTTTGCAAGAACAGGTCACAAGTTTGAGGCGGGAGAATGGTACAGGAGGTAGCCTGGTCCATTGAGGTTTCAGACAACCTGACTCCTTCTTCCAAGCATCTGGGGGCAATGTCACAACAATAGTTTCCATCTCTGCCTGAAGCCAAATCTTGGCCTGGATCACGTTGCACATGAAGCTCCAAAGCATCAAGTGTTGGAGGAAGCAGTTCCACGCCTGTCTTGGCTTTGCTGAACATGAAAAGACTATTAAAGCAGACCGAAAATTACTTCAACGTCTTTTGAATGCGGTGACTGCAGGTAGAACAGCGGAAATGACAAATATCCTGAAACACGAACTGTCACCAATCCCACTCTCCTTGGCAAACACTGGAGGAGAGATGAATTCAACAAATAAAGCAGAACTGATCAGTATTTTGATGAACAAAATTGAAACTGCTTCAGAACTTCCAGAATCTGACATGAAGACTTGTTTTCTCATTGATGGTCATGCACTCATCCAAGCTATGGGAAAGCCTCATGCATGTCAGACATTTGGAGACTATGCTGCTGCTTTTATTCGCTCTGTGACACGTTATTTTGGAGATAACACGACACGAGTTGACATTGTGTTTCATCACTATCTGGGTGGGGATTCAATCAAATCTGGTACCAGAGCAAAACGAGTGAACAAGAAGAAGCCTATTCGAAAGCTGATAGATGGACCAGATGTTCCACTGCCTCAGGTTTGGAGCCAATTTGTTGCTATGGATGAAAACAAGGCAGACCTGGCACATTTCCTCTCTGAAATGATCATTCAGAAATCCAAAGATCTTCCAGAAGAATACGAGATGGTAACTGGAGGTGGATTCATGGACCACACTGTGGCAAAATCAACCAGGAGATCCAGAGATGACCTCAAACTTAATGGGAATCATGAAGAAACAGACACAAGGTTGATTCTTCATGCCTCTGAAGCAGTGGATTTGGGCTATCAACGAATTCTTGTGAAGTGCAGAGACACTGATGTCATGCTTCTCCTTTTGCACTTCACCGCCCCAAAAACAAGTGAAGTCTGGATGATCTCTGGGACTGCAAAGAAGCAGAAGTGCATTCCCATTCATCAAGTAGCAAAAAAAGTTCCTGATGCAGTGAAGAATAACCTCTTGAGTTTCCACGCACCCACAGGTTGCAACACAACCTCTTCATTCAGTAGATATGGACAAATGACCTGCTGGAATTTTTTTTTTTTGAAAAACCCACAACTGGTAGAAGGGATTGGCCGTGATGGTGAGCTTGAACTGGTTGAACAGTTTGTTTGCAACCTCAAAGGAAGTCCAGGGCTGAAAACAATTGATAGTGCAAGATTGAACATGTTCAGCAATGCCAAGACAGGCCTGGAACTGCTTCCTCCAACACGTGATGCTTTGGAGCTTCATGTGCAACGTGATCCAGGCCAAGATTTGGCTTCAGGCAGAGATGGAAACTATTGTTGTGACATTGCCCCCAGATGCTTGGAAGAAGGAGTCAGGTTGTCTGAAACCTCAATGGACCAGGCTCCCTCCTGTACCATTGTCCTGCCTCAAACTTGTGACCTGTTCTTGCAAAACGAAGTGCAACACTGCTAGATGCTACTGCTTCAAAAACAACTAGCATCCGTTGAAGACAAAGCCTTCGATATCCCCCGCCAGAGTAAAAATTATTTTTTTTAAATCTGTAAACATCAAAAGGCACGAGTTCACCACGTGCTTGATATGTGTACCAAATTTCGCTAAGATATCTTGAGGGGATTTGTAGTTAAGTTCCGGAAACGAAATCGGACGTACGGACGTACGGACGGATGAAACCCATTTCTATCGAAGTTGGCGGGGGATAATATGAAATGTACAAATGCCTGTGGCTGCGATTGTATTGACTGCTGTAATCCATGAGATTGAACACTATTTCTGTCAAGTACATATTGCATACAAATCAAGTTTTTGTTAAAAAAAATATTCATTTGTTCTAATTTGATGTTCTAATGCCATTTGTTTTTAATAGTACTTCAAAAGATGCATCTGTATTTATTAATTCTTGGCAATTTAATCAAATATTACAGAAAAGTAGTAGTATTTTTTCCTGACTACTTTTCGGTATTATACTAGAGTGGACAATATATTATTATACTAGAGTGGACTTTGACCGACATGACCTACTTTTGAGATCAATATTCTGACCTAAAAATAGTAGCAGACAGTTTGTGTCTTCCATACCTTTCTTTTGATATATTACATGACTATATTTGGATGTCTTTGAAATTTGAACTTTTTGGGGCATAAAATGACCTTGAAATGACCTTTAAGGTCAAAATTTTTAGTGGCATCCACCCTAGTATTTCTGTCTGACCTATGACTCATTGATTTAGCATGGGTGCCGGCTATGAACATTCCATGCAGGTGAAAGTTTTTTTTGAAGCCTTTCTTGCTTCTTGGCTGGTCTCCTATAAAGACCATTTGGTCTGATTCTTTGGGTGTGTTTGCGTGTGTGTGTGTCCGTGGGCCCATCTGCTAAGTAGTGAACTGTATAAGTGCTCTTGCTGTAAATACCTGCATTGTTTTATATTCGGTTTAACCCTGCTCTTACGTGCTTCCCTCGTTCCCCAATTATTGTTTATTAAATAAACCCCATTTGTTCAATGTTTCAGCTCGTTCGTGTCCCTTCCTCCATTGGTTCGACATGGCGCTTGTTTGAGAATTATAAGGCCATTCGGGCCGGTAAATTTTCATTTGGTCCAGCGCGACTTTGGTAATTCCGCTCGGTTACGCCGGATCCGAGTCGGCGATCGCGACTCGATTCGGACAAAGTCGGCCGAGGGTGAATTTCCCTGGTAGTTTGGACCACGTGGGTATTTAGGTAAATTGAAATTGGCAATCGACACTACCCCACGTGGTCGACCTATTGGCGAGTTCGGTCCCCCAAAAAAGGGACCCGTACTTTTCCGGAGTTTTCCGAAGAAGTACGATCTAAATTCCGGGCGATCGGTCGAGCCGACTCTGCAGCTCCATCTTGCGGTCGTGCTCGCGGCCGACGTCCGGCCCCGCAACGCTATTACGCTGTTTAATACACCTTAACATGGTGTGCGTTTAAAACATGGGAATTCTAACGGATTGTTTTGTATTTAATTAGCCGAATCAACTCAGGAGGTCACGACGACCATTGTGGTGTATTGCATTCCACATCAGAACGCCCCGACAGAACTCCCCAAAAAACATGACACACACACACACACATTTTCCTTGAGTTGTTTTTCGCACAAAAACTGGAACACGTGACATTGCGGAGCAAATGGCGTGTGATAAACTCTCCCATTCAAAAATGTAAACATGACCAGGGATGGGAGGATATCATCCGTACATATTCATTCAACCTGATAACAATCCTCATCCTCCGGCAAAGAGTTCGGTGATGTGTTTCAAATGATGCCAATGAAAAGGACGAAGGCACAAGGAGTGTGAGTGCTTCGAGAAATTCAACTGTGTAAACTGTAAAGCATCACTCACTTTGCTCCGACTCTAAACCCTCGCAACCCCCTCCTCTGCCCCTGCGGAGTATCTCTCAATTATTGACTTGTGATATACGAGTCAGGAGGCATACCAGTTTGTTGGACAGAAACGAATTTGTGGTCTGCAGTTGTTTGTCCATCGAAAAGCATGTGAGGCAATTCCTTGAGACGAAATAACATTCTTCTTCGCTTCCCCTCCCTAACCCCTCAAAGCCCCACTCAATGGCGACAAGGTGAGTATGTGCGATGTATTATAAATGAGAGTGAAGAACGGACCACTCCGCCACTAAGTGAAGCTTTGAACATAGATCTGAAGCTGATGGTAGACCTGATGAAAGATGTGCATCACATTTTTCATATTCCCCATACATTTGAAAGCCATCAATTCTGTTGATATTTTTTTCTGCTTATTTCCAGATAACCCTAACAGCCTTGAGCAGGATGAGTATTACTTCAAAACTTTGAAGTTGTGGATGGATTGTAATTAGTTTGTATAAAACCATTACATGCTCCATTACTTGTGGACAACTGCAGCGCAGGCCATATTGCAGGCAATGTATCAGCAGCGTAAATGGTCAGCGAGTTGAGGCCTTTGCTCTGCATGTCTGCCATTAGGCTCTCAGAGCCTTGCTCAGTTTGATGACCGGTTTATTCTCAGTTCACCGAGCAATCTGTTGTGGACAATTCTCAGCGTCGGATGTACAAGCCGCGTCTCGCTCAAGGAGTTCCCATTCACAGCAACGGGATGTCGGTGGTCCACTAGCAATAGGGACTGCAAAGCGTAACTCGTGCAGCAATTCCACACCTCGTGAAATTGTTTCGGAATACTTCCTGTGAAGCTCACGTCATGTTGTTGGAAGTAACATGCCTTTGGGTGATGACTTTTTTTTCATCCTGAAACATCACCTCCTCACACGAGCAACATCCTCACCTGTCAGGATGTCTGGATACCTTGGATATCACCAGGCAATCGAATATGAGTTCTTAAGAGGCCCTAGATAATTATTCTACCTGCAATACCACAACAACTACTACTACTACTACTACTTCCACCACCAGCATCCTAATCTTTTCTTACCTACTTGTGGGATCGACCCGTGAAGGCTTTTGTCGAAAGACTTTCACATACCGGCTGACAGACCTGACATTCAACCAAAAGTAATTTGAGCTGGAATTTGTAATATATTCAGGGTCCTGAAGATATCTCTCCTACTCTTCTTGAAAGACACTGTTGCATCTACGACATCCACAAACGAATGCATACGAGGAACGGAGCGCCTTGCGATGCAACATCCTGCGTGAGAAGGTCAGGAATCAACCCCAGACTCGATAACTCAAAGGCAAGTGTGTTATCATCCTGTCGGATTGTGCAGTGACCTGTCCTGCCGGTATATGCTTGAGGTTCTGCCAATGTTTACAGCATTCCTTGGTGTTTTTGATGATTGACTGATTGCTCTGATAAGCTGCAGGTGACACAAACTATTTGCTGTAAAGACAGAGGAATGGAGCAATAATGGAAACAGCAGTTGCCGAGTTTATGAAGGCAGGTATCAACACAATGTGATCGAAGGCAAACCTTGGGGATGAAGTTTGGTGAGACTGGACTTGGGGTTTCGTGAATCCACCGCATTCCGATTTTAGATTGACCTCGTTACCTGTCTGTCTGTGAACATGATATCTGAAAAAGGTGGATTCGGGCGAAATTTGGTGGACGGGTTGGTTGGGTGACGAGGACGAATTGTTTAGGTTTTGGTGAAGATCCAGATCTGGATACGAGAATATTTTAATTTTTTGAACGCGATTCTTCACCATTGAGAAAAGGGGCCAAAAAAGCCATCGATCTCTATCCGGATCTTCACCAAAACCTAATCCTGCCTTCATTGGTCAGTGTGAACGTTCAGTATCAAAGGTCAGTATGATGTAGCATGATATATCAAAAAGTTGTGGATTGATTATGACAAAACTTGGTGGATGAGTTGGTTAGATGAGAAGAACAACCCGATTAGATTCTGGTTCAGGTCCAGATAGTGGGGAAACTTAGCTAAATACAGCATAACAATTGTGCATTTTATGAAGAAAGCACCAAATTTGGTGCACTAGTAGCCCATCATATTATGAACAGATTTGGATATTGGGCCATCTCAAATTCAGCCGCTGATGGCTGTGGCAGCCATTTTCCACTGCCATCAAAAAAATTTTGAGATGGCCCAATATCCAAATGTGTTCATAATATGACAGGCTACTGTACTGTACTGAAGTGGGAGATGCTTAGCAGGCAGACACGAGCAGAAGGACAGTCGAGCCGAGCTGTGTTGTACAAATGCGAGCGCGGGCGTACTCTGCCCGACGGCTCCCCTTTATTCCGTATTCGGCACACTCACGAGCCGGGCGACTCCAGTATTACGACGACGCCTCAGACGGCGTGCACACCCTATATCCCTTGCAGCTACGATAACCACCACGACCACTCCTCCAATCATCACGCCCATCATGCATCATCATCATGCCCCTCCCCGTGGGCCCGCAGACTACACCACACTCCTCCCTCCTAAAAGTATGATTATTAAATGACCACCAATATAAGAAGCATTATAAGGACTTCGGTATAACAATCATGAAAATAAAATGAAAAATAGCGAAGTATAATAGCACACCACATCATATAATGTGTCGATGCGAGCGAGTGGAGCAGCAAAATGAGAAGCACAGCAGCACTACGCAGCAAAAACGCCCCCAGGCAGCCCATGCTGACATGCCCCTCCCCAAGGTCGTGACGACCTTTCGAGCCAACCTCCCCCGGCCCCATCAAACGCCTCTGGCCCACTCCCCCCAGGCAGACCCGACGTAGATAAACATCCCGAGGCCGGCAGCCCGCTATCTGGACGCCGTGGCGCCAGCCCTGATCGACCTTGGCCGGGGGCGCTGAACAGCGCCGCTGGCTGCATGCATCTAATGCGCCAAAACAACTCACGCACCACAATCAGTTGAGACGCCAACGCCCGTCCAAACGGCCTTGAGCAAACACAGAGAGTTGCGCTCGCAATCAGAGGTGGGGGTAACGCCGACCAGGGCACCAATCTTGGTCCTGAGTCGACCTCCGAGACCCACACGGCCGCTAGACGGGAGCAACTCCACTTAAACCACACTGCAATCATAGGCTCGTTATAAATCACTACGAACATTATTCGAAGCATTGCAAATTCATTTTTCCGTACAGCGCGCTTTTTTGATAAACTCCCAGCACATGACAAAGCAATTACCTGCGGCCTGGGGCAACTGGAGGCCAATAAACCTTCTTTATTCGCCCCCACATCACATTGATCATAACACCAACTCCATTGACTGATCCCCGCCAAATCCACTTTCACATGAGAACTGCTGGCATTTATTTCAACAACGTTAAACTGCATTACTAGAGCAAGGAAAAACATATATGCCCTGAACAACAACCCACAACCCACATCACGAGTCCGTTTCTTGGTTGCCGACTTGATGTTGCGACTCGCGACTCCCTCTAACGCCACGGGCTCACCGCCACCTGCTGAAGCTGCCTGAACAACACCGATGCGCATTGCCTCACGAACCCTGCCGAAGCGCGGGAACTCATCGCAAACGAAGCGCGGGAACTCATCGCGAGAGCTGATATGGCTCTCGCCGCTCCTGGAGCGCACATCATCGCCGCAGGCAGCAACGAACGGTGGCTCCCGCTGCATCGACGCGGCCCCCGCCGCCAGAGCCTTGCCCTCGGTACTCGACGAAGGTCTCGGAGAGAGCACTGGCACATCTGAAGGCACAAACCGGAACCCGTTCCGACCCAAAAGGGTCCGGCTCGCCGAGTCCGGCTCCTGCTCCGGCTCGCCGGCATCGTCATGCCCCGGCTGCAGGCTGATCTCCAGGTCACTGGGGTCCCGCTGCGGTGCCCCTTCGCTCCCGGTGCGACCGTGCCGTGGTGCCCCTTCGCTCCCGGTGCGACCGTGCTGCGGTGCGCGCCCTCGTCCCGCACCGCTAGGCGCGCGAGCACCCTGCGGCACTTGTGCCCTTGCGCGGACTCCGGGCTGCGCGACCTGCGGCACTTGCGTGGTCACCGCGTGGCCCTCGGGATTAGCCGCCATGCTCCAGCTGGAGCTACTCATTACGTCTTGGCCAGCAATGGCGCGGACATCCGTGAGTGTCTGCTCGACAGATGAAGCAGTCGCGACCGCCGAGTCGAATGTGATGTCGGTCAACCGTAGGATGGCTGCTCGCAGACCAGAAATAAAACGATCTCTGAACCGTGCCGGACGCTCCTCCGACGTGAATTCGCACGGCACAGCCGAATGCGATGCGCGGCCAGCACGAGTGGACTCAATTCGACACCCGATCCATGCCTCGCTCACTTCCCCCCCCCCTGCCACTGATCTTGTCATTTCCGGATCAATTGCAAGCAGGTTTCGACCCGGGACGGAAGGATCGCCTCGCACACCGCCATCCATGACCGTAACAATGGGCGATGACCCTCGGCCCACACACCGTAGACGACCTCGAGAGCTCAGACCGCCGTCCGAGTGATTGCATTGCCACGCTCGCCCACGACCCGCGCCGCAGACCGTGGGCATGGCCGTGCGTGCCTGGCCCATCGCGATGACCCCTAGACCATCTGCTGTGCCCCGACCATCGAGATCTCGGACATTCTCTAGAGCTTGCGCGACGTCCAACGCCGCGTTCGAGCCGAAACGCGTATCCTCGACAAAACGAACAGGAAAATGAACCAAACGAACGAACGTTGCCCACTCGACGTGGCCGAAGTCGATTCCGACGAAGGCGGGCACGCGTACGTTTGCCGTGCACCGACTCTTTGCCATGTACGCGCCGGCGAGACCTTTGGCTCCGTAGCTTGGAACCGCACGGGTCATTTGCCGCCCTTACACACGCCGATCCGCAGATCCTCGTTCGCCAACTGTACTGTACTGAAGTGGGAGATGCTTAGCAGGCAGACACGAGCAGAAGGACAGTCGAGCCGAGCTGTGTTGTACAAATGCGAGCGCGGGCATACTCTGCCCGGCGGCTCCCCTTTATTCCGTATTCGGCACACTCACGAGCCGGGCGACTCCAGTATTACGACGACGCCTCAGACGGCGCGCACACCCTATATCCCTTGCAGCTACGATAACCACCACGACCACTCTTCCAATCATCACACCCATCATGCATCATCATCATTCCCCTCCCCGTGGGCCCGCAGACTACACCACAGCTACTAGTGTGCCAAATTTGGTGCTTTCCTCACAAAATGCACAATTGTTATGCTAAGTTGCCCCATTAAGATGCAGATCCGGCCCATCAGTTTGATACAAAATGTGAACTCAGCCGGTTGGAGGTATGTGCCGGACCGAGTGCCGTTCTAATTCTGTATGCTTTTGTCACTAAACACAGTTTTATTTTAAAATACAAGATCTCAAGGAAGAGTGGGATAACAGGACAAAAAGGCAATGTTCTGAAAGTGGGGATATGGACACAAGCAAAGGAATGAATGAGCAAACAGGAAGAGAGGAGAGGAGAGGAGAGGAGAGGAGAGGAGAGGAGAGGAGAGGAGAGGAGGAAACACAGTAACATTGTAAGCACTGGAGGTAAGAGGGTTGGGTTGTATATGGTTACTGGAGGTAGAGAGCATTGCAGAAAGGGATGAGGGATGACATGAGATGGTGGTGCACTGTCAGCTTGATGCCCCGGAAGGGAAAGGTCATCAAAACGGCACAATATAGTGAATTTTTCTTTTATGTCCTCATGACTGTGCAAATAGAGCACTAATAAATAATCAGCATATTACTCACTGATATTAGAATTAGCAATAAGATAACAACTCGAACCCATCTGCAAATACACTCCCTGGATATTGATGCAGTGATTGCTGCTGGAGGTGGATATACCGATGAGGATATACTGATGATGCCGATATGTTAAGATTGTTACTTCCACGTTGGATCACTACCTGAAAACATTCACCACAACGCAGCATTACATCTTCTTCCTCTGCTTCTTCTTATTCTTCTTCTTGCATGTGGCAGCTTAGCTGCAAGGCAGATATCATTTTGTTTGGGCACAACGATTCTACTGATGCTGTGCCCCATCCCAGTACACTGGTACTCATTTCACCGACCTCAGAAGGACGACAGGCTGAGTCAATCCCACCTGGTGTTAATTTAGGGGCCAACGGGGCTCGAACTCAGGACACTAAGATCCCAAGCCAGCTACCCAAACCACAAAGCCAACACCAGGCTCCAGCATTGCTTGATTCGATCACAATTAAATGGACATGTAATTATTCAGCATTTATCTCTGTCAGAGGTTTGCAGCTCCTTTGTGTCCTATGTTTTGGACACATCATGAATCGCATCAACAACAATCACGTGTTGGGTTGTTTGTTTGTTTTTTAAGTCAAAGAGTATATTAGCATCTTGGATTAACCCGAAGAGTGGGGCTTAGCAGGCACATCCATGTTGTTGTGGGTTGCACCATTGCGAGGGAGCACAACCGGCTGCTGATGTAATGCCCCCTTCAGGTGAATGCAATAATTGTTAGTTGTTTGGTGGTAACGCTATAAGTTGGAAAAACTCAATTAATGGTCAATCGGGTATATTGTGTCTAAGAACCTACTTTCACAACCCCACCCCTCTCACCCCCAACCCCAATATACCTGTTTGAGTCGCAATGAAATGGAAGAGTCTGCAAGCCGGTGAGGGAAAGGGTTTCCAAGTTTTTGCATATAAATCCCCTTACCTTAATAGCGAGTCTTGTGAAGAAATCGAAGAAAAACTTTGCAGAAAACACGCGTTTGATGTAAGCGTTGAATATTTCACCAAAAGGTAAGCGCAGCTGGTTGAGGATCATATCGGGATTTGAAGTTGTCGGTGGTAATGCAGACAGGTGTGATATCCTGCCAGGAAAGTGACACCTTTCCGCCCTTTCCGTGATCACCAAAGACCCAGAGCTCCAAAAGCTGCATCTGTTCGTTCCCACGCACATCTCCAGGAGAGGATCATATTGTCACACCGACGTGTGTGAAGTGATAGAAATTATCTCAAAAACCCAATGCCTTCATCCCTAAACCATAAGCGCTTGTGGAGAGATAAATGACTTTTCATAGTCGTACCTTTACACAAATTTGGCATTGGACGGAGCACGAACGTGGAAGCAGGTAGAGCAAGAGACCTTCTATGGTGTATCCACAACCCATTTTTTTTTTATGGGGGAGTTCTCCCATCAAAAAGCCATTAAGGCCACTCAAAGGTGGGGCCTACAAAAAATGAAATATGGGAAGGGGAATTACTGGGAAAGGAGATAGCTATTCACATCTCTCTTCAACTGGGGAAGGTAGTATGTTTCTGGGAAACAGGATGCAGGAAGGGAATTCCAGAGTTTGGCAGTGTGTGGGGGAGAAAAACTGGAGGAGTATCATACTGTGTTGACAGCTCGCGGTGTACGTGTTGAGTGAGTGAAAGGCCCTTTGAGCATCTTCCATTATAGTACCTGCAGAAGAGACGCAGAGTGGCCAGAGAGCGTCGATCCGAGAGAGGTTCCAGCGATGATGCCAGATCATGGCCTACCAGGTTAAAAACTCCTTGTTGAATTCTGTTAAATAGGGGCAGAAAATGAGTCAGAGCACCCACACAGATGTGATTACAGTATTCCATGACTGGACGCATGGTGGTCTTGCACATGAGCGAAGTACCTGCGAGCCCAATGCAAGCAGCCAAGTCACTGGCAGGCTCTTTCGGCAATGCCAGAATGTACTTATACCAACCAAGGTCAGAAGTGATTTTCAGACCAAGAAGACAGATGCCATCGAGTTCTTGTAACAGTGTTTGGTCCATAACCAGGTTATGAAAAGGGGGCAATCTTGACCAGGACACAGATAGCAAGTGGGTCTTCTTTTGATTGATGGTGATGAACCAGTCTTTTCCCCAGTTACTGACATTCTCACGGTCCTGATTTGGATGGATGCTGGCTTGAAGGCAGAGTTATGCAGGCAGGGAGCCAAGATAAGTCGTGTGTAGGGTTGAGTCATCAGCATAAATGGCTTGCCGACATAAAATGTTGCTGGGCAGGTCATTTATGTGAAGCAGAAATAAAGAAGGCCCCAACACCGTCGAATCCGGAGGGACACCTGCATTAATGTTGTGGGCTGCAGAAGATTGACCCGAATGCCGAACAAAGATTTGGCAATATGTGAGAAATTCTGAGATCTATGAGAAAGTCCGTTAAGTTCTTAAAAAATTAATCTTTCACCTACTAACCACATCGAAGCAGGGACTTTTGCCAGGTTACCGGTACACAATGGCCTATTCTTTTTGAGCTATACGGTGTGGGATCTTTATCATCCACAACTATTGAATGGATATGGCACAGCCGGCTTTAAGTCTTTAGCTGAAAGACGGAGTGCTACCGCTACGAGATGTAGCACCCCCTTGCCACCACCAGCTCTGTTTTATGGCAAAGACAGCATTCTGATTCCCATTCGATTCCACAAGGGAACAAATGCAATGTCTGCAGGGCTAGAGCATGCCACCACCTCTGCCATCCTGCAGTCCCTTTGCCTGAAACACCCTTCCTAAGTCGTAAATCACATTTGCTCTACGGCGAGGATACGGCGGCCGTACGCCCTCTGAATTGACAGAAACGTGCGGTGGCCGCAGAGTTTCTGCAGTGGCTTCAGGGTGGCCCTACGCCGTTTGGCTATATTTTACAGGCCGAAGGGGTCGCCGTGGAATTATAGCGCGGAGTTTTCACTTTTTACATTTCTACGTTCGCCGTAGCAATTCGACAAGCCGAAACAAAATAACTGGTAAGAAGAAAAAAAAAGAACCCACTCGTTACCATCCGTCTGGCCGCATGTTCGCCTTAGGGCCCCCCTGCAGTCCCCCTGCGGTCGACTTGCATCTGCCTGGCACCTTGCGTCTGCCTTGAAAATTCTATGGCCGCCGCAGGAATGCCCTAAGGTCACCGTGCGACATCAAATCAAAGACCGTACGGCACCCCCACGTTTTCGGTCTCCACAATTTATAAAAACGCCGTGCGGTTCCCCGAAAAATAAAAACATATGTGACTGCTACATTGTGTGACTGTGGAAATACTGCGGCCGCCCTATAATTGCTAGTGGCCGTAGATTTTGTAGACCCCACGGCTGCCATGGCAAATGTGACTTAGGCCTTATGGTAGTGGGGCAGATAACAGCAATTTTTGAGAGGAATCGTGCAACTGATGATACAAGCATCAAATTTGGCACATTTGTTCTGCAGGGGATTCTAATCAAATCTGCCTGATTGGCCATTTGAAAATCCAAGATGGCAGCCATTTTTCAAGATGGCCGCCAAGTTAGCCTTCCGAAGTTGACTTTTTGCTTAGAAGTATTTTTAGTTGTCCGATTTGCATGATATAGGTGTGGACCCCTATGTTTTCTAGCCTGCTGGAGTGGATTTTCCTGTTTTTAAAGCCCCCTGACACACACTTTTTCTGATTTTGCACCACTTTAATGATTGTCATGTGAAGCTAAGGCCTTTCTGCAACCGGGCCCTGGCTAGTAAATGTTCAAAGTTATGCATACCATGCGAATGTTCCTCCAGCTGCTACTGTCCACATATGCAGCTGCAGAGTGCTGTGCAGGGGAGCCCTAACTGAAAGCACTTGCATCTCCGGTTGCAACCTTTCTTACAGGAACACTTGGTCAGTTCCTGACAGCTGGCTGCAATAGGGGGCTAGTGTTGTCCAACCTATATGCCACGTCTCTCCTTTCTGTGTCCATCCCCATTCAGCGGGACTGCTCGTGTCTGGACTGGAGATGTTGCCTGGCCCCAGATGATCCCAGCCTGATAGGCCGCACGCTTTGCATGTTCTCTGAGGGCTGCCTGTGTTGGTGGAATTGAGTAATACGGCCTCTGCTTGCGGGCAAAGAGATCCAGTCTTGCTCCGTCCACACCAGTGGCTGCGCTTGATCTGTCATACATGAGGACAACGAATCTCTCCAGCCTCTGCAGGTCAAGATCACGAATCGATGTTGGATGCTGGCTGAGATTGGTGAATGTTTCAGAAACATCATCAAAGACGTTCCAAGTCTGCCATGCAGTTTTCTTCCCTTTACCGCGGAAGGCAGACACGACATCACATCGAGTGAATGCATGGAAGTATGGGATCCCTCGAGCTTTCTCAGGCCCTATTGCAGAAACTACCTCATGGACTGGAATCCATCGCGCCTTGGCTCCTTGGCCAAAGGCAATCCACATGTTCTCAAGACCTAGTACCTGTAAGGATGGCAGTACAGATATTGCTATGACTAGTACGTTGGTGTCATTAGCCTTAATGATAATGGACTTGCTACCATCCGTCGTTGCATCCCTGGCCTGTACAAATATTTGAGTGTCAACTTCTTCATGACAACATGGAGACACAGCATCCAGTGACTTCCTTGTGTTGCTTATGGCATCTTCTCCTTTTGTGACAATGACTGTGCAGTCCTCTGTGCTTCACACATCTTTTCCGCAAGGAAGTGAAACAGCTCAGTCTTGTTGTTGTCATCTCGAAGAAAGCTTCTCCAGTTACTTGGGGTCTTACTGGTTCCTGTCACTCTTCTTCTGATTCCTTGCCACCTTTTCGACCTTGCCTCGGACTTCAGACTTGACTTCTTGTACACATCAAACACTACCTCCACCCTCTCGTACCTGGCACCATAGGATTCTACCTTTGGGATGATGTCTTCTTTAGCATAGTCATCAAATATATTTGAAGTGCGTGGAGGTAGGGCATTGATAAGTGCTGAGCCATCAATGATGACTGCATCTCCCCTTGGTTCTCTGTCTGGGATGTTCACTTGCACTTCAAGAATTTCAGCCAGCTGTGACTTCTGACATGTATGAAGCTTGCCGCTGTCACTGAGAGATGCAGGGTGTGACTGATTCTCATGCTTGAATAACACTGAACAACAAATTTCAAAAAAATTTTTTTACTGGAGATGTGTAAAGTGATTAAGACTAATTTGGGTACGCTGATTTAAAAATCATAACCGTTTTGCTGTATCACGTCAGGATTTTCAGGAACAGAAATATTCCCATTGCCTAGAAGTCAGGATTTCAATGAAATTTACATATGTCTTTAACATGTCTATTTCGTACAATTGTTGTTAACTTGTGTTATATTTCTTTCTTTCAGATAAAGATGAGTAGGCGTTCCTGTACCAATCATCCTGACAACTTCTGTTATGTCTGTGGTCGGTATACCAAAAAAGATCAACAGCGAAGTATATCTACAGCAGTGAAAATGAAGGCCGCCTACTTTCACTACTTCGGGTGTAAGGTGGGGGACCAAGAACAGAGCTGGGCACCACACATCTGCTGCACAAGCTGTCACACAACCTTGACTCAGTAGTTGGTGGGCAAGCGCGCGAGCATGCCATTTGCGGTGCCCATGATATGGCGTGAGCCGCAGAATCATCATGATGATTGTTATTTCTGCTGCACAAGCATCGCCGGCTTCAACAAGAAGAATAAAGGTCACATCAAGTACGCTGACTGCGTCTCTGCTCGTAAACCTGTGCCTCATGATGACGAGAACCCCGTTCCAACACCTCCAGCTGATCAGAACATAGCTGTAAGCAGTGGTGAAGAGGATGGTGATGATGAACCTTTTGAACCCGACACTCAAGAATCACACCTTCTGAACCAGGGAGACTTAAATGATCTTGTAAGAGATCTCTCGCTGTCAAAGGCGAAGGCAGAGCTGCTTGGATCAAGGCTGCAGCAGTGGAATCTACTTGAACCTAACACCAAGATATCCTTGTTCAGAGCACGTCACAGAGACATGGCTGAGTTCTTTGAGATGGAAGACACGATGACATTCTGCAGTGACATCAACGGTCTGTTGAAAGAACTTGGGTGTGATCACGATCCTGCAGACTGGCGCCTCTTCATCGACTCGGGGAAGAACAGCTTGAAGGCTGTTTTGCTCCACAATGGCAACGAGAAACCATCAGTCCCACTGGCTCACGCGTTCGGCATGACAGAGACCTATGAGACTATGCGGCAGCTGCTTGATTCCATCAAGTACAATGACTTCAACTGGCACATCTGCGGAGACTTGAAAGTGGTGGCGCTGTTGTTAGGGCTGCAGTCAGGCTACACGAAATACATGTGCTTCCTTTGTCTCTGGGATAGCAGAGATGACAAGAATCACTGGACGAAGAAAGATTGGGAAGAGCGAAAAGAGCATGTACCTGGTCGACACAACGTGAAGCATGTCGCCCTTGTCGACCCAGCCAAGGTTTTCCTTCCACCACTCCACATAAAGCTCAGCTTGATGAAAAGTTTTGTACGGGCAATGGATCTGAATGGGCGTGGGTTTTTATACCTCAAGGAAAAGTTTGGCAACACCTTGTCAGAGGCCAAGATCAAGGCTGGTGTCTTTGTTGGACCGCAAATCCGACAGATTATGAAGGACGAAACTTTTCCGACAACTCTAAACCCCAAAGAGCTGGCAGCGTGGAGGAGCTTCAAAGCTGTGACGGACAACTTCTTGGGGAACGAGCGCGCGGACAACTATGAAGAAATAGTGCAGCAGCTGCTGGAGTCCTCAAGGAAACTTGGCTCCAGGATGTCCCTGAAAATCCATTTCCTACACCAGCACCTGAACTTCTTCCTTGACAACTTGGGAGCAGTCTCGGACGAGCACGGCGAGCGATTCCACCAAGAGATTTCACTCATGGAGACGCGTTACCAAGGGCGGCACAACCCGAACATGATGGGCGATTTCTGCTGGTTCCTGCATCGTGAAACTGACACAGAGCAGCACAAACGCAAAGCCAAATGCCTAAAGCATTTTTAATTACATTCTAGTGGAGTTTTTCTGTAATTTCTATAATTTTGAAGCATTCATGATGAAATAAATGAATAAATGAATTTTTGTAAATTTCATTGAAATCCTGACTTCTAGGCAATGGGAATATTTCTGTTCCTGAAAATCCTGACGTGATACAGCAAAACGGTTATGATTTTTGAAATCAGCGTACCCAAATTAGTCTAAATCACTTTACACATCTCCAGTAAAAACAAATTTTTGTTCAGTGTAATTCTTGCAAGTCACACTGCCTGTTCTGGCACCACTTTAATGATTGTCATATGAAGCTAAGGCCTTTCTGCAACTGGGCCCTGGCTAGATGTACTCCATCACACCCAGAGACCTTCTGTGTGCTACCCTCATCTAGTTTAGCCCGCGAGCCAACGTGGTTTACCAGGGTGTGGCCGATGCCGTGCACTAGCAACTTCTCGGAGCCATATATGAGAGTTGGGCCAGTGATGAGGACCAATGCCAGTAGTCCATCCAAGGGATGTGGCTGACTGCTGAAACAAAGGTACTACCTCTAACACGACACCCCTACACCCCATGCATAAGTAGCAACTACTACAAACATGTTAAGTCGTTCAAACGTATGAAAATCATAAACAAATGTGAAAAATCAGAAAAAGGGTGTGTCAGGGGGTTTTAAAAACAGGAAAATCCACTCCAGCAGGCTTGAAAACATAGGAATCCACACTTGGATCGTGCAAATCGGACAACTACAAATACTTCTAAGCAAAAAGTCAACTTCAGGAGGCTAACTTGGCGGCCATAACTTTAAAAATGGTCGCCATCTTGGATTTTCAAATAGCCAATTGGGCAGATTTGATCAGAACGCCCTGCACAACAGAAATGCCAAATTTGATGCTTGTATCATAATTTGCACGATTTTTCTACTATCTACTACACTATGGCCTTTCATGAAGGTCTCCCATTTGAGTAGGCCTCCTTACCAGGCTGCTTCGCTTCTGAGATGTGAGGGGGGGGATCGAGCTCATTCAAAGCAACACGTCATAGGGAAATAAACGAGGTGCAAAACCTTGATATGAACTACAATTATACATATCATTTGCAAAGGAATACAAGCACACAGGATACCCAGCTTATACGTCTATTTCAAAGAAAGTTGGCTTGTATACCATAATCGATAAAACCTTAATATAAACTCCAGTCCAATCAATCCACCTCCCCACCCCCATTGTGCTGAATGAGATAAACCTTCAATGTGAAGGACTAAAGGAATGAAGGATTAATCTCAACAGCACAGTGCTAGTGGAGGTTCCATCGAAACGAACCCACGAAGGGAAGAGCTGATGATGAAATATGAAACCTGTGTTCCTGAAGGCTGTGTTGCAACCTGTAAGGTGTTTGCTGTGATTTACTCATCACGACTAAACTAAGAGTTGTGCAAAAAAATGCTCACAGAGGGAAAACTTTGCACCGTGACAAATTAATACAAATTTCTCCTAAGCTTCCCAGGGATATAGTAATTAATTTCCATCTCGTTTATAGATACAAATCCATTTGTGAGTTTGGACTTTTTCACAAGTTTTCAAACTTACCAAACTGGAGTTCATAAATCACCTTACCACTACGCAACCTTGAGAAAAAGACTATGTATGTATATATATATGTATATATATATATATATATATATATATATATATATATATATATATATATATATATATATATATATATATATATATATATATATATATGTATAATCGATAAAACCTTAATAGGTTTTAAAGGCCAATCTTTGAACACAACTATGTATTCTCGATACGGTCTATTTTTCAGGATTGAAAAATACCTCGAAAAACATTTTTCAGAACGAGAAGGGTACTCGGGAGAGCGCACACCTCCGCCGTGCAATGCCTGATCCAATAGAACATATCAGCCCAATAGATATATCGTTTTTGGCCCTATCTCTCAATGGTGAAGAATCACTTTCATAATTTAATAAATCCCATATCCAGATCCCGATTAGGATCTTCACCAAAATTGAATCAATTCGTCCTTGTCACACACCCAAACTGTTCCTTAAGTTTCTTCCGAATCCGTCCACAAGTTTTTGAGATATCATGCTATATATTGGTTTTGCCCCGTCTCTCAATGGTGAAGAATCACGAAATAAATCCCATATCCAGATCCGGATCCAGATCTTCACCAAAATCTAATCAGTTCGTCCTTGTCACATAGCGGACCTGCCCACCAAATTACATCCGAATCCGTCCACAACTTTTTGAGATATCCTGCACACAGACAGACAAACAAACAAACAAGCAGTCATAGACTGGTACTTACGAAATCGTCAACTTGACCTCTGACCTTGTCTAATAAAAGCTGTCTCGAGAGAAGGTGGCGACGCAAACCAGAAGTTTCTACGATGATTCTGTACCAAACCATCAAAAATCGAATGTTTTGGATGTTTGACCTCGCTGTGACCTTGACCTTTGACCGATTTTGACCAAAATCTAATCAGCGCAAGCCATCACCCTCCTGAATCACGTGGTGTAATTTGACATTGGCAGCTTCTTCCGTTCTCGAGTTATCGTGCCTATAAACAAACACACAAACACACACACAAACAAAGAAACAAACACACAGAGGACGGAAGTCATCAATATACTTATGACATCTAAAGATTTCGTAAGTAACAAGCCGGTAGGCGGCGATGGGTCGCCGAGCATGAAAACTATAAGATATAGAGCAAAATGGATGTCATGTAGCAGATAGGGAATCACCTTAAGATTATGCATATCAAATCTCATCCAGTTCCATCTCCTGATAACTACTCGGTATCCATTTGAATGAAAAGTACCGAAAATGCCGGTTGAAATCGGAAATCCCCAAAGTTCGAGGGGGTGCTGTGGGTGAACAAAGATCTAAATCGAAAATCCGGCTCGATCGTTTGTGGACAATGTATTCCAGACGATTAGTGTGAATTTTCATGACCATCCGACCATAACCCTAGGAGGAGTAGCATTTGGCGCGAAGGCACCTCTAGCTCTCGGATATTATCGATTTTTGCACTAATTGACCTTTGACCCCTGACCTAAGTGAAATCGGTCAATATGTCCTGAGGCAAAGTTGTAGTACTCATTGAGTACCATGAACCTGCAAAGTTTCATTCGTATCGATGCACTCACCTGGTCGCTAGGGGGCCTTAAATTTTTGCACATACCCTAATTGTAGGGGCGCTGCGGGTAAAGTATTCCATATATCACAAAAACCGGAATATATTTGATAGAGCATCACCTGTAGATCATTGGTGCCAAATTTCATAACCCTACGTGGGATAATGGCTTTCGGAATTGATTTCGCGTGAACGGTACCGATTTTGAAGGTTTTTCGGTTGTTGCTAGGGAACCAAAGCGTCCCAAGCAACCATCACAATTTCCAAAGCACGAGGTCATAAGATGTACCTACCACCGGAGTTTGGTCAAAATCCACCCACGTTTACTACCAATTATGCTGATGACAAACGAACAAACATCCAAACAAACAGACAGAATTACTGACAATAAGGGTCACCTATTTCGGCGACCCAACAGACAGACTGACAGACAGGGGTGAAACCATAACCTCCTTCACCTTCGGTGGTGGAGGTAATAGAGGAATTACGTCTGTTCTGTTGGAAATGTAGACTTTGACTTCCAGAGAACTTCGATGCAGTAGGAGGCCATTCGACCCATCAATCCTGTGCAATGGTTACCAACCTATGGTTGTTTGTCCATGCTCTATCCCTTTCAAACGATGAGCGTTAAGTGAAGAAAGAAAGCAGCACGGTATGACTCGGACACGGTTCGTACCACCGTCCACCATCCTCCCAAACTCAGGGCGGACGCTCCAACCAGTATTCCAAGTGAAGGCGATTTGGGTCGGAATTTGTAATTTGTTCAGTGTCAGAGATAACTCACTGACTTTCCCAGAAAGACGCTCTTGGTTGTTTAACCTCCACCAACTAACGTCAGCATATGGGATAGCTTGCTTCGCCCCCCATCCCAGCGGGACAGTGTATTCTCTGATGCAACACCCTGCACACAAAACACCAATCCCTCCAGTTATAATCGGGTCAGGAATTGAACCGAGGGGCTAGACAGATGGCAGGCAAATGCACTCTCTGTGCTATCCTTTCAGCGTCGGAGGAGACCGACACCTTTTATCAGTTTTAATGGAAGTGACCTACAGCAGAATGCAGGATCACGACACAAAAGTCAATTTCAAAGCCGCAGTCGTTTCATTCACATCTTAGGACAAAAGCACGGGAAGGGCACCGAATACAATCCAGATCTGCTCAGTCAGCCGTGGAGCGAATGCTTTGGATAAAAGTTCAACAGCACCATCAGAACAAAAGCCTTTTCAAAATACACCAAACTCGGTGGTGTAGTGATTGGAGCGTCCGCTCTGAGTCTTTTTTTTTTTTAAAGTATTGAACACAGACAAACAACCATAGGTTGGTAACCACTGCGCAGGATTGATGGGTCTAATGGTCTACTGCGTGGAAGTTTCCTGTATTAAAGGGAACCGCTTGAATCCAGCAGGGCAGCGATTTTTTAAAATGAGTCGTCAGGTGGCAGTCATATTCCCATAATGACGTCATACAATCTTCACTTTGCCCATTTTGGATTCATTCCTTGTCGCAATCCCACGTTTCCTCGGCGATTGAGCAACGCTGTGGAATTTGCTGTTGCGTGGCGTTCGGACTATCTTATCGTGCAGTGAAGGTTCATAAGCGATGTCGTGGTCGGTCGAGAGAGGGATAGCTGGGGAGGTGTGGGGGTGGAGCTGCAAGTGCACACTGCCATACGGTTCTGAGAGCTGAGAGCACTTCGGAGCCTATCAGGCAATGACTGAGCTCTGAGATGATCCACGAAACACGGCCGTTGGCCAAGAAACCCGACACCACTATATCGTCACAATAGCCCTTGTATAACCGCAATGAGCCGTGTTGTGTCGCACCACCACTTTGGTAAATTCTCCCTTTATTTCCCTGGAGCATTTCCACGGTCGTTTCTGACAAGTGCTTGGCTTTCACAATTCGCTTATTGTGCGAATTGCACCGATAAAAAGATATCACCAAACTTCCAACTGGAGGGGTTTCTTGAATTCAATGAGTTAACAATCTTGTGGTTGATTTTATGAATGGCATGTGCTCACCATGGGGTGTTCTGAAGACCATGTTTAATATCCTGAATGGGGTGCAAGCTTTGAGCCGAGCTTTCGGCCTTCGGGTATAGTGCATAGGTTAGGGTTCAAACGCGATTTGTACGAGAGCAATAGCCATTGTGTTGTCTCTGTTACATCTTGACCTCACCACCCCACCTTACAGTTGTTCATCTTGGACCTTTCGCTGCCATTTTTTGAGAATGAGAACACGATCCTTTCTTTTTACCCCCATAATGATCTCCAATTCCTCATCTTCCAACTATCCACCCCACATTCTTTGGAGATTTCCATGCTCCTCTTTTTCTAACCCTATTATCATCTCCACCACTCTCTCCATCCTTTCTCCCTCCATCATCCCATTGCAGCCTCATAATCCCCACTCAACCAACCCTCGTGACACCAGCCCTTCCGACCACCCACTCCCCATTCTAATGCAATCACCATTACCTCCTCTTCTTTTAAAGACTCTTTTGCTGTACAACAGGCAAATTCGCTTTCCTGCCAATTGCTATTCTAGACGAGGGATGCTGCTCTTCCTGCCTGCTATAGTCATCGACAGGCATGGTCGATGTTCATGGCAGAGGTCTCTTGAGCTGCCACTCCGATCGATCGGCCACTCATGGAGAGAAAGCCTGCTCACGAACTTCTTTGGCAGGACATATAGCGTGACAATGTGACAAACAGCCTTACGTTTGGTTTCTCAACAGATTTCGGTGCATAGCAGGAGGGTTCAAACTTTCAAAATCCATCAGGTGACTTTTTTGGAAATGCTCAGGTATCAAGTGATCATTGACGTCATCAAATGATAAAAAAAAT
Organism: Eptatretus burgeri; assembly: GCF_056783735.1. Taxonomy (NCBI): domain Eukaryota; kingdom Metazoa; phylum Chordata; class Myxini; order Myxiniformes; family Myxinidae; genus Eptatretus; species Eptatretus burgeri. The sequence goes on along the minus strand of NC_140964.1, from coordinate 62,651,520 downwards.
TTGAGCAAAATCATACACAATTAAATCGAACACAGGTGGAGGCCATTCAACCCACCATGCCTGCGTGAACACCACACTAATTTATCTACACAAGATCCAAGGAAGAAAATGCAAATTTTTTTTATCAATTAATTATTATTTTCTTTTTCTTCTTCCCCTCGGAAGGGGGGGGGGGGAACGGGCTTGGTTAAAACTCACAATATCAACCACAAAACACCCCCTTGACAAGACCCCCACCAACAGCACTCCGTTCGCATGCACACAATCACCAAAACAATGCTCAAACTACGGAAAAGTCTTTTCAACATCCCCATACCCCTCTATCTCCATAACTTTCAGGTACCTATCTCATTCTAATTTAAACGTATCTACGTATCTACTGAGTCGATCTAGGCCCGGAATCGATCTAGTAGCCCGACACTGAACTCTCTCTATGGCATCTACGTCCTTCCTGAACTGTTGACCAAAACTGCACAAAATATTCTAGATGTGGCCCTCGCTGAATTCCTGTACAATGTTAACACCAACTCTTTTGATTTATAAATGACCCCCCCTCCGAATACAACCTAAAACCCTCTTTGCTTTACCTATGGCTGTCTGGCATTGTGCTACCTGCTTACCTTTCGTATCTATTACCACCACCAGATCCTTCTCCTGTGTGACACGCTCCAAAATTACCCCTTGCATCCTGTAATCTTTATTTTCATTATTTTTACCCATCCCTAACACATTACACTTGCTCAGGTTAAATTCCATCTGCCAATCTTTTGCCCAATCCATGTCAGTATAAATACTTTCCTGAATGTGATCACCACCCCCTCTGCTATCCACCTTACCTCCAAGCTTTGTGTCATCTGAAAATTTGGAAAGCCTATTCTTCACCCCACTATCCAAATTGTTGATGTAAATAATGAATAGTAATCGTCTGAGCACTGATCCCTGAGGTACCCCACTACTTACATCCTCCCAGCATGACATCCTCCCACTCACAGCCACTCTTTGCTTCCAACCACTAAGCCAGTTTGCAATCCAATTAGATAGCTGGCCAGCCACTCAACAAGCCATCACCTTGGCTAACAACCTCAGATGTGGTACCTTATCAAATGCCTTCTTAAAGTCTAGATAAACTATGTGCACTGCCTTTCCCTCATCCACCCAATCAGACACTGCTTCATAGAACTCTAATTGATTTGGTAAACGCATGCTGACTACCTTTAATTAGTTTGTATTTGTTTAAATGGTTCCTCATCTGGTTCTAAATTAATGTCTCCAACACCTTCCCCACAACTGAAGTCAAATTAACAGGTCTATAGTTTCCCAATTCTTCTCTGGATCCTTTCTTAAATAATGGTGTTACATTTGCTACTCTCCAATCCTCCAGTACCTGTCCCAACTCCAGGGAACTACTGAAGATATCCGTTAACATCTCGCTTCCCTGCTCAGCCACTTCCCTCAATACTCTCAGTTGCATATTATCTGGATCCAGAGCCTTATCTACTCTTAGATTTCCTAGCTGTTCCTTTACTTCCTCCACTCCAACCTGGATATTCTGTAAAAGCCCTTCTTCACCTCGATAGATACTCTCAGCTATTGGCAATTCTCCTGACTGTTCTTGTGTAAAGTTGAAGAAAAATATCTATTTAATAAGCCTGCCATCTCACTTTCATCACTAACCGCTCTCCGGGTGCTATTCTTCAATGGGTCCGCACTGGTCCCAACCTGTTCTTTTCCCCTGATATACTTAAAGAACGCCTTGCTATTAAATTTAATATTCTTAGCCATGCACTTCTCATACTTTCTTTTGGCTTGTCAAGTTATTTTCATAACTTGCCTCTGTTTACTTCGATAGTGATATAAATCTGACTCCAGTCCTGTGATATTAAACCTAATAAATGCCTTCTGCTTCTCCTTGATAGCATTCCTTATCTCACTGCTCAACTACCCTGGCCTCTTTCTACTTCTCGTTTTACACTTCATTGTAATGTACTTACTCTGCACTCTACACATTTGTTCCTTGAAGGTTTCCCATTTCTCTGATGCCGATTGTCCTATTGTTAGTCTCCCAATCTACGTCACCCAATTCTCTCCTCATACCCTCAAAGTTTGCCTTCCTGAAATCTAATAGCCTTACCCTACTATCCTGAACTCTAACCCTTAACAAAGTCTTGCACACACACTGTTATGGTCACCTGCTCCTAAATGCTCCTCAACCACCACCTCCTCCACAATATTGGGATCGTTCCTTAAAATGAGGTCTAACATTGCATTCCCCCTCGTTGACTTATCTACAAACTGGTTAAAAAGCAATCCTTGACTAAAATCAAGAAATCCTCATCGGCTTTCCCTGTTCCTTTCCCTCCCTGCCCTTTCTGCCCTTTCCCTGTTGCTGGACCCAATCTATCCCTGGCAAGTTTAAATCCCCCAGAATCAATACTCTTCCCTTCCCACATGCCCTTTTGAATTCTTCGTGTACTCCTCCTTCCTCCTCTTCCTTCACACCTGGAGCCTTATAAAAGCATCCGACCAGTATCTTACTGTTTATGCAATCTCTAATCTCTACCGATACAGAATTCTCAATGTCATCGATAACATTGGTAAGCTATTTTGAAACAAGAATGACATATTTAGACCCACCTTGCAACAAGCTTTCATTTAGTATCGTTATCGTCGATTTGATGACATGAGCATTTTTTTGTGATGCAGTCATCACAACTGTGGATTTCAGAAAAAGGGTTTTTTGACACTGAACCATTGGTTTTTCGCAAAAAGAAAGAAAGGAAAAATAGACGTGACAACCATTTTCACACAAGACAACAACTAAAAACAAGCTTTAACAGCTCGTAATTTAGTATTGCTAATTGCCTTTTATTCAAAATGCTTGCAAAATTTCAAGATGACAGCTGTCCATTACTAAAATGGGTTGAAACATAATGGTTGAAAATGCAGTCTTTTATCAAAAAACTTTTCATATCTAGCTTTACATTGATTCGTAATAAGCGACAAATATTTTTCATAATTGTATGTGCAGAATTCAGTTCAAGAAAGACAGCTACTGTCGGAAGAATCGCTCTTCTCTTCCTGCAAAGTCATGAAATCCTGCTCACATTCTGAGCTTGAAAACTTATCTTCTTCTGAAGTTAAGTTAAATTTGTGAATCTTTTGTGACTTGGGGGCTGCTTCTGCGATCAAAAATCGTTGTATTTGAGAACATCATTGTATGATATAGCGTGTCTGAGACGATGGAGATTTTGGGTTGCCTCTTTCCTCCCAGTTAATGGATGCATGGTGAGACCCAGCATGGCTTGTTTTGTGTTCTTTTGGCGTGAGATAAGCTCCTCATCTAGGACAATTGATCATATCTTGGTAGCTTCAGTATGTTGCTTGACTCTTTCTTATCATAACCATATTAATTAAGACTGAAATTCACATACATCGTTGCATAGATAACGTTGTATGGCTCGGGTCGTGAACCGTTATCAAAACATTCCATGAAAGAATCAGCAGATAGTGGAGGAGGTTCATAAGTATGTTGCTTTACGTTTGTTTCGATAAAGTTTGAAAATGACCGAACAAAATCTTCATCCCTAAGACAATGACCTCTCAATGTGGCAATGCTGTATTCACATGGATTCACTGAAGAAGAGTGAACAATGACATATTTACCAGCAGGAAAAAAAATCAGTTTCATCTCCAAATTCTTCCACAAGCTTTCTTTTCAACATTGCAGTCGATGTCACAACAGGATCGATACCATTTTCCTCACTATACATGTCCACATCACCAAGTAACTGATGGAGTAAGAAAGCTTCTTTCTTCCTCATAATTCTTATTCGTACATAACGTCTTCTTCTCTTTGTTTCATTTCGTCATTTTGTTGCTCTTCAATGGTTTTTAGTGGATTAATGGCGAATTTTATGTTGCAGGTTTTGTGATTATAAACGTCTCTTGCAAATATATCGAACGACTTCCCTCCTTGCAACAGTTCGAGTCTTCGAGATGCTTCATGGAATCTGTTATTGAGATTGGCGATGAATATCTTCTGCCTTTCGAGAAGTCTTGACTTTGAATTCTGATGCTCACATCTACTGAGACCACCCTGACCGTATGACTGAGAATCGGTGATCCTTTTGTCCCCGCAAATAAAACAGTCTCGCTTATTCTCTTCTCGAGAAACTCTCTGCCGATTTCGAGTTGTGGAAGTAGGCCATGTTTGTACAACACTTGCTGTCGCATCATCTCCATCATGCTATTCAGTGGAAAATATTTTCTGATACGAGGCAATTTTAGTTGAAAAATCCGTTCGAAAGTTTTTGTGTACCTTTCCAAATGCTTCTTCATGGTCTTTAATTTGATCATGCACATGTCGGAATAAAAATCTACTGTCGTTTACGTTAATATTGATATCTCCCCATTCTTCAGCCAGGGCTTTGAACTTTATCCATCCATGATTTCCTAGGACTTGACACCTTTTGTTTTTCTTGCTAACAGCGCAGCACAACAAACAATTTTCTTCTCCGCCTGGATCCAAATTTAAGACCGATGACGTTGCCATGTCACTTCATGAATGATCACAGACAATCGCAACAGAGAACAAAAATAAGGAACAGTGAGTAAGTATTATCAGCACCTCATCATAGAAAGCCTCTCTACAAACAGAACATCCCAATAATTTACAGAGTTGACAGATGTTATGAATAAAACAAATAAAACGTGCTCTGCCTTTCATGATATCTAAGTTCGATACTTGTTGTCAAGGCAGCTTGTGGAATTTTTTTTAGCATCATGTGTATACCACATGCCGTGCAATATCTAAACAATAGGAAGCATGTGCCCACTGTGATCAAAATACCAATAAAAATAACAGAAAAAGATAAAGCATTCACCAAAATTATCAAAAATAAACACGAACTCCATTTTTAACCATTGTTTCAATTCATTGTAGTAATAGTTAGACAGCTGTCATGTTGAAATTTTGCATCCATTTTGAATATAAGGCAATTAGAAATTTATATTCCAAAAGGAGCCGTGTCTATCTGTCTATCTGTCTGTTAGTCGTGTTATAATGTGAGAACGGATTAACGGATTTCAATAAATCCAACATCGGTGGATTCAGGGAACTCCCGGGAAGGTTTGCGATACTAAAAGACTTTTGAATTCTTTTTTTAACTGGGTACTTAGGCACATGTTGAAACTGCAAATGGCAACTTGCGACGCTGGTTATGCCCGCACCCCCAGGAATCCCTTTTCTTCTTGCTCTATTGATTAGCCATCACAGCAAAGGTTGGTACTTCCGTCAGCGAAGTGACGGGTCTTATATTCCAGTGCTGTACTAAATTCCAAGCTGTTTAAACTTGTTTTTCATTGTTTTGTGTGAAAATTGTTGTCATCTTTTTTTTTTTAATTGTTTTTATTATTGAGCAAAAATTCCAATGGTTCAGTGTCAAAAAAACCCTTTTCTGAAATCCACACTTGTGATGATATCATCACACAAAAATGCTGATACAAGAAAATCTACTAAAACTGTATATCAAATGAAAGCTTGTTGCAAAGTGAGTCAAAATATGTCATTCTTATTTCAAAATACCTTACCAATGCAAAGTTATAGATAGATGATTTTGTTCTGGTTTTTAAACATTTGATCATGTGATAACTGAGCATTTCCAAAAAAGTCACCTGATGGATTTTGAAATTTGAACCTTCTCCTCCCAAATTCCGTTGGGAAATAAAACGTTAGGCTTCATGTCAGATTTTACGACTGTATGCCCTGCCTATCATGAAAGTAGGAGAGAATCTGCATGCTCTGTAACATGAGGGTAGTAATGCTCTTGTTCTCTCGGGTCAGGGGATGGTAATGGCAAACTGCATGTTTCGTTCAGATCCAGACCGCAAAATGAGAATGAATCAATGCAATTCTCATGACAACCAAAATAATCTCCCAGACACTGTTCTTACTATAGGAATCTCATTGATCAGGCCATCGAAATTAGAAGTCTCGGTACATAGTTTGACTGAAATATATCTATGACCTCACGTGTTTGTGACCTACAGTAAGTAATAGCCATTTTCCATGCATCCATCCGTTGGGACCATATTCTGTGCAGGACGTTGGTGCTGCCTAAGCAGTCTCCTTGGCTATTGGACACAATCCTGGACGGGTCGACACTTCAACACAGGATACCAGCAAGCTGGCACTCATTTTGCCAACCTCGGAAGGATGACAGGCCGAGTTAACCCCACCTGGTATTAATTCAACAGCTGAGCAGGATTTGAACTCAGGACCCTCGGATCCAAAGCCCACCACCCTAACCATTAAACCAACACCAGGCATAGTCATTTTCACCTCTGCAATATTTCACAAACAAGAAAGTTCCTTGACCAGAATGCCTACCATGAGATGGTGATGAACTGCTGTATTCAAGGAATGCTTTGTCATTGCTGATGTCTTGCATGCCTGTGAGGCAGATCCTAAGTGTGTGTGTGTGTGTGTGTTTGTTTGGGTGTGTATCTCGTTGGTTGTTATTTCCATATGCGGGTTTCAGAAAGTGTAACTGAGGCCTCCCAGGACTTGAAGTATCCACCTTCGTTTCGGTGAAGTATCGTGATTCATGGGCTAAGTTGTGAAGTTGTGTTTTTCTCAGAGTTTTATTCTGAGGGCTCTTTTCACAGTCGTCACCGAGCCCTGCACAGCCTCCAGCTGTTCTCTGGATTCTCCTTCATTGACAAGTTCTCTGGATACACGTCAAATTGATTTTCTGGGACTTTGTTGAAATGATTCACGCACTCGTTCAACGTCTGCTGCACTTGTGCTTGGTCGACTGATACTTTTGTGTTTGTAACAGTTTCCAGTCTCCTTAAACCTCTTATACCACTCTCTGATACTTGTCCACGATGGCGGATTCCTTCCATACCTTGTATGGAAATTACGCTGAACTTGCATGTCATATCTCGTCTCGATAAACCATTGGACGGTCTGAGCTTTCTCCAGTGGAGTCGCCATTTTCTTTTACATTACACCACCAGACCTGAAAATAAAGAGAACTTTATGACTTTCTGTATCATATAAAACAAAGGGTATCGTTGTATCATTTATGAAACTAAATATATTGACAACCAAAGTTGTTCAGGTCTTTTTGGAACACCCTGTATTACGGCATTTTACGTCCTCACAACCATTCAAATTTGCCGCTCGTAGACCCTACCCATGTCCTTGTTTCTCAAAAATGCATGAAGTAAGGTTTTCTATGAAATCTCCAGTTCCTTCATCTGTTCATTCATTCTCTTGCTTGATTTGTCCAACAGTGGCCCCACTGCCCCACTGCCCACTGTCAATACATTGCCCTTTTAACTTCTGTCTCCTCACTCTGCCATGAGCGTTGATCTTGCATGAAAAACGAAATCCTTTTTGTCTTTCGTTACTAATTTTGATTATAATTTTATCTATGTAATAATATGCTTGTTTTTGGGGGGTGAGAGTGGGAAGGACAAAACAGTGGGGAACAGAGACATTAGGAGATCTGTGGAAGGGAGAGGGATGGGGCGGGGAACATGGGGTGTACAAGATGGACACTACAGGGACTTTCAGGAAGGAAAGCAGGAAATTTGAAGGAGGTGGGTTTGGAGTGGATTAACGGGGGTAGATTAACGTGTTTGTCCGTCTGTCTGCCTATGTTTAACACTAAGTTCCACCCAATGGTTGGACAGTTCTCCTCACTCCACCTACAATTTCAACCTGATGAAAAATCATACGGCCGCCATGTTGGTGCTTACTACGATATGAAGCCAAAGACATCTTCAAAGCGGTTATATTCACAATCGCCATGCCTTCCCTTCAAGTTTTCCCTTCAGTGTAAAATGACTAAAGTGACAGTTAAAAGGATGCTGATGGGCATCACTGGCCTTGTGAAAATACGCCTCAGCGGTCTGTTGCCTTATACACCACAAACATAACTATATGGCATTCTCTCAAGCAGGGCTTAAACCCAGGCCATGTCATTTTGGAGGTCTTTGTCCGAGGTCATTATTTACTTTTAACAATGTGTATATATGCATGAGGAGGAAATACCAATTAGACCAAAATATATCTATCAAAATGACATAATTTTATTGGGGGAATGAGGGAAGGAATGGGGATGAGAACAATGTGGCACGCTCAGTGATATCCCAAGGGTGCAAAAATAAAAATAGGACTGCGCATCCCGAAGCTCACCTGGATCAGGAGCAACAGTCACTCAAACCCCCCCTAAGAGCCTGATTTTTATTTTAATGCCATGAACAAACTTTGGTACTTCATGTGTGATGAAGGCTGTGGTGAAGTTTCATTGAAATTGTGTGTGTGGTTTCAGAGAAGAGAGGAAATACCTAATTTGGGAGGCTCAAACCTCCCGCAGACACCCTTAGACCCTGATTTTTAGAAGTTATTATTATTTTTTTTGATTGAGGTTGTCAATTTTCGTTAAAATCGTGTTTGCAGTTTCCGAGAAGAGAGCAAATACTTATTTTGGGGTTTTTGGGGGGAGGGGGGGGTTAAAAAAACCTCGGTAGACCCCATGAATGAGCGCATATTTTGATGCAGTCAATATACCATTGCTAGACATCAGACATGAAGCTTGTGGCCAAATTACATCAAAGCGATAATGATTGAAGTGTTTATTGACTGAATGACTGACTTATTTTTCTTGCGTATGGCAGCTTGGATGCTGGGTAACTATCATTTTGTTGGGGTGCGACTATGCTGATGATGCTGTGCCCTTATACCAGTACAGTGGTATTCATTTCACCGACCTCGGAAGGATGACAGGCTGAGTCAACCCCACCTGGTGTTAATTCAGCAGCCAACGGGGCTCGAACTCATGACCCGATGGTCCCAAGCCAGACACCCAAACAACTAAGCCAACACAAGGCTTACTGACTGACTGACTGATTCCCTTACTCCCCTATGGACTCTGCTCGATCGCAAAAACTCACCTGACGAAAGTCAAGGTGAGCTAAAATGGGGAAATATATTATTTTACATTATTATTATTATTATTATTATTATTATTATTATTATTATTACTAGTACGGGCCCGTAGGGGCGTAAACGACGACTGAATTGGGGCATTATTTAAATTAGATTGGACCAACCGTATCATAAATGGCCATAACTTGGGAAACATACTCAGGTCCCCAGCGTCAATTGTGATGTCATATCAAACGAAGAAGAATTGTGTTGTCCTGTCATTGGTCGACAGATAAATGGCCACAACTTGGGAACCGCTCGTCCAATTAATATCAAACCTTGAAAAGCACATCCGCGGGGCCCCGGCAATATTCCTGGCAAGTTTCAGTCAGATCGGACCGTCGATCGTGCAAAATAAATAAATAAATAAACATTAATTGTGACGTCGCTCGTGACGTCATAGCACCGTGTCTTGTCATTGGCCGACAGATAAATGGCCGTAACTTGGGAACCGCTTGTCCGATCAATATAAAACCTCGAAAAGGCACATATCCGGCGCCCCGGCAATATTCCTGGCAAGTTTCAATCCGATCTGACTGGCGGTCGCAGACAGACAGACAGGCACACACACACACACACACACACACACACACACACACACACACACACACACACACACACACACACACACACACACACACACACACACACACACACACATTGCTGGAATTATAGATAGATTATTTGGGTTCTTTCTGATTAATTACTCAAATGCTGTTTGTGGTGTTTTATTTGATGAGCAAGAATTTGTAATTTGTCCAGGGTGCCGGCGATAGCTCACCGACTCTTCGTGAAACCACACTGTTGGATCTTTAATGTCCACCAAATAATGCTCGCAGACAGAGTTCCCTATTTAATGTCCATCCAAGGAATGGTACACACATTGATGAATCACCCTGCCAGTGAAACACCAGGATGACGGTTTATAACTGGATTGGGATTCAAACCCAGGGTTGGAAAGCTCAGAGGTAAGTGTGCGTACATCTCGGGCATCTCGGCCACCTGCCAGTCCGGTTCTTAGCTTAATGGGACAAAATCTCCCTTGTACACAGACCTCTGGTAGCTTGTACATGTTGCTGCGTTTGAGCCTGGGGAGTAACTGCTGAAATCTATCTGTCCGGGTTCTTCCCGACATCTTTGTTCTTTGTTCCTTTAACATTTAATTCTAATTTTTATTTTATTATTATTTTTTCTCATGATTCTCTTTATTCGTTCTAATTCTTGCCTTTTCTTCTCTTTCATCCCTTTTACTCTATATTCCTCTCTTTTGTTATCTATACCTCCAAGGAGAAGTGAATTTTTGAAGGAGAAGTGAATTTTTGCAGAAAATTTTCTGTAAGACTCACTTGCCTGTGCCTGGATGGATTTGAAGTGCCTCCACAACATGGGGTTGTGGAGTCGTGGCTGAAACCCTAATCATATCCAGGTTCCTCCTGATGACTCCAACTTTGCTTTTTACTTCTTCGTGTTCCTTCTTACTCTTCCGTTTCATCAAAGATACTCAGCTGATAACTCCTGCAGGCAGTGCTTGCATAACAGGTAAACAACCTTTATCGGTTTGTGCGTATGTAGAGTTATACATCCTCAATGATGCTTTGTTCAGTTTATGGAACTTTTTCCATTTTAAATCCACTGACATATCTACATGGTGGGGATGTTCATTGAGGGGGTGGAGGGGTATATCTATGCCCCTCATTTCTTGTCAGGATCATCTTATCTCAATAGTCTAATATCTGTAAGACACATCAATATGTTCTATGATTTTTGCAGTATCAAACTACATAGGAAATGTTTATTTTATTCGCTTTATTTGCCCTTCCTCTCCTTCCAAAAATACAAAACAAACCAAAAAAAACGTACGTTGACAGACAAGAGAAATATTAAGTGTAGAAATTGGAATAGACAAATAGATGCACACACACACACACACACACACACACACACACACACACACACACACACACACACACACACACACACACACACACACCCTCGTGGAGCACATGCCTGCTGCGAAGATAATGTTCTGCTGCAACCCTGCCATTAGCATTATGTTTCCACCTGTCTGTGTCTTTGCAATCACTGCCATTACAACAATCATTTCCCTCTCGATCTCGGCTCAGCTTCCAAGAACGATGCGACATCTGGGCTCGTCAAATAGCAGCCATTTGGCCTGGATTTGACCGACAAAACCAATTGTCCCCCTTATTGGTGATGCCTCCTTACCCCTTTGGACACCCCTCACCACCATCATATAATGATGGGGAAAATATATATATATATTTTTTTTGAGGAGTTTAATTGCTCGAGACAGTGGCCTTGAAAGTTGGGAATATTAATGTATAATAAATCTGCACAAAAACTGAGCAATGGATCACAGTCAGAGATGACCTTCTTGAGGTCCACTTGATGATCTCAAAGGTGGGTACAGGCTTCCAATGCTTGGGACTATGTTGGTAACTATCCTCCCAGCACTAATTTAATTGCTTTAAGGAATCCTTCAACCAAAGAGATTTGCTCGCATTCCCAGCTGGGTCGAGTGAAATAATTGTATTATTTTTTTCTCTATTGCTACTCCATTAATGGCCCCAATTATTCCCACCTTATTTTGGGTTCGGATTTGGGAAAGTTTTTCGCCCAAGTGTTTCGCGAACCGGCTGGCCAGGCCTGACGTCGTCCGACTGGAGCCGATTTTAGCGGGAATTTGTGCCGGTGGTAACTCACCCACTCATTACAAAAGGCATCATGGGATAGTCATTCCAGATCTCGTATGGCATCATAGATTGTAATTGCAGATCCTTCAATTACCCATAGTTCACTGCGATATTAAAGATGGATCCTGTACGGCCTTGTGTGGTTATATAGTCAACAAATCTACTCCGGTAGGCCTATTAATTGTTATTCTTTCTTGTATTATTGTTACTAAGCGAAGCGGGATGAAGCGATCGGTTCATATCCGTCCATCCGTCAGTCTGATCAGTTTATGATGAAGGAACAGCTTATTTAAATCAAATGTTATATTTTAAACACGAATCTGAACATGAGTAGAATAAAGACAAGTTTACCATTTTACAGGAGTTTGGCTCTGAATGCGACCCCATCACACATGTACAGAGAGGATCGTGAGATAATAGATTCACTTTGTCTGCCTGCCTGGCAGTGAAGCAAAATTGAAAATCATTCTAAACAGGAAATGTACTGTTTTTAAGGATGTTATAAAGGACACAAACAAAAGAGAAAATAACTAATGTTACGTGTTTAATCGGGTGATGTAAGAGCCACTGGGGAAAACGGCGGTTAATCCCAGAATTTGTATCAATATTTTGCATGAGGGGGTATGGCATGTGTGAGAGCATTGGGGTGAAGAAGTTGCTGATTGATGCTGGCATTCAATGGTGATCAATACAGGCCAGCCGTTCCTTATAATGGTTTTGAATAGAGTGCTTGCTCAAGAGTGCTTAAGCCACTTGGCGAGTGCTCTAAAAGAAACGTGGTCACTTAACACACCCTTGGTGTTGGTTTACCGGTTAAGGTGGCCGCCTTAAGATCTAAGGGCCTTGAGTTTGAGCTCCTGTTGTGCCGTTAAATAATGCCGGGTGGGTTAACTCAACCTGTCATCCTTCTGAAGTTGGTAAAAGGAGTACCAGCTTACTGGGAGCAGGGGCACTGTATCAGTGGCACAGGTGCGCTTCCAGAAAATGATGCCACCAGCAGCCGCAGGTTGCATACCAAACGACAACAACAACAAGAAGAAAAAGAGTAATCAGAGATCGCAGACCCTTGCCAGACTTCTTTTGAGTGGTGTATTTCTTCAGGTTTTATGGTAAATCTAACATGACTCCCAAACTATGTGACCTATGACATCATATGTGTGAACCTTATGTTCCTCATGGATAGGCGGTTATACATGTAAAGTTTTGCCTCAATTTGTTCAGCCACTTCAGAGAAGATTTTTGAAGGTTATTTAAAATAAAAAAACACAATATGGCTGCCGAATCACGTGACCGATGACGACATAAATTATTTTTCTGTGGACCATTTTTTCCCTGATGACCCGCAAAAATTTTAATTCTGATCGGATGTGGCGTTCCACATCTGCAATTATGACGTCATAACGAGGGCACCGATGACGTGATGAAATCGCTATGTGTACTTGCTATGTACTTGCTATGTGCCAAGTTTCAAATTTTTCCTCGGTGTGGTTTCAAAGTTTTTCCGTTTTTACAATATGGCTGCCACACCACGTGACTAATGACGTCATAATTATCATGAAAACATTCGACATGAGTAGTCGCACCAAAGGTGAAAATTTCGTGTCAATCCGACAAGCGGTTGCAGATAAAAAAACGAATGTTCTGTTTGGACAAACAGACAAACAGGCAAACAAATGGACCCAAATAGTTCAACAAACAGTAGTTGGTCCAAGATTAAATCCATTCTTTTTTCAGCGTTGAGACACACACACACACACACACACACACACACACACACACACACACACACACACACACACACACACACACACACACACACACACACACACACACACACACACACACACACACTCGTGTTCAAGCCTCAAAACCTTGAAATGTAAAACATGTACAATTTTAAACTGTAAATTGGAATAAACGTCTTCAAGGTTTCATCTCCTGGGGATATGACGATGTGACCGTCATACGAAGCTTGAGCCAGTTATCAATCTTCAACCCAACAAAAGCAAACGAACAAACCAAGAATGTCGAAAACAAATCAGTGACGTATGAAAACACACCCCCCCCCCAATGCTGCTCGATCCATTAAAACTACTTCAAAAGCTTTTTGCCTGTTCATGAAGATGTCCTTCGCCTTCATGATGTTTACAATGAATTATCCTCCGTGTTATATATACCAGCGAAACAGCATGAGCCGGAGAACAATCAATTTGTGCGTTTCCTTTTCGCAATAAAATTGCTTTTTAAATCGCTGATAGCTGTTTGCATGAGTGCCATATCTTGTTATTTCATTCCGCACTGCCCCAGAGGAGAACATTTTGTTGCTGCAAGTGCACAGTTTGTGTAGGATTGTGGGATTGCTTCGACATAATGAGGATGTACAAGGATATCCATTTTGCACAGGAAGAAGCCAGTAGATCCATCATGCCTGTGTTCTGTCAATCACACATGAAGTTCACTCCTTCGGTGTATTTAATTTCAATGAGGGTCGAGGTGGGGAGGATAATAGGAGGGGGGGCACACGAAACAGGCTTCTTTGACATCCACTTTTGTTTGAAATCACTGGGCTCCACATGGGTTGCATCTTTGAAGACAATTTGTTGTAAGATTATTGCCATGTCACGATTGTTACCCTCACTGGAGGAAAGGGCATTGCATTTGGGTCCATATATTGATGACTTCCGTCATCTGTTTGTGTGTTTGCATGTGTATTTGTGTGTTTGTTTGAAGGCACGATAACTCAAGAAAGGAAGAAGCTACCAATGTCAAATTACACCGCATGATTCAGGAGGGTGATGGCTAGTGCTGATTAGATTTTGGTCAAAATCGGTCAAAGGTCAAGGTCACAGTGAGGTCAAACATTCGATTTTTGATGGTTTGATACAGAATCATCGTAGAAACTTCTAGTTTGCGTCGCTACCTTCTCTTGAGACAGCTTTTATTAGACAAGGTCAGAGGTCAAGTTGATGATTTCGTAAGTACCAGTTTATGACTGCTTGTTACTTCCGAAATCTAAAGATTTCGTAAGTATGTTGATGCCTTCCGTTTCTGTTTGTTACTTACGAAATCTAAACATTTCTTAAGTATATTGATGACTTCTGTTTCTGTTTGTTTGTTTGTTTGTAGGCACGACAACTCGAGAATGGAAGAAGCTACCAATGTCAAATTACACCACGTGATTCAGGAGGGTGATGGCGAGTGCTGATTAGATTTTGGTCAAAATCGGTCAAAGGTCAAGGTCACGGTGAGGTCAAATATTCGATTTTTGATGGGTTGGTACAAATAACTCGAGAACGGAAGAAGCTACCAATGTCAAATTACACCACGTGATTCAGGAGGGTGATGGCAAGTGCTGATTCGATTTTGGTCAAAATCGGTAAAAGGTCAAGGTCGCAGTGAGGTCAAACATAATTCAGTAAATTCACATGGAGAAATAGAGTATTTTTGCTTCGCTCGATGTTACGACTCCATTTTAACTTCGATTTTAATTTTGTCTTCGGTTTTTGCGATCGCTTAGGACGTTTAAAACTCGGTTGTAGAAATTCTGGTAAAAGTCGGATGTTTTGGAGACGTTTTAAGATTGTATAAAAAATATTTCACTCGACGCGTCACGGGTCATCCCATGATGCAGTGCGCGTCGTTGAGTTACGTTAAGGTATAATTGCGTGGAGAAATGAAGATTTTTGCTTCGGTCGACGTTATGATGTTTGATGGTTTGATAGAGAATCATCGTAGAAACTTCTGGTTTGCGTCGCTACCTTCTCGAGAGACAGCTTTTATTAGACAAGGTCAGAGGTCTAGTTGACGATTTTGTAAGTACCAGTCTATGACTGCTTGTTTGTTTGTTTGTGGCCACGATAACTCGAGAACGGAAGAAGCTGCCAATGTCAAATTACACCACGTGATTCAGGAGGGTGATGGCTAGTGCTGATTAGATTTTGGTAAAAATCGTTCAAAGGTCAAGGTCACCGTGAGGTCAAATATTCGATTTTTGATGTTTTGGTACAGAATCATGGTAGAAACTTCTGGTTTGCTTCGCTACCTTCTCCAGAGACAGCTTTTATGAGACAAAGTCAGAGGTCAAGTTGACGATTTCGTAAGTACCAGTCTATGACTGCTTGTTTGTTACTTACGAAATCTAAAGATTTTGGAAGTATATTGATGCCTTCCGTTTCTGTTTGTTTGTTTGTTTGTTTGTAGGCACGATAACTCGAGAACGGAAGAAGCTACCAATGTCAAATTACACCACGTGATTCAGGATGGTGATGGCTAGTGCTGATTAGATTTTGGTCAAAACCGGTCAAAGGTCAAGGTCACGGTGAGGCCAAATATTCGATTTTTGATGGTTTGGTACAGATAACTCGAGAACGGAAGCAAGAACCAATGTCAAATTACACCACATGATTCAGGAGGCTGATGGCTAGTGCTGATTAGATTTTGGTCAAAATCGGTCAAAGGTCAAGGTGACAGTGAGGTCAAACATCCAAAAAATGATAACTCGAGAACGGAAGAAGCTTCCAATGTCAACTTACACCACGTGATTCAGGAGTGTGGTGGCTAGCGTTGATTAGATTTTGGTCAAAATCGGTCAAAGGTCAAGGTCACAGTGAGGTCAAACATCCAAAACATTGATTTTTGATGGTTTGGTACAGAATCATCGTAGAAACTTCTGGTTTGTGTCGCTACCTTCTCAAGAGAGAGCTTTTATTAGACAAGGTCAGAGGTCAAGTTGACGATTTCGTAAGTACCAGTCTATGACTGCTTGTTTGTTTGTTTGTTTGTAGGCATGATAACTCGAGAACGGAAGAAGCTACCAATGTCAAATTACACCACGTGATTCAGGAGGGTGATGGCTAGTGCTGCTTAGATTTTGGTCAAAATCGGTCAAAGGTCAAGGTCACAGTGAGGTCAAACATTCGATTTTTGATGGTTTGGTGCAGAATCATCGTAGAAACTTCTGGTTTGCTTCGCTACCTTCTCAAGAGACAGCTTTTATTAGACAAGGTCAGAGGTCAAGTTGACGATTTCGTAAGTACCAGTCTATGACTGCTTGTTTTTTGTTTGTTTGTAGGCACGATAACTCGAGAACGGAAGAAGCTACCAATGTCAAATTACACCACGTGATTCAGGAGGGTGATGGCTGGTGCTGATTAGATTTTGGTCAAAATCGGTCAAAGGTCAAGGTCACGGTGAGGTCAAATATTCGATATTTGATGGTTTGGTACAGATAACTCGAACGGAAGAAGCTACTAATGTCAAATTGCACCATGTGATTCAGGAGGGTGGTGGCTCGCGCTGATTAGATTTTGGTCAAAATCGGTCAAAGGTCAAGGTCACAGTGAGGTCAAACATCCAAAACATTCGATTTTTGATAGTTTGGTACAGAATCATCGTAGAAACTTCTCGTTTATGTCGCTACCGTCTCTAGAGACAGCTTTTATTAGACAAGGTCAGAGGTCAAGTTGACGATTTCGTAAGTACCAGTCTATGACTGCTTATTACTTCCGAAATCTAAAGATTTCGTAAGCATATTGATGCCTTCCGTTTCTGTTTGTTTGTTTGTTTGTTTGTTTGTAGGCACGATAACTCGAGAACGGAAGAAGCTACCAATGTCAAATTACACCAGGTGATTCAGGAGGGTGATGGCTCGTGCTGATTAGATTTTGGTCAAAATCGGTCAAAGGTCAAGGCCACAGTGAGGTCAAACATAATTCCGTAAATTCATGTGGAGAAATGGAGTATTTTTGCTTCGCTCGACGTTACGAGTTCGTTTTAACTTCGATTTTAATTTTGGCTTCGGTTTTTGCGATCGCTTAGGATGCTTAAAACTCGGTTGTCGAAATTCTGCTAAAAATTGGATGTTTTGGAGAAGTTTTAAGATTGTATAAAAAATATTTCACTCGACGCGTCACGGGTCGTCCCATGATGCAGTGCGCTCGAGCAGACGTGTCGTAAAGTTACATTAAGGTATAATTGCGTGGAGAAATGGAGATTTTTGCTTCGGTCGACGTTACCATTTTTGATGGTTTGATACAGAATCATCGTAGAAACTTCTGGTTTGCCTCGCTACCTTCTCGAGAGACAGCTTTTATGAGACAAGGTCAGAGGTCAAGTTGACGATTTCGTAAGTGCCAGTCTTTGACTGCTTGTTTGTTTGTTTGTTTGTTTGTGTGTTTGTGTGTTTGTTTGTAGGCACGATAACTCTAGAACGGAAGAAGCTTCCAATGTCAAATTACACCAAGTGATTCAGGAGGGTGATGGCGAGCGCTGATAAGGTTTTGGTCAAAATCGGTCAAAGGTCAAGGTCACAGTGAGGTGAAACATTCAATTTTTGATGGTTTGGTAGAGAATCATCGTAGAAACTTCTGGTTTGCGTCACTACCTTCTCAAGAGACAGCTTTTATTAGACAAAGTCAGAGGTCAAGTTGACGATTTCGTAAGTACCAGTCTATGACTGCTTGTTGGTTTGATTGTTTGTCCGCACAGAACGTTTTTGTGTTATATATATATATATATATATATATATATATATATATATATATATATATATATATATATATATATATATATATATATATATATATATATATATTGTTGTGGTTGACCAAATTCGCAAACCACCATTCAGGTCCCTTAGGTGAGATATCTCGGTAAGTATATGTGTAGTTAGGCCCAAACCCGTTGTCTAGAGGGAATAAATGTCATTCATGCGTGCTGCGACTCTTCAGGATAGCCGTTTTTCTTTTACTATCTTTATTTTGGACCAGCCGCCATTATTACCACCACCAACCACGTCTCAACAGCCATCACACAACAACCACCAACCACAACGCCGCTTCACCACAACCGCCACGACCTTTACTGTCACAACTCGCCACCGTCGCATCGCCACCATTCTCGCGCCACTTGTGGGCGCCGATACTGGACTCGTGTGGGGCGCGCACCGAGCAGCGTGTTCAAAAACATCACGGACTTTCCGCAGAAAACGGATCAAAAACGACTCACGCCCACTTTTGTTCCGTCCAATCGGTGAGCGAGGGGCGATTTGGCCCCGCCTCCAGGGCGTTGGAGGGCGGTCGCTATATGCAAATTCATGGATCAAAAAGCATTCACGCCCACTTTTCCTCGGGCCAATGGGGAGCCAGCAAGAGAGGTGAAGGGTCGGAGGCAGAGGGTCAAGGGTGAAAGAGCGAAGCCACGGGGCTTATAAAAACGACTGCGTTCGTCAGACAAGTTGAGTAAGAGTTGAGTTGGAAGTTGAGTTGAGTGTGCGGAGTTCAAGAGAGTCGTCGGTGGAGCTGGAAAGAAGTGGTACTAGTCGGAGTGAAGAGGACGGAGCTGTGGAGAGGTGACGGCGGCGAAGGCGGACGAGGGGGTGCTCGCGTCGGTGCCGGGAGCGGCACAGGGAGAGGCCAGCAACGCGACCGAGGTGGAGGAGGAGACGCTCGCCGCGGGACCCGAGACAGGGTTATATCCTCCTTCCCCCGAGCATCAGCAACCCCTCCTGTTTCCCCCCGTGCTGAGATAGTGCGACAAAGGGGGCCCCCTTCCCACCCCCTACCAGACACTGTCCGCGAGGCCCGCGGAGTTGAGGCACCACCGCCACTCCGCGTCTCATCATCAGACGGGTAGGCCCGACACGGTCTCGGCCCCAGGCCCGCCTACCCCCCTCATCCTGGAGGGTGGTTCTCTTTTCTTTTGCTTTGGGAATATGTGTTGTCGGCGCCATCTGTGAAGTTAAATTGTATAAGTGTTGCCGTGTGCCCGGTAGTCGGTTAGATCTGCATTGTTGCATTTGCTTTTTGTGTAATATTGCATTATCTTCTTCTATTACATGTGCTTTTGGTGGAATTGTATATGTGTGCTTTCCGTTCATCGCGAAATAAATGTGCTTATTGTTGAACTGTTTTCCCGCTTCGCTTCGTCATTTCTTTCATTGAATCCCCATCTTGCTTCACGTAAAGGGTTGGTCGTGGGCTAAGACGCCCGATAATTAATCAAACCGTCGAGGCCGACGAATAACACCGCTCGGTTATCCCGATAGTACGGAACGGGTCGCTTAAGTGGCCCGTGTCCGAAGTCGACCTGCGGCGAGGTGCGATCGCCCGGTCTACCCTCCGTGTGGGTACTTAGGTAGGTCGAATTTGGCGAGCAACCCTATCCCACGCGGGGGCCGATTGGCACGATCGCGGTGAGACCGAAAGGTCCACCCGTGACTGGTTCCCGGCGTTAGTCCGAGAGGGTCACGACTGGATTGTCCGTCCGGTGGGCGACGTGCCGCGATTCGAGTTACGTGGCCGTCAGCACGCCGGCGGGCGCCAATCCGCAACACTGGTGTCAGGTCGTGCGATATAAACCCATCGCCCTCCTCGCGGCACTGGTATTGGAGAACGGGAAAACGGGCTCTCCTGTCTCCAGCTAAATTCACGGGAATCGGTCCAGGGGTGAGAAGAGCGACCCCCGATTCCCTCCAAATTACGAGCGAGCTAAATTAACCCTTTGGGAGAAGCAAGATGGCGTCTCAAGGCGAGCGGGAGCCGGGGGTATTAGAAATGGATGTGGAATGTGTAGAATCCATGGCTCAGGATGAAATCCCCGTGCAGGAAATGTTGGTTGTACAGGAAAACGAACTCGCCCAACTGAACCCAGAGCCCGAAATGGGTGCGGCAGCGGCCGCGGTGTATGACACCTCCCCTCCCCCTCTCCACCAAAACCCTTCGCCAACCCCTGCCGAAACGGCTCACCCAAGCGCACCCGACATGGCCCAGCTATGCGCCATGCTGGCGGAAATGACAGCGAACATGATCAAGCAAATGAACGAAAAGATGGATGCATACACAAATGAAATGAAAAACGAAATGAACGGAATGAACAAGCAAATGGACGAAGTGAAAACGAGGATGGATACAAACGCAAATGAATTTATAAACGAAACGAAAAAGCTGCGGGGTGAGACGCAGAACATGGGCCGATGACTGCAGGCGGGCATGAAGGCCGTGACCAGGGAGATAAACATGGCGACTCCACGTGTGGGAGCAAACGAGCTGGAAGGGGGTGCAACGGCTGTCGGGCCCGCGGTGGAGGCGGGTGAAAAAATAATTCGGGGGACGTGTTGGGCGAGGGTCGTGACGATGACCGAAAGGGAAAAATTAAATGGGGAGACCAAAACGTGTGAGACGAGACACGAGGTGACGACAAAGGAAATAATAATAGTTGAGACAAGGGAGGTAAAGAGTGAAGAGGTGACTGAGTTGGCAGAGACACGGGAGATAGGAACGATAGAGGGAAGACTGCACGATGAAGACGGGGTAAGTGACGCACACACACACACGGAGGTAGTGGAGGACAATGGGGGTGAGCTCGCGGAGCGTGTAGGGACCCAGTGCGAGCACCTGGATGGCCTCCTCCAGGAACGAGGGGAGGGAGTATGCCCCCTTGAGGCGAGTCACGACCAGGTGAGTTCGGTCGTGCTTTGCGAGGTCGAGGGGAGGAGTGCTGTGGACAGGTGCACGGAGAGCTTGGGGGGTATAGAGGCCCCGGAGACCCTTGTGGGGACACGAATCCCCAGTGTGGTTGTCCTTGTGTGTGTGGTGCAAGGCGTGAGTGCGTCCCCGTGTGTGGAAGCGACCCCGTGTGTGAGTGGTGTGGTGGCGATGGTGCCAGAGTACGTGCTTCTCAGCACGCCGTGTGTGGATGAGGCACCGTGTGTGGAAGAGGCCGTGTGTGTGGATGAAACGGCCAGTGTGGATGAGGCACCACGGTTGAGTGCCCCCGCGTGTGTGAGTGAGGGACGGTGTGTGGATGAAGCACCGCGGTTGAGTGCCCCCGCGTGTGTGAGTGAGGCACGGTGTATGAGTGAGGCACGAGTGAGTGGAAGGCCGCAAGTGAGTGGAGCCATGTGTGCGAGGGAGGTGGCATGCGTGAGTGAACGGCCGAGTGCAAGGGAGACCGTGTGTGTGAGAGAGCGGTATGTGAGGGAGATGTCGGTTGGCATGCGGGAGCACGCAGCCGCGTCTCCCGGTGTGAATGTAATGGAGTGGAGTGTGAGCGTCGTAACACGCGGGAGTGCGTGTGTCGAATGGCGACGACGGCGACATGAGAAGAAAGAAAGCCGAGTAGCGGCTGTAGTTGTTTCGGGAACCGTGCCGGGTTCACCCAGCAGTGAGCCCGAGGTCCGTGCTGTGCAACGCACGAGGCCCCCACGTGCTCGCTTGCGAGAGTGAAGTCCCGGTCCGGAAACGCACGCGGTGGATTTGCCGATCCCGCGGACGGACAAAGTTTAGGCAGGATTACGGATTTGGACCGGACGGGTTCTCCACGCGATCGTGTGTGTTAAGCTCCAACGGGCAAAGCACATGTGTTCGCGTGGGGAACACCTCGAGACGTGGGGCTTGTGTTTTTTTTTTATGCGCACGGTGACGTCATGGCTGCACGTGGGGTTGGAATCCGGCAGGAGGGGTATCCCTGCCGGATGGTGCCGTCCAAGGAGGGACGAGGAACACGTGCAGCTGCATGACGTCACGGGCAGTTGCAAAGTGCGCGAGCTCTGAGTTGCCGCGCTGGTGCTGCGCATGGAAAAAACAAAAAAACAAAAAAAAAAACAGCAAGCCTCACTTTCGGGTGCACAGGATTCCTGGGCAAGGGGTGGAATACCCCCTGATCAGGGCACAGGATGGAAACGAGTTAGGGGGAAGGGTTAGCTTAGTTAGACCGACTCCATGGGGCAGGGGTAAGTCCTCATGGGGCCCGTGGAATGGATTAGTTAGAGGGATTGTAGCCAGATTTAGGTTGGGAAATAAAATGATTTTTTGAGTTGGAAGACAGTGACAGACAGTGAATGTGTAGTGGGGACGTAGCTTAGCTACGTAGTGTTAAAAGGAACGTGCTGTAGTTTAAGGGACGACGTGGGAGCATGAGTTAGTTAGGGGAGGTAGTTAGAAGGATGGCAGAGTTCAGCGGTGTGTGTGTTGAAGAGTTGTGAGGTGAGTACATGATGAGTGAGTGAGGCCAGCGGGTCTGTGTGAGTGGAGCGAATGGGGACTGCATGGTGCGATGAGTGATTGGGGGGAGGAGTGACTCCCGCCCAAGGGACCCCGGGGTCAGAGTAAAGTGAGTTAGGGGGTTAGTCAAATTGAAAAATGGAGGTCGTTTTGCTGTTGGTGGGAATGTAGGCTCGAAACCCATTTGGAGGGGTGCAGGAGCCCTGTTGACGGGCTGGGAGCGTGGCTGCGAAAAGTGAGTATCGCTGAGTGGGTACCCCGGGCACCAGGCTAGTCGGCCGCGGTAGGCCAAGGGCCCATGGGGGGCCAGGATAGCGTAGTGGGCACGGGTGCGCCTGCTTGGTGCGGGGGCCCGGGGCGCCATTAGCCGCGTGGGCAGTGTTGTGGGCATGGGTGACCCTCGGAAAGGGGCCTGGGAAGCCAGCCTGCCACGTGTGCGTTTCAGGGGAGGTGCCATGGGGGGCACTCCCCGGTGTTAGGGAGCTGGTAGGCTCGGAGGCAGTGTAGTGCCCGGGGGTGCCATCGTCGGAGAATCGGCAGAGGGTCGTGCCTGCCAAAGGGAGCCACGTGTCCCAGCCATGAGACCGTGTGAGGGCACGGAGAGAAAATTGGGGGGCGAGGCCCGAAATTGTGAGGACACCAACACAGGCGACGGGAATCTGGGTTGTTAGAACCAATAGTTTAAGCGAGAGGCGCTTGTTGAAAGCCCCGGGGTAGTTTAACGGTTAAATGGTTAGGGTAGATTAGGAAGTGTACCCCTCCGCACCATCCATCCCCTCACTCTCGTTGTGGGCCGCTGGACCCACTTTGTGTTATCGATCGCCGAACTCTGGGGAGGCCATTCTGGGGCTTGAGTTGGGCCTCGACACAGGACGTTAGCTCTCCCTTACTCCCCTCCGGGAAGGGAACGTAGGGGTTGGGAGTAGGCTAGGTGACAGGATAGGTTAGCCGAACAAGGACAGTACAGGGGGTTAGGGGACGATTTATAATGGGGAAGTAAAAGAAAAAAAAATAATAATAAAAAAATAAGTTGGGGCTAAATTGGGGTTTGACAAATTAAGGGAGTGGGTATGTACAGTGACAGGCAAAGGCGATAGGTTGGGAGGGAGACAGGTAGGTAGGTCCGAGCCCGCCTTCCGAGTGGCCAGCACCACCGCACTCCCTCCACCAACCTCCACTGAACGGCGAAGGCTGGCCAGCTTCATCTGCTGGTTGCGTTGCTGCAAGGCAAAGGCCGGCCCACTTCATTGGCAGCTGTTGTTTTGCTGCGAGGCCTGTGCCGGCTGGATCGTCTGCAGCTGCTGTGCTGCAAGGCCTGTGCCGGCCCACTTCATCTGCCGGCTGGCTGTTTTTCTTCAAGGCCTGTGCCGGCCAGTTCATCTGCCGGCTGTGTTTGCCTGCAGCGGCCTTCTTCTGCGGGCTGTGTTTGCCTGCTGCCTTTGCCATGCCATGCCCACTGCCCCTGTTCACCAGCCCCCATTCAATTTTGCGTTGCCCCCCCCTGTTCATTGCCATGTGCGCCAGGATCAAGGCAACAGTTTGCAAGCTGCAAGAACTGCCCTGTTGGCAGCTACAACATGGGCCTGCAGTGGCGGCCCGTGCACCGTGCAACGAGCAGCCTGGCTCCCTGTTAACTGCTTTCTTTTTGCAGAGTTCAGTGATCCTGGGCCATGGTTTCGTGTAAAATTCGTAAGTTAAGGTTAAGATGTACTGTAAATATGAGTGCGCCCCCGGCATGTATGTCTTAGCGCCGGCAATTTTATTTAAGTCGTCCGTGTGAGTGAGTTTGTTTAGGTAGTTACTCAGCCCTCAGGTTATTTATTTTGGGGACACGAATACCATGAATGTCTCACTCAGGGATCCGTAGGTAAAATGTACTAGGGGAAAACTACACATGATGGCACACGAAAATTTGACGACTCGGGACGAGTCTGTAAAAAGGGGAGTGGGTAGTGTTGTGGTTGACCAAATTCGCAAACCACCATTCAGGTCCCTTAGGTGAGATATCTCGGTAAGTATATGTGTAGTTAGGCCCAAACCCGTTGTCTAGAGGGAATAAATGTCATTCATGCGGGCTGCGACTCTTCAGGATAGCCGTTTTTCTTTCACTATCTTTATTTTGGACCAGCCGCCATTATTACCACCACCAACCACGTCTCAACAGCCATCACACAACAACCACCAACCACAACGCCGCTTCACCACAACCGCCACGACCTTTACTGTCACAACTCGCCACCGTCGCATCGCCACCATTCTCGCGCCACTTGTGGGCGCCGATACTGGACTCGTGTGGGGCGCGCACCGAGCAGCGTGTTCAAAAACATCACGGACTTTCCGCAGAAAACGGATCAAAAACGACTCACGCCCACTTTTGTTCCGCCCAATCGGTGAGCGAGGGGCGATTTGGCCCCGCCTCCAGGGCGTTGGAGGGCGGTCGCTATATGCAAATTCATGGATCAAAAAGCATTCACGCCCACTTTTCCTCGGGCCAATGGGGAGCCAGCAAGAGAGGTGAAGGGTCAGAGGCAGAGGGTCAAGGGTGAAAGAGCGAAGCCACGGGGCTTATAAAAACGACTGCGTTCGTCAGACAAGTTGAGTAAGAGTTGAGTTGGAAGTTGAGTTGAGTGTGCGGAGTTCAAGAGAGTCGTCGGTGGAGCTGGAAAGAAGTGGTACTAGTCGGAGTGAAGAGGACGGAGCTGTGGAGAGGTGACGGCGGCGAAGGCGGACGAGGGGGTGCTCGCGTCGGTGCCGGGAGCGGCACAGGGAGAGGCCAGCAATGCGACCGAGGTGGAGGAGGAGACGCTCGCCGCGGGACCCGAGACAGGGTTATATCCTCCTTCCCCCGAGCATCAGCAACCCCCTCCTGTTTCCCCCCCGCGCTGAGATAGTGCGACAAAGGGGGCCCTCTTCCCACCCCCTACCAGACACTGTCCGCGAGGCCCGCGGAGTTGAGGCACCACCGCCGCTCCGCGTCTCATCATCAGACGGGTAGGCCCGACACGGTCTCGGCCCCAGGCCCGCCTACCCCCCTCATCCTGGAGGGTGGTTCTCTTTTCTTTTGCTTTGGGAATATGTGTTGTCGGCGCCGTCTGTGAAGTAAAATTGTATAAGTGTTGCCGTGTGCCCGGTAGTCGGTTAGATCTGCATTGTTGCATTTGCTTTTTGTGTAATATTGCATTGTCTTCTTCTATTACATGTGCTTTTGGTGGAATTGTATATGTGTGCTTTCCGTTCATCGCGAAATAAATGTGCTTATTGTTGAACTGTTTTACAGCTTCGCTTCGTCATTTCTTTCATTGAATCCCCATCTTGCTTCACGTAAAGGGTTGGTCGTGGGCTAAGACGCCCGATAATTAATCGAACCGTCGAGGCCGACGAATAACACCGCTCGGTTATCCCGATAGTACGGAACAGGTCGCTTAAGTGGCCCGTGTCCGAAGTCGACCTGCGGCGAGGTGCGATCGCCCGGTCTACCCTCCGTGTGGGTACTTAGGTAGGTCGAATTTGGCGAGCAACCCTATCCCACGCGGGGGCCATTTGGCACGATCGCGGTGAGACCGAAAGGTCCACCCGTGACTGGTTCCCGGCGTTAGTCCGAGAGGGTCACGACTGGATTGACTGGATTGTCCGTCCGGTGGGCGACGTGCCGCGATTCGAGTTACGTGGCCGTCAGCACGCCGGCGGGCGCGAATCCGCAACAATATATATATATATATATATATATATATATATATATATATATATGTATATATGTATATATATATGTATATATGTATATATGTATATGTATATATGTATATATATATATATATATATATATATATATATATATATATATATATGTATATGTATATATATATATCGACAAACAATACATGTATATATATATACATATATACTAGTAAAGGTGCCCGTCTTCGACGGGCATCACTGGCAACATATGGTAAAAGACAGATAGCATGAATGTATTTTAATCAATATATTATATCATTTTTATCCATTGATTATATATCATTCAGGTTTTCCACTTCGATGACATTACCACGTAGGTTAGTGACTGCACAACGTGTACCATTCGTGAGTTCCGGAGGATCCATAGAGCGCATTAAAATTACAGGGCACCCTACTTTTAAAGTGATCCAAAAGGCTGGATCAGTTTCGTCTCCATATTCATATCTTGTAGATTTTAGCTGGTCAGAAAGTCATGGTTTTGTGAAGAAACTACGGCACATGGAAAGTGCAAATTATTCAGGTATGAACTCAACTGTTTTCTCCCCAAATGGAGCGTGATTCTATGAGCCGAACTCATCTTAGTGGTCCTCTAAAAAATGGGAAACATTTTTATTTCTTTTTTGTGCAATAATTCCTCCCATTTTGCAAATGGAGAACATGAACTGTTTAACTACTATAATCATCAAAACGAATTTTCAGGCGCCTCTTAAGGAAAACAATAATATCATTACTATATATGTCAAAGCTTATTTCATTTCATGCAGTAACAAAAATCTGATGGTGGAACAAAAAAGGGGCATGCCGAAATATTAATATAGATAACTACCATAATCATGAAAACGAATTTTGAGGGGCCTCTTAGGAAGACAATAATATCATTACTATATATGTCAAAGCTTGTTTCATTTCATGCAGTAACAAAAATCTGATGGTGGAACAAAGAAAGGGGCGTGCCGAAATATTAATATAGATAACTACCATAATCATGAAAGCGAATTTTGAGGGGCCTCTTAAGGAAGACAATTATATCATTACTATATATGTCAAAGCTTGTTTCATTTCATGCAGTAACAAAAATCTGATGGTGGAACAAAAAAAGGGGCATGCCAAAATATTAATGTAGATATGTACATATATATATTTAAACATATATACATACATACATATGGACATATATATATATATATATATATATATATATATATATTTAAACATATATACATACATACATATGGACATATATATATATATATATATATATATATATATATATATATATATATATATTATTAGTTGGATTCGCAAGATATCCCTTATTGTCGGGTTTTCCTCTGTCTGTCTGTGTGTGTGTATGTGTGTCTGCAATGCGAGGCTCCACAGCATGAACCAGCAAACCGATTTCGATGAAACTTTGCCAACAGGTGCCATATGGTCTGGGAATGTGCGCGTTTGAATTTTGTTGCCTTGCAACCACCCGTTGCTGTGCAGTGGCCGAAAAACCGCGTACAGTATTTTCAATACTTGTCCTTCAGTTTTGAATGTCGAGAAACGAGACTTCGGAATTAAACACTTTGAGATATTTAGAAAATTTCACTCAAGCCGATTTTTGATTGAGGTTTTATTTTTCAAATGGTGGTCCTTCAAAAATCGGGTGTCTATTTACCGTCATTTTTTATGAGGGGCTTAGGAAAGTGGGCGGAGCTTCGGGAAAGTGGACGCGGTTGATGAAAAGTGGGGGTGGCGTAGTAAAGTGGGCGTGGCTTATGGAAAGTGGGCCTGGCTTATGAAAAATATTGTGTGGCTCAGGAGGTGTGGTCAAACAAGAGCATTGAGAGAAGTTTATCCGGTTTTCCGTGTGTGTGTGTGTGTGTGTGTGTGTGTGTGTGTGTGTGTGTGTGTGTGTGTGTGTGTGTATGTATGTGTGTGTGTCTGCAACGTGAGGCTCCACAGCACAAACCAGCAAACCGATTATTTTTCAAATGGTAGTCCTTCAAAAATAGGGTCTCTATTTACCGTCATTTTTTATGAGGAGTGCCAGTTGGCAAAATACGCAATAGGAAAAATCTTGCCAGGCAGAGGAACAATTGTATGTGAACCAATACGTCTTGGCAATGAATCTTCGTTGGTGGATCGGTCAGAATGAAAAGCATCGTATCCAGCGCTTCGATCCTCGTGGATCCCTCGTTGCCTACCGGCTTGTTTCCATCTTCACTGTTATTCCATGCAGAATCATTTTGATTATATATATATATATATATATATATATATATATATATATATATATATATATATATATATATATATATATATATATATATATATATATATATATATATATATATATATATATATATATATATATATGTATATATATATATATATATATATATATATATATATATATATATATATATATACATAGAGGAAGAAATGCAGAGAATTTGAATATATATATATATATATATATATATATATATATATATATATATATATATATATATATATATATATGTACACACACACACACACACACACACACACACACACACACACACACACACACACACACACACACACACACACACACACACACACACACACACACACACACACACACACGACTCTTCCAGCGTTGTTGCGCAAGAAGCAGTTTCTCGGCATGGCCAGTTATAGGGGGTCATTTGCCATTCCTTTGCCAGCATTCAGTGAGGTTAGAAATTCAGAATTTATTCAACGTGCCAGTGATAACTTGCTTACTTTTTCTGAAGAACACATAACAGTGGGATCGTTAACATCCACCAACTAATACGAGCAGAAGGGACAACTTGTTTTTGGTCCATCCGATGGATGGCCCACACATTGATGCTTCACCCTGCCTGAA
Organism: Eptatretus burgeri; assembly: GCF_056783735.1. Lineage (NCBI taxonomy): Eukaryota > Metazoa > Chordata > Myxini > Myxiniformes > Myxinidae > Eptatretus > Eptatretus burgeri. The sequence continues at coordinate 62,622,192 of NC_140964.1, read as the reverse complement.
AAACACCAGGGTGGCAGTTTATAGCTGGGTCAGGATTCAAACCCAGGCAAGATATCGTAAAGGTGAGTGTACATACCTCTGGGATATCCTGCAGCCTTGTTTGGTTGCAGTAGACATAGTTTCATATGCATGGAATTAAAGATTTTGCTCAGTTAATCCAAAGCCTTTGTTTTCACGGACGTTGTTTATTTGGTTGGCCACAGGAGTGGACCATGGTCAGTGGCTGCCAGAATTCATGCAATGGAGTCACAAGCCCATTGGGAAAGTGAACAGAATGGCACCATGGATCAATGCATTTGCGGACTGGGTAATCTTTCTGCCCAGACATGCAGGAAGGTTTGGTTCTGGCTGCTTTGAGTTAGGGAAATGCTTTGAAGGTAATGTGAAATAGACTGAACTGACTTTTAGTTGAATAGCTTATTGTGTGTGGGTGTGACCAATGAAAATCTTCTTCCTTGTCACACAAAGGTCTCTCAAAGAGCATTATAATGTCAGCCGTTATATTGCAAGAGTAAAAAGAAAAAAGGAACCGCAAAGACTTCCACATCTCATTGTAAGTTCTGATTATAGTATACAAAGGTTATATAGTTCTTCTTTTCATGGAATTGCAATCAAGTTTTCACATTACATTGTCTTTCTCCTGCACGCAATGTGCGCACATGCTCATAAGCCTCATTACATCCGCCACCAAAGGTGAAGGAGGTTATGTCGTCACGCGTCTCTCTCTGTTGGGTAGTCAATCTAGTCTACCCTTATTATCAGTATTTCTGTCGATATGTTTGTCTGTCTGTTGGGTAGTCAATCTATTGAGATTTTTTTGAAAAATTTCTACCCTTATTGTCAGTATTTCCATCGATATGTTTGTTGGGTTTGGATCTAGTCGAAAAAAAAAATCTCAAAATTTTTTTTTTCTACCCTTGTTATCAGTATTTAAAATGGCGATTTCAGTTAATACAATGGCAATTTCTATGAAACTTTGTAGGTTCATACCATGACCTAGTTGTGTGCAAATGAGAAACGTTGCTATGGACACCACCGTTGCCGAGCAACAGGACTTTGAAATTTTAGAAAAATCATAAAAAAATTATTTTTTCGAAAATCAAAAATCGGGCCACGAGCGACTGTGGGCAGTACATTCAGCCATATTGTCAAAAAGTTCCAGCCAGATCTTATGAAAACTGTCGGAGAAGATAGACTTTGAATGAACCCTGGTCGAAAACAATAAAAAAACGAAGTTCGTTATATCTCAGAGACTATGAGTCAGATATACATGAAACTGGTATGGTAGGTTCATGGTATGTCCTAGTTATGTGTGAGAAAGAACTGTTGCTATGGACGCTTTGTTGGCTGGTAACGGCTGAAAAACGACTAAATTCGACTTGATCGACTACCCATGTCTGCCTACCGGCTTGTTTGTTTGCTTGTCTGTTTGTGTGCTTGTGGACGGATTCGGACGAAACTTGGTGGACAGGTTGGGTGTGTGAGCATGACGAATTGATTAGATTTTGGTGAAGATCCGAATCTGGATCTGGATATGATAATTATTTAATTTTAAAAGTGATTCTTCACCATTGAGAAATCGGGCCAAAAACGATAGAGTGCTGTAGGTATAGCATGATATTTCAAAAATGTATTCAGCCTGATATGTTCTCCTGGATCATGCATTATGTTGTGGAGGTATGCACTCAACTAAGTGCCCTTCTTGTTCTATAAGTTTTTGAAATATACACAAAGTCACAGTATTCATCACACACACACACACACACACACACACACACACACACACACACACACACACACACACACACACACACACACACACACACACACACACACACACACACACACACACACACACACACACACACACACACACACTCTTTTGTCCAAACTGTTGGACAAAAACAATATTTACACTCGATATCTGCAATCACAAAGCGATCGCCAAGGGTAAGCCTCCTCCAGCTTACCCTTGGCAATCGCTTGCGACTTACTTACCCTTGACCCTTGATCCAATGATGGCCATATTTCTTTCAGACCACCGTATGACCTTGACCTTCAAAATTTAGGGATAGAGTGTAAATTAAGAAAACGTGTCCCCATATACAATCTGTCCATAAAACTCAACATAAAGAAAATCAGAGGAAATTATTCAAGTTATGATCAAAAAGGTGTTTTTTGTTAATTAGGTCACAAACCGAAAAACGTAGGTCAAGGACACTAATCAAATAACAGATGTACAACATCAATGCAGGTCCAGTATTTTGATGCAAGAATATATTGGAAGGCGATATGTGAAGATGACGAGCAAAATTGAGCAATGACAAAAAAAACCGCGTTTTTTTATTTTTATTTTTTCAGACTGCCATTTGACCGTGACTTTTAACCCAGAGGGTTATGATGTAAATCATGTGGAAATGTGCCTTGCTATAAGCTATCTATAAAGGGCAATTTCATTCCGATTGAACAAACCTCAGTCGAGTTTTGGTGAAAAATGTAAAATTGGGTCATGACATAAAGTCATGGTCAAATAAATTATGTCAACCATGGAATAATTTTTTTTCCTATTATTGATGCAAAATCCGATTCCAAAAGTTCCAGCCGGATCTGAGATGCAGCTCGGACATTGGCAGAAAAAAGGGAGAAAAACTTAAATGGTGGTTTAGTACTCCTAGTACCTTGACCTTTAACCCGGATGGGTATGATGTAATTTAAGCATAAATGTGCCTTGCTCTCGGGTCTCTAGGCTATCTCGAAAGTTCTATTTCGTTCCAATCAGACAAACCTTAAGTTATTGTGAAAAATGTTGAAATGTGTACATGTAGATCATGATCTTAATTCGGTCAAGGTCAATAAAAATTATGTCAGCGCCGCATACTTTCTATTCACATTATTTGTGCAAAATTTAATTCCGAAAGTTCCAGCCTGTTCTGAGCTCAGAAATTTCGGAAATTGGGAGAGCAGGAAGAAACTAGAAGGGCACTCGGTGGAGCGCATGCCTCTGTCAGGGATTCAGAATGTATAGATTCCCCACAATGTATCGCTGAATCAGAATGTATCGCTGAAAGAAGGAAATTGTTGGAGAAGAGATCGTGAGACGACTGGAATGGAAACCAACAATTCGTCGTCATTTCTGTGCCAGGTACAGTCGTCATCCCTTGTAGGTATTTATGTGTCATGATGTTTTGTTTGTGTTTGTGTTTGTCGTTTCGAACTTGATTGCAAAGGTTTTTCACTGCCTTGAGATTTTTAACCTGGCACTAAAGAATATCGCCAACTATTCAAACTGAAATCTTAGCTCCAGAAATGATCAGTTTTTGGGAAAATAGTAATGCAAATTGTTCATGTTTTTTGAAAGTTTACTAATTTTTCCATTGACTGTACATGAGCGAAACGAAAAATTAATCAAGTTTTGTAACTTCAAATGTCCTGCAAATACACTACTGAATACTGCTGGGGTGATTCACCAGTGTGTGTGTCATCCTCAGGATGGACGTTAAGCCGGGTGTCACGTCTGCTATCATAAGTTGGTGTATAGTGTATATGAGTTGGTGGATATCCAACGGTGTCTTTCTTCAAGAGTAGGTGAGCTCCAGTACATCTTCATTCATTTCTTCAAAGTGATTTGTATCCATTTGTAGGAGTCATGCTCAGTAAATGTAATTTCTGGTTCCTTCATCTTGCATGAATGATTAATCTGAGCCTCCTTATTTTGCATCGCTGTTGAGCATCGTTTTTGATTTGTGATATCCATTTGTTGTCCGATCTTTTGACTCTCCAACTTGAGCTATTCCACCATGATTATCAGTTATTAGCCACAATTGTTATGGATTTGGTCTCATTTTTCATGTGCGTGCGTATGTGCATCTGCAACCATATCTCGGATATGTTTGAACCGATTTTATTTGTATTTGGTAAAAAGACAACACACAATGGTATACAAAGGCACGTCATGTTTTTTTTTCGACGTCAGATCCAAGATGGCCGACTGGCCACCATTTTAGTTGTAAAAAACAACAAAGCCCCGATGTTGAACACGTCCTCAACCATATCTCGGACATGTATGAACCGATTTTATTTGTATTTGGTAAAAAGACAACACACAATGGTATACATAGGCACGTCATGTTTCTTTTTCAACCTCAGATCCAAGATGGCTGACTGGCCACCATTTTAGTTTGTAAAAAACAACAAAGCCCCGAAGTTGAACACGTCCTCAACCTTTTCTCAGACATGCATTTACCGATCTTGTTTTGGATATTGCTTGACATGAAAACATCATCTGCAGATCGTAGGCGGTTTAGTGCTTCTTCATCAATAAACATGTCGGTTAGCAGGATGGTCGAGAGCGATGCACACTCGTCTCAAAGCTGTCTTGCCTTGGCTTGATTCCCGACCCAGCAATAACCTGTCATCCTGATGTTTCCCAGGCAGTTTTATTTATCAATGTGTGTGCCGTTCCTCGGATGGACGTTAAATTTGATGTCCACTCTGCGGTTATGAGCTAATGAACGTTAAGGATTCCATAGTGTCCTTTGCGAAGAGTCGGCGAGCTATCGCCGGCACCATGAACAAATTACAAATTAATTCCCTAATCTACAGGAGGCACTGCATCAGCGGCACAGTCGCACCTTCAACCAATGCTGTTAATCACAGCCTTGTTCTGCCTTCGACAGAAGAAGAAGAATAAGAATCAACATGTATTCCTCTATTTTCCCAGTTTTGCTGATGGAACACTCCACCTGGGTATTGGGTGAACAATTTTGGGCCAATAGTGCAGCCACTAATTAATCAGTGAAAATGGCATTTTATAAAATTATCAAAACGACACAATGGAGATATCTCGTTTTGGAATTAAACTCTTCAAGGAGAGGCATGAAGGGTGCACTTTGAATCTAGGCCTCAGTCTCATGGTAAAAATTCCATGATTTCATTCCTTTCTGCACAACATTAACAGGTCCCATGCCAGTAAGAAAACAGCTCGCAGGATTACTGTGTTTTGAAAACACAAGGGAACCATTTTCGTTTTCTAATTTTTCATTTACAACACAAGGCACTGAATCAGAATCCAAAGGAATTTCCAATCAGGAAAAACAATTCGTTTTCTTTGCTGGTGGTTCAAAATGTAATGTAGTGAAGCTATCGTTGTCGCCAGAATGCAAAGGCTTAAAAAAAAGGCACGAAGCAAGGAAAGTACTTTGTCTCACGCGATCTCGGAGGAAAACGTAAGAGAAGGAGAAATAATTACAAGTGATTTAACTTCAGCCATGTTGTTTTCTTGTCTTTGTTATTTTTTTGTATACAATGTCGAGGCTCGTATGAGAGCTAACACACAGAACGTGCAACAAAGGGAGCAGGAGACAAGAGGGGGGGGGGGGGTGTGTTCCAGACGATCCTTTTGAAGAGACATAGTGAGAGTGTTAGATTTGTCATGGTTGAAAAACATGTTCTATGTGTTGGACCAGCTTATGATTTTATCCAGATCTGCAGAGAGTGAAGAAGCTGCGGTATGCTGATCTGAGGGATGACAGATGGTATGGCAGTGGGTGGAGTCATTAACAAAGAGATAAAGAGGATTTTTCAGAGAGTCAGAGAGATCGTTGATGAAAACCAAAAAAAAACAGGGCCCAGAACACTGCCTTGAGGATCTCCAGCGTCGACAGGAAGAGGGAATGAGATAACTCCATTAAGGGCCACACGTTGGCTGCGACAGGAGAGGAAGTCTGTGAGCCATGAGTGGAGAGGTCCTTGGACACCAGAGGAAGAGAGTTTGGTGAACAGGGCAGGGTTCCAGACCGTGTCGAAGGCATGCGATATGTCCAGGGAGATGGCTCTGATTTCATGTCTGGCATTGAGGACCTCCATCCATTGTTGGGAGAGCAGAAGCAGCATATCCAGGGTAGAATGACCTGGTCTGAAACCAAATTGATGATCAGAAATCAAGCCATTGGAGAAGAGGAAGGATTTTATGTCTGAAGCGATGATGGATTCCATAACCTTGCTGATGATTGGGAGAAGGCTGATTGGTCTGTAGTTGTAGGGATCTGTTTTTGCATCTTTGTTATGCAGAGCGGTAATGTTTGCTGATTTCCAATTTCCAAGCACGTAATGGTTTCCCTTAATCGGTACTTTCTCAAGCACAATTTCATTGGTTGAAATGAAATTGTACTTGAGGATATGCTGATAAAGGGAGGAAATATATAATTCCTTATAGAAACGAGCTATTGGAACACTTCCTGAAAATGAAAAACGGTTAAGTTAAAGTTCAAACAACACTTGTCAAATGGTGAGGAAAGGTTGAGGGAACAAATAATTTAACTACCCCCCCCCTCCCAAAGTTAGTCCCGTTGTGCTAGGAATACTGTAGTACACCATTATTTATACACAGTTGATGGTTCACACAGTGTGGAAACACTCAATCTGGATGGCAGGTTTCTTGTATACCGCTCCTTCCCAATTCCATATTATCCATATAATTGATTCATATTCCACATAATTAATTAATTACTTGTTACTAGAGCAAATTTTTGCAACTTTTTTTCACGGCATCCCCATGTCGCGAAACGCAAAGATGTCGCTTTCTTTTTGCCTGAGGATGCAGTGGGAGGGAGTTATAAGCACAACGTTTTTGCAACTTTTCCATTATAATCGCAACTTCCGGCATTAATTGCACTTGAGTGGCTAAATCTGCAAAATGCTTGGCCATGTGGCATCGTGCCTGCGTGAAGCGGTGATAAAAACGAACATTTTGATGGAGTATCACCTATGGGGAGAAAGGAAGAGCCATCTTGGGGCCGGAGACACGTGCTTGAGATGGTCGACGGGCGTGGTCCAGGAGAGTTCGGTCGGATGCTATTGCAGGACGGTTTTAAGTGTCATGGGTGCATTGGCTTTTTCTGGTATTCTGTATCCTATTAAGTCTATATTATGATCGAGTCTTTACTCAAATGGACATCTTGATCTTTCAGGGTGCTGGGAGGAGGTGATCGGGGATGATCAACATTTCTAGTGATGATGACGAGGGTTCATCATGGAGGGTTAATCGAACTAGAAAGAGGAGCAGACCACAGCAGGAGAGTTCCGAGGGTTTGGAACCCCCCAAAGTGGTGAAGGCCCCCTCTACCCCTGAGGAGTACTACCACAAACCTATGGTTATAGTTTTTTTGACGGCGTTACACCACTAAGCTTGACAACCCTATAAAAATTGTTACATTAATCAAGAAAGAATTCGGAGATGTGTTTAGTGCCAAAAAGCTCAGATCTGGAGACCTCTTCATTCAGTGTAAATCAGTCGACCAATGGGAGAAGGTAATGAAAGCCCAGTATTTTGATTGGGTCCGTGTTTTGTGTCATATTCCTCAGAGTGATGAGGGAGAGTCGAGGAGTTATTTACAGGATTGATCCCTCCATTGAAATTGATGATATCATGAGTCATTTAGCGGAGGTAGGAGTTGTTGATGCCCGCCGTCTCGCCACAGTCAGGGATGGGGTCAGAGCCCTTCCCCAGAAAGTTTTCTTGGGCTACCAAGCCTTCACTGTACGGGAATACATTCCACATCCCTCAAGATGCTACAAATGCCAAACGTTCGGTCAGACTGCTCCAGCCTGTGGAGGCAAATAATGATGCAGATGTAATGGAGAGCATGAGTATGGAAGTTGCGCTCGTGAAGAAATGTTTTGTGCCAATTGTGGTGGTGACCACAGTGCAGCCTTTAGAGGATGTCCTGAATTCCAAAGAGCTGCCCTGATCCAACAGGTGAAGACGCAGGAGAAACTGTCATATGCTGAGGCTGTCCGGATGGTCCCTAAAATTGGGAAAACTGTGACTCCAGTAAAAACGGTTGAGAGCACGTCAAAACTGAGTGCCCGGTTAACGTCCTCACCAAATCGGTGGGAGTGGGCTCCAGGCAATCCCAGGATTCCCTTGCTGATTCCTGTAAATCTTCCAATGATAAACACGAAGTGTAGCACTCATGTGTCGGAGATTACTAAATTCATCAGCGATCTTACATCCCCACTAGATATTATCCATTGGTCTTTAAAGAAACCTGGTTTAAAAGCCCCAATCGATTTCACATTACCGGTTACATCCTTCAATGTATTCTCTGAATAAGCGTACTGGATATACTTTGTTAACTGAGCCAGATGTACCCTCGATTCTTTAAATTTGTCTGGAAATTCAAAACGGAAATGGGGTGGACAGTATAACATTATTTTTATTTTATTTTTTATTTTTATTTACTTTCTATTTCTTGACTTCCATTATATCAATATTTTTTCCGTTTTTGGTTGTAACTTTGAGTTCGGGTGCTTGGCGTTTATGGAGCCTCGCGGCTCTGATTTCGTCAAAAAACAACAAATAGAATAATCAAAATAAGTATCATCTGTGCATTGAATGAACTGACTTCCTGTCATGTGTTGCTGTGGTCTTCCTATTTGCTATTAAGTTGTTATATCTTACCTCCTTTAACTTAAATATCGAGTTTAATCTCTGTTATAAGGACGTCAGCTTTACTTGTCAATTATGCCCAATGAAGCTGCTTCTTCCATCGCAAAAGTATGAACTTATGCAGCAGAATTTCCAACTGAGTTCGTCGTAACTTTGTTCTGAAAGCTATGTTCTACAGTCTTGTGTCATGAACGACGGTCCAGTGTTCTGAAACATCGCAACAGTAAAAAAAAAACACACGAGAGCCAAGGATGCTGAAAATGAACCTCGACAGACATCGACAGACAGACAGACATTGTCAGCACTACTATGCTGACAATTTGTCAGAGGTCAAGAGAATCGTTGGGGAATTTCAAGGCGATGGTTTGCTTGTTACCAGAGCAAAGGAAGCTATAGCATCAGAACACCTGGCGAAGGACTTGCTCACTATCGATCGTGACTCCAAGTGCCTGATTGAGCTGGTCACTAAATGCGAAAGTTATCCGAATATGATCTCTGATGCTTTCAATGATCTGAAATCTCTCGGCTTCGGCAGTGATCCATATGGGATGGCATCTTATTTGGAGAGGCGTTTGGAGCAGAACAAGGACATAAAGCAGATCATGGATCTGGCAAGGGATGACATTCCACCAAGTTTGTACGCAAAGTGGCAAAAGTGTCAAGTTACGTCGGTGAGGGTTGAACGCTCTTTTTTTGATGTTACAAAAACGACTAGCGAAGGACCGCAACTTCTTGCCTGAAAACGTTGAGAAATATATTTCCGTTTATTACAATCACAGCAGTGAACAATGAATTTAAGTGATTTGATTTAATGCTGATTTTAAAAACCTTGTAAAATGTCATATCATTGCTGAATTATGAAAATGTTGTATCATTGCCTACTTGCTAGCTTTGAGAATTTAAGAAATAAATGACTAACTGAAAATTGGTCGTTGCAGTAGCCTCTGGGCATGGATTTTAAGTTACTTTTTAGCGCAACTTTTTGGTACAACTTTTGGGAAAAAATAAATGCAACTTTTCACGTGTTTTAGTGCAACAAAAAATTGCCCTATTTATAACCCTCGCCGTAGGAGAGGGTATTGCATTTGGGTTTGTTTGTTTGTCTGTTTGTCCGCACAGAACTTTCGTGTTTTTCCCTGCAACTGCTTGTCGGATTGAGACGAAATTTTCACCATTGGTGCGACTCTGCATGTAGAATGTTCTAATGATAATTATGACGTCATAGGTCACGTGGTGTGGCAGCCATATCGGAAAATCAGAAAAAACTTTGGAACTCCTATATCTCTGAAACCACACCAAGGAAAAAATTGAAACTTGGCACATAGTAAGTACTCCTCAAGGGGAATGCGTGATATTTTTATGACATCGTAGGTGCCTTCGTTATGAAGTTATAATTGCATATGTAGAATGCTACATGTGAGCAGTATGAAAAATTTTGAGGGTCATCTCGGGATAAAATGGTCTACAGAAAAGAATCATCGGTCACGTGATGCGGTAGCCATATTGTTCTCTGAAATGGCTGAACAGATCGAGGTGAAACTTTACACATATGACCACCTATCCACGAGGAACAAAAGGTTCATACATATGATGCCATAGGTCACATGGTTTGGCAGCCATATTGGATTTAAGAAAAATATTAAATGTTTTCTCTGGAACTGCTTTGTCAATATAAATGAAGCTTAAAAAAAACTAATTTTTTTTTTGAAAAAGGCTCACTTGGCTGTGCCTGGATTGGTGTGAGGATAGAGGAGTAGCAGCGGAAACCTGAATCCTATCCAGATTCCTCCTAATGACTTCATCGTTGCTTTTTGCTTGTTCGGGTTCTGATTACTCAAATGCAGGACTGTCCCGATTTGGTCTTTCATTTGATTTGAATTGAATTTATTTTAATCCTATTCAAAATTCAATTGAATAATAATGAAAAATGTCATGGGTCAGGGTCAGGGTCAGGTGTCCAATCAAAGCGGGACGTCTTGGTACCCGGTCATCACTGCCAGCAGTTATAAAGTGGCAGTTCCAATTATATCTCATGAATTACGTAGCACACCAGTACAAGCTACACAAAATACACCACACAAAACTACACAAACACCGCGCACCACACCACACAAAACAACTCCTGGCGTGGGTCTGCAATCTCTGATTGCTCTTTTTCTTGTTTATTTTGTTTCTCATCTGGGCAATATCTCAGGCACCTTTTGAGCTGGGAAACTGATATTTGACATGGCAGTGAACAAGTAATTTGGCTAAAAAGGTTATTTTTTGATTTATTGATTAATCTATTAATCAATTAATTATTTTCTTTCTGTTTGGCTGGTGATATCTCAGCCATCCTTTGAGCTTGGAAGCTGAAATTTGGGAACAAAAGTGAAGATGCGCTTTGGCCAAAACGACATTTTTTTTAAATTTTTTGGATTAATTGATTAATTGACCACTTAATTATTATTGATTCATTAATTATTTATTTTGTTTCTCATCTGGGCAATAACTCAGGCACCTTTGTAGCTAGGAGGCTGATATGTGGACATGATAGTGACCAAGTGATTTGGCCATAAAGGTTATTTTTGACTTGATTAATCATATTATCGATTCATTATTTATTTTTCGGTGAATTACTTAGGTTTCAAAAAGTTACAGATTCGGATGAAAACGTGGTGGTTTTCGTATTCTATGAGCCAATTGATTAAGAAATTAATGATTTTACGATTGTTATTTATTTATTTTAATTGTGCAATTGAGCCTGGTGTGGCTCAGTGGTTAAGGTGGTGGCTTGGGATCCTTGGGGTCCTGAGTTTGAGCCCTGCTGGCTGCTGAGTTAGCATCAGTGGGGTTGACTCAGCCTGTCATCCTTCTGAAGTTGGCGAAATGAGCACCAGTTTCCTGGTAATTATCCCTGCATGTCGAAGGGGACTTAAGGGTTGGCGTCAGTTAGGGCATCAGGCCGTAAAAACATTGCCACAAGAAAGGGTACCATGATTGGAGCCTGCAAAAAGCTGACCCCTGCTCAGGGATAAAGACTTTCAAATGCTGTGATGATTACGATATTTTAATTGTGCAATTAATCCATCAATTATTGTACACTGCTCCCTCTGAATTCTGTCTCCATGTGCTGCACGGTGGTTGTGCCACATGGTGGTGATTTGGCACCCTGGCAATGCCGTGTTCTGGAGGATTATTTATTTATTTATTTATTTATTTATTTATTTGGCATGGGGGCGGTTTACTTTGATTGAATGTACTTCTGCGTGTTTAGCTCATGTTCAAAACCAAGGTGAAGTACGTTCGGTTAATGCGACCTTCCATGGAGGTATGGTATCATCCGGGGACTGCTACATTGGACTGGAGAATGTGTTTCTGCTTCTACTGTCCTCTACAACAACAACTGTTTCAAATAGAC
>NC_140964.1:62575343-62600343 GCF_056783735.1 Eptatretus burgeri | reverse complement strand
CACCCAGCAGTATAGTGAGCTGCAAACGGCCTTGGACAGAGGTGGTACGTGAGAGTACGGCCAATTACAGGACTAGCCACGTGCTGGAAGGCAGTTTCTCCAAGGAAATAAAAGCCGTGTGCAAGTCTCTCTCTCTCTCTCTCTCTCTCTCTCTCTCTCTCTCTCTCTCTCTCTCTCTCTCTCTCTCTCTCTCTCTCTCTCTCTCTCTCTCTCTCTCTCTCTCTCTCTCTCTCTCTCTCTCTCTCTCTCTCTCTCTCTCTCTCTCTCTCTCTCTCTCTCTCTCTCTCTCTCTCTCTCTCTCTCTCTCTCTCTCTCTCTCTCTCTCTCTCTCTCTCTCTCTCTCTCTCTCTCTCTCTCTCTCTCTCTCTCTCTCTCTCTCTCTCTCTCTCTCTCTCTCTCTCTCTCTCTCTCTCTCTCTCTCTCTCTCTCTCTCTCTCTCTCTCTCTCTCTCTCTCTCTCTCTCTCTCTCTCTCTCTCTCTCTCTCTCTCTCTCTCTCTCTCTCTCTCTCTCTCTCTCTCTCTCTCTCTCTCTCTCTCTCTCTCTCTCTCTCTCTCTCTCTCTCTCTCTCTCTCTCTCCAGCTCTTGGCCCACCTGCTTAGCTCGTGTGATCTCCCTCGACTTTGGACCCTATGCCTACTCTGCTTTATGGTGCGAGGGACGCCAGCCGACTCGCCATTCGCTGCCAGGGGCCATAATTGACCCACTATCCTTGTGGTGTCGGATTGGTGTCAACATGCCAATTTGTTGCTCGTTCATTTTCCCAAGTCCTTGCCTGTCCCTATTTAGTACTGTATTGGTGTGTGTGTGTGTGTGTGTGTGTGTGTGTGTGTGTGTGTGTGTGTGTGTGTGTGTGTGTGCGTGATTGGTGCCATTGGGGTTTTAGTTTCCCTGTACATTAAATTTGTGTAATCCCTTCCCCTTATTAGTTGTCTTGTGCCCCAAATCTGTTCCAAGTTTCATGGTCTTGACTTCCCACATCGTTTTTCCTTCAATAAACCGTTTTAAATATAGGAAGCATCTTCCCAATTCTCAATTACCGCACTCGGGAAATATCGCCCTGTCTGGCCAAATTCACCAACCTTGGGGAGCTCCTGCTATGAGAGCATGGATAGGGATACAAGTCGCAGTGCTGTTGTAAAGATTGTTTGGCCATTTGATAGGTATCATACATCTGGTTTAGAGGGTCTGCCTTAGCAGGACCCTCTGACTCCACTATATTCAGATAAGCTGCAAGTTGCGCCATCATTATTTTAGCAGGACTGAGGCACTGATAGAGTGCCTTCTGGCAATCAACATGCCAGACAGTCTTCAACCTCACAGAATGTAGAATGTGATCTTGAAGCTAAAATGACTAAATTTCAATACAGAAGCTCAGCCAGTTGAGCCGACACAGGAAGCAGCCATTCATCGTTCAACTTTGACCAATTTGATGGTAAAAAAAAAAGCTCAACTCAGTTAATGGGTGGAAGTCTCGCACATCAGCACAGTCAAAATATGATAAGGTGGGTTTTTTTGAGTGTCTAGGAAGAATATACCATAAAGGATTTTTACACGCCAATGGACTTTCTTAACTTAATATTTAACAATGAATATTCATTATGATAGGTTGGTGAAACAATGGCAGATAATTGTGACACTTTGTGAAAGCCATTCTTGTAAAGATTTCATTCTAACTTTGTGGAGGAAAGATTAATTAATCTTATTAATAATGTTTGTCTGATTCCAGACTGTGCTCGTCTGCCAGAACTCATGCGGGTTAATGACACAATTCTGTTTTGATTGCCAATTTGCAGACATATGTGCCGACTTCACCGAGTCAAATCCACCCCTTCGAGTTTTCTGGGCCATTGGAGAATTTTTTTTTTCCATCATCATCCTACTCTCCCTCCCTCGCGATGCCCGGCTCTGCTCATTCACATTCAGCCTGAGCCCCTTCGAGTTACTTTATTCCTACCCCATCGCCTTCCAAATGAAACACCGTGTTCCTCAATATGAGCTTCCTCTCCAACCTCAACATCGCCCCCACACCACCTGCAATTACATCTTCCAACTAACAAATATTTATTCCCAAAAATCCAGAAATACAACAAATATAAAGCTCGTGTTTTAATCCTTCGAATCCATGTATGGCAGATGCTCTCCGAGAATCTATCTGTGTTCCATTATTCAACAGTGCTTTGTGACTTCAGTCTCCATGAAGAACAAGAAAATGAGGAATTTCAGGCTTGTAATCCAGGGCTTATGATGCAAATTCTCAATGAAGAGAGCCGAGGGAAATGTTATTCTCCAGATGTTTTTCTGGCCATGAAAAGACTAGCTTTGCATCTGTGGAGTATCGGTGTACACAGCATGCCTGTTAATTATACCGCAGGGCTCCCAGGGCAACCGTCCAGTTTGAGTTGGAATATTTTAGGTATAAATATGCACCAAGGTCACACGGTACTGAAATCACTCCACGAACACCATCCATAATTCTGGATTTGAATTCCAGCGCTGTTAAAGAGAAATATTAGCGTTTTTCAATTTTTTGAGATGATACTAACTACGTGCAGGGGTGCAGGGGAGGGTTTGGGTGTGGTCACATATGTCATGCTTGAAACTCGTATTTCGTGAATTCTATGCAGAGCACTCTTCATGGATTTTGATAAGAAATAGAAGCTGATTTGGAACATGGAGACAACTGGCTTTCAATATGGATTGCCTTTCCCAGAAGGGAAAGTTAATGCATTTGTTATTATAACCACAAACCTTTGGTTCGGCCACCACCGTAGTGTGGATGATATAACCGAAAACAAACACCACACTGTATACAACTAGAAGGGCACTTGGTAAAGCGCACATACCTCTGTCAGGTTGAGCAGTTTACGTGTTGTATCCCACTGATAGGCTGGATAAAGATTAGGACCTTAACCAAAATGGAATCGGCTTGTTCTTGTCACCTACCAAACTCATCCATCTACATTCGTCCAAAATCCGTCTACAACTTTTTGAGAAATCGTGCTCACAGACAAACAAACAGGAGTGAATACACAACCTCCATCCACCTTTGATGGTGGAGGTAATTAGGATGATCATTCTCACCCATCAGCCAACAGGGGCACCTTCCACTACATTCGTCCACGTGACATGGTGGTACTACCTGACACCAACCTACCACTTGACATCCATTCTACCACGTCACATCCAACGATGACCATCTTTTTCGTACAGGGATCAGTAGCTTGAAAGCGCAAAATGACAATGATCTAGGTGGAAGGAGCTTGAGACAAGTTGTGTGGGACACATCTTTTCACAGCTAGGGAAACCACAGCACGTGAGGTCGACAGCTACCTTATCTGAATGATAAAAGAACAAGAGTTGTTTTTCCAGCATATGGTCCAGATTGCGTTATTACATTAGAGTATTATTACCCAGCCGGATTTACCAGACGACCCACCCATTCTGGTGTTTGGTCACCGCGACCCCCTGTTATCCCTACACTAAGGGTTAAAAAAACCCAAAACCAAAACACAGCAATGAAGATTTTGGAAAAAACCCACTTTACTATGGAAAAACTGGGTTTATTCAAGTGTGTTTTTTTATCCTAGGTGCACAAAACTGGGCTGAACCCATTAATTACAACCGTAACTACAGGAGTAACAAAAAGTTTGGAACCTGGGCCATTTCTGTTTCTTTTTGACACACATGTCAATTTGGAGGAATAGTCTTACTGAGCGAACATCGTAGCTCGCTCCTGACATCAATCAGCCTGTTTCTGGCTTCAGTTTTGATCATTACTAACATTGAGAATGCAAGTTCACATCAGTAAGTCATTGGGAACATAGTGGGGCAACTTAGCATAACAATTGTGCATTTTGTGAGGAAAGCACCAAATTTGGCACACTAGTAGCCTAACATATTATGAACAGATTTGGATATTGGGCAATCTCAAAATTTTTGATGGCAGTGGAAAATGGCTGCCACAGCCATTAGCGGCTGAATTTGAGATGGCCCAATATCCAAATCTGTTCATAATATGTTAGGCTACTAGTGTGCCAAATTTGGTGCTTTCCTCACAAAATGCACAACTGTTATGCTATATTTAGCTAAGTTGCCCCACTAACATCACTAGGACTTCTGTAACTACTGAGCGCAGACAGCTCGTGACCCCCTAGGAAACCCACTCACGACCCCCTCGAGGGTCACGATCCACCATTTGAGAAACACTGCATTTGAGGATTCAATTTATCATTATTGGCCAGAAAATTGTTGGGATTCAACAAACCAAATGGAACTCCTCCACCATCACCACCCCAGCTCTTGGCTCGAGTGGCTAACCCAAGCTCTTGGCAAACTAAACCATTCGGAATGAGGGAATTGGTCATAGAATATATATATATATATATATATATATATATATATATTTTTTTTTTTAAATTAATAATTTAATTATAAATGGTTTATCACAAATCGCATTTTAATACAATGTGTCGTTTTGATCCATTCGTTAATCCTCCATGAACGAGTTCATATCAGTATGCATCTTTATCATTGCAAGTTCCATATCTGAACTCTTATTTTGTTGACTTGGCGTGCATTTCGTAATTAAGTATATATCCTACTGTGGTTATGACTCAGCGTTTTGCATATGTGCACAACTCTTCTTTTTATCGCGTTAAAATGATCCAATCACATTGCAGCTTCAACCGTTTGGGGAATTGAAACCTGTTTTGGAGCTGTTTATATCTGAGTTTTAAAAAGTGCAAAACAGATGATGTCATTCAATTTTAAATACATTCGATTGCAAGTGAAGGTTTGGAGAACATTGTCACATTAAATGCAAAAATCTTTAACTCATTGTATTATACTTAGTTCCAGGAAGTTTTGGATGGTGAACCATCCAAACTTTTTTTTTCATGAACCAGACTCTGTGACATAATGGTTATAGAGCATCCATTCTGAGTCTGGGAGATGAGATAGATGGTTCAACCCTGGCAGAGTCATACCAAAGACTTTAAAAATGGTACTTGCTGTTTCCTTGCTTGACACACAACATTTAAGAGGATGGAGCACGGAGAAATGATGCTGGGAAGGCAATAGCAAACCACCAAGTATAACCGTTGCCAAGAAACTGCTTCAGCATCACGGACGCTCTGTAAAGAGTATGGTACATCAAATCAAAACGTATTTATGCAGAGCATTTCGATGTCCATCTCAGCTGCCCCATACAAAGGCATTGAGAGTCGAAAATGGACTGGTGCCACTTGCATAAAAGACCACTTGGATAACAGACCATAACAGACCATGAGCTGCAAGAGGACATGTTGCCCCAACGGCATGCCAAAAAAAATATCCCCATGAGGGACTGACGGTTATTTCCCCAACAGGTGGGGTGAAAATGAGGGTTTATGGGGAAAGGGCCATGTCCCCCTTGCTGAAGTGGAATGGTCATGGGGAGCACAACTTAAGATAACGGCATTGTCCTTATGTTTCATGAAGAGCTTGGTCTGCATCTGGCCGTCTGTTTCTGAGAAGGTTTTAAAATAAATTACCTGAATTTAAGTTGAAACTTCTAATAGGGGGCGGATCCACATGGGGAGCACAACACCATGATACCTTACTGTTCTGATGTATCACACCGAATTTTGGTCCATATTGGTCATGCAGTTTGTGAGGAAAATATGTTTTAGTGAATATGAGGGATTAAGGGAGGCTGTGGTCCCCTTTCCATGGGAGATATTATGGTCATGGGGAGCACAACTTAAGGTTAGGGTATGGTCATGGCACCACATGGCCAGTTTGGTCTGATTCTGGTGTTAGTTTCTGAGAAGATTTTTGAATGAAATATCAATATTTGTGGCAACCCCCCCCCCCCAATTATACCCCCATTAAATGGGTGGATCTGATTGGGGAGCACAACTCCATGAGACCTCACTGTCCTGATGCATTTTACCAAATATGGTCCATATCAGTCAGGTCGTTGTAGAAAATATATTATAATGAAAATGAGGGATTCGGGGAGGGGCACGTGTCCTCCTTTCCGGGGGAGATATAGCCATGACGAGCACAACTTAAGGTTAGAGCATGGTTCTGATGCCTCGTGGGGAGTTTGGGCTGGACCTGTTTGGTGGTTTCTGAGAAGAAGATGTTTGAATGAAATACCAATATTTGTGGCAAAACACCCCTTTTGCTCTCTTTAGAGGGGGCAAATGCAGATGGGGAGAACAATCCCATGAGACCTTGCTGCTCTGATGCATTGCACCAAATTTGGTCGTTTTACAGTTTGGTAGTTTGTGAGGAGTAGAGGCGGCATTTAGGGGCGTGCATCCCGTACAATTGCATGGGACCCCGAGATAACAAGGGGCCCCACACGAGCGATCGTGATTCACATTCTTTCGAGATGGGCCCCTGAGTGTGGGGTCTCACTTTGCCGACAAAACATATCACCTTGTGAGTGGTGATAAACAAACACGCCACAAACTGAATGCTCCATCTCAAGGAAAGAAAGAACTGTGATGTAATGATCGATTAAAAAAAAAAGTTTTCCCCTGATGTTTAACTCGACAGAACTATTACAAAATTCGGGGGTGACGTTAGGTAAGTCAAGAAAGCAAGTGGAATAATAACTATGTTTTTTAAATGTCTACAAATACAATAATCGCAATAAAATTTGTATAATTCCTGATGTTAATACGTATCGATATTTTTTTAATCAAATTATTGTATAATCAAAAAACATCCCTCTTTAATAAATGGACTAAAAACCATGCACGCGTGACATGGTGGAACGTTCTTGTTTTTAAAGAGCAGGTTTTGGGTCACTGATGACTTCGCGTGATTCGAAGGTTGTAAGCACATTAATAATCGTTGGGCAATTATTTTCTTACATTTGACACTCAAAATATGCTAAAATCAACTTTTAAGTCAAAACTTTTGTCAGTGATCGAAAAACAGTCCGGAAGTTACCGAAGATGCTATGAGGTCACGTTCTCCGAAAACTTTGTGAACATTCGGAAACAGCGTGTGAACAATGGCGAGATGCGAATCAGAGAGTGATTTCAGTGGCGATGAAATTGAGTGTTTTCATTCCGATATTGCTGAGGACGAGTCGGAGGATGATGGGAATTTATACTATGGAGTTTCTGGCCCTGAGCCATATAAATTTGAGCCACTTGCAAGTGCAAGAAAACGGCCTATTTTGTGTACAAGTGGCAGGACTGACTGCTAGCTCAGGGAGCAGAAGGGCGAAAGCTCGCTTGATCTTGATTTTCAGTACGAATACAGACCGTGAAAGCATGGCCTCGCGATCCTTTTGACTTTTAAGCAAGAGGTGTCAGAAAAGTTACCACAGGGATAACTGGCTTGTGGCGGCCAAGCGTCAATAGCGACGTTGCTTTTTGATCCTTCGATGTTGGCTCTTCTGATCATTGTGAAGCAGAATTCGCCAAGCGTTGGATTGTTCACCTACTAACAGGGAACGTGAGCTCGCAAGAATAAGGTAAGTTTGGTGCAATTTGAGCATTTATTCGTCGAGTTATGAATGTTTCAAGTTGAGGGCGCATGGCACGTATGGCCGCGGGCGCCTTGGCTAGATCTAGGTCGCGGCGCATTTTCCACAAAGATGAGGTTTAAAAATCATTTTTCATCACAATAAAGGTTATCATCACATGCCTGACTTGTTAAGCTGTCGGATTATGTAAAGATTGTTCGTGGATGGCTGTTCGTGGATTACGGTTTTATGACTTTGACAAAATAATTTTAAATAATGCTAAAATAATGGACACATATGCACAGGCATTAACTGAGCCCAAAGTGTGATTCTGGCCCTTCGGGCCGAGGAATGACCCATTTTGGCCCATTTTCTTTAAATTATTATTTCTCGGTTATTAGTGGACATAACCGAACCAAACTTGACAGGTATATTTTAGAGACCATTCCCCAGGCAGTAACTGAGCCCAAAGTGCGATTCCGGCCCTTTGGGCCGACAAACGGCTGTTTCGACCCATTTTCTTAAAATTGTTATTAAATACAGAAAATTAAATGCGCTGGGCGATGCCCAACACAAAATTAAGTCGCATGTGATGATATGAAACTAGCATCACTCTTGTGAGGTGTTCTGGTTTCCTTTTCTGATGCGATGAAAATCTTACCAAATTTCAAAACTATCTGTCGTCCGTGCTCTCGCTCACCTGACAGTTGTATGAATGAACTCCCATGGGTGATGTTCACAATTCGAACTTGTTTTTGCAATCGAGGCAAAAGCAACGTCGGCTAAGTGAGTGTGAAAATAAAACGGAGTCTTTACTTGTGAGTCGTGATACTGTTGAGGGTTCTGAAGCATCACTCGTAATACCCTCTCCGATCACCACCAGGAGCGGCGCTACACAGTATACATTTACGAAGATAACTTGCGTCGCACTGTTATAGATTGAAAGCCCCAGATTATATTACTAATAGTTCAACAACAACATCAGTGGTATAGATTGAATTTCCATATTCTTCCTTTACCTATAGTCCTTTGTGATATTCAAGATGGCGACTGAACGTCTTTTATGATTACATAGAGAACTACGGTAGGCCTATTAATTATTATTCTTTATTGTTGTATTATGCTTATTGTATTATATGTTGGGCTTAGCTACACATCTGTGTTGTTACAGGTTGTCCTGCTCTTGCTGAATAAAGCCTACATCGAATGAATCTAACGATTCAGCCTTGTTGATTCACTCTCTGGCTATCACATGCACCACCTTCGGAATTCCTGGTGAGGGGCAGCATGAACCTTGAAATGAAATCGATACAACCTTGGCCTTATGACTCGGAGTCCTCTTGTTAAGTTTAATTGGTTGGGATTGCAGAAGTAACGACCAAATGCATCGACGTCAGACAGACGGATGTCAAAATACTGTTGCGGTTCTGCACAACCATATGCCTCAAAGGCAATGGCACCCAACATACAGTGATCCCCAGGCAGTTATTTTATTAGTATTTGTGCAGTTCATCCTCCCCTCATGTCTAGTGGGTTAACGGGATGAAGTGCGTTGTGTGGGTCTCATAGTTAGGTCTTGTGAATGTCTCTGATTCATACTCTAACCCTTTCCTTTTAGCCAAAGTACAAAACCAGCATGCAAGCACACATGCCATTCAATAGAAAATTGATAATAATAAACACACCACGATACTTCCCGCGGATCGGATCTGTGGAAGTAAAATAATAAATTCCATATAGTGAAATATGAGCATGGACATTTTGGTAATATAAAGCTCAATGGATCACATGACTATTGCAAAGCACTGGTGTTTCTCTGATGATCATGCTGAAACAACTATTTTTCATATTGAGATAAGTGTTCTTTGTCCACAAATTATGTACTCATTTCTCCTTCATTTTTACTTTTAAACAATATTGAAGTATAAAATCTGTTGTAAAGTATAGGCTGAAATCACTCTGCAAAGAATGGTTCACATGCGTTGAATTGAGATAAACGATTTCAATTGTCTACAAGATAATTATGCTTTTGGTCTCAAAATGACAGTCAGAACTCATTACATTTGCAGAAATGGACTGCTTATGGTATGAGTTTCTTTGTTTGCTCGTCTCATCAGAACTCATTACGTTTGCACATCGGACTGCCTGTTAGTTTCCTCGTTACAATGTCTGCCTGACAGGCCACAAATGAGTGGAATAGAATCTCTGTTCAAATATAGTGATCTTGTTGATTCCATATAACTATAACATATCTTTTAAAAACTTAGGATCATTGATTAATATATTGTTTGCCTTTCTCATTGTTGAGAAACTGCTCTCCTGAATTCACGAGTAAATGCTCAACGCCATCACTCGACCGCTCAAAGCGAACATTTCAAACTAGATGACTTTCAAACCACATGGGAATAATAATAACGAATGTATAATCCCCACATCTGGACCTGGTGAAAGAACTTGTTCTTAGTCCATGCTTAGTTGACGGAAATATGAAATGATCTGTTATGTTTGTTACTCTAAAATATATGTGCATGGCTCACAAAGTGGGTATAGTATGCTGTGGTATGTTTGTGGGAAATTCCACATAAAACTATTATGAGGGACTTAGACAAACCATCAATGGTCAGAACTATAAGTGGACATCTTGGGGAACCTGTAGAAACCGGCAATATCATACTCTCCATTTCCCTGTTTTATTAAAGATGAATTAAAGCAACAGAATATGGGTATTGTAACCTTAGAAATGTTACAGTTTGATTGGTAAAATTTTTTATTTTACTGTACGTTTCTTATGTGACAGTTATTTTGAGTGTGGTCACTCAGAATGTGAACTTTGGTGTCTCTTTTATGTTTTGATGATGCTCTGTCTCCTAATTCGGGTTTTCTGGCATCTACCCTATCTGATGAAATAATGGATTCGTACATAACGCTTCGTGTCCACTGCATTGAGAAAAATATGGAGTCCAGTGTTGATAATGTTTCTTTTGATTTTTATTCCAAATCTCCCTTAATTTCTTGGAAATATGACAGAGTCTAACAGCAGAAAAATATAGATCAAAATTGTGATCAGAAAAATAAAACTCGGACCGCAAGTAATCCCGTCTTGATTTTCGTGTCAGTCCCGTTATGTGCGACTCATCATCTCTCGTCGGACGCAAATAACGCTAGCATTAAAAAAATCTTGCCGTCTTGCAAACTTCCCCCATTGATGGATATAATAGGCACTTGCAAGCGTGTCAGCACATTTCCATTCACCATCGAGCGCAGCGTTTGTCTTCGTGTCCGTGTCTTTGCGAGAGCCATAACGTACGAATCCAGTGTGAGGACACCGAGCCGAACGAGGTGACTCACATTTGTCTGATAATTCTTCATTTTAACCAACGCTATAATTTTTTTGGTGCTTCGTGAGGATCCGAGAAGTAAGAATTATGTTTTTCTTTTCATGTTTAAAGTGATTATTTTCAAAAGTTCGAAGAAATAGATTCGATTTTAATGTTATTTTTCGCTTACAAGTGTGGCTTTCTTTGCTACTGAACTCGTCTGTGTTTTCTTTGTAATTTATAACATCGGACTCTCTCAAAATGTGTTGTTTTTTTCTTTTTCCTGTCACATATTGAACCTGTTTAAAAAGGCAGAGTAAAAATTATGTTTCTTATCCCAAATATATAATATTTACGTTGTTTTTTTCATCGGATTCTGTACATAACGCTGACGCCAAGCTCGAAATTTGAACGTGTATTTACAGTGTCGTATATATTCAGTGGTAACTTTAAAACCGGACGTGCTGCAGGTCTAAAAATTTAGATTTAGCTGTTTGAATACATGCAGATTAACATAATGGGTTGCATTTCATGCTTCCCTAAACTTTTTTTTGCCCTTTGTGTAACAGTATGTGTACCCACTTTGTGAGCCATGCACATATACTTGATAAATCATTACATACTGAACGGTGTTTTATAAATAAATAGATATTGTATGTTAGTTGACTATGTGTCAATATAATCGTATATTTTCCACTTGGTTGGCTAAATGGGGATAATTACTTTGGTGATGCCAGAGAGTCTCATCCCCAGAAGCATGAGCCTCATTAAATCTTGCCTCCCATTCAATTGCAAAATTGTACAAACACAAACTCTGTCTTCTCATTGTCCTCTTATCAACATGAGTCTCATTGAACTGCAGATGTCATTGAGATCTAATTGTTCTGCAAACGCTCTATAAACCCGATGCTCCATTTGCATGCTGAGATAAATGCTTATCATTCTCTAAAGTAAATTAAGGTTTTCTGTGCATACATGCCCAACTGAAGACACACATTTTTTCACAACACAATCTGCTTAATTATGCTCAAGTTTGTTTTATCTTTGCTTGAAGGACCTCGTGTGCAAACAAAGCTTTCTTGTATTTTGATTGGCTAAGTGCCCTGTGATGTTGTGACCCCCTCCCCATTTCCAATTGTATAAAAGGCCATGTATTCTGGCTCAGAGGTAGAGATCTGCTTGGACTCTTGAGACAAGCTCTTCTTTCCACACATCTGTGTTTTTGTATAATAAACGATCTATTAAATGATAAAGAGTTTTCTCCTTTGGTTGGAAATCTCCACCACAGATCCATCACATCTCCACTACACACAATACCACCCATGCATGGGAATTGCGTGCCAATTCCCAACCGGCATCTCGCCTTACTTCACACCTCGCTCACCAAACTTCACCACTTTGACCACAAACGCCTCCCGCACATGGAAAAAATATTTCCACACCTCCTTATACTTTTGCATCGCTACAATTCGCCACTCTATTTTTAGGAGCACCACGACGACAGATTGGCCTTGGTGCCACGTGACGCCTGACCATGCAACAGACATTAATAGCTCGACCGCATCTCACTGTGGACGTCCAGGGTCTCCTCATCCCTCATTGATACAGCCCTTATCCGGTCGACAGACCACGGAAAGACTGGGGGCAATGAGGAGGGGTCACGAAAAGGGCAATCCGGGAGTTTGGTTCAGGGCCCGGTTGTGCATTTTGGCTCATGAGGGGACCCGTGGGTGGCGGGGAAAGTCCGCTGTCATCTGACATTCAGACTGCACTCAAAGCACAAGCAGGGCTGGGGTGCCGGCTCGGGGAGCATGCCCTATGTTGTCAGGAGCTCTGAGCTGTGCCGAAGCTGATAGGCAACTGAGATGGTTTCAGGTTCTGGAACCTGGCAGGGCATGGATAGGGCCGCTGTGCCCAATAGAGAAGATGTATTCGGGAGGTATATGCTACACATACAGACCTTTACATGGCTAGGTTAGGGATCTTTCTCACGCATTTATTTTCCTCTCTATCCACCCCTCTACCCCATCTTCTTTGGATGCACAAAGAACATCATGATTGACTCACAATTCCATTTTCCTCTGACACGGCACTGCACCCCCACATTGCACGATACCAAACCTTCCGCTCCAAAACCTCAGACACAACCAGTATTCCTCCCACATAACTCTCCCTAAGCATTCTGGGTTGCATTGGTCTGCCAACCGTGCCAGGTATTGAGAGGCTGTTTACCATCACCTGCCTTCTTTCTCTCTGGGCTATCTAATCTTCCGTGTGTGTGTGTGTGTGTGTGTGTGTGTGTGTGTGTGTGTGTGTGTGTGTGTGTGTGTGTGTGTGTGTGTGTGTGTGTGTGTGTGTGAGAGAGAGAGAGAGAGAGAGAGAGAGAGAGAGAGAGAGAGAGAGAGAGAGAGAGAGAGAGAGAGAGAGAGAGAGAGAGAGAGAGAGAGAGAGAGAGAGAGAGAGATAGAGATAGAGATAGAGATAGAGATAGAGATAGAGATAGAGATAGAGATAGAGATAGAGATAGAGATATATATATATATGGCACCTGTCCGAGAATAAATTAAGATTGTAGAAGTTATAATGGTGACGCATACTTTTCCCCCATTCAATGAGTCACATACTTTTCCTCACTTGATTGTTAATAAATGTGCTGTACAGAAATGTTCCCAGCTCGTTATCGTGTTTTCTTCCATTGGTCCAGCATGGTCCACACTCTCGTTTAGCTGGGACCTTATCCCCCAACAATCTGTTTCTGAGCCAGTATGTGCTTGGCAGTCCCGCTCGGCTGCATCTGATCTGGTAAGGTGATCTAGTTTGAGCAAGGGCCTACCGAGGGCGTGTCCCCCGGTAATTAGCTCAAGTGACCTTTCGGTAAACGGTATTATACGGAGGACCCTAAGTCATGGGGTGGAGTTATTGGCGTTCACGGTCGATTATCGATCCGCCGCATCACAAAGTTATTCATGTGCAATGGCCTGTGATTCGGGAGAGTCTGGTGGGAACCTGAGGTAGTTCACCCCTCATGGTCTTCGCCCCCGACCCCGGGTCCACAACAATACATATTTTCGTGTGATGACAGGTTGACAGGGACCCCACTTGGCCACTATTGCGTTTTGCATGGGGGCCCCCAAATGACTAACGTCACCTCTGGTGAGGAGAAGATATTTTAGTTAAATGATATAACGTACGTATGTACGGACGGGACACAGGGACCCACTCTGAGCTTATTTGTGAGAAATAACTGAATGATTCAGCAAGTCATGTGACATCTCCCTCATGCCCCAACATTATATTTTAATGTAAGCTCACAATAAAAAATTGAAATGTGCAAATGAAAACCTTTGTCAAAATTACGTGAAATTATTATGTTATTTATTGTTAAAAAAAATTCATATTCACAGGAGCGAGGTTCATGGAAGAGCAAGGTATAATTGATAGTGGGAAAAATATTCAGGAAAGGAACAAACATGAGAAGAAGAGAGAGAGGAGTGGAGGAAACACTGAAACTCGTCAGTAAGAGGGTTGGGTTAGGAAGGGTTAATGGGGTAAATATCATGGGACAGAATTGGGGATGATAGCAGATGGCAGTGCACTGCTTGCTTGAAGTCTTGGATAGAAGAGAGACAGAACAGCCTCTGGAAGGTGGTTCTATATATATGGAAGAAGTGATGAATAAAAGAGTTGCGGTGTTCAGTTAATCTGGATTTGGATAGTTTAAATACGAGGGGGTAATTGAAGAATACTTGTGTCCTGGAATGGAGTAGATATGGAGGGTTGGAGCACTGAGAGAGCAGAGAGCAATATCAGAGAATAGAGGATAGAAAACAGAGAGCCACAAGAACCTGCTCGTGATGTGAAAGCAACAGATTTTTTTCTATTTTTCCCCCATCCCTTGCACTGCACCCCAACCCCTCTCCTTGTTCATACACCTGTATGTCCCTCCCCACCTCTTACCCCTTTCCACATTACTTCCCCTCTTCTCCCCAGTTCTTCCTGCACCATGAAGAGATAGTTCCTTAAGTGGATAAACAAAGCAAATAGAGCGATCCAGGATCTAAAAGGTCGTTCTTTCCAATAGTAGGCTTCAGGTGCTCCAGGAAGTCAAATAAATTGCAATAAAACAACACTTGGGAAATGGCCACATTGTTGGTGGCTCGTCAGTTCTCTTGGTGAATTTCTCTTAGTTCATGGTATTTCCCATTTATTATGCTTGTTGCTTTGCAATGAGTGTAGATCTTTTTTGTAATGATTAAAAGGTGAATAATTTATTGCAGACTGGCAGGATAGCCTACTGGCCCTGGAGAAATCGGCACTTGCTTCTGATGAGTTAGAATGTAGACCCAGCTATAAACGGTCACCCCAGTGTTTTGCGCGCAGTGCAAGGCTGAACGGATGGATGTTAAGCCGGAGAACCTGTTTGCCAGCATTGGTCGTTGGTGGACGTCAAAGAACCCACTGCGCCCTTCGTGAAGAGCAGGTGAGTAATCGAC
Source organism: Eptatretus burgeri (assembly GCF_056783735.1). Lineage (NCBI taxonomy): Eukaryota > Metazoa > Chordata > Myxini > Myxiniformes > Myxinidae > Eptatretus > Eptatretus burgeri. Next base: position 62,585,064 of record NC_140964.1, on the reverse strand, counting down.
GGCACCCTGAACAAGTTACGAATCCTTACCCAAATCACCTTCATTCAAGTATCCTGCGAAGGAAGTGGCATTCTGTCCATGATTGTTCTAGCCTTGAAAGGTTTCTCGACTTGTCCTGAACAGCCAAAGCTGTGTTCAGAGAATCGGCCTCCAATAGTTCATTAATTTGCTCAATCTAAGAGAGACTAGAAAGTGAAAGTGAAAGTAGAATTAGATGCCGATGCATTGATGGATAGGCTATGCCTGCCTGTGCTACATGTCAACCCACTGTTACATTTGATCTCAAAGGTCACATGGCAGGGAGCATGAGAGAGAGAGCGAAAAGTAAAGAGAGACATCAGATACTTCTAACTTGAGTTATTGTTTGCAAAATCACTTTTGAAGTGCACATGACTTTTGACCTGTTGAACCCAAAATCGAATCGGTTCATCTTTTTTATTACAGTCCATATTTGTGCCAAGTTTGGAGGAAGTTCCATAATTGGTTACTCCACGCCCACAAAGCGAAAAGTGGGGTTAAGCAATTGGTTCATGTCTGTCTGTCCATCTGTCCATATTATCAGTTTATGATCGAGGAACAGCTTATTTAAATCGAATGTTGTATTTTGAACACAAATTGGAACCTGAATAGAGAGACAAGTTTGCCGTTTTATAGTGTACTTTGGCTCTGAATTGGTTCTGATCGCACGTGCACAGAGAGACGTAACATACTCTTTTTATTTTTATGTTTTACTCAGTCTGCCTATCTGGCAGTCAAACAAAATGTAAAATAATTCGAAACAGGAAATGTACTTTTTAATGGACACAAACAACAGGCACGAAGAACTGATGCAACATGTTAGATAGGGTGATGTGATAGACGCTGGAGAAAATGGTGGTAGAACCTGGAATAAATTTATTTATATTCCTTTAAACATCTTTACATCTATATTCAAATTGAGTAATATACTTGATCATGATATATCACAAATTGCCTTCATAACACTTCCAAGAACCATGATATTGTTGCAGTTATGTAAAAGTACTCCGGGGTGGAGCATTCAAACACATAAGGAACCCTCAGTTAGTATAGATATCTCATTCGGAATTGTGATTGGTCAGGTACCTTTGCCTCATATCAGTAACAGGAAAATGCGTTGTGAGTGTTAGCATGTTCCATCCCCGTTGTGATTCCTCACTTTCGTGAGATTCCTACATCCATCCATCCCAGTCTCCCACCCTTCCCAGACCACTCAAACTCAATAAACCTCCTCTTCATTCAATTCATTTCAATAACTCCCATCCTCAATCCCTTTGAATCCTTTTTCCTATCCATTGCCCCCTGCACCTTCCCACAACGCAAACCACACCGACACCACAATCGAAGCCGACATTAGCGCTTGGGCATGTCAATCTCGGCACTAAGGGTGCACCACGTAAGAACTCCTTGAGAGTCAAGAGACACTAAAGCGGCATTCTCAGTGCATGGCTCGGGTGCACATAAGTGGTGGAATTTACCCGCTGGAAGGTGTGCAAATCATTGGGGAGATAACACTGGCGAATCTGAACAGCGTTGTGGTGACGAAGTCCTGCTTGGTCCACCACCAATATAAGTCAGAGCTGTCTGTCGAACTGTGCGGCTGTCTGTCGAACCACGAGCTGTTTGCTGAACCACGAGCTGTCTAACGAACCTGTCTTCCTGATTGCTTTATTGCCTGGATGAGTACGTTGACCAAGGCTGACCAAAGTGTGGCAGCATGTGGTCTTCGGGTGCAGCGTATCCAGGCACACATATACACAACATTCCTGAAACAACACTGCCATATGCACCGCATTCCCTTCTTTCCCTTCCCTTCCCTAAATTCCATTTTGGACCAACACAGGCCCGCCTGTTTGTGTGGGGTGAACAAGGGGCCGACCCAACGCCCCAATATTTCTCTCTGTTTCTCTCTTCTTTCTCAGAGTGTGTTAGGCATGCCTGTCCATCCCCAGATACAATAAGTAATATTGTGTAAGGGGATCTTTCATGCTTATGGGTTAAGACTGTTCTTGTGTGTCTGCATCTCTAAATATGTGCTTTGTGAATATTTGTTGTAAATATGTGCCTTATCTTTGGTAAACTGTGTTCAAACCTTCTTGGTTGTATTTTGCTTCATTGGTTCGGCATAGCGTGTACATAAATAGACGGGAAATTGTGCCCCACTGATTTGCTACCCGAGATAGCCAATGTCCCCAACGAGGGTTTTGCTCTGCCATACCTAATGAGTGGATGAGATGGGAGGTTGAGAGTACGGTTCCCCAGTTGAGGTAACAAGGTCACCAGGTAAGGTAACGTGACGCTGAGTGCGAGTACCCTGCTACATCCAGTTGCACCAACCAGCATCCACGGTTGCTTAGCAACCTATCGGGCTGCGGAGTTATCTGTGGCTTGTCAGCTTCAGGTTCGGAGGTCAGATAAGCAGATCTGACTGAACGCCTTGTGAACCCTTTGTATCCCTCAAAAGCCGTGACAATAAATTTCGATAATATCAATATAAAGCGTGAGAGGGCGTGGCATGTGAGAGGGAGAGTGTCGGGGTGAATGAAGATTCTGCCAATATGGCTGCGTAAGTATGAGGCCGATTGAATCTGCATTCTATGGTGATCAATAATTCCTCCATCTTCTAAACTGCGAATCATCATCGTTTTATTGCAGTGCATAAGGCCATAAGGGTGATGGATTAGACTGCTTCAGTTGTGCAAACTTCCGGATTTTTTGAGACGATCTTTAATATCATTGGTTCATTAAAATTGAAGGGCCGTAAACACTTGAACACTTAGTGAGGCCACATCTGATCGAGAATATTGTGTTCAGTTTTGGTCAGCACAACTCAGAAAGAACATAGCTTCTATGTTCAGCAGAAGGCTACTATATTGATTAATGGCCGAGCTCGACTTAGCGATGATAATCGGATCAGGATCGAGATACTATTATTACCTCCGCCACCGAATGTGAAGGACGTTATGTTTTAACCCCTTTCTATCTGTTTGTAAGTTGCAAAATCGAAGATTTTTCAAGTATATTAGTCAGTCGATTTTGTTATTCTGTCTGTTTGTCGCCGACAGGTCACAATTTTAAACTAATCTTCACGAAACTTCACCACATGGTGGAGTTTGTCATAAGGAAGAAGCCGATTGTTTTTGAGGTCAAAAGGTCAAAAGGTCAACATAGGGCAAAGGTTAACAACTTAGCTGAGATTTCTAAAATCCTCAATTTTCATCAAATTGACTTGAAATTAGAAGAGTATTTATATTTCAGGTCACTGAATTCAACCAGTCAATTATTTTTGAGGTCAATATGGACCAAAAGGTCAACACAGTCCCAAGGTCAACAACTAAGGTGGTGTTTCTAAAATCCTAAATTTTCATCCGATTGACTTGAAATTTGAAGAAGATTAATATTTCCGGTCATTTAATTCAACGAGCCAATTATTTTTTAGGTCAACATGGAACAAAAGGTCAATATAGGCCCAAGGTCAACAACTAAGGAGGGATTTCTGAAATCCTCAATTTTCATCCAATTGACTTGAAATTTGAAGAGGATTTATATTTCAGGTCACTGAATTTGACAAACGAATTATTTTTGAGGTCAACACCAGCCAAAAGGTCAACATAGGCCGAATTTCTAAAATTGTCAATTTTCATCCGATTCACTTGAAATTTGAAGAGGAGTTGCATATTTGGTCATATAATTCAACCACCACTTAATTTTGAGGTCAAAATTGTTTTATGGTTCTTAGAAGTATCGTGCTCTGCATGACGTCGTCTTCTTTTTGTGTGGTCGCAAGACTACCCTTAGTCTCAGGTTTTCCGTCTGTCTGTTTGTTTGTATGCAATGGACAGCTCTGGAGGCCAGAGGAGTGAACCAATTTTGATGAAACTTGACTGGTAGGTTCATACCAGGATCTAGTTGTATGCTTTTGAGCACCGTTGCTATGGACGCCACCGTTGCTTAGCAACGGGACTTTGAAATTTTAGAAAAAAATCCGAATTTTTTTTTCTTTCGAAAATCAGAAATCGGCTTCCGTGCTTTTATGCACACTATACTCAACCTCTTTGTCAATTTTTGGTATGGTACAGATTTTTGGTACAGATGAAACTCTGGTGGTAGGTTCATACCATGACCTAGTTGTGCACGTTTGAGAACCGTTGCTATGGACACCTCGGTTGCCTATAGCAACGGGCCTTTGAAATTTTCAACAAAAATCTAAAAAAAATTAAAATCGAAATTCAAAAATCAAACCATGATCGTTTGTGGGCAACGCATTCAGCCTCCTTGACGAAAAAATTCAGCCCGCTCCCATGAAAACTGTCAGAGAAGATAGACTTTGAATGAACCCTGGTCGAAAACAATAAAAAACGAAGTTCGTTATATCTCAGAGACTATGAGTCAGACATACATGAAACTGGTATGGTAGGTTCATGGTATGTCCTAGTTATGTGTGAGAAAGAACCGTGGCTATGGACGCTTTTGTTGGCTGGTAACGGCTGAAAAACGACTAAATTCGACTTGATCGACTACCCATGTCCGCCTTCCGGCTTGTTTGTTTGTTTTTCTGTTTGTGTGGAGGGTATCTCAAAAAGTTGTGGATGGATCCTGATGAAGTTTTGTGGACAGGTTGGGTGTGTGATAAGGACAAACTGATTAGATTTTGGTGAAGATCCGGATCCAGATCCAGCAACTAGAATTTTTAAAAGTGATTCTTCACTATCGAGGATTAGGGCAAAAAACGATGTCGTGCTGTGCAGCATGATATTTCAAAAATGTACTGGGCCCGATATGTTCTCGTGGATCAGGCATTACGTGGCGGAGTCATTATGGCATGATGTGCTCTACCGAATGCCCTGCTATTTTCCTGCACCACTGAAGGTGAAAGAGGTTATGTTTTTACCCCTTTCTGTCTGTTTGTTAATTGCCGGAATCCTTTGGATTTCGGCAATTATGTTGGTCGGTTGTGTGTGTCATTCTGTGTGTCTGTCTGTTGGGTGGTCGTTAGACTACCGTTATTCTCAGGCTTTCCGTCTGTCTGTATGTTTGTATGTAATGGACAGCTCTGGAGGCCAGAGGAGTCAACCGATTTTGATGAAATTTGACTGGTAGGTTCATACCAGGATCTAGTTGTATGCTTTTGAGCATCGTTGCTATGTACACCACCGTTGCCGAGCAACGGGACTTTGAAATTTTTGAAGAATTTTTTTTAAAAATATATATTTCTGAAATATATCTATCTATAATTCCAGAAATCTGTGGGTGTGTGTGTGTGTGTGTGTGTGTGTGTGTGTGTGTGTGTGTGTGTGTGTGTGTGTGTGTGTGTGTGTGTGTGTGTCTGTGACCGCTGTTTCTCAACAATCACTGATCCGATCTAATTGAAACTTGCCAGATATATTGGTGGGGACCTGAGGATGTGCCTTTTCAAGGTTTGATATTAATCGGACAAGTGCTTCCCAAGTTATGGCCATTTATTTACCAACCAATGACAAGACACGTTACTGCGTGGGCGTGGCCGATGGGGGAAGGGAACCTCAGCCGCGTTCCCCATTACGGGTTACAAGTTAGAACATACGGGCTTCCGGATAATGATGACTTCGTGTATTCTAATAATTTCTCTATTTCTTTTGCGCAATTATAGATAAACAAACTGCCCCAAGTTATGATCGTTTTCATATTAGATGGTGCATAAATTTCGGTAACATCAGAGTGAGCTGGTATGCTCCGAACCAGGAAGTAATTTTTTTTTTTTTCGCGCGAACGTTTTTTTTTTTTTCTCTTCTCTTCTCTTTGTGTTTTTCCTTGCGAAAAGGCAAAATACGTTGGCGCTAATTGAATAATTGGCCATTAAAACTAGTAATTTATCAAAACGTTGGCAGATCCAGCAGCCTCGGCATTCTTGCCCTGGACGAGGAAACAAAGAAGCACCGTTTCCTCAGCCATGTTGTTCATGAAGAGGTGTTAACGAGATAAAGGTGTGTACAATGTACATGGAGACAATTTTTACGATTATTTGTAAACGCCGTTTCCTCAGCCATGTTGTTCATGAAGAGGTGTTAACGAGATAAAGGTGTGTACAATGTACATGGAGACAATTTTTATTATTATTTATAAACGCCGTTTCCTCAGCCATGTTGTTTATGAAGAGGTGCTAACGAGATAAAGGTGTGTACAATGTACATGGAGACAATTTTTATTATTATTTGTAAACGCCGTTTCCTCAGCGATGTTGTTCATGAAGAGGTGTTAACGAGATAAAGGTGTGTACAATGTACATGGAGACAATTTTTATTATTATTTATAAACGCCGTTTCCTCAGCCATGTTGTTCATGAAGAGGTGTTAACGAGATAAAGGTGTGTACAATGTACATGGAGACAATTTTTATTATTATTTATAAACGCCGTTTCCTCAGCCATGTTGTTTATGAAGAGGTGCTAACGAGATAAAGGTGTGTACAATGTACATGGAGACAATTTTTATTATTATTTATAAACGCCGTTTCCTCAGCCATGTTGTTCATGAAGAGGTGTTAACGAGATAAAGGTGTGTACAATGTACATGGAGACAATTTTTATTATTATTTATAAACGCCGTTTCCTCAGCCATGTTGTTCATGAAGAGGTGTTAACGAGATAAAGGTGTGTACAATGTACATGGAGACAATTTTTATTATTATTTATAAACGCCGTTTCCTCAGCCATGTTGTTTATGAAGAGGTGCTAACGAGATAAAGGTGTGTACAATGTACATGGAGACAATTTTTATTATTATTTATAAACGCCGTTTCCTCAGCCATGTTGTTCATGAAGAGGTGTTAACGAGATAAAGGTGTGTACAATGTACATGGAGACAATTTTTATTATTATTTATAAACGCCGTTTCCTCAGCCATGTTGTTCATGAAGAGGTGCTAACGAGATAAAGGTGTGTACAATGTACATGGAGACAATTTTTATTATTATTTATAAACGCCGTTTCCTCAGCGATGTTGTTTATGAAGAGGTGCTAACGAGATAAAGGTGTGTACAATGTACATGGAGACAATTTTTATTATTATTCATTTATTGAAGAAAAATTGCTCTGAAAATAATTTATCAAAAAAAAGTGCACAACTTTTTTTTGTTTCCAATTGTCAAAACGTTGTGGCCTTTGGAAGTGTTAAGGAATTCAGCTCCACTCAGCATGCTTGCCAACGAAATACATCTCAATTTGGTGGTAAAAACGATTCACAACGATTTCCTTACTCATTGCTCTGCAGTCTGCATTCAACCCCTTAATTTGTCATCTCATTGACCTCATTTCATCTATCTATAATTTCAGCAGTGTGTGTATGTGTGTGTGTGTGTGTGTGTGTGTGTGTGTGTGTGTGTGTGTGTGTGTGTGTGTGTGTGTGTGTGTGTGTGTGTGTGTGTGTGTGTCTGTGACCGCTGTTTCTCAACAATCACTGATCCGATCTAATTGAAACTTGCTAGATATATTGGTGGGGACCTGAGGATGTGCCTTTTCAAGGTTTGATATTAATCGGACAAGTGCTTCCCAAGTTATGGCCATTTATTTACCAACCAATGACAAGACACGTTACTGCGTGGGCGTGGCCGATGGGGGAAGGGAACCTCAGCCGCGTTCCCCATTACGGGTTACAAGTTAGAACATACGGGCTTCCGGATAATGATGACTTCGTGTATTCTAATAATTTCTCTATTTCTTTTGCGCAATTATAGATAAACAAACTGCCCCAAGTTATGATCGTTTTCATATTAGATGGTGCATAAATTTCGGTAACATCAGAGTGAGCTGGTATGCTCCGAACCAGGAAGTAATTTTTTTTTTTTTTCGCGCGAACGTTTTTTTTTTTCTCTTCTCTTCTCTTTGTGTTTTTCCTTGCGAAAAGGCAAAATACGTTGGCGCTAATTGAATAATTGGCCATTAAAACTAGTAATTTATCAAAACGTTGGCAGATCCAGCAGCCTCGGCATTCTTGCCCTGGACGAGGAAACAAAGAAGCACCGTTTCCTCAGCCATGTTGTTCATGAAGAGGTGTTAACGAGATAAAGGTGTGTACAATGTACATGGAGACAATTTTTACGATTATTTGTAAACGCCGTTTCCTCAGCCATGTTGTTCATGAAGAGGTGTTAACGAGATAAAGGTGTGTACAATGTACATGGAGACAATTTTTACGATTATTTGTAAACGCCGTTTCCTCAGCCATGTTGTTCATGAAGAGGTGTTAACGAGATAAAGGTGTGTACAATGTACATGGAGACAATTTTTATTATTATTTATAAACGCCGTTTCCTCAGCCATGTTGTTTATGAAGAGGTGCTAACGAGATAAAGGTGTGTACAATGTACATGGAGACAATTTTTATTATTATTTATAAACGCCGTTTCCTCAGCGATGTTGTTTATGAAGAGGTGTTAACGAGATAAAGGTGTGTACAATGTACATGGAGACAATTTTTATTATTATTTATAAACGCCGTTTCCTCAGCGATGTTGTTCATGAAGAGGTGTTAACGAGATAAAGGTGTGTACAATGTACATGGAGACAATTTTTATTATTATTTATAAACGCCGTTTCCTCAGCGATGTTGTTCATGAAGAGGTGTTAACGAGATAAAGGTGTGTACAATGTACATGGAGACAATTTTTATTATTATTTATAAACGCCGTTTCCTCAGCCATGTTGTTCATGAAGAGGTGTTAACGAGATAAAGGTGTGTACAATGTACATGGAGACAATTTTTATTATTATTTATAAACGCCGTTTCCTCAGCCATGTTGTTTATGAAGAGGTGCTAACGAGATAAAGGTGTGTACAATGTACATGGAGACAATTTTTATTATTATTTATAAACGCCGTTTCCTCAGCGATGTTGTTTATGAAGAGGTGTTAACGAGATAAAGGTGTGTACAATGTACATGGAGACAATTTTTATTATTATTTATAAATGCAGTTTCCTCAGCGATGTTGTTTATGAAGAGGTGTTAACGAGATAAAGGTGTGTACAATGTACATGGAGACAATTTTTATTATTATTTATAAACGCCGTTTCCTCAGCCATGTTGTTCATGAAGAGGTGTTAACGAGATAAAGGTGTGTACAATGTACATGGAGACAATTTTTATTATTATTTATAAACGCCGTTTCCTCAGCCATGTTGTTTATGAAGAGGTGCTAACGAGATAAAGGTGTGTACAATGTACATGGAGACAATTTTTATTATTATTTATAAACGCCGTTTCCTCAGCCATGTTGTTTATGAAGAGGTGCTAACGAGATAAAGGTGTGTACAATGTACATGGAGACAATTTTTATTATTATTTATAAACGCCGTTTCCTCAGCCATGTTGTTCATGAAGAGGTGTTAACGAGATAAAGGTGTGTACAATGTACATGGAGACAATTTTTATTATTATTTATAAACGCCGTTTCCTCAGCCATGTTGTTCATGAAGAGGTGCTAACGAGATAAAGGTGTGTACAATGTACATGGAGACAATTTTTATTATTATTTGTAAACGCCGTTTCCTCAGCCATGTTGTTCATGAAGAGGTGTTAACGAGATAAAGGTGTGTACAATGTACATGGAGACAATTTTTATTATTATTTATAAACGCCGTTTCCTCAGCCATGTTGTTTATGAAGAGGTGCTAACGAGATAAAGGTGTGTACAATGTACATGGAGACAATTTTTATTATTATTCATTTA
>NC_140964.1:62375343-62570343 GCF_056783735.1 Eptatretus burgeri | reverse complement strand
TCTGTTTGTTTGTTTGTTTGTTTGTGTGTTTGTTTACCCTGTAGCAGCTACACCGTTTCAGCGATCATGACCAAACTGGGTACAGACGTCGGCCATGGTCCAACTTAGACACTTGTCGTTTTTGGTGAATCTAGGTCAAAGGTGAAGGTCAAGGTCACCGAAAAACCAAAATTATTATTTTTGCAATAACGTCCGCTAAAATGGTCGTATCGACTTCGAACCAAATCCAAAATGTGCATCTTCCAACACTACATCCAAGCATATGTCTCAGTGGGGTGTCACACCAACACCCTTCTTAGCGGTCGGGGGTCGAATGTCAGGGGGGTCGGGTCAAAACTTTCAAATTGCGATAAAAACGCCATTTCAAGTCCGATTGACTTCCAAGTTATGATCATGACCAAACTAAGTGCTATAACTCATTAAACAGTCGCACTATCGACTTCTTTGAACCAAATTGATTTCCAGGTTTTTGTTTTTTCAGAGATCATGGAGATATGACAAAGTTATTCTGGCAATTCATTGCCCAACGAGCAATTTCATTTATTTGTTTGTTTGCAGGTACCTCAAAAAGTTGTGTAGTTGATAATTTGTGGACAGGTTTGGTGTGTCACAAGGATGAAATGATTAGACTTTGGTGAAGATGTGGATCCGTATCTGACTACTAGAATTTTTTCAGTGTTTCTTTACCATTGAGAGATAGGGGTAAACTACTATATAGCATGATATCTGAATAAGTTGTGGGCGGATTCGGATAAAAGTTAGTGGACATGTTGGGTATGTGGTAAGGATGAATTGTTCCGATTTTGGTGAAGATCCAAATCCGGATCTGGATACGAGAATTATTGAATTTTTAAATGTGATTCTTCACCATTGAGAGATAGGGCCAAAAACTATATATAGCATGATATTTCAAAAATGTATTGGGCCTGATATGTTCTCGTGGCAGAGGTATGCTCTCCACCGAGTGCCCTTCTGGTTTTTTTCATGTGATTCTTCACCTTTGAGGGATGGGGCCAAAAGCGATATATATAGCAGGATATCTCAAAATATTATGGACAGATTCAGACGAAACTTGGTGGACAGGCTGTTGTGTTTGACAAGGACAAATTGATTAGATTTTGGTGAAGATCCGAAATTGGATCTGGAAACGAGAATTTTAAAAGTGATTCTTCACCATTGAGAGATGTCGCCAAAAATGATATAAAGCACGATATTTCAAAAGGTTGTGGACAAGCTGGGACAAAACTTGGTAAATGAGTTGGTTAGGTGACAAGAATAAGTCGATGAGATGTTATTTAAGGTCTGGGTCCAGATCCGGCCTGTCATTGGGATACAAAATGTAAACCGTTCAGCCTGGTGGAGGTATGTGCTCTACTGTGTGCCGAAATTTTTTTTTTCGTGATTCTTCACCATTACGACATTGGACCAAAAACGATATACAGTACGATATCTCAAAAAGTACGATACGATGTCTGATTCAGACGAAACTTGGTGGATGGGTTGGGTTTCTGCCAAGGACGAATTGATTCGATTTTGGTGAAGATCTGGATCCCGATGCAATAATTTTTTTTGTGTGTGTGGCTCTCCGTGAGCAGGATATCTCAAAAATTCATGAACGAATTTAGTCAAAAACTCGGTGAGGTGGGGGGGGGGGGGTTGGGTGGGTGACATGGACAAATTGATTGTATTTTGGGGAAGAGCCGGATATTAGAATTTTTCAGTGATTCTTCATCATTGAGAGGTAAGGCTAAAACTGATACATAGCACGATATCTCAAAAAGTTATGGAAGGATTATTACAAAACTTGGTGCATGATTTGCAGAGATGATAAGAACAAGCGGATTCGATTTTGGTTCAGGTCTAGATGCAGCCAGCCTTTCAGTGGGATATAAAACGTAAACTGTTCAGCCTGCCGGGCTCTACCGATCGAGTGCTGTTCTCGTTGTTAATGTAATTCCGCTCTGAACGTATGCAGATCATGGCTACTGGTTGCATAATTTATTGGGGTTGCGACTCGATCACTGATGTAGTGCCTCCTGGAGGTTAAGGCAGGAGTTCGGAATATGGCCAGGATGCTGCGCCAACTCACCTACTCTTCATCAAAAGACATGGTGGGGTATTTGAAGTCCACCAACTAATGCTTGCAAACAGGACACCCAGATGAACATTCATCTGATGTACAGTGCACTCCTTTAAGCAATGTATTGTCGACAAAGAAGTTTATGTCTGATCTGGAATCGTACTTTGACTGGATGACTCAAAAGTGAGTTCATGACCATATTAATGTATTGGCAATTTGAAGATCATTCTATCTCACCCTTGGCTTTTGATGAAGAATGGAACTCCTCCTCATCCCCAAAGCCATGAAAAAATATATAATATAGGGATGGGAAGATTGAAGACGGTTCTCTGTGTCCTTTAAAATGTATCCATACATAAGCAATGTAAATGTAAATTTTTTTTTTTTTTAAACAATTGTCACCTTCCAGGGACATGCATTGCATAATGAAGAACAGCACATTGCTTGCTTCGTTTGTGCAACAAGGCCAATCTCATTTAGTCTCAATCATATGATTGCCTACCACACTTTCACCCCAGTGGTATTATTTTTTACCCTGGCCAAAACCATATTTCTCAATGTTAAAAGTATCTTGACAAGCATTATCCAATTTTCCTAATGCGTTTCCTTGCACTCTCCTCTAAACTTTGTACACTTGATGTGACTCCGCGAGATGCACGCAATCAGGCTGGATGGTTCACTGAAGCTGGAGTACAAACATAACTCAATCAAACTGTGACGAACCCATTGATATTACAATACGGACTCGACGCACGCTGTTCACGACCACAAGATGCATTATGGCTGCAATTTGATTTCATGTTCTGAGCATGGCACAGCAACATCCACAGTCTACAAGTGCGTGATGCCAAGCAAACTGTATGTTGTGAACAATGCTCTCTGTGAGTCTAAGAGGTCAGTGGTTCAAACCTTGGCTGAGTCAAAATGCTATACACTGCTCCCTTGCTTGATGCTCAGCATTTAAAAAGATTAGAACTTGGACAAACAACCATAGGTTGGCAAAACTTTTACAAGCTTTGATGGGTCAAATGGCCTCCTGTGTTGAAGTTCCTTTGAAGGGAACTTTATTATTATTATTATTATTATTATTATTATTATTATTATTATTATTATTAATGCCTGCAGGTAGATTTAGTCATTCATACTTCCCATCAGAACAATGTCTGCTATTGACTTCCATTCTGTACCACTGATGGCAAATGCTCATCAGATGTTTTCCTCTTCTAGTCCCAACATACTAGTAAATGGTACAAAGGTGTACTATGTGAGTGAAATTCTGGAAGTTCGTGGAAACTTTCATGGCTTACTCATTGTGTTGTTCATTTTCTTGTTTCAGTATTTTTGTCTTCATAGAATACCTGTGATTCTACACCCAAAGTGTGCATTTACATACAAAATAAATCCTTATAATATATAAGTACTCTCATTCTATAGTTCAATGGAGTACTGCTCTCATATTTGGGCTGGTGCTCCAGGATCTCATCTTTCTCTCTTGTAATCTGTGGAGTTTGAATCTCTCCACATTATTGGAATCTCTCATGATGAGGCTGAAGCACTTCACACTGGGGGAAAGCATCTGTTGCTGTCCGATCTTCGACAGATTGTGGGGAAGGAGGGGGGGGCTCAGGAACTGACTTCTGATTAAACCTCCGAATTTCAGGCTAATTTTACTCCATGCTTTTGTTCCTCTTTTCTCCCATTTCTTTAACCACATTCCTAAGCCAATTTAACCCCACTCGTCTATCTACAACTTCAATCAGACAGGCACTAGCATCTCCTGTTTTTGTCCCCCATCCTCATCCATGATCTTTTTTGTGTATTTCATTCCAGACAATTAATTATTCCCAAGTCGGCGTGAGAAATCTGTTGTTCTGCTGATGTTTCTCTGGGGACTGAAGTTGAAGGGGTGAACTCCATTGATAAAGTGCCATCCAAATTATTGTCACCTTGGTTTGATCTTTTTTATGATGGTTGTTGTGACGGGTGTCGAGGTGGACATGAGCCTTCCAAGGGCTCAAAGTATTCTCTTCTTTTTATTTGGATCACATTTCAAGGATCATGTTTGTGGTGTTCTCAGAACTCATTCTGTTTTCCTATCTTTGTTCCAAGCATTATTTTATGGGGGTCATTGAACCTTGGTCAGTCTCCAAATGTTTAGTTTGTTTGCTGTATCCTATACCTGTCTCCTATGTCTATCTCTGAAACTATCCTTTTATTTATTTCCATATTACACCTATTTTGTTGATCTTAATTTTGTCCATTATCTTTCCTGCCTTTCCTGTTTTATCTATACTACCTGAAGCTGCCGATACGAGATGTACCGTGAGGAGTTTAACAGATACTGTAAATCTCAAATGTTTCTTCAAGCTTCGGGCAGTTCAGACAAAACAACAACAAATCGAGTGTGATGCCGTGAACGCGTTAGTTTTCTTTCCCAACAACCAGAAGCTTGAGCACACTTAATCCTGCGGCCATTGCCGATCGGCAGACAAAAATCCAATAAGCTATGGGCTCTGCATGTGCGCAGGCTATAATTCTTTATGCATCTTTGCTTTCTTAAGTCCAGCCTGTAATTTGAGCTTTGGCGATTAGACATAGTGGTGGCTGCTGGAGAAGTTGGTAAAGATCATCAAGAAAGCCTAGTGCAAAATTGGCAGTACCAATGACTTTTCAATGTGCATGCCATGAGAATCCTGTAATCATCATGCCTTGTCATGCACTACCATTCTGGTGTAACCTGTGTTTCTGGAATCGAATCGAGCACTGCGTTTGCAGAGAACACAGACGCTTGTGTTTGCTAGCCTCGTGATTCTTCCACAGCTTTCACAACGCCTCCCGGAATGAATTGACATTCAGAGCATTTCATTAAATTGGATTCACCGTAAACCTTATGTCTCTGATGCAGTAAGTAACTCAAAGCCCACTGTTCCTTTTAAATATAATTCTCTATGATGGATAATTATGACAAGTTTAGAAGGTGGGGTATAATTCTAAAATCATCATGCATTTTCTCCCCATCTTTCTCCCTCCCTCATTCTATTCCTTCCTTATTGCTTCGCCTCTGCTTTTTTTTTCCCCCGAAACGCTCAATTGATCACATTTTCATTCTGCTCAGTAACCATGCAGGAACACTTCGCTCGATGAGTTGTTTCCTAAGTATTGACACTTGGCAGTGGTGATGTGTGTGCGCCAGAATACAGAGGAGACTAGACCCCAGGCAACCATGCTGAGCTGCTCCTCATTATATTTCCTGACTTTCTTTCTACGCATATGGCTTCGTATGCAAAATAACTCCATCATGAATCGGAATACAAGAGGAACCTGTAGATAGTTGGAGCAACTACAAAGCTAAATAAGAGGCTCTCTAACATCAGGAGCTACAATTCGAGACTGTCTGGTGTTTACTGCTCAAAAGAGCCAATGGAGCAACGATACGAGTATAAAATAAGCTCTGGGATGAAACATTTAAAGATCGCTACTTGGTCCTTGAAACATGACCACATGACCATAGAAACACAAAACGGTTGATATTTTGACACCGATTGGAGATTACTTTCTCAAATATTGTCTCTCCTATTTCCTCGTATTCTCTACCATTCCCACAACTAATCTTTACTGCACCTGCTCAGACCCTGTTCTCACTCTTCTTCAGCAAGGCCTCTCCTTGTGCTGCGGTACGTGCGTCCATCTGTTGTTTTTTAAAAAAAACAAGTGACTTTAATAATCCTAAACATTTCACAGTAAAATTAATTTCCCACAGTTTGTAGAATAAGTATATCGATATGGAATCTCTGAGTGCATGACATTTAGAGAAGTTCCACAAGTGAAAGGGTTTTAGGCCAACTGAGCCTACATGATGACCATGACAACCTTGAAAATGAATTCACGAGATGCCAACCTATGCATTAGAATCAGTCAATGAACACTGGGATGGAGGTTCCAAAGTTGTAATTAGTCTGCAAAAGCAGATAAAGCGACAGTGACACACGTAACACGTGTCGTAAAACGGATAGAAAACCAGTTATTAAAGCAAGATGGTGGGTGGAAGCTGGGATGCAGCTGCCTGTAAGCATAACAACAAACAGATAAGCATAAAGAAGGAAAGGTTGAGGAATTCGTATAATTTTCTCATGTTCCACTGGATCCAAAAACTTCACGACCAATCGGCTGAGAAAAACACAGTTGAAGGATCAGTTGGACTGTGTATTTGCTAGATGCTGTTCACCATTTTTTTTAAAGTTTTATTTCTCTCTTTTGAACTGCAATACTTGTGTAGTTGGATCACACGACACTCTGTACTCAATCTCATGAATCCCACCAGAAACTAATTTATCGACAATGAGAAATAATTTCAGTTCCATTATTATTAGTCGATAGTTACTCTGTATTGCGTTTGCATTTATTGTTTTAATTGTGGAATTATAATGACGACACTTTTTGTTGGGTATCACAACCGTTTTTGTTGCTTTTTAATACAAGTGTCTGGATTTAGAATTGTGGAGGAGTTAAACAGGAAAGGGCAGCAGGTTCACAAACTACAAAAGGGTTAGAGTGGGATGGACATTCATGGAGGGAAGAAATGTAGCTGCACCAGTTTCCTTTGGTTTCATAATCTATATATTAATACTGAAGGACCAATTTTGTGCTCCTCCTTGCGGTCGCGTCACGTTTTTCTCGGTACTGTGACCTGGACTGAAAGAAACTTCGTACCTGTAAGAGTGCATCACACATAGTGGCAATAGTCAACTTTGAACTCTGAAGGAGAATAAACACTTTTCGTTGAGACGGGGGCGAGGAATGAAGAGACGGGGGGGGGGCAGGGAGTGAAGAGGCGGGGGGCAAGGTAAGCAAATTTTTTGGCGGGGGTAAGCAAATTGAAAGCGGGAGACGGGGGAAATGGGGCGGGGGATGAGTGGGCTGGGGCTGGGGTGAATTAGGTGGGGTTGAGTGTGAGGGGGTGGACAGGGGGGCAGGGGCCCGGGGCCAAGTGGGGCGGGGAATCAAGAGACGGGGGGCGGGGAGTGAAGAGGCGGGGGTGGGGCCAGGGTAATTAAATTTTTGGGCCGGCGTAAGCAAATTGAAGGCGGGGGGTAGGAGGCGGGGGCAAATGGTGCAGGGGCGGGGGATGAGTAGACAGGGGCAAGCATGCCCTGTCCAGTCCATGTCCCTCGAGTGTGGGTGAGCTGGTGAGGGTGGTTGAATGAACGGAATCCGTCTGTTACGGGGTTTCAGCTAGTAGGTTAATAATTATGACTTTAGCTTTGATTCATCTTGTGGTTATTTTTATAACAGGATTTCCAGCTGCAGTTTCTTGTTTTTTTGTAAGTTTACCATTGTGGAGTAATGAAGACTGGGAATCCAAAAGTCTTGGATATCTTTTCTACCATGCCAAATTGGTGTTGCAAACTTGATCCAAATGGACGGGCATGGAGTTGCAAGTGCGCAACCAGTCGCTGGGAATGAACAGCCAGTCGTGCCCATCTCGAACAGACAATCAGTTTAGTTAGTGGCAGCGGTTTCGATAAAGCTGCTTCCATTCTGGCCGAATAATGAAGCTCCATTAGACACCTGAAACATTATTACCGAGTAGGCACGGTTCAAATACATTGTTGGCTCCTTGTCACCAGAGAACACGACAGAGGTGAGAAATATCTTACCCCAACCTTCAACTAAATAATTTGAATTCTTTCCCGTACACTATTTTGAAGATTGCACTCACAAAGTGTACGACTACCTCTGAATGCCACTGCTTTGAACAACTTCTTGCAGCTGAGGATTTGGAGATTGAAGACCCACACAATGCGTGTGCCACACACAGCAGGTTTTCAGTGACCACGATGCCTCCTTCAACTAGTCGCTCATTCGTAATTTCTTGCATAGTATACAAACACATGTCTGCATGATATTTACAGCTAATGCAGAGCTGGCCCTACTTGCCGCTGTGGACTTGGCTGATCATCTCCTGGACACACTTACACCAACCATGGTGACTGTGACACCACCGCAACACCACCGCAACACATCGCACAACGACGCTCTGAAATGGTGGACCTTAAGATACTTGTCCTGGTGCTCCACACCGTGCAACACCAGTCGTGCCAATTTTTACAGATCTCTTTTAGGGACAGAAGGGAATGTCATCCCTCGCACTGCCAATCACCCTCACCTTCCGTGAACACTCAAGATTGGTGTTGGCACCATGTGGCCTTCAGTGATAATGTGAGTCAGTGTAGATCACTGTGCTCATACTGGCATCAGGGAAACGAGCTGTCCTACAATTAATGCCGATGAGTTTAACTTGGCCTTACCTCAATCGCCTTCTCTTGCTCATTGATCGTACGAGCGAATTCTGTTTTCTTGTGAATACAGGGGCAGAGGTGAGCATTGTGCCACCGTCTGCCGCTGAATGGAAAAATAGACAGGAATATTAATTACATACCACTAACAACAGTGTTATTGCTACGTTTGTAGAAACTCTCCTTCAGCTTGATTTGGGTTTACATCACTCATTTCCAATGGGGGTTCACCATTGCTGACACCAGATACTCTATCCTAGTTGCAGATTTTTTTTGAATGCCATTTACATTTCCTTGTCGACTTCAACAATCGCCATCTATCGGACGCCTCAACACGGCTTTGCGTTCTCGGTAAAGCATCCACTGTTTTGTCGCTAAATATCACGTGTCTTCCATCCATGCCCACGTGCCCTTAAAGTCAATTACTTTGACTTCCCGTCAATAACACGACCATCAGCGACAATCCAGCCTATCAAACATCAGATCATGCATCACGTCAAGAACACGGAGCCCACCAGCCCCCCACCCCCTCCTTCACCAATTTTTCAGCATGCTCGCCAACTCGCCCTTGAGAAATTATGTATCACCTTCCAAGAGTTTGACTATATGTTACCATTTGAGATTATCAGATTGTCAACAGTTGGGCTTCACCGCTACCCATGGCACCCAAAAACACACCCGGAGATTGATGTCCCAGCATATATTACCGACGCTTAAACAACGTGACTGTTCCAGACCTTTACCCCATTCCACACATTCAGGATTTTACTGCTACACTCCATGATGCTAAAATCTTCTCGAAGGTCAACTTCGTTTATGCATATCATCGGATTCCTGTGGATCCAGATGACATTCCGAAGACCGCAGTCACAATGCCTTTCGGCCTGTTAGAATTCCTCCAGATGTCGTTCGGCTTATTATGCAATGCCACACAAACATTTCAACGTTTTATGAATCAAGTGCTCCAGGGAATACACTTCTGCTAGGTGTATATAGATGATATTGTAATCGCCTGCACAACAGCAGGAAGACATCAGGAACACCTACGTTCACCTCTTCTTCCATTCGCAGAACTTCGGCATCATCATCAGTTTGCAGAACAGCATTTTGGAGTTGAATTTCCTTGGCCACTGTGTTAACAGCTTTAGGCATCCATCCGCTCGAGGAGAAGGTACAGATTGTTTGGGATTTCCTGGTACCGTCATCTCATCAGAAACTGTAAGAGTTTTTGGGCCTTGTAAACTTTCAGCATAAATTTAGTCCAAAAGCAGCTACAACACTGCAGCCAGCGAATGAGTTACTATAAACTGGTAAACACCCTGAAGTGTTCCGAAGGTCGGAGCCAACCTTATCCAGCTAACACACAATCAAAGACACATTGGCCAACACCTCACTCCTGATTCATCCAAAGCAAGAGGCGCCAACAAGCCTGGTGGTGGACATGCCTAAAGTTGAGGTTGGCATGGCCCTCAACCAGTTCTTATACAAAATGCTGAAACTAACAGAGTGCAAGTACAGTGCCTTCAATTGTGAATTACTCACTGTATATCCCGCCATCAAGCACTTCCGCCATTTCTTACAGGCCAGTCCATTCTCTGTACCTTCTGAACACAAACCTTTAACTTTCACTCTCGTCACTCATGCGGACTCCCATCTCCTTGTACACTCTGCCAATTCTGTTACATCTCGCAATTCACCACCGACATCCGGAATGTCAAAGGAATCACAAACTTAGCCGCCGACACTCTCTCACGCATCGAGGTATTGGCATGGTCTTCTACCAATTTGCCAGCCATCAATTTTAATGCACTGACAGCAACACAACAGGAGGCCATCGAGCTCTGCCATCTTCACTTATATTTGCGAGATACCACTCCCAGAGACAAACACCAACCTTGTGTGTGATGTATCAGCAGGACAGTCACTTCCTTTCTTTCCTGCTGCAGAGAACATGGGGAAAGATGCAATGCATGCGCCGTACAGTCTTCAACATGTTTTTTTCACTCGTGCACCCAGGTGTTCGTGCAACCTATCAACTTATCACTTTTTGTGACGTCTGGCCACACACCAACGCCGAAGTGTGCCATTGTGCCAAACAGTGTCTTCAATGCCAATCCTCCATGATCCAACATCACACTGTCACATCACGGAGTAACTTTTCAACACCGGATAGGTGTTTTCACAAGGTCCATGTAGATCTTATCGGTTCCCCTCCCACATTCAAATGGACACCGATATTTATTGATCTGTGCCGAATGCTTCACCTTTGTCCACACCTGGATTGCACATATCGGCCTTCCATCAACCATCACTACAAAATGTGGTAACCAGTTCAAATTGGCTCTATTTTACGAGTGGACTCAACTTTGTGCACCGATCGTGTGTGAAACATCACTTACCATCTAGCAGCGAATGGTATGGTCGAACATTTCTATCGCCAACTCAAGTCTTCCCTAAAAGCACATGACAACTCTGTTCACTGTGTGGCTGGACATCATACCTATGGTCCTGCTTGTTACACAAGCAGCTCGAAAAGATGACCTTAGTTGTTCCGCTGCAGAGTGAATGTACGATGCACCGCTTAGTCTCCTGGGAGAATATTTCTCAGCGTCCAATGATTTCTTTCCTGATGCCAGCCAACTTCGTTCGGTCATGCAGAGTAATGCACGAGTAAAGGTTCACAGGAACACATGGCTGCATGATACTTACACCTTCGTTATGTCAGACGTTTATTCCCCAAGAGTTTTCTTCATGCACCCAAGTATTAGTACAGCATGATCCTGTCCAGAAATCCTTGGAGCATGCTTATGACGGACCTTACAAAGTTGAAGCCAGCTTTTCCTGATGCAGCACCAGAGCCCCCCTTCCACTCTCCCCATTGATCAACTTGTCGACACCGACTCCAACAATACCCTTCCCGCCACATACGTCTCGCTTTGGGTATAATGTACACTTCCCAGCACAATATTTATAGAGCACATTTTGCTTGTTGGCCATTTCTCTTTTCTGTGACTTTTATTTTTACATGGACAGTCTACATAACATGACGAACAGAAGACGAGGAACGATGATGACTCTGAGAAGGAAAAATGGGAAAGGATGAGCGTGTTTAGATGACGTGAATTTGCACAGGTGAGTGCATGATGTAATGATGGGCAGCACATTTAAAAGACTGAAGTGAGGAGTATGGGACAACGACAAAGGGAGACGATTCTACCATTGGAAGAATAAGGACAAACTGGCAAAATGAATGCAGGTGAGCAACCAGCCTGGATTCTGGGAGAGTAAGCAGGTGATGATTTCTTGAGTAATGTGTGTAACCTGCGGTGGTTTGGAGAGGGCAGAAGCAAGACCAGATGGAAGCTTGTATGAAATAGTGACCGGACCAACCTGCTGCTGTGGGAGAGTGATAGTTCGTGGGAACCTCCCTGCTGTCCCTTGAGATACCAATGGTGCAGAAGGCCTTATTTTAGATCAACTTAAGAACAGCAAGGTGGGAAGTGGAATCACTAGTTCAGAGGTCGGTCTGGGGGCTGGCACTACTCCATACAAAAATCCCTACTCTCCCTCTTCTCCACCCCACCTTCCCAGGATGCTGTATATACATACTGCCCCTCCCCCACTCCTATTTCTCTTTCCATATTGTCCTTTTTTTAATCTTATTTTTATAAATTTAAATCCTTCCTACCCAGTGCTTACATAATAAATAGATACATAGTTTGCACTTTTCCCACCATCCACCCAAGGAAGCAAATCCACCTGTTGAAAAACAGGCACTATATTCCCTCAATGGTTTATTATAAAGACCATTTTAAAGTGATCTATTTCAGCCCCCATGTTTAATAACAATTGCACCATTCTTTTCATGCCGTAAAGGTGCAGAGGGCTGCCGAGGCAGTTTCATGGGCAAGGAGTACAGTCCTGGATGGGTCACCACTCTGACGCAGGTTACCCCGAATGATGATGACCCAATTCACTTGTACTCATTTCGTCAACCTCGGAAGGATGACAGGCTGAGTCAACCCCACCCGGTGTTAATTAAACGGCAGACAAGGGCTCAAACTCAGGACCCTAAGATCCAAAGCCAGCTACCTTAACTGCTAAGCCAACATTATAGAGGCAAAACTCCCACCTTTAGGTGCTCTTATTTATGGGTCGCATGTGCTTGGAAGATCCTCGGCATGCAGAGTTGTATCCTTTGGACGGAAACATCCTTGTGCACATAAAGTGGTTCTGAAGACCCATGATTTTCAAGACTCATGAACACAATGTGGGCGGAGAATGTGCAGGAGATTAGAGAGGTGACTGGTGTTGGAAAGGGGGGGGAGTAGGCGGTGGAGAGGGCAGGGTCAGTGGGGAGAGAGTTGGGAAACCGATGGGAGCAAGGGAGGGGACGGGAGGGGGAAGAGTGCGGAGCGCAGCGGGAGTTTGCGTGGGAAGCGCTCCCTTTGATCAGGTCGCATCTCACGGCACACTCGCTGCACGCGCTCCTCGCTCACACGGAACTGCTGCTGGAGAAGCTACAATATGAACCAGACGGCAAGTGTTTCGAACCCGGTGAAGATACACTCGGATGAGGGATTTAAGGTGTGTGCACTTGCTCAGGGTGAGAGTGGGGTTGGGGGAGAGAAAAGTTTTACATGCTTTAAAATGACGTTTTGCTGCATCACAATATAATACGCGATAAGAGTGTGAAGTTCGTGCGATACATAAGAGTTTGTCGTGTCGCCGGGAATCTGGGATGGAGATAGAGTGCAACACGAGCATGGTAGTAACTTCTCTTCTGAACCGACTCACGATCAAGTAACTTCTCTCGTTCACGATTATACTGCAGCACCAGTGCGAACATTTACAAAGAAATCATTGCATGATAAGATTTGCAGCTTGTACCCCTCACAATTTGCTTGATTGATGCTACACAAAAACATCAAAATGAACATTCTGGTCTACCTTACAAAATGTATGCACAGTATATGTGTATATATATATATATATATATATATATATATATATATATATATATATATATATATATATATATATATATATATATATATATATATATATATATATATGCACAGGTAGTGGACAAAAAAAT
The DNA here is from genome assembly GCF_056783735.1 of Eptatretus burgeri. Lineage (NCBI taxonomy): Eukaryota > Metazoa > Chordata > Myxini > Myxiniformes > Myxinidae > Eptatretus > Eptatretus burgeri. Next base: position 62,556,869 of record NC_140964.1, on the reverse strand, counting down.
GGATATACCTGGGTAAGTGAGGTACACCAAGCAACGGATTTGACACAGGTATGGCCTATGTGTTAATTAAGCAAATTACATCCCAATATGCTTTGGGTCATGTGTAGAAATGCTGCACAGGTGCAGTGGCCTACAATGATAGCTAGCATGGACGCAAGAGCAGAACCCCCACAATGTCCTCCTGCACAGAGCAGGTTTGGTCGCCCAATGGTTTGATGAGCATGACACTGATGTTTTCTACATGCCATGGCCTCAGTCACCAGATCTGAACGTAATCGAGCATCTATGGTATATCTGGAACAATACCTGATACAGTGTTTTCCACCTTCTTCAAACAGGTGTGAGTTGATTTACTTTGCCATGGAAGAATGGTGCTGCATCCCTTCTGGAGAATTCCAGACGCTGGTGGACTCTATGCCATGGCACATACATGCCGTACTGGCCGCACGTGGTGGTTCAACACCATAATTAAGTGATTTTACATTGGGGCTTCATTATTTTTTTTGTTCACTACCTGTATATGTGTGTATATATATATATATATATATATATATATATATATATATATATATATATATATATATATATATATTTTATATATTTAAATGTATATATATATATATATATATATATATATATATATATATATATATATATATATATATATATATATATATATATATATATACATATCAGGGTGTTCCAAAAGTCACCTTGGGATTTAGAAATTAAATAACATTTCTGTTTTTTAATAATTTGTTTTTCTTTTCTTTTCAGAATTTAGATTAACATTTGGAAATTACCCATGAAAAAATTCACAACTGAACAAAGAACCAAAATCGTGGATTTTTATTTTAAATTTCATCAATGAATTATTCTCACCCAAAAAGCATACTGCCGACACTTCAATACCAGAAAACCACCTCCAGATTTCATGATTCGTCGGTTGATTCAATGTGTTCAGCAATATGGGTCAGTAAGTGACTTGCCACGATCTGGAAGACCACGTTCAGTCCATTCGCAGATTAATCGTGAACGTGCATTGGACAGTGTTCAAGAAGAACCAGGAATATCGATCCACAGATGTTCTGACCAGTTGGGAGTGTCTCGGATCACAAACTGATCATCTTCTTCACGATGTCACTGTATCGTATACTATGAAACTATTTGCACCTGCACCCATACAAAGTTGTTGAGAACTGAGTTGGGTGAATTTTTTTATATAGTCTCTGATTTAGATTTGCACCGTTTCAATTTAGCACTGATCATCTTCTTCACGATGAACCTTTCAACTTTTTCTCTCAAGGTTGGATTTTGTATCGGAGGCAAATTATACATTTCTCTATCGGCTTCGTGTTTTTCTTCCAACGTTGTGCTATTTCCAAAATCAATATCGTGTCTCATGCACACTTCATCAACCTTATTGATTGGTTTGCTCCATGGTTTTGGATTGTCAGCCTCATCTAATCTTTTATTCAAGTTTGTTCCTGGACCACAGAAAGAATACCTTGGGAGATGTAATTCCTCTGGTATTCCAGTAGTTGTAAATTTACTTCCTGATTAAAAAACTTTTGTATATCTCCCCCACGTTTGTGTTTGGAGATAAATTTACTCTGTTTTATCTTTAGATTTAGCCACACACCGAACATATGCCTTTTTGTATAACCCTATTATTTTTACTTTTAAAATAAGAGATTTTTTAGTATTAGTTTTCTTTTTACATTTGAGACAATAACTCATTTATTTATGAGAAAAATTGATACAGAGTGCGAAAACGTTTTTAGTTTCCAACATGCACATTTGAATCTTAATTTTCAAAACATAAAGAATCCTCAGATATGTCTTCACTCTCTCCTCCATTTACTTAAGAAAAAAATGTAAAACTTTAATTAAAGCCAATCACACCAAGGAAAACGATGTTAATAGTCTTGATGCAAATATTTCTAATAGACTTGCCAATTCTTTATTTTTCCTCCTCAGTGCGTTGAGATTTATTTATTTTCTGTAATACCCCAATCTTTTTCCAATCTCACTGGTTTCCATATTTTTATATTTATTTATTCTCTCTCTTTCCTCCCTCTCCCTCTCCTCCTTCTCTCTCTTCTCCCTTGCCTCCTTCTCTCTCTTCTCCCTCTCCTCCTTTCTATTCCCCTTTTCCTCCTTTGTCTCAGTTTCTTAAGCTCCTTCCTTGTCCCTGACTATCTTTGAATCGTTTACACCCCATAGAATATCATACATATATTCATCAGGATTTCTTGTTATTCCTGTATCGAAAATATTTTTTTTTACAACAGGAAACCAATAAAATTCCTTCTGAATTTCTAAAAGAGCCTTGCATTTTCTTAACTCTAAAATTTTATCATTATTTAATCTTATAATTCAATCCAAAGTTGTTGCTTTATTAACACCAGTATAAAGCCAATCTTTAATTGAAAATACCTCATTCTTATGTTGTAGAACATATTCATTAAAATACCGAATACCCTTTTCTTGAAGGTATGCTTGGACACAGAAATGATAATTTTCTTGAAGCCTTCTTGCTGTCATTTATGTATTAGAAATATATGTCAGAATAATATAATGACAGGAAATACCTCCCCATCTTCCCATAGTTAAATCATTTTGTATTTCCTTACTTTTTGTATATAATCCTGTTCTTTGTGTTTTCATGATATAAACTATGGCGAAACCATTATTGATTTTACCCTTATTAAATTCTTTTATTTGTTGTTTGCGAATCGTGCTTCCACGAAACTCATTCTCAGCACCAAGTGGATAATATTCTTCCTTATGAGACATTTAATTGTTCCAGGTCTTCTAGGTTAATTTTAAATGACCAATTATACCCTAAATCATTCATATCATATCTCCATTGTTCTATTCTCATACAAACGATATGCCCTTCTTTATAAATTTTTTTATTGTAATTGGAACTGTGAATTCTGTATGACCTGGAGATAAAATCAACACTTCTGTATCTTTGGAATACACAGCCGTTTTATTTAAGGATATATATTTTGTGATAAATCGCTTAATCTGACCAAGTCATTCGCGTCAGTCGGGCTTGGATAATTTATTAATTGATAAGCATTTTTCATATTAATATTTTTTGTAATACTATATTTCTGTCATTCAGCCTGTGCCTTTGTGTAATAATTTGATAAATCAATATCCAGTTCTTGGGATACACCAAAGATAGAACCATCTTTACCAACATAAGTCATTTATATTGGATCAAAAATAATGTAATTAAAAAAATTATTTTTGTTGAGTTGAAATAACACATATAGACATAATTGACCACAACACTTGGAATTTAATTCTTGGACTTGAAATGTTTGATAAACACCATTCTGTAAGAATTTTATAACTTCAACAGGTGGTGGAAGACCAAAACTATCAAAATAATATTTGTCTTGACTATTAAAAACACAAACCCAATGAGAGCCGTTCCCATTATTATCTTCTAAGTTCAAAATAATATTCTTTGTATGTTTAGACATGTTTGTTAATTCATCTCTCATACAAATAACCACATTATGAATTTTTAATTTCTTACAATATTTGATAAGTTCTAAATTTGATGTTGTATTCTTTCCAAATTCTTTAAACCACTCATCAATGCTCATTTATTTATTGGAAATATATAATCCATTACCCCTTTTAGTTAATTTTACACCTGCTTGTGCGATAGAAGAAAGCATATCTCCAACTAACAATCTCACTTTATCAGGCAGACTTTCAAGTTTCTCAGCAAAATCTACAATTACACCACTTCCACTAATTTATTTCTCCAACTCTTTGTTATGTCTTTCCAATTCTTTTTGAGCCTAGAGTTGAGCCTTCCTTTCGTTGGCAGTTTTCACCACTGCTGAAATACCACCCGTCAATGCTCCAGCCACACTTAAACCAGAAAATAAAGGAATTAGAAATGGTAGAAATCCTCCACTCATATCTCTTATTGAATATTTCTTCAACATTGGTTTTGACATTTTAATTTTAAGTGAGTCAGTATCGTTCAAGATTTTTACCTGTTCTCTTGTGAGCAAAACATCAATTCTTACTGCTCCTTTTCTCTGAATTGTATTAACGTTAATCATACAAGGCTTTTGATTTTGAATACAAGATGATAGTTTCCGAAGATTGATTTGATTAACATATACATTGAGTGGAATGAAATATTGAGCATATAACATATACATTGAGCTTTTGGTTCGCTCTTTGAGTGGAATGAAAATATGAAAGGAAAGAAGTGTTTTAATCAGTAAGTCTCAATTTTACATTTGCTTGGCACTTTACTACTCATTTATTTATCAAAAAATTGGGTGAGACTAATCATAACACCATTATCTGTATTATTCTGTAATTCTGTTTCTTCCAAAAGCAAACGATATGTATCATCTTCACTCTTTCCTCTTTCAATGTGTAGGGAAGTATCCACTCGATTAGACTTTATAGTTTCCTTTTGAGCACTCAGGTCAATTGCATAAATTGTATACAGACTTTTAAATGCTGTCATATCCAAAATCCACAGGCCACAGGCACAGGTCATATCCACAGGCTTCAAAATTAATTAATAGACCAAGTTTTGAACGAGCGGAGGTGTTTTCAGAGAACTTTTGTGCTATTCATTTGAAAAAAAGAGAGCATTGAAATGGATAAACCTATTTATATAGGAACATCAATTCTTGACTCGTCAAAGTCGTTAATGTATGACTACAACTATAATAATTTTAACAGGCTACCGCCGTCTTTTTACTGATTTATAAATGATAGAACCAAGCAATAACCAAACCAAAGAGTGGAGATGTAATCAGCCTTGGTATTTAAATGGGAAACATAAAGAATGTGAGAAATATCAAATAAGTCATATTGAAGAAATAACCAGGGTAAAAGTAGATAAAACCAATAAAACCAAAATTTAATTACAAATCAGTTGGAGGATGTAAAGAAAAAAATAAATATCCTTGAATGGACTGAAAACTTTGGTTATCAATTGAACAATGAAAAAACCATTTACTACAATCTCAAAATGATATGTGGCTCAGGAGGTGGTCAAATAAGAGCATTGAGAGGAGTTTATCATTTCATTTCTGTTCAACAAAAATACTTAAATGAAGAACTAAGTTCCAAAGTAATCTTTGTGAATATACTCGATGGTGATGAATGTAATATGAAAATTAATTTATTCCCTAAAGGAGAACATGGACAAATATTAATTGGTTCACTCTTTGAGTGGAATGAAAATATGAAAGGAAAGAAGTGCTTTAATCAGCAAGTCTCAATTTTACATTTGCTTGCATGGATGGGGGAGGAAATCAGTTTCCTATTTTCAGCTTTTGGGGCTTGAGTCGGTCTCAATTTTACATTTGCTTGTATGGGAGGGGGAGGAAATCAGTCTCAACTTTACATTTGCTTGTATGGGAGGGAAGGGAATCGGTCTCAATTTTATATTTAATTTGCTTGTATGGGAGGCGGAGAAAATCAGTCTCCTATTTTGGGCTTTTGGGGCTTAAGTTAGACAGTTTTTCCCTTTTCCCCCATTCATTTGAATGGCTGCCTCAGAAGCCCCATATATCCTCTACTTAACGGTGGAGCTTCTAAGGCAAATTTTATATAACGAATAACGAATAATTTCTTGAAATTCAGAAATTTCTTGGCCATCACATTCTCCTGACTTGACGCCTCCCGATTATTTTATTTGGGGTTACCTAAAGGAGCGTGTATACATCAATAAGCCCCATACAATTCAGCAGCTCAAGGCCAACATCTGTGCAGAAATTCGAGGGCTGCAGCCAGAGTTATTGTCCGCTGTGATTTGAGATATCCCCATAAAAAGAAGTCCATTGGAGTGAGGTCTGGGGAATGTGCAGGGAATTCAACACTACCTCTTCGCCCAATCCATCTTTTCGGAAAAGTTGCTTCGAGATAGGCCCTTACATCACGGTGGTAGTGGGGAGGGGCTCCATCTTGCTGAAAGTAAATATCTTCGTCACCAAATATCTCTTCGACATGTGGACCGATGGATTCCTGCAGCAAGTTTAAGTAAACATCCCCAGTGACAGTTTGGTAAAAAATTGAATGGCCCTAGGATGCCCAATGCTGATATCCCACACCACTCAGTAACCCCTGGTAAGTTTAAATGGTGTTCCATAGTAACATGCGGATTTTCAGGAGCCCAGGAGGTGCAATTGTATTGGTTAATTGAGCCATTTAACTTGAAGCTGGCCTCATCGCTCCAAACAATTTTGGATGGAAATGCTGCATCTTCTTCGCATTTGCCCAGGTACCACTCACAAAAATTCAGCTCTCCGGTCAGGATTGTCTTCATTTAGAGTGTGGATTAATTTTGGAATCTAACTTTTCCAATTAATTCGCTTCAAAATGCGATGGGCACTTGATTTTGGGATTCCTGTCTCACGAGCCATTTGTCGTACAGATTTCCGTGGGGATCGGTGGAGGGTTTCCAGCAATTGATATTCCTTTGTGGGGGTGATTGATGACCGTGGTCTTCCTGAACGCTCCTTATGGATGTCATGCACAGGTTTATCTGTTTCAAACTTATCTCGGATGCGAGCAATTGTGCGTCGCGTTGGTGGATCTTTGTGAAAATGTCTTCTAAATTGTCTTTGCACTTCTATGATGTTTTCGTGCTTCCAGTAGCACTTTATGATAAATTTTCTTTCTTCAAAACCTAGTCGTACTTCTGCGATTATTAGGGTCAATTTGATCTGAAAATAAATGAAAAATTCAATGAGTTATGAGGATCCAAAATGTGAGTCCATTTTTTTGGGACACCCTGTATATATGTATGTATATATGTATATGTATATATATATATATATATATATATATATATATAGAATGTCGAAAGCAGTAAATCAAAATCGACATTTGCACATGGTACATGATTGGGAGCCTCGTGGTTATGCATTGCTGTCTGTGCTGTCGCTGATGATTCACCACGAAGCGATGAAACCAGTCCGGCAGCTGAGGTGGTATGCAGCATTGGAATTCTCATGTGTGTACTATTTGTGAATGTCTTTACAGCTGTGGAGGAACTCTAGGAAGGGTTTGCAACAGCAAAGGGCTTACCTTGGTAGCCTTTCTTGGTTGCTTTATGCAACTTCACCAGCAAGAAGAGCATGGGAGGAGTCGATTTATTTATATAATCCTAACCACCTGGGTTTAATTGATTAGGTGAGAGCTGATTGGTTATTTCCTTCAATCGCAGGTGAAGGATGTGGGTGGGTCTTTCTTTATCATATTCAGTATATGTAAATATATATATATATATATATATATATATATATATATATATATATATATATATATATATATATATATATATGTATAGGCTCTGATGGCGAAACAGTTGCATATATCCCGTCTGGAGTCCCTATATATTTGGAGTCGCAACAACTAGCCATTTGCTTTATGATACACCAAATCTACGCCCATTATGCATGAAGCATAATGTGTCCGTTTTCTAATCAAGCTGTCTTTCTCTACACCTGAGCGGGAGATTATATTATTGAATGCCTTTTATTCATTCTTCCATAGTGTCAGAATAAGCATACAATCAGACAGGATTTATTTAACATTAAACATATCGCAGAACTTGCAGCAAAACGAAGTGAAATGTGTGAGTATAGATTCACACTGATGAGTGCCTGATTTGGGGTGGATAGAGTGTGAGTGGAAGAAACACACAGATAGTGACAAAATGGAGAAATTTGAAAAGGGTGGAAGTGGGAAAGTAAAAGAGAGAAATTGATGTGCACACCATCGAGAGAGTAGACAATTAGAAAATATAACAATCGTGAGTGAAAAAAAGGGAAGTTTGAGAAAATTGATTGTTTGGATCGATTGATTGATTGTGTGCTCTGCCTGAAGGTAGGTAGGTCCTCAGCTGCTTGGCAAGGATGATACTGGGTGTTTTGACAGTGCCTGATTCCCAGCATTTCGTCAGGGTAGGAATTTGTAATTTGGCCCCGATGACAGTGAAAACACGCCTCTCTTCTCGAAGACCCATGGGATCTTGAACATCCACCAACGAATGATAGCAGATGCGGCTTCCAGCTTAATTTCCATTCGAGGGATGGCACAAACATTGATGAATCGCCCTACGTGTGAAACAACGGGATGACACTTCATAGCATGGTTGGCAATCGACCCAGGCTGGACAGCTAAGAGACGAGTGTGTGCAACTCCAGGCCATCATGCGAGCTCCTCGAGAAGACATGGACAGGGAAAGTTTTTCTTTGCAATTGAACGGAACAGGAAAGAAGATATTTCGAAAGAACAAGAAGGAATAAAAGAGGGCTGCATTAAAATGGAGTTCAGCCACAAGTGAAGGGTTTTTTTTTTCAACTGTTCATTTCTTTCAACATTCAGTGCCAAAAGAAAGAGTACACCCCCTTCCAAATTTTTCACCTTTTGTTGCTTTATAGCTTGGAATTAAATTGCATTAAATCAGACTTTTTCCAACTTCATTTGCACATTGTAACCCATAACTTTCAAATGAAAAACAAATTCTACAAACTCCAGAAAATTAATTAAAAATACAAAACATGAATATCTTGGTTTGATAAGTGTCCACCCCCCTGATTATAGCAATTGCAAATTAGCTCAAGTGTAACTGATCACCTTCAAAATCACACACCAAGTTGATTGGCTTTCACCTGTGTTAAATTGCAATGATTCTGATTATTTTATAATAAAATCAGGTGTTCCTGAGGTTTCCCCTCCTGGGTAATGCATTTTACGGCAAAGACTCAACCATGAGCACCAAGGAGCTTTCAAAACACACGGGATAAAGTTTTGGAAAGGCACATATCAGAGGATGGGTATAAAAATATTTCAAAGGCCTTGAATATCCCTTGGAGCACAGTCAAAGACAATCATTAAGAAGTGGAAGGCATATGGTACCACCAAGACCCTGCCTGGATCATGCCATCCCTCCAAACTGGATGACCAAGTAAGGAGGGGACTGATCAGAGAGGCCATCAAGAGTCCAGTGGCAACATTGAAAGAGTGACAGGCCTTTATGGCAAAGACTAGTCACTGTCTGCATGTGACAACGATATCCCAAGCACTCCACAAGTCTGGCCTGTATGGTAGGGTGACAAGAAAAAAACTCACCATGAGTCCCGTTTGAGGTATGCAAAAAACCACTCCGGAGATTCTGAAGCCATGTGGCAAAAAGTTTTGTCGTCTGACGAAACCGAGATGGAACTTTTTGGCCGAAATGCAAAATGTTATGTTTGGCATAAACTCAACACAGCACATCACCCAAAGAACACCATCCCTTTTGTGAAACATGGTGGTGGCAGTATCATGTTATGGAGATGTTTCTAATCAGCAGGGACTGGGGCACTTGTCAGGATAAAAGGGAAAATGGATGGAGTGAAATACAGAAAAATCCTAGAGGAAAAGCTGCTGCCCTCTGCAAGAAATCTGAAAGTAGGATGGAAGTTCACCTTTCAGTGTGATAATGACGAGAAGCACACAGCCAAAGCTGCACTGGAGAGGCGAAGGAACAAAAAGATAAATGTTCTTGAGTGGCCCAGTCAGAGCCCCGACCTAAATCCCATCGAAAATCTGTGGCATGACTTGAAGGTTGCTGTCCATCAACGCTCCCCACGTAACTATTGAGCTTGAACAGTTTTGCACAGAATAGGCAAATATTGCCCAATCAAGGTGTGCAAAGTTGGTAGAGACCTATCACAACAGACTCTCAGCTGTAATTGCTGTCAAATGTGCTTCCACCAAGTATTAACTCAGGGGTGGACACTTATCCAACCAAGATATTCTAGTTTTGTATTTTTTAAATTTAATTTTCTGAAATTTTAGAATTTGTTTTTCATTTGGAACATGTGGGTAACGACGTGTAAATAAAGGTGGAAAAAGTTTGATTTGATGCACTTTAATTCCAGGGTATAAGGCAACAAAAGATGAAAATTTTGAAAGGGGGTGTGAACTTTCTGTAGGTAAGGTCAGGTAGGGGAGTATACACCGGAGCAGCGCATCACTGCGTCCACTTTCCGCTGGTACTCCAGGAGCTACGGTCTGGCCATCACCCAGGCAGATGGATGGCCTATCCCCATCTCCTGGTGATGCTGATCAACCTGCTGAAACCATAAGGCATGTGGTCGGTCCATTGGCCTCGCTGAGAGAATCTGGTGAGCATGATCAGCATCAGGAAAAGAAGCCATATGTCTTTACAGTCACAGATGTTATATATATATATATATATATATATATATATATATATATATATATATATATATATATATATATATATATATATATATATATATATATACATACAGTAAGTCGTTGACTTCTGACCGACCAGTCGTAAGTCAATTTGGTCGTAAGTCGGCCAACCTTTATTTTTACCTTTATTTATAGTGCATAGGCCTATGCAAAAATTACCGGATGTATATTATACTATATAATGATATAATAATCATCTGTAAGTTATATTTTATTAACATTTTCTTTGTACAAGTCAAACACTGCACCACTTCAGTACAATTTGTTTAATATTTGCAATTTCTCCATTTCCTGGATTGGCCCGGTCCGTTGCGTTGTTGTAATTGTCGATCGCATGGGTGCAGAAACTTTCACAGCTTCACGAATCCTTTCTTTGTCTTTCAAAATCGTCGACACAGTAGAGTGTGATAACTTAAGATCACGTGCGATCGCATTCACTTTCTTTCCTCCTTCGTACTGTTTGATCACCTGCATTTTTGTGGCGAGATCACTGGCCTTTCTTTCCTTCTTGGCATGTTGAGGAGTAGAAGATAATTTCCTCAAGGTAGACATTTTGGGGGTTTGAAGTAAAAATTTTGCCGAGACCACGCTAACACTCGAGCAATGGCGGGCGCTGGGGCGGAAACTGAGCAGTCTGAGTGGGCGGATATGCGGAGCAGTCTGGTCATAAAGTTGTCAAGTGGTCGTGGTCGTAAAGTGGTCGTAAAGTTGCATAGGTCGTAAGTCGATGACATACTGTGTGTGTATATATATATATATATATATATATATATATATATATATATATATATATATATATATATATATATATATATATATATATATATATATATATTTGAAAATGAACAGGATAGAACATCATAAATATATGTGGAAAAATTATATGCCCAGACCAGGAATGGAACCCAGGTCCTCTGGCAAACCGTACTCGTGCACTGCCATCTGAGCTGTCTGGGCAACCCACCAGCTGTTCGGGTTAGGGTAAGCACCAGACCGGGAATCGGTCTGGGCAAGTAATTTTTCCACATATATTTATGATGTTCTATCCTGTTCATTTTGTAATAGTATTACTGCACCCTCTGTGGTGTTTAATAGCAGACATGGATGTGGGGAAGAACCTCTCGAGAACAGGCCCGAGCTGCTCCTATGGTTGGCAGTGAGTGCCCCGGAAGCAGTGGGGGAAAGAGAGTGGCACTTGTATATGTGAAAGAATTGCGTTGCTTAGTTGGTGGTTTGCTTAGTTAGGTCAAATGGCAGAGCACTCACTTTGGTATGGTTTGCCAGAGGACCTGAGTTTGATTGCTGGTCTGGGTATATAATTTTTCCACATATATATTTGATACGCATATGTATGTACGAATATATATATGTATATATATGTATATATATATATATATATATATATATATATATATATATATATTTGTTTGTATGTATCCTCTTCAGGGAAGACAGGCCGATAAAAATGAGAATGTGATTCTCTTGGTATTGGGAGATGTAGGGGTCTGGAGCTCTGGTAAGCTCAGGCCTAATAGGTGGAATTTGTGTCCCTATTTACGAGGAGTAGCGTTATTGTATGTCCCACAAATTTCTGGTCATGTGGGTTATTGGTACCATTTTGTATCCATTGATAGCTCATTGTTCTTTTTAAAATGACAGGATGCTGCGCCATTGAATGCACCATTCGATCAGAGAAGGGTTTCAAAATGTATAGATTCCTTGTAAATGCCGGAAGAAAAAAAATTAAGAAAATAAAGTTCGCTGCCTGAGATGGAAATGGACTTCGGGGTCATTTCTGTGCCAGGTATAAAGTTGTAGTCCCGTGTGTGTACATGTATGTGTGCTGCTGTAATCTAAATCATATTGTAGTTGGCAGTTGGGTATAACTCATAAACAGGCATCAATCATCAAGGCCTGTATTGATCATTTATGACATATCAAGCACATCTTGGCAAAGTTGCTTATAAGTTAGTACGTCACCTGTGTGTCCGTAACGCAAGTTTGTTTATTTATTCATTTTAATCAATCTAACTGTTGTAGTTAACATTGGTTCACAGGATATGATGGTCCATGACATGGAAGATGAAAGATTGAATGAATATGTAAAGGAATGAAGGATTACATGCACTTCACGTTTTCAGTGGTACTTGCAGTGGTACTTCATGCACTTACAGTGCCGATAGAAAGTATTTACTCCTGACCAATAATGTCACATTTATATGAATTACGAATTATGTAGAAAATACCAGCTTACTCTCTGATATACATATTTTTGTATCACCGTTGATCACCATTGTTTCATTCCCTCTCCTCCCTTTTACTCCTGATTGTCCACCCCTTGACTGATCCGGCTGTTGTCCCACTGTCAGGGCATTTCTCACTACCTCTGAGACGCCTCACTCTTCCATGAGCCTAGTCTTTGTATGCTCGTACATAAATAAACATTAATTGCTATTTTGAACCAAGAGGCATTTTTACATTTGTGCAGGAAAAGAGAAATCAACAAATGATGAACGGGCTCCTGAGTTTGGCATTTGGTTGCTCCTGATGATGAAAGCTTTCCCCATAGCAATGACACAATTATTCACCTCGGTGATTCTTCATGGATGCAATTTGATAACTCCGGCTTATCGCAGACTCCTCAGCCGTGACTTTATGATTCATCTCTCCTGCTCTGCCATTGCTATTTCTTACGTGCACTTCCTTTGTGCTGCATGCAATCCATCACCAGGTGTTCACACAGCCTGAGCCTCGCACAAGAAACCGCTCGAGATCGCAATATGCACACATTGAAGGCGGTGCACTGTGATGAGCTGTCCGTGTTTGAGTTTGGTTGAGGTTACTTGGCCTCATGCTCGAGTCTGAAATTGCTCTCCTGGTGATTGGTCTTGCAGAGTTAGTGCGTTGATTTGACAATGTTTCACATTGCACTCTCCAGGATATTGATTTATAGAGATATTGCATGTGGTGGATTGATGCATATTAATTAAAGAGCCATAATTTTTTGGGCAATGTGATGCATACAAGAAAATTATTGGGCATCTGATTTATTGGAGGCCCTCCTAATCTTATGCAGGCCACAAACCCACCGCCTTCCAAACCCCAAGCCCCCATAAAAACTTCTCCATCACTTTGTCCCGATTATTGACGTGAATGAGTGTAATACTCCTGTCAAAGGGATTTTTGACCTTGTCTATTATGTTATGGGATCTTTTCTTCCCATTATACCATCTTGGAGGAGTCACGTACACCGCAGTGCTGAGTTGGGATGCATTTCTTGACCTCTGTCTTGACAGCTTCACTCTTCGCAAAAGAGTATTTTGGCAGATTAGATGTACGTGAGTATTTATTCTTTGTTCCTCCTCGCTCTGTAAACAATTTTCTCGAATCCAAATGCTTCACAAAATGGATTCCGTTGGTCGCAACCACTTCTTGCGTTGCATTTTTAAATTTTTCACCATGCCTTGCGCTGTACCAGGAAATGTATTTTGTAGAACTTTTTTATACCACTTTCCACCATAACCTACAATAATGAGAAAAATCCTCACCCACCCATTATTTGAGCAGAAAAGCTGTGTTAACAAGCTCAAATGAGATAAGATCCTCGTCCTCTTAATGATGACGTCATAAAAACGAATATGACGTCATTGTGATGTATCAGGTTTGCGATAAATGATATGTGCTAATGCCCGGCTTGATTCCCGCAAACAAAATTCAAACAGCTTGCCCAGTTTCGGAGATAATGGTATAGGCGATTTCCCTTAGCGGCGATATTATGACGTCAACTTTTTTCTAGGAAGAATTTCCAAAATCGGAGATGGTTACTGCCTGCGCATGTAATTTCTGCATATACATGGCAAGTTTCACGAAGATCCGATGAAAACTCTGGGTTATGAAACAAAAAATGTCAAAAAATAGGAATGACGTCATAAAATTGATAAGACGTCATGGTGATGTATCATATGTGTGGTAATTCATCTCTGCTAATGCCCTGTTCAATTCCTGCAAACAGAATTCAAAAAGCTTGCCTAGTTTCGGATATAATTTTTTCGGCGATTTCCATTAGCGGAGATATTTTGACGTCATAACTTTTTTTCTAGGAGGAATTTTCAAAATCGGAGATGGTTACTGTCTGCGCAGAGTATTTTTACATATATACGCCAAGTTTCAGGAAGTTTCGATGAAAACTGTAGGCTGTGAAACAAAAAAGTCCACAAGAAGAAGATGAAGAGCAACAACGTGAGTAAGACTTAGAGATCCTCCACGAGGATCTAAAAATGCAAAATCTCCTCTTAGGCGGCTGTTGCTTACAAAGCTGAGGAAATGAGGTGGTTTGAGAAAGAAGGAATGAAACATAATGAGCAAAGGGATATCTGTTGTTGTGCAAGTGACATGCTCTTTACTTGGTGGAGAAACATCAGGTACAGTACTCAGATGCTCTCATTACAAAATCAAGAGTGAGAATTGCTTTGCAATAAATGTTCCCAACCAGTCCAAGTGAATGTTCGGGAGATACATTTTTTTTTTCCTTTTAACGCACGCTCAGGCTGATACTGGAACCAAAATGAAGAAGAAGAAACTCTAACCAGCTGTTTTTGGTTTGTTTCAAGGCTTTGTCGACTTCATATTAAAAACTACCGGGTGGCCATAAAGTCTGGAAACATAGGAATGGTGAGGGAATGGTTGGATGATAATTCCCCTCACTGGATTGGATGACGTGGCCCTGTGGATTGGGCTGCATGCTTGCCAGATCTGAACCCCTTGATTCCTTCTGGGGTACACTGAAGGTGCAGGTTTATTCAGTGAAAATCAGACACAAATCATCTGAGGCAACACATCATGGATGCATGTGCAGGGATTGATGGAAATGCTGTATTAATGCACAACGCACATTAAAATTTTGCACAGCGCATTGAACTGTGCATTTCTCATGAGGGACAACACATTGAACATGACATGTAATGTCATTGAACATATCATGTATTGTAATGTAATGCCAATAAACCATTTATAATGTATATTCACCTATGTTTCCAGACGTTATGGCCATCCTGCAGAATGGCACACTTCGGCGTTGAAACATCAGATATGCCTCTGCCCACATTATTACATGATTATACATGTACCAAGTTTGATTTAAATCCCTGAACCCAGATTCAAAACATGAAATAATTCTGGCTGCCAGACCATGTGTCCGATCAGGTTGAAATTTAAAACTTATATTCCCCAATACTACTAGATCATAACTTTGAAGTTTCACGTTGAAGTTTCAAGAATTTTTTTTTTTTTAAAGATTACCATTCAATCCAATATATGGCTACCAAACCATGTGACCTATGAATTATTATTTGTGAACAACCTGGTATTCCCAAGGCTTGGAAACATGTGGATGAAGTTTCCCCTTGATCTGTCAAACTGTTCTGGGGAAAAAGATTTTAAAAGGTTTATTCTTCAAAATATCACAGCTGCCAAACTATGTGACCTATGACATCATAGGTGGAGAACTTTTTGTTCCTCATGAAAAGGGCAATCATACCTGTGATGTTTCACCTCAATCTGTTCAGCTGTTTCGGAGAAGAGGTTTTTTGATGGTTTTTATGTAAAAAAAAAACAAAAAAACTGCCAAATCACGTGACAGATGACGTCATAAAACCCCCTCCCCCCATACAATTCAGCCCAAGATGACCCTCAGAAATTTTCATACTCATTGGATAAAGCATTTGACGTGTGCAATTATGACGTCATAACGAAGCCACCAATAACATCATCAAAACTAGAACGGGCACTCTTAGAGCGCATATCTTCGCCGCAGCCACTAGTTTGAACATGGCATGAGAGTGAAATGAGGAACTAAAATTCCACTAAATCTGCTCGGGAATTTCGCAAATTTAAAGTCCATGATCCGGATTTTGTGAAAGGATTTTGTTATCACTGTTAATTTGTGCAACAGATGTCCTGTACATAAGGCGGTGACAGGAGCAGCACGCATAAATCGGTCCCTCTTTTATTTTGGTTCTGAAACTTTCAGCGCATTCTGCAACAGTAGGTTCAAAAGAGGTTTTTAAACGCCGCCTTCTCTTTGTAGTTTCTCTGTTTGAGATTCTGCGTTGATCTGTCTGTTCAGGAGTTTGTACTTCATACGTATGTTGCATTCTTTGTCTCATTGAAGATCTGCGTTTGTCCGTCTGTTGTTGGGTTTCAGCTTCAATTTGGTTTTGCATTCTTTGTCTCATTGAGAATCTGCGCTTGGCTGTCTGTTGTGGTGTTTCCATTTCGTAATGTGTACGCATTCTGTCTCTCTCAGTTGTATTCCGTGACAATGCCTCCTTCTGGTGTTTGTTGCAGACGATATTGTTTGACAGATTGGCAGACATGTTCTCTGCGTTGTTCTTTGTCATCATGGGATTCTTCTTGCATTCTTTTTCGCGCTGTATCTCTAAGAGTTGCACGACGGCGTTCAGTTTTATCCAGTGACTCCCCCCGCCTGATTGCCCGAGCAGATTCCCTTTTTGAGGCAAGACGACATTCAGTTTCTTCTGCAGATTCCTGCTCACGGCGAACACGATCAGCGTCCCTCTTGTTTTTGCGTCTTTGTTCAAAACTTTTTGACCTTGAACGCGACATGCTGGTGTTCTGGAGAAGTTGTCCGACACGTTCTGTACGCTCAGCAGTGTCAGGTTGCGATTCGATGTCCATTGGTGTGGGCGCGGTTTTATCAGAAGTGTAGTATTGCTGTGTTTGATCAGCTGAGTCCGCTCGTTTACGTCTCCAATCTCTTCGTGAGTCAATACAATCTGCAGTTTCTTCTGCCGATTTCTGGTGACAACGGACACGCTCAGCGTCCCTTTTCTCTTTGCGTCTTTGTTCAAGACTTTTAGACCTTGAACGCGGCAATTTGATATTGAGTTGTTTCTTTGCTTCAGAGTGTTGCGGCGGAATCTTCTGTTGAAAGTTCTTCTGCACAGTGCCAGTTAAAGTGCTGATATTAGCCCGGAACTAGCCACACTGGGGTGACTACAATGTGTAATGTGAACGTCATCCATATGCAAACTCGAATTAAATGCATGTTGTCAAGATGACATCGGCATAAATATCCTGTACAAGGCTGACGTTAGCATATATATTATGACTGTAAAGTGTAATGTGACACGTCATCAGTATGTAAAGAAAACAGTAGGTGCGATGCAGATGACTTCATCGGTAAAACCAACGCAAGGCAATGTAAAGAGAAGAAACTTTTATGTGATGACATCAGCAGGGAAAACCGATGAAAGGCAATGCAAATAGAACAGTAAATGCGATGCAGATGACGTCAGCAACGGGGAAAACCCACGCAAGGTAATGCAGAGAACAGTAAATACTATGCAGATGACGTCAGCAGGGGGAAAACCCATGAAAGGCAATGCAAATAGAACAGTAAATGCTATGCAGATGACGTCAGCAGCGGGTAAAACCCACGAAATGCAATGCAAATAGAACAGTGAATGCTATGCAGATGAAGTCAGCGGGAAAACCCACGCAAGGTTATGTAATGAGAACGGTAGATTTGATGATTTCGATGACATCAGCAGGAAAACCCCACGCAAGGGTGACGTAATCATATTGTGAATGCAATGTGTAATTTAACACGTCATCAGAGTGCAAACAATACCAAAATAATATATGATTACGAAGATTTCAGCATCAAATAGATATCTTAGGGATTAATCCGACACCAAAAATATGAAGCATATTTACAACATGATTTAGTGCCTGATGTTCATGTACAGTTGTCTCCTTTGCAGCAAATTGACGTTCAATAAAAGTGACCTCGTTGACCTTTGCCACTTCTGGGGATTTAAAATTTAATACCGAATATTTAGGCGTTAAGTCGATGTAAACTACAGCAGAAGTGACAGTGTTACAGCAACCTCCCACTCCCCCCCCACCCAACCGCTCCCTTGGGTGACAGCATTGTACATGTGTCATATTAGAGGGTGGTGAATTGAATACTGAACATTTGGCGTTGATTTGATGTAAATGGGAACAAATTTGAAACTGTTGTCACGAAAAAATGAGTTTGACCTTGTTGTGACCTTGACTTTTGATCCAATCGCTTCCAAAATCTAATCGATTTGTCCTCTTATGATGTCAAACATGTCACAAAAATATCAGCCGATCCGCCTATTATTATTACCTTTGTGTTAAGTTGTCCACAACGCATCTCAATACAAATATGCATTTCGTGACCCCCATGACCTTTGACCCACAACCGCTACCTAGGGTGACAATAGTACTATACCTTGTGTCATTTCAGAAGATGGGGGAATTGAACACTGAACAATTTGGAGTTAATTTGATGTAAATCGGAAACATATTAACCGTTTTCATCATGAAAAAAACGATGTTGACCTTTTTGTGACCTTGACCTTTGATCCGATCGCTCCCAAAATCTAATGGATTTGTCCTTTCATGGTGCCAAACAAATCCAAATCAATTAAAGCCTCTCTGCGTTTGTTTTTTTTTTTTGCATTAAGTTGTCCACAACGCTTTCTGATATAAATGTGAATTTGTGTGACCCCCAACCGCTGCCTTGGGTGACAAAAGTACTATACCATGTGTCATATTAAAGGATGGGGAATTTAATTTTGAACATTTTGGAGTTAATTTGCTGTAAATCAAAACAAAATTGACAATTTAATCGTGAAAAAACGATTTTGACCTTTTTGTGACCTTGACCTTAACCTTTGATCCGATCGCTCCCAAAATCTAATCGATTTGTCCTCTCGTGATGCCAAACACATCCACAAAATTTCATGACAATCTGTGAAGTGGTTTTTGTGTAATGTTGTCCACAACACTTACCAATCAAAAACTCCATTTTGGTGACCCCCTTGACCTTTGACTTCCACAGACTAACTAGGGTTGCAAACACTATACCATACGCTATATCAGTGGATCGGAATTTGAATACTGAACATTTTGGACTTAATTTGATGTAAATCGGAACAAAATTGACACTTTAATCGCAAAAAAACGATTTTGACCTTTTTGTGACCTTGACCTTGACTTTTGATCCGATCGCTCCCAAAATCTAATCGATTCATCCTCTCATAATGTCAAACAAGTCCACAAAATTTCATGACAATCTGTTAAGTGGTTTTTGCGTAATGTTGTCCACGACGCTGCCCAATGAAAAATGCTTTGTGGTGACCCCCTTGACCTTTGACCTCCAACCGCCAACTCGGGTTACAACAACACCATATAATATGTTATATTTGAGGATAGGGCATTGAATACTGATCATTTTGGCATTAATTTGATGTAAATTGGAATAAAATTGATTGTGTTATCGCGAAAATAAAAATGTTTGACCTTTTTGTGACCTTGACCTTTGATCCGATCGCTCCAAAAATCTACTCGATTTGTCTTTTCAGGACAACAAACCTTCCCACACAATTTCAAGCTAATCCGCTGTAAAGTTTTTGTATAAAGTGATCCAAAACATTGTTAATACCATTTTTGGTGACCCCCTTGACCTTTGACTCCCAACCTCTAACTAGGGTAATTACGCCACACTTTCATGTGGCATAGCCTAGAATGTAGAATTGAGTAATGAACATTTTGGTGTTGGTTTTATCTCGTTCGGATAAAAATTGACCACGTTATGACGAAAAAACGATTCTGACCTTTTTGTGACCGTGACCTTGACCTTTAATCCGATTTCTCCCAAAAGCTTCGCCTGGCGTCCTTGAGTAACTGCACATCATCTCTGAAAATTTCATGCAAATCGGTCCAGCAGTTTTTGCGCAATGTTGTCTGCACACATATTTACCAATAAATAAATACACAGGGGTCAATACAATACCTTCGTCAAACGAAGTTTGCGAAGGTAAAAATGACACTTATTTCACATGGGGAGTACTTAACATGTGCCAAGTTTCAATTTTTGCTACGGGGTGGTTTCGGAGATACAGAGGTCAACGTTTTTCCTTTTTTTCCAGCAAGGCCGTCACACCACATGACTGAAATGTCATGGTTATCATTAAAATATTCCACATGAGTAGTCGTACCCATGGTAAAAAATTTGGATCAACTGGATAAGCGGTTGCAGAGAAAAAGGAAAATTACCACGGACGGACGGATGTATACACGGATGGACAACCCAAAAACATGATAATGCCTTCGGCGACATCGTCAGGAGAGGCATAATAACCCGATTTACATACATGAAGCAAAAACATGCATACGGCTTATGTGCATATATCATACGACGTGATTATGTGCCTGAGATCATTCCAATTGCACTGGGCCATGGACTAACACCTAGGCCTAAGGCCTGAGGCCTGTCAATCTGTGCTACATCACAAACCAATGTCCATACTTTTGGGTCTTCGGGAACTTTTTGGGACTTTTGGGTTCTCGAGGCCTTTTGGATCCTCAGGGACTTTTGGGATTTTTGGATCCTCGGGGTCTTTGGGTCCTTGGGGAATTTTTGGGACTTCTGGGTCCTCGGGGACTTTTGAGTCCTCGGGGTCTTCAGGGCCATCTTTAGAGGTCCTCAGGGTTTTGGGGGGGGATCTTCAAGGGTCTTCAAAGTTCGAAGGGGTCTCATTGGCTTCAGGTGTACACCATTGTGTTCCACCCCGGTGTTGCACAACAACAGGTTTGGATATACTCCAGTCCATGACGCTTCCTTGATGGTCTGTAAAAGCTTTAATTGTATTTCACTTTTCAAGGTTAAAATGAAATCACTCGGTTTTATATTAGACTAGACGACCCGTGAACCCGTTGGGTTCCCGTTGTGACAGTGGTTGATCAAAAAGTCATTTCCTAAAAAACAAACAAACAAAAAAAAGGCTCCAGCAAACTGTACCGCTGAGGTTGTTTGCATTGATCAAATAATACCGAAGAGTACTTGACTGAATCGGTAATTGATTTTTAATATTTTTTTTCGTTGCCCAATTTGAATGAAACTTGATATTGCGCTTCATCAAAAAAAAAAAAACGGAAAAAAGTAAGTCGAAGAAATTATTGTGTGTAATCTTCTAAATACAATTTTTAGGTCATCTCTACTGAGATGACCTAATAAAGATCGACCAAATTTCTGTCCGTACGTCCGTCCGTCAATTTTTCTTTCCAATCTTAATGAAACTTAGTATGTGGGTAGAGGTCGATGAGTGTTGCACAACGATATAACTTTTGTCCGGGTTCAAGGTCAGGATCAAGGTCACGAGGTCACGTAAGTTATAAAAATCGCCATTTTCCAAACCTATCTAGTCTGCCATTCTACAAGATATTCGGCAACTGTTTATTGATTATGATAGTAAAAATATTATCTTGTATCTAACCGGACAGATTTTTGAATTTCCTTCCCGTTTGATCGTCACGTGATCTGGAAGATGGCCAAAAACGCCGATGCGATTCGCAAAGAAGGAAGGAAGGAGAAATGAAATATAAATATAAAACACATTTTTAGCCTTTTATATTTATACATTTTCCGCCGAAGGTGCAAAAGTTTCAAAACCCGAAATGTAAACGTCGGCATTTATTTTCAAAATATAATTCCGTGCGCGCGCGCCAAAATGCCGAGTCATCTTTAACCAAACTGCGCAGTTCGAGCTGCTCAGTAGAACTGCGCAGTAGTCTTCGGTCATAACTGAACATTGAGAACTTGTGGTATTATAGAGATGACCGTCACCCCCACACGGGGTAATATTATTTATTAATGAACACAGAAGTATTAGATCAAAATGGCGATGCTTATTTTATGCTTAAAAATAAATCCTTCTTTGTCTATACTAAATGTTTGAGATTTTTTATTAAATAATTTCAAGAAAAAAAAAAGATAGCTCCAGCGAACTATACCGCTGAGGTTGTTTGCATTCATCAAATACTCCCGAAGAGTACTTGACTGAATCGGGAATTGAATTTTTAATAATTTTTTTCATTGCCCGATTTGAACGAAACTTGATACTGCACACCGCAGGAGAATGGTGAGTAAGGTGGGCCAAAAATTTTTGTGCTATCGTGTACCGTTTTGCCTGTATTTCGGGAACATACATACATACGTACATACATACAAGAAGAGAGTTTTAGTAATTAATAGATGAATGTAATGTGAGTGAATACTTATTTTACAAAATCCAAATCACTACCCAGCACGAGAGTTCACCTAAATTTTCATTCCTCTCCAGCAGCACCGCTCCAGGTCTTCCATTTAACCTGATGTGTTTGTACACAGCATATATTTACACACACAGTACAGTGTAGTGCAGTACATCCTGCCTAAACCCTGTAAAAGAAGGTGCCTTTGGGTCGTTTATTTATTTTAACAAATAAATATTCAAGTAAACGTAACAGTGATGAGTGTAATAAACAAAAGTAATGAAAGTGATGTGAAGGTTTGTGATGACCTGCTTTGCAAGACTGAGCATGTGCAAACATTTTTCTGGTCCTACATCACGTTACTGTATCATAGCCATTTCTGATTGATTCCACATAGACTGGTGGGCGATTGTAAAGAGCTCTTGGAGAGAGCAAATTTTTAAGGCTTTTTTGGTGTTGATTGAGTTAGTGGGTTTTTTTCCTTTTAACTATTCAATGGGATTCTCTTTGCAAATCCACGTATCGTTGAATTGTTTTCATAAAGGAAATAATGCGAGAACTTCATGCTCTTGGTTTTAACATTCGGTTTTGATTTAACCAAACTAACATTCCACCTCGTTCCGATTCTTGTTAACTTGGCCTAGTTGACGAGCTTTTTCCCGCCTTATTCGTTGATACTATTTGGCAAGAACTATGATTCTAATTAAAAAAAAAATCGACTACTTCTGATCACCTGACGTCACATTTGTATAACGAGTTTGTCATTGGGCAGACACGATGCAGTGACTCGGCACAGAGAAGGACCACTTTGGATATCCAACGGATCTGCTCCCATCTACCATATTTGTGGTGATCATCAGCTATCGGCTGTCTTCACTTCTGTTGGGTTCCAAAGACAGCCCACATGAAGGATCTTCAGCTCAACCGTTTTTAGTGGCATCTCCTGCTCCACTCACTCAACAGCCCGCTGATGTCACTCTCGGTTCCACCTCATCTTGCATTCATTAATATTCATGCACCTCCCAATGCCACATATTCCTTTTTTTGTGAAAATAACAACTGGTAATGAAACCCCCCCCCACCCCCCAACAACAAAAAAGGTTAGCATGTAATGCAAGACAACATGCCACGTGACACAGTCCTTGGTCCATTCAGGTGCTCGACGATATCTCGTCCCATGACAAACACCTGGGGTAAAAACTCGTTGAGGCTTTTGTTGGACAGAGCTATGTGCCCTATCACCCTTAGAACCTGTCGTACTTCCAGTAGAAAGTACATTTGAGGTCTCAATTGCAGGTGCTAGATGGATTTCATTCCATACTTTCCCATCAGAGAGTCTGAAGGTAGCAGGACCTCTCTGTTCACTGATCTTGAGGGGTTGGGTAAACTTATTTTGTCCTTTCTGGTGAAGTCCAGGTTTCCAAAATCGTATGAAAGAACCACATTGGAGGGTGGAAGGTTTCGCTCGTTTAGATTTCTCTTGTTTCTGTTGAACACTGCATCTCACATCCTCGAGTCTTGCCGCAGGTACGCTGATTTGACGATCCCCAATGTGCAACTTGGTGTGCAATGTACGTCCATGTAGAAGTTCAGCAGGGGTTTGATGAGTTGTTGCATGTCTTGTAGCTCGATACATTTGCAAGAAGTCTGGTACGAATTATTTCCAGGGCTTCCCTTTGAGATCTGCAGGATGTAAACAGTCCTTAAACACTCTGTTGAAGCGTTCTATCTCTCTGTTGGCTTGTGGGCAATAGATAGAACAACGGCAGTGTTTGATGTTTCTTTCCTGCAGGAATGTTTCAAACTCAGTTGAAACAAACTGAGATCCATTGTCAGAGATAAGTTCCTGCGGATTTCGTTCACAACCAAATACTGGAGTTAGGAACTTGATAACTGTAGCAGATGTTACTTGGGTCGTAAAGACTACTTCTGGCCATTTGCTGAAGTAATCAATTAAGGTAATGGCATAGCGACAGTCCACTTGGCCGTTGTCAAGCAGCATTAGGAAGCGGAACTGGTTGCAAAGGTGGAACCCGAGTGACAGCTGTTTTATCATGCATTTGGCAAGTAATGCACGACTTGATGGCAACTTCCACTTGGGAGTCCATCCCTGGCCACCAGTAAAGGCCACACAGCCTTTGTTTAGTCATTACAATACCTTGATGCGTATCATGGGCAAGCTGGATTAACTTGGGGTGAAGTTCTGTTGGCGCTATCACACGGTGAGTGCCCCGGACCAAGTAATCCTCCTGTACAGCCAGTTCATTCCAAATGCTAAAGTAGGAAAGTACACTTGGGTCAATGCCCTTCACATTGCAAGGCTACCCTCTGGAAACGTATCCTTGCACCTTCTGCAGAATAGGGCATCCATTGCAAGCTTCCTGGAATTGTTCCACAGGAACAATGGAGGTGACAATGGAGGGATGGAGGTGACACTTTGGTGTAGGACTATGTCCAATGGGGATTGGGGGAAGTGCTTGTCACACTCCACGTTTCGGTATGTGTGTGTGTGTGTGTGTGTGTGTGTGTGTGTGTGTGTGTGTGTGTGTGTGTGTGTGTGTGTGTGTGTGTGTGTGTATGTATGTATATATGTATATATATATATATATATATATATATACACTCATATATTTTAATGGATTTCAGAATCAGATCCGACTAATGCAAACAAACACTTAGGTCCTCAGACAGTTTTTTTTTTTGTATACCGTATCGAGGCTTGTATGAGAGCAAACACACAACACACAGCAAGAGGGGCGGGAGTGGGAAGGACAAAATAGTGGGGAACGGAGACATTAGGAGATCTCTGGAAGGGAGAGGGATGGGGTGGGAACATGGAGAATACAAGATGGACATTACAGGGACTTTCAAGGAGGAAATCAGGGAATTTGAAGGAGGAGGGCTTGGGGTGGATTAACGGGGGTAGAAAAGATCGAGGATTTGGATGGGGGATGATAAGAGGTGGTGGTGCACAGCTGTTTTGAAGGCCTGGAGGGAAGGATAGGATTGAATAGAGTGAGAGTTTATTCCAAATGAGGGAAAAAAGAGGAATGAAAGAGTGAAGGTGAGCAGTGATTAGTGATTTTGGTAGTTTTACCAGAAGGGGGTTGTTGGCGGACCTTGAGCGCCCTGTGGAAATGTGGTGTGAACAAATCACAGAGAGAGCAGGGTGGGGGGGGGGGGCAAGACTGGAGAGGAGATTGTAGAATACAGAAAGACCACCGACCTGTCTGCGGTGAGAGAGTGAGAGCCCAATGACTCAGCCTCATCGCTGGAGATGCCTATGATCCAAAGTGCCTTGGTTTCCATAGCGTGAAGCTGAGAAAGGTTGGAGGCAGGACCACCAGCCCAGAGGGGAGAAGAGTACTCCATCAGGCTGCGGACGAAAGCTTTGTATGTGGTTAGGAGCTCAGGTGGGCCGAGGAAGGACTTTGCACGATGGAGGATTCCCAGTCGGCGACTGGCTTTGGAGGCCAGGCTGTAAATGTAGCTTTCCCTGGAAAGATCATGGCAGATCATGAGACCCAGAAGCTTGAAAGAAGGGACTTCTTCCAGAGGATTGTTGAGAAAGTGGTTGGGGGGGGGTTTCTATACGGTCCTTTCGAAGAGACATAGTGAGAGTGTGAGATTTGTCCGGATTGAAAGACATGTTCCACGTGTTGGACCAGTTTGTGATTTTATCCAGATCAGCAGTGAGCGAAGAAGCTGCTGCTTGCTGGTCTGAGGGATGACCGATGGTACGGCAGAGGGTGGAGTCATCAGCAAAGAGATAAAGAGGATCTTCCAGAGAATTGGAGAGATCATTGATGAAAACCAGAAAAAGAACAGGGCCCAGAATGCTGTCTTGAGCCTGGACAGGAAGAGGGGATGAAAGAACGCCATTTAGGGCCACACATTGACTGTGACAGGAGAGGAAGTCTGCGAGCCATGAGTGGAGATGGCCTTGGATACCATAGGAAGAGAGTTTGGTGAGCAGGGCAGGGTGCCAGACTGTGTCAAAAGCACGTGATATGTCTAGGGATATGGCTCTGATTTCATGTCCGGCATTGAGGATCTCCATCCATTGTTGGTAGAGCAGAAGCAGAATATCCAGGGTGGAGTGACCTGGCCTGAAACCATATTGATGATCGGAAATCAGGCCATTGGAAAAGAGGAAGGATTTAATGTCTGAAGCGATGATGAATTCCATAACCTTGCTGATGATTGGGAGAAGGCTGATTGGTCTGTATCTTCAATTGTCATCATGCCAGTTGGCTAGGTGTGGGTACATCTCTCACCTGTCATGGCACTTTATTTCCCTAAATGCATGTCCAGGATAGACCCATCCCCATGTTTGGTGGGATTCTAAATTTGATGCGTTGAGAGGGGTATAGAATAGATTCCCTTTCTTATGGGATGGCCTTTTTCTCTTTACGACAGACACATTCATGCACATGAGATAGCCGTTAGCCCAACGGAGGCTGGTCTACCCCCTTTCCATCAGGACACATTGGCTTGGAGGTGGACCATTTATTTACACCTTCGACTTACAGGACATTTGATTAGCACACCGCGGGCTTTTCCTGAGCAGTTATTCTGATGGTCAAATACGGTTGTGGATCATTTACCTCATCCACTATTTTCCATCGACGTTCGACACCCACCTCTTTCACCGATGTTGACGCCCACCTTTTTCCGGCGACGTTTGGCAGCTCTGTGGATGGTTGTTGACGTTTTATGAGCGCTTCACGTTTTCGCTCGGTAATTCTGGCAAATGGCTGCTTTTTGCCGTTCGTCCAGCACCACAAACATGGCATTGTAAGCCAGGCCTGTGCTGATTTGGGGTTGCATCTCGTTCTGGTAAGGAAGGAATGATCACGAGATTGGCAGTTTGTCACATGCAATGATGCACCAACAGGCAAGGTGGATTTGGCTGAAGTCTGCTTGAGGCTTCGCCCAGACTGGCTGCCGATGAAAAGGACTTGGCGACAGTTTTGTGACAGTTGGTGACAGCTGGTTGCGACTTCTTACAGTTCTGAGAGTTTTGTGATAGTTTGTGACAGCTGGGTGACGGCTATTTTCAGCTCCATTCAGTTCCAGTCGGACGGTTGGTGAGCTGGCGACAGTTGAGTTTGTGACAGTTGAGTTTGTGACAGTTGATGGCCTTGCAGCCTTGCAGCTCTGATCACTGGTGACAACTTCTCACAGTGCATCAGCGCCTTACAGATTCTCACAGCATCTCACAGTTCCTCACAGTGCCTCACAGCTCCTTACAGCTGTCCGTTGGTTGTGGCTCCTGGTGGCTCCTGACTGTGAGTGATGCTTGGACAGCTAATGCTGGTTCTGCTCGAGACCTGCTCTTGGCGGACCTGATTCTTGGCGTCTCTGGTTCCTGGGGGTGACGATGTGACGTCGATTGGTGTTCAAGCCTGTTTGCGCGTGGGTGCACAGTTAGGCAGGGCGCTGGCAATGGACCAAGGCATGCTGACACATTTCGGGACATTTTATTTGACGCACGATGACTTATGCTTGGGAAGCCGAAACTGGATTTCTCTCCCCCCCCCCCCCTGACTGATCTGCTGGGTACCCTTGCCTCGTGTTTAATTGTTAAGTAAGTCATAGTGATAAGCATCTGCTCTTTGTCTGTTTTTCTATCAATGGCTAATTCATTCTTTATTTGCTTGAGATTATTTTGCTAGGTTTGAATTTACTTATTTTCACCACAAGGAAATAAAAAGTTCTTCTGTTTTTTTTTTCTTATTAATAAATTCTTTGTTGACGTATCAACCTGTCCGTGCTTGTCCTTTCCTTCCATTGATCCAGCATTGTCTGAACCTAGACAGACTGGGAGGTAATTACCAAACTAATTGACCCGTCATAGTTGGCACACACCAACGATAAACACTCGGCCGCCCAAATTAAGATCTAATCAAGATAAGATTGGTGCTTTGCCGAGGGCGCGCTCCCCGCTCAGATAACCACGTGACCTCTAGTTAAACGGCATAATTAGATGGTGGACACAAACTCGTGGTTAACTGGGCGGCGTTCGTGGTTTTAAAACAAGCCACCCTACCACAACGTTAATTGTGAGCGGTGGCCCCAGGTCCGGCTCTACCGAGGACAACCAGGGATCAACCCCCCTGAGTGACAAGCTGGTGGATCGGTACCCGAAGCCGCAACAATATATATATATATATATATATATATATATATATATATATATATATATATATATATATATATATATATATATATATATATATATACATATACATATATATATACACTACCGGTGAAAAGTTTTAGAACACCCCAATTTTTCCAGCTTTTACTGAAATTTAAGCAGTTTAATGTTTCAATGTACTCTGAAGTTAAAGCATAGAACAAATAAACAATTGCAGATAAAAAAGAAGTAATGGAATCGTTTTGTTGAACAAAATTTAATCTAAAATCTTGACTCATCAAAGTAGCCACCTTTTGCAGATATAACAACCGAACATACTTGTGGCATTCTTTCTCCAATGGAAATCAAATATTGTTCGGAAAGTTCTTCCCAACACTGTTGCAGAGGTTTCCACAAATGTGTTGCACTTGTAGGTTGCTTTGCTTTCACTCTTCTGTCCAGTTCATCCCAAAGCAGCTCAATAGGGTTTAAGTCTGGAGACTGTGCTGGCCATTCTATGATGTGAAGCCGACCGTCTTGTTCGTTTCTCCTAAGGTAGTTCTGACATAGCCTGGAGCTACATTTTGGGTCGTTATCTTGCTGTAGGATGAACCCCTGACCAACTAGGCGTAGACCAGAGGGTATTGCATGGCGCTGCAAAATGCTGTGGTCGCCCTTTTGGTTCAGGATGCCAGTCACTCTGTGCAAGTCGCCGACTGTGGATCCAGCAAAAGAGCCCCAGGTCATCACGCTTCCTCCTCCATGTTTGACAGTTGGTGTCACACACTGAGGAACCATCCTTTTGCCGACTCGACGGCGTACAAAAACCCTGCGTGATGAACCGAAGATTTCAAATTTTGATTAATCGGTCCATAAGACCTTCTTTCAGTTTTCAGTAGTCCACTGGTGGTGCTTCATGGCCCAGGCAAGCCTCTTTTTCTTATTTTGCCATCTTAGCAATGGCTTTTTTTACTGCCACTCGACCTGTCGAACCTGCAGCTCGAAGTCTTCTCTTCACAGTTGAAACTGAGACTTCCTTACTTCGACCAGTGTTAAGCTGTGCTTCAAGCTGCTGTCCTGTGAGCCCCCTATCATGCAAGCTGTTGACTCTCAGAAACTTGTCTTCTGTTTGTGTTGTGGCTTTGGGTCTGCCAGACCTCTTCCTGTCAGAGTTTCCTCCAGTTTCAAAGTGCCTTTTGATGGTCTAGGAAACTGTACTCACTGACACCTTGGCTTCCTTTGCTATTTCTCCAAAGGAAAGACCTACACATTTATAGGTTATCATGGTCTGTCTCTCTTCCTTTGTTTATTGTCCTTTTCTCACCACTATGATAGCATTACACTACTTCCTGCAGTGCAATATTGTCCAAATAATGCTTCAGAGAGTGCAGCAACACAGTCTGTTCCAACACTGCTTTTATACAGACAGAGGGTTTGTAATGAATCAACAAAAGTTGGGTCACCTGTAGGAATTGTTTGCATCAACTTTCAAGGCTTAATTTACTTCCATTGCTGCAGAACAGCTGCAGTTGCTAACCCATTACTTGTTCCCTGAAAAGGGCCTTGTTCCCTGTCTGATTAGATTTGAATTAGGGCGACTGAGCGTTTTAACCGCTGATGCGTGCCGAGTATTTTTGGTCAAATCTGTGGTAATTACCTCCCAGTCTATCTCAGTTCGGACAATGCTAGACCAATGGAAGGAAAGGACAAACACGGACAAATTGGAAATCGACAACTGATTTGTTAATAATAAATTAAATAAATAAAAATAACTTTTTATTTTCTGAGGTAAATAAAGAATGAATTTCAAAGCAAAATCAATCAAAATGCCAGGAAAGAGAAAGAGCAGATGCTTATCGGGGGTTGACTTATTTACAGCCAAACACAGACAAGGGTACCCATCAGATCATTCAGTGGGGGGGGGGGGGGGAAGAATCGGCTCGCTCACCAGAAAGTCGTCTGTGAAGCGAAAACGTCCTGAAAATTCGTGCGTGCGTGTCACGTCCGTCGCCAGCACCCAGCTTTGCCGTGCACCCTCTCGCGGGGCAGCCTTGAACGCCAGTCAAAGTATGCAGGGCACCGAGATCGTCCGTCGCGGGTTTAGACCCTGGTGTTGTTGGTGACCGACCTGTGCCTCCCTTGTTGTCGGCGCTGCTCACTCCCATACGCGCACCACATGCTCGCTTGCTGAAGCACTGGGAAGGACGAATTGTCTCGTTGTTGGCGTTGGTCAGACACCCGCTTCTTGCTCGCTTCTCAAGCTTACTTCTCGTTCTCTTCTCCCTCCCTGGCTTTCTTTCGCCTTCGCTTTCCTCTCTCCCGCTTTTCTCCTCACAGAGCGTACCTCCCGTTCGTTTTATATCTGCGGGCTGTCTCCGTGGGTGCAGTCCGCCCCAAGCTCACCCCGCCCCACTTATGCACGGTTACCATGATGACCCATGCATTCTTAAGAAAGGCGGGTGTCAGAGCTCACGAAAGATTGTTGCTGAGAAAGAATGGGGGCGGGCCTCAGAGTTTGTGAAAGAAATTTGTGTGAACGTGTCTGTCGTAAATAAAAAAGCTTCCCAAAAGAGAGGGGATCTATCCTTTACCCTTCTCAACGCATCACATTTAAGATCCCATGAGACATGGGGGTGGGGCTAATCTGAACATGCGTTTAAGGAAATAACTGTCTGAGGACCTGGATGTGTGGATGCATTCATCAGACCGGATTCTGAAATCCGTAACAATATATATACACATATAAAAATATACACACACATATACTCTATCGGCTATCATTTGCCTCACCTTCTTCCATCAGCTATCAATGGAGGGATGGAGGTGGCAATTTCATCTGCAACAGCATCTTCCCCATATCTATCAGCTTAGACATTCATAGCTTGTCCAGAAGAGGAGTTATCATCGACCGATACGCCGAAGTCCGTTCATCCACGTGGAAGGTCATTCGTTCAGCAACCATATCGACCTTTTGGGGATGCGTGAAATGCTTTTGCGTTGTGGTTGTGTTGTGGTACCATTGAAAGCTGTGCCAGTTTCCGGCCACAGATGGAGAGGTTTTGTTGTTGTCCAATTGATCTTCAAAATACTTTGTGAAGGTGCTCCTGAGGCAACACAATCCCACTCTTTCCTCCAGGGCTTCAAAATGACAACACACCATTACCTAATGTTATTCACCCTCCCTACCCATTATCTTTTCTATCATCATTAACCCTTCCCACATCCAACCTGATTATATGTGCACCTTTCATTTTTTCTCCTCCTTTCCTGTCTGTTCATTCACTTGCTTGTTTGTGTGCCCAACTGTGTCTGCGGACGTCCTCCTGCAGTTGGGTTACTTCTTCTTAGGAGGTTGGTGGCAGGATTTGCACTCCGGCCACCGTAAAACACTTCATTCCGCAAAACCCACAAATTCAAAGAACACTTAAAACCCACTCGTGGGAGTACCTCCTGTGTTGCTGCCCTTTGCAGGGAAGCTCACCGGATGACGGGATTGGAGCAAAGCCTTCGGAACTCCCATTCCTTGATGATCGGAGGAAAAGCACGGGGTAATCTTCCTGGGTCAGATTGCGGTGGTGTGTGCGGTGGTCAGAATGTCTGCAGTTTCTTTCCAAGTTACATGCAGGTCTTGGATCCTCTGGTTAATCGAGGCATCTTTCCATCGATATTTCAAAATGATCTAATCGCGAGAGTCAGCAATGTTCCCAGGATTGTCCATCAACTCGCTGCATTTGCTGTCCCATTGTGTTGGAAATTGAAGCCGTGTCACATCAGTTCTTGAAGCTCTTAATAATTTAGAAACCAGAGCTGCTTTGTCGTCGAGAAATGTTTTTTTTTCTGTCCATAATCGTGAAGCAATGCCCAGAAGGGTAGAAACCAGCTTAACTTGACCGTTTCACACATGCAGGTTTCCCAGCGAGACTTACAATTGATAAAATCGTACATGTAACATCTGAGAACTTTGTTGCAACGACCAAAAGGCATACACCTGGAATAAATCAGCTTGTGATGTTTGACATCGAATTTGCAGACAGGACATCGGCCTCAATTTCCCCACTGAAGGAGGGTGTACTCCAAGATGCAGCCCCCCCTCCCCACTTTCCCCACCCCCACATTTTTCCTTTGATGAAACTACCAAACGAGATTACTGCGCCCTGACAGGTGCAGAGGTAGCTCACTTGCATTTGAGATGTTGAGCCTGAGTTTGGTTGTGGGATTGATGATTCCCAGGCAGGGCCTTTGGATGCATATTAAGCTGGGTGTCCCATCTGCTTAGCATTAGTTGTTGGCCATTAAAGATACTACAACATCTTTTGACGTAGAGTCGGCAAGTCGTCACCACCACCATGATGAAATTACAAATTCCTTTCCAAACGTACATGAGGCACTGCATCAGTGTCATAACCACACACTGCTAGAAATGATGTGACTCGCAGCCATGCACTACATATCCTAACAATCCCTTCCACATTGAATGCTTTGGTTCTACGTGTGAACAATTTAAACATAAGCTGAGGTTACTGATTAGTCTCATGTACATATGGGTGACTGATGCTCATTTTTCCGACCTCTGAAGAAGGATGACAGGCCGAGGAAACCCCACCTGGTCTAATTTCAGCGGCACAACTGGGGCTCAAACTCAAGACCTTAAGATCTTAAGCCAGCCCCCTCTCTAAGCATTAAGCCAACACCAAGCTTTGACACCAAATCGAGCAATACGATAAACGTTACTAGAGTAAAGCCTGTTATTTACCCAATATATTATTAATTTCATCGTGTACCTTTCAATTCACGTGCACACCGAGTTACGAAGATTGTGCACCTGTAATCGCAGGTTGAGCATGAAAGCGAATTGAGTGTATTTTTGAAGAGATGGATGGCAGAACTGTAGTTTTGTTTTGTTTTGTTTTTCTCATGTTACACGGTTCTATTCATTGCAGCAATTAAATTACGAGAGTGCGAGTCCAACTGCATTGATGGATGAAGGCTCAGAGACCGCTCCGTGCTGTCGTTGTGGGAGGGGTGGAACCTGGTGGGTGTGCCAGACCCCCTACTCTGTCCCGTTCACCTCCTGTCCACCACCCCCCTTCCACTCTATCCTGAGTGCTTGGGCGGCTCAGGGAGAAACCGTACGCTGGTGTGCCACCGAAGTGCAAGGTACGGTGTACATGGTCTGGGTTCTCCGCATGCAGTGCCATGCTGATCGTGCACCAGGGGCTGCAGATAACACAGATGGACCAACAAGAAGGCGTCAAGGTTTGTCATTTCTGATGTTGGCACCGATGGCGTGTGATCTGACGCTTTGCCTATCCCTAACGATTGAGATGGGATTCAAAATTCCATACATGCTCTGGAAGGTGACATTTAGGGGATTGTGAGTTGGCTTGTATCCACAACTGCCGCCACACAATGAATTTCTATTTTCTGAAATGTTTGGTTTCAACTCCCCATGATGTTATGACCTGCTCAAGCAGAGCTGTTCTGGAAATGATCAAAGTACATAGTTCACTCAAAGTTTGCCGTTCTTTGTAATTAATACCTCTGCCACCGGAGGTGAAGGAGGTTATGTTTTCACTTCTTTCTTTCGGTCTGTCTGTTTGTTTGTTTGTGTGTAGGATATCTCAAAAAGTTGTGGACTAATCCAGATTATATTTGATGGACGGGTTGGGTGTGTGTGTGACAAGGACGAACTGATTCGATTTTGGTGAATATCTCGTTCCGGATCCGACAACTAGAATTTTTTAAGTGATTCTTCACCATTGAGAGATGGGGCCAAAAACGATATTGTACTTTATTGCAAGATATTTCAAAAATGTAATGGGCCCGATATGTTCTCTTGGATCAGACATTGTGCGGCAGAGGTATGCGCTCTATCGAGTGCCCTTCTAGTTATTCTATGGATTGTTTGCAGAGGAACATTTCATATGGAGGGCATTTCCTTGTGGAGAGACAAAGTTGGAATTATATATATATATAAATTCTGTGACTTTTACATTGACGATGCTGATAGCAGCATTTGTCCTCTTGAATGATCCACCCTTTTTGGCCTAAGCTTTGCCTGATTCCTGATACAAGTGTTTGTGATAACGGTCCTTGTGAACAGCAGGATTTATTAATCTCAAGTTGGTAAGAGTTTGTCAACTGCCTTGGGAAAAGAGGTGCTGTGATGTCATTGAACCCCTTCATCAGAGCAAAAGAGCCAATGGTCTTGGTGACCTTTGCTTGAGTCATACGATTCGCCAAGCTGTATTCGAAAGTTCCCATTCCCCCTCTCTGTAAGCTATGGATAGCAAAACGGCAGATCCTTTTGTCGAATGTGGAGCCCGTGATTTGAATTGACTTGAGCCGTCCTTTCCAATAACGGCCACGGCTTGAGTACCTGGTTGTAAAGGCACCCTGCTATCAGGAGTCACTGTCCGGCTGGAAGTCCTTGCTCGGGCTGCCCCTGTGCTTTGCCCGACATTCCAGTCTAACGGAACTCCTGGCACCTTCAATTGCACCGCAGGCGGAATACCATCCAGCAAGACGTATACAAAGTCTTCAGTAATTAAATACTCCCGTTTATGGTTATATCAGTCATATCCGTGTGCACAAAGTGATTTCTAAATTGACATTAATTCCCAATCCACTTGTTCCATCAAATGGGATCAAGTTTAGCTTGAAAGCCGATGCAATGCCACAGGTGCTCATGAACTGATTGGCGTTGCATTGTGCAAGCACGTCTCGGGTGTGTTGTTTCAATCTTCAAACATTCAATCCCTTCACTTTACAGCCTTTAGGTTGAGAACATGTTTGATGAGATTTATTTATTCAGTCTATAGACTCGTCATTCTCTTGCTTCGAGTTGCCTGCGTCATGAGCTTGACAGCATTTATGTCAAAGCGAGCGCATCCGGCACGTTTTGAAGGATCATCGCTTGATCACAATGTGTTTATTCATAAAATCTGCACCTGAACCAGTGGGGATGTAATGGAAATCGACTTGCATAAGTGTTTTTGTGTTTTACATTGAGAAAGAATGCTTACGGAGGGTTGGCAGTATATCCCAGAGGTACGCAGACTCGCCTTTTTCCTTGTCTAAAAAGTTGAGGCTCGTAGAACAGCAAAAACTCAGAATGGACCGGCATATTATGGAACTGGGGAAACATACCAACAGAAAGTTCGAGGGACATTTTGAGGAAGAGTGGGCATAGGGAAGAATGAGATAAAAAGGAAGGGGAGCAGGACATGGGGTGAACAAGCTGGATTCATGTTAGGTCTTCTGATTCTGATGTACTATATTCTGTTACAGAGCATTGGTGCTGCAGAAGCAGTTTCTTGGCAAGGGTTTACGTCGCTTCCCGTCGTTTTGTCACGTTTTTATCCCCCGCCGCGTGGCGGAAAGGGGATATTGTTGTCACCCAGGTCGTCTGGCTGTCCGTCCGTCCGTCTGTCCGTCCGTCCCGGCGTCAACGTTTATAGCTGTGAGTACGATAACTCATAAACTGTTCGCCATATCGATTTGTAATTTGAGTCACACATGTACCACCTTAAAAGGAAGAACCCTATTGATTTTGGGCATGGCCGGATCCAAGATGGCCGACTGGGTTGGCCATCTTGAAAAAAATGTTTTTTGTAATAAATGGAAAAACGCTTATCTGATTTCAATTATTTTTGGTTACTACGTTCCTCACCCCTGGGGAACTTTTTCGAGATGATGACCAAATGGTGTCTTGTTTCCAATTCACCTCCCTTATTATCTGGAATATGTATGACCTTTTTCATTCAATGGCGGGGGATTCCCCATCTCTGATGGTATATTTACTGTCATGTTGTTATCTCTGTGTTTACTGTGTGTTTCTAGTTTGGTCTTGTATTAAAACTTGTGCTCATTGTGGATTTTTCGTCGTATTTTCATCTCGGGTTTCCTCGAGGCCTACCCTTCTTCCCGGTTCTGTGCACAATCATGTTTCTTGTATTTTCTCCATATTACCATCAGTTTGTTTATTTTCTTCGCTTTTCCATCCACCCTACTATTCCTCTCAACTATACCCTCCATTTCTTGTCTCAAAATTAAAAAAAAATACCTTTAACCTCAGGTTGTACCCCACGTGACCACGTGACTTCCTGTACCGACTCTTCTCTTCTTCCTCCTTCTTCTGCCGATCTACCATCTACTACTTTTGCCAACCCACATTCACCATACACCTTTATGATTTTTCTTCAACCTTTCCTTTTCCTAATCTTACGTAATCTTTCTCAAAAAATTTAAAAAATGGTCTCTTATAATGTTCCAACGTCCTCTTTCACACGTGTGGTTCTTGGTATTGTGTCATAATTCACGACTCTTTTTCTTCTTCACAAGACTTTTCAATTCGACCTTTCCTTCATCCCATGTCTAAAACGTCCCACTGTTACAATGGTTCTTTTCTCCATTCTCTTAATTCTCCTTCATTGCATCCCTCACGTAATGTCTTTAATCGTATCTCTGACTGAAATCTTTAAAAAATCCGAGTTTGCAATGTATGTTCATGTTCCATCAATCGTCCTTTTATTTCCAACTTCAGTGCCAATTCACCCCACCTCCTTAAATCTACCTCCTCTGAAACCCTCACCTGTTATCCAGTCTCCTTACCCCTCCTATCTTGCCCCTCATCCTACCTCCACTCTTGGCACCTCTTCACTGTCTTCTGCTTCAGTATCAGCTCCTCCTCTGTTGTCCCAAAGTGTGGGGTGTACTAACATCTGTGGGCTCCATTCTAACCTAACAGATATCTCAGTCTCTCAATCAGTACACTCATCATCACCACAAACATGCTCCTTCCTTGCTCTCGGCACACCTCCCCCTCTTCCCAATCCCGCAAATCTTGTACCTTCCCCTGCCCACTCCCTTCTTCTTCACAATACCTCTACCAAGTTTCATTCTTCCTCTCTCTCCACCTCTTCCATCGCCCTCCTGCACCTTGGCCATGCTTGCTCTCATCGTCTCCCCTCCTTCTCAACTCTCCCCCTTACCCTTCTCCCTCAACTCTCCCCTCTCACTCTTCTCCCTCCAATCTTCCCCCTCACACCCCCTACCCAAAGTTACCCTTCCTCACATTCACAAAGGTGCCTCCTTCTCCCTCACTCTCACTTCCACCTCATCACTCCACCTCCTCCAATTTTCAACTGCCCTCTGCCCCCTCTCTTTTTACTCCCCACTGTACCTCAGCCCATCATCACTGAGCCATTTCTCCTCCTCATCCGGCCCTCTCCCCAAGCTCTTCTGCAATCTCTTCCCAAGCTCTTCTCTTTCAACAACTCTCCTGACATCCACCCC
The DNA here is from genome assembly GCF_056783735.1 of Eptatretus burgeri. Classification (NCBI taxonomy): domain Eukaryota; kingdom Metazoa; phylum Chordata; class Myxini; order Myxiniformes; family Myxinidae; genus Eptatretus; species Eptatretus burgeri. The sequence continues at coordinate 62,519,062 of NC_140964.1, read as the reverse complement.
CTCCACTCTCGTCCTACCCTCCCCCTCCCTTCCCCTGCACACAAAACCTCTTCCCCTCTGTCTTCATCTTCCTTAACAGTGTGGACCTCAAACATCCGGGACCTTTGCTCAAACCTGACAGATCTTTCCATACAGGTTGCCCCTGACAAACCAAACATAATCTGCTTAACAGAAACTTTCCTCCTTCAAAACATCTCTGACTCCCTAGTATCTCCCTGATTACTCCATGCTCTGGTATGACAGACCTGAGCCTAGTCCTGGTGGCGGAGTTGCTTTCTTCACCAAAGACTCTATTCCTCACTCACCATGCACTGCCCTCTCTCCCCCACACCCACAGAAATACCTCTGGCTACGGCTTCCCCGCCACTCCCACCTCATATTTATAAATGTGTTGTACTGTCCACCAAACAGTGATGACTCCATTTACATCTCGCTCTCCGAAAATATGGACCAACTTCTATCCTCTCATCCCAACCTCATATGTGGTGACTTCAACTGCCATCATTCCAGTTGGCTAGGTGTGGGTACCTCTCTCACCTGCCATGACACTTCAGCAAAAGACTTCTGTGACTCATTGGGACTAAGACAATCTATCAACTTCCCGACCCGGATCTCAACCAATGGTACTCCGTCTCTTCTGGATCTGATTTTGACAAATTTCCCTGAAAATATCTGCTGTTCTTCATCCGCTCCAATCTGTTCATCTAACCGCATGTTTGTCAAAGTAGACATCACTCTGGCTGTTATTAGAGAACCTCCTCAGTGCGGTTGAGTCTGGCATTTCACTCAGGCCGACTGGCAGGGACTTCAAGCAGACATCAAAATTCTAGACTGGTCTCCCATCTCTACTTCCTCCAACATCGACCCATCCTGGGAATTATTTCACAGAAACTTGCTCTCTCTCATGGAGAGATTTATCCAATCTTGTCTTCAGTTGTCCTTCCCCTCATCCCACCCATGGTACACTGAAGCTTGTGGCGAGGCAGTTGTCCTAAAAGAACTTGCCTTCACCTCATGGAAGGCTAATACAACTGAAGGTAATCTCAGTTCCTTCCACAAAGCTTGTAACAAGTGTGTGTCCACCCTCAGGAGAGCCAGAAAACAACATCTTTTTAATCTCAAGTCTGAACTCTCAAACCTGTCTCCCTCCTCCAAATCCTGGTAGCCTCTAGTTAAGTATGTTTCTGGTGTACGTTCCCCATCCATCCCATCCCTTACCTCAAATTTCCACACAGCTGACACTGCACATGAAAAGGCTGAATGCCTAAACTCCGTGATTGCTTCTAAATCTTGTGTCCCAAACCCATCGCTTTCTGTACCCACCTAACCCAGTCGCACCCAAAACTGTTCCTGGATTCTGTGCCCATTTCTCCTGACAAGGTGAAGAGTGTGCTGCCAAACCTCAACTCAGATTCTGTAACTGGTCCAGATGACATCAGCCCACGTGTCCTAAAAACCTGCTCTGCTGCTCTTGCTCTCCCTCTCTCTGTTCTATTCGTCTCTTATTTGCTCAAGGTCATCTGCCATCTGCTTGGAAATCAGCAAACATTACCACTCTGCATAAAATGGTGCAAAAACAGATCCCTGCAACTACAGACCAATCAGCCTTCTCCCAATCAACAGCAAGGTTATGGAATCAATCATCGCTTCAGACATTAAATCCTTCCTCTTCTCCAATGGCTTGATTTCCGATCATCAATTTGGTTTCAGACCAGGTCATTCTACCCTGGATATGCTGCTTCTGCTCTCCCAACAATGGATGGAGGTCCTCAATGCCAGACATGAAATTAGAGCCATCTCCCTCGACATATCGCATGCCTTCGCTACAGTCTGGCACCCTGCCCTGCTCAACAAACTCTCTTCCTCTGGTGTCCAAGGACACCTCTACTCATGGCTTGCAGACTTCCTCTCCTGTCACAGCCAAAGTGTGGCCCGAAATGGAGTTCTCTCAACCCCTCTTCCTGTCCAGGCTGGAGTTCCTCAAGGCAGTGTTCTGGACCCTGTTCAGGTCAGGTATGGGAGTATGTGCCAGAACAGCGCGTCGCTGCGTCCACTTTCCGCCGGTACTCCAGGGGCCTCCGTCTGGCCATCCCCCAGGCAGATGCCAGGCCCATCCCCATCTCCTTGAGATGATGGTCAACCTGCTGCAACCATGAGGCACGTGGTCGACCCACTGGCCTCCTCCACTCATGAGACTCCCTCGCTGAGAGAATCTGGTGAGCAGGATCAGCATCAGGAAAACGAGCCACATGTCCATACAGCCGCAACTGATGCTCACGGACTATTCGGGTAACAAATCTCATCCGAGTCTCTCTCAGCAACCGCTCGTTGGACACAAAATCCGACCAGCGATAGCCAAGGATTCTCCGAAGACACCTGGTACCAAAGGAATTAAGTCTCTGTCTCAGATCCTTGGTCAGAGTCCAAGTCTCGCACCCATAGAGCAAGACTGGAAGTACAAAGGACCTGAAGACTCGGACTTTCGTCCTCCCGCACAGGTACCGGCAGCGCCACACCCCATGATCCAGTGAATCCATGACTCCCCAGGCCCGACCCAGACGTCTATTGACCTCTGACTCGCAGCCAGCAGAGACATGAATATCACTGCCAAGGTAAGTGAATCTCTCCACGACCTCAACATCCTCACCACAAACAGACACAGACAGGACAGCAGCATCCAAGATGTCACCGAAAGCCTGGATCTTAGTTTTGACCCAAGAAACCCGTAATCCCAGCGGCTCCGACTCCTCATTCAGCACTTCGAGGGCCCCCAAAAGGATGTCTAAAGTCTCCGCAAAGATGACTGCATCATCTGCAAAATCAAGGTCCGAGATCTTGACATTCCCAAACGATGCACCACAACTTGATCTCTCCGACATCCTCCCTAAAATCCAGTCCATACAAGTGCTGAAAAGTGTGGGGGCAAGTACACATCCCTGACGAACTCCAGTAACAACGGGAAATAAGTCAGAGGTGGTACCACCACACTTCACAGCACTTTCAGAACCAGAGTAGAGTTCAGACATCAGATCGATCAGTTTTGGTGGCACCCCACGAAGACCAAGAATCCTCCAGAGGACATTCCGATTCACTGAATCGAACGCTTTACAGAGATCAACATAGGCTGCAAGCAGCCCCTGCCGAAACTCTCGTCTGCGTTCGGTGAGGACACGAAGGGCAAGGATACGGTCAATCGTTGACGTCTTTGGTGTAAAGCCTGACTGATCTGGACGCTGGTGCTCAAGCAGATGGTGGCGAACCCTATCAAGAATTATCCGAGCAAAGACCTTGCCCGGCACTGAGAGCAGCGTCACCCCTCGGTAGTTGTTGCAGTCTTGGCGATCACCCTTCCCTTTCCAGAGAGGGACAACAAGGCCCCTCTTCCAGTCAGTTGGGATGATGCCTGTGTTCCAGGCAGAGCACAAAACTGCATGCAACGACACGAGTGCAGCATTTCCACCAGCCTTGAGAAGTTCGGCATGGATGCCACAGATCCCTGGAGCTTTGCCCCGTTTCAACTGGTTCACCGCAGCCCGTGTTTCCACAAGCATAGGTGGACCACAGTTGATTCGTGGGTCAGCAACAGGGATTGTAAGCCTCATCGGTAGGTGCAGACTCGCTGAGATAGATACACGATATCAAGTTCACAAAATAGGCATACAAAACACAAAGGAATGAGCACACGGAACGAACGGCAATCAACACAAACAAAACTACACAACAATCGACGACAACAGAAACGTATCCAGAACGGTTTACAGTACTTAATTTTGGAAGCCGGCCTCTCAGAGAGGAGAAGGAAAGCTGCCATCATCGGAAACCAGAAACTGCAAACCCAATGGCCTGGGTTCCAATTCTGACCCAGCTATATACTTCTATCCTGGTGTATTGCATGCAGAGCAATTCATTAATGTGTGTGTGTCATCCATCTGATCGACGTTATTCTCGATGCCTAAACTAAATCTGCCCGCATTACTTGGTGGAATTTAAAGATCCCACAGTGTCCTTTGCAAAGAGCAGGCAAGCTTAATCCAAAAAAGATGACAAATTTCCACCCGACTCACTGCTGGGAAGGTAATGGCAAAGCACCCAGCTTAATCCTTGCAAAGAGTCTGCTTTGGCAGCATGAACACATTGTCAAGGGTATGGTACATTGATGGCGATGATGAAGGCTCATGGAGGAGCTTGGACTGTACATAACTCACATTGAGGATATAGGCCTGGTTGCATAAAGCATTCTAAAGGAAAGATTTGAGGATTTATTAAAGTTTTCCTCAAGTTTCCCCTTGAGGACATCCTTAGTTTTAGGATCATTGCATATTTCAATATACCTTAAGTTTTTTTTCCTGGTGTGTGTGTGTGCACGCGCGCATGCGTGTTCAGGGTTTACCATTTATTGTTTTCCTCTTTTATTTGATACATTTTAGAACAGATTGAATGTTTTGGGTAAAGGATTACCTTTCCTTTTGAGAAAATAACCTTTAGTTTATATATATATATATATATATATATATATATATATATATATATATATATATATATATATATATATATATATATATATATATATATATATAATTTGGCAATCCTAATTGGCCTCTTTAAGACCTTTAATGAAAATGCTCTCAATTAGACAAAATGAGGCATTTGTTTCATGCAATTTGCCTCCCAATGCAGATAAGATGCATTGCAGTTAGCAGGATTAGAACTTTACAATCAATTCAACCTCCTCATCTTTCCTCTCCGTTAAGGAAATAGCAATCAATGTAACGATTTTTGAAAGTGCTTTGATTTTTTTTTTTCTTTCAGTCTTTCAGAGTTTGATGTGTAACGCCTTCATAACAGGAACATATTTCCAATGTAACATGTCACTGGATTGGTCATCTTGGGTTCACCATTGCACTGCCTTGTCTTTTGTCGTGCATTTTGATATATGTATGTATATATATATATATATATATATATATATATATATATATATATATATATATATATATATATATATATATATATATATATATATATATATATATATATATATATATATATATATTGTTACGGCTGTGGAAATTCGCAGAACACCATATAGGTCCTGAGTTCAGTTATGCCGATAAGTCCGTGTTCAGTTAGATTTCCCCACCGTTGATTAATGGGAATTATTCGTGTCGCCCAGGGCGTGATCTTTGAGTTAGCCGTTTTTCTTTACTATCGTTATTTTGGACCAACCACCTTCTCCACCATGTCACCCACCAACCACCTTCTCCACCACGACACCCACCAACCACCTTCTCCACGCCACCCACCAACCACCTTCTCCACGCCACCCGCCAACCACCTTCTCCATGCCACCCACCAACCACCTTCTCCACCTTGCCAACCACCAACCACCTCCTCCACAATTCCAACCACCAACCACCAACCACCCTCTCCACACCGCCTTTACAACAACGACATCTCCTCACCATCTCCCAAACCGCATCTCCCCCAATAGACCAACCCGAATAGCATCGCCTCACCTTCATCCCCGAAGCGATGCCATCTTTGCACCAGCCGCGGAAAGTCCACATCGAACGGCATCGCTGCAGGCACACACGGGGGTTTGCTCACCGCGCAAGTTCGGTGATCTCGCGCACATCCCCTCTGTGGAAGCTTCGCCTCGGAATTCAGATCAAAAGAGAGAAAGGGGCGGGGCCTGTGGGGGTCGAAGGTCAGAGAGCGGAGGTCAGATCTCGTCTCTTGGGCCCTAGAAAAGGCCAAGCGGAGCGCCAGTTCGGAGTCTTTCGGTGAAGTCGGTGGAGAGTCAGTCTGGAGAGGTCGGGGAGCCGAGTGGGAGCCTGAAGCCTGGAGAACACAGTCGGGAGAGAAGTCCAGGAGAGCGGAGAACATGTGAGCTGTGTGGTTCGTGTGGAAAGAGTCGGAGAGAGCTCGCCAGCCAGTGCCAAACGGTCTGCGTGATCGGGCTTCGGCACAGTTCGAGCATCGCTGAGGGATGGACGGGTTCTTTCAAAGAGCATTAACTTTGGAAGAGCATCAAGACCCGTTCGTTCCTCTCAACGCGTCGCCGGCTGAGGCCCGAATCACCCGGCCGCTTGGCAAGGCCTGGGCTCAACCGTGGCTACGCTCGCTGCCGTGGGGACGGGACGTCGCGGGTCGCCCCATCGAGGCACCACGAGGGTGGAGGTAACCTGCAACGGTCTCGCGGATCCTCTGCGGTCTACACGGCTCCGTGCAATAAAGACCCAAAGAGGTCCAGTCTGCCCCTCGTCTGTCCTGGGGCTTTTCTTTTCTTTTGTGTGAATGTTGTGGCGCCATGTCTGCAAGTAGAACTGTATAAGTGACTGAACATAATAAATAGATGGTCGTTGTGCTTTGTCTTGCTCGTGTCTTGTCCCTTCCCGCCGATTCATTGCTTGATTGTGTATGTGTGTAAATAATAAATGTGCTTGTTTGAATGTGAACCTGTTCGTCGTGTCATTTTCCCCCATTGAAACGCCATATTGCATTTCGGAATGGTAGCGGGCTTTTTGATAGCCGATAAAAGAATCGGGTCCAGCGAGGTCTCACGATAATACCCCCCTCGGTTATCCCAGAACGGAACGAACCGCTTAAGCGGTTCGTGTCCGAGCAGACCTCGCTGAGGTACGGTCTCTCGGTAGGATGCCCGCGCGAATAATTAGGTATATCGATAATTCGGCGATTGACCCTGTCACGCACGGGTAGAATATTGACTAGGCCGTGGTGTGCACTTGGAGCACACCCGTGACTGGTTTTCGGCGCTGTTCCGGAAAGTCGCGACTGAATTGTTCGTCCGGTGGGCGTACGGCCGCGATTCGGCTAAAAGCGGACGTTCGCACGCCGGCGGGCGCAGATTTGTGTATGTATATATGTATATATATATATATATATATATATATATATATATATATATATATACATATATATATATATATATATATATGTATGTATATATACACAAATCTGCGGTGATATATATATATATATATATATATATATATATATATATATATATATATATATATATATATATATATATATATATATACATATATATGTATCTGCAGGGATTGAGGTTCATGGAAGAACAAAACACAGGGGGAAGTGGATCAACAGATATATTTGGGTACATGAAGGGAAAACAGTAGGAGAACTAGAACGGCACTCAGTCGAGAGCATATCTCCACCAAGCTGAACAGTTTACGTTTTGGATCCCACTGATAGACCGGATCTGCATCTGGACCTTTACCAAAATATAATCAGCTTGATCTTGTCACCTAACCAACTCATCCACCTAGTTTTTGTCATAACTTGTCCTCAACTTTTTGAAATGTTAGGCTATATAACTGTGTATGTATGCTGCTCTACACCCATTGGTTGGTCAGCTGACCAGACATCACCCACAATTGTAACCTGAAAAAATGTCATACATCTGCCATATTGGTAAGCCTAAGACATGTTCTTAAGTGTCATAGTCACAATCTCCATGCCCTCCCTATAAATGTTCCATTCAGTGTAAAACATCCGAAGCGACTGTTAAAAGTATCATGAAATATCGAAAGGATGGAGCCAATAGGTGTCATGGGCCTTGTGAAGGTGACAGTATGTATAAGCTTCAGTCCTCAGGCCTCTGGTGTCAACCTTTGGGCCAGTGCAATTTGAATTATCCAAGCTATGCAGCATAATCATGATGTATTATTTCTGCACATAAGCAGTTGGCACGTTTTTTCTTCATGTACATCAATCACTACATGACCTGGGTTATTTTTTATTTTCAGGAGTGATCAAGGCAGTAGTCTGTCACTTATGCATCATCCAAATAAAGGGATGTGTCAGGATATCTTGTTGCATACTTGGAACAAGATCACCCGGAGGGACGTAGGGTGGGTACTTTGCTCGTGATAATTTTACATCGAATTAAACTGAAAAATCAAATTTATCACCTAATGCACCCCGACTACGACCTCCCTCCATCGGGAGATGAATGTCTTTCCGACTTGGGACGATGCATTGTTTTGCTGGCATACCGACAATGATTCACCATGAAATTGATATCCTAATGTTTTTGGATTATTGAATGTTTGAGACTGGATGAGAGCTGTACATATGTGAAAAAGTAAAATGTAACAATGGAGAACCCAAAATAATCGATGAGGATAACGTCATGAGGTTGGCCCACGTACCTGGATACATGATGATGTACGTTGCTGTGACACATGGGCGGACAATCTAATTTTGTGTGTCTTGCTATCCGGGTTTAATGTATCTCCATCCATGTTGAAGGCACGGATTATGGGAGAGGGACAGGTTTTAGGGGAAGGAGGCAGGGTTAGCTGCAAAGGCGGTGATTGAGAAAGAATGCTTCTAAACGCGGTTCGAATGAGCCATTATTGCATTGAGGCCAAAAAGCTAGTGTGAATTCATGGCAGAAAAAGCATTTTTAAAAAGTGTATTTTGACATTTCTTCTCCATTTGCATTCGTGGAGCACAAACGATCAAGTACGAACATCCTGATAAAATTTTAAATTCCCACATATTTCCAAAGAATTCTCCTGACCTGCAGCTCTTAAATTATGAACCATCCACTTGGATCATCTGGATTCTCATGATGAACTTACCTGTACAGATAATGGTGTTTATTAGAAAATGTAGAAAATGTGTAGAAAATAAAGTAGAAAATAGAGCACATAAAAATAGTTTGGATACCTCCAACTATTTGGCTATAAATTAACAGGTATATCAGCATCAGTGCGGTGAAAAAGTTAGATTTCGTAACTCAATCTTCAGCCGTTATTGATGGTATCCAGTGCTCGCAATTTAATGGACCTGCCTTCAGGTTTATATCGCAGTGTTTCATCATGAAGAGCGGCAGTGAAACCAGAACAGTTTGGTGGGCCTTCCAGGTAACTATTAAAGCTAGCCTTATTTTTCCACATTCACAATATTTAAACTATTAAAAGTTTGACCATCATGACCTCAGGTCATGCTCCATCACGACCTTTAATCTTTTCTTTCCTCATTAATCTTCTCGTACCTCTTCCCATCTTGAAGGTTGCTATGTTTTCTCTCGTGCCCTCTCTCTCTCTCTCCTTTCTTGTGCATTCATTCCTTTGCTTGTTGTGTCCGTGCTTTGCCCCACTACTCCACCTTCTTTGCCTTCTACCTTCCCTCACCTCACTCTTCCATGAGCATATATCCTGGAATACAAAGAAAACCATTCTCATCAATGTGCACTCGTGCAATGATTTGCATTTTAACAATAGCTGTGGTCCTTTCTGGTCCTTTCTGGTCATTTCTCAAATTTTTATTATTATTATTATCGAATTGCATAATATTATTTATCATCTTGGGTTTATCCTAACAAGTGTGGCGTTGGGAAGGTGAATTGAGGCTGACTCGGTGCACTATTTAAAACATCTTCTCCACCATTTGGTCTTGTTTCAAAGTTCAATCTATGGCTTATTAGAATTTGCCTTTTTGAGTTTGTTTCTGGTTCTTTGACTTATTTTTAATTTTTATTTCCAAGCTGGAGGGGCATGGAAGAGTGAAGTGATTTGAGGCTATGCATTGGCAATGGGGGTAGTGGGGTAACAGTTGGACCTGGCAAACAGGGGAATGCACAAACAAGAAAATAGGAGAGAGAGGAGCAGATGAAGCACAGCTGTCAATAGGGGTAAAAAAAAAGATTGGAGCTAAGGATGGGGGATGACATGAATTGGTGAATCCCTGTTGGAAAGAATGGGATTGAACAGTCTTCAGAAGATGGTTCCACATATAGGGGGGAAAGTTAAGGTGCGCATTAAGCTTGGATTTTAGGAGTATGACCAGGAGGGGATTACTGGAAAAACGTGCAATGTCTTCAATTATTCTTCACAATATCTTCACAGCTCAGGCTCTTTTTATGGTGGTTGCCAATGATTCATGGTGTTTAATCCCCACTTTACTTACCTTATGATACTCTCAGGTTGTATTATTTTGGACTCGATGTTGAAGGAATCGCCTGCATTTTCAAACTCATTTCACACTGTCTGCTCGGGTAATTGCAAACCAACGTATTGACAGATCAGATTTTCTTTTTTTTATCCCTAGAGATGAAAAGCTTTTGCAAGGCACAGCAGCATCAAACATTTGATTTTGCTTCTTTGCCCGAATTTGATTTGATTTTGTGCCGGTCCCAATCTGCAATGCAGAGTTTATCTTATTCGCCCGCACTTACTTGTGCTTTAAGTCTTATAGACTGCGATCGAGACACTACTGAACCCTTATCTCAACAACTTTACACAACACAATCATCACTTTAATTACACGGCACATCCTCTCTTGGGAGAGGTCTGTTCTGAAGAGATTGTGGATATCGACTTGCTTGACATCTTATATTTTGTCTGCAGAGGGCGTTTTAGTCCATGAACTCTACTATATGGTAATTTGTTAAGTCTGGATACACGCAAAGACCTATTTTTTCTTTGTATAATCAAATCCGGGTCTGTGTGACCATCTCCATGTTAGAACTGCACGTTGGGTGTTCAAAAAGTTCTCGGTATGAGATACAATGAACCAAGAAACGTCCAAGTATGTTAAAAAAAAAATGTTTTCAGCATTATCAGTACAAGAATATACGAGTGTTGGCAAGAAGAATATTTCCTAACTAATTATATTCACTTGTATGCTGAAAATAAGATAGCAGGGTTACTTTGACTCCTTGGCGGTTGCGTACTCTCCTTTGACCTATGTAGCCTGGGTATCTCAGCCCAGCTATCAACTGCTATCCTGGTGTTTCGCATGCAGGGCAATTGATGGATGTTAACCTGGATTGTCCATCTGGCAGCACTGGTCATTTCTTGATTTTAAAGTTCTGGCTGTGTTTTTAACAGACTTGGTGAATTATTGCCAGCAACGAGAATAAATTACCAAATTCTGTCCACATCCTGAAGACAAGTGGATTGTTTACCTTTAAGTACAAATTTCATTGTTTGACCTGACGCACAGTCACCTCTGTGCTGTCTGGCCTGGGTTTGAATCCCGACAACCCACTTACAAACTGGCATCCCGGTATTACACAGGTAGGGTGATTCATCAATGTGCGTGCCATCCCACAGATGGATGTTAAACTGGGCATCCTATCTGCCGGCATTATTTGTTGGACGTTAAAGATTCCATGGTATCCTTTGCAAAGAGGAGATGAGTCATCGTTGGCTCCTTATAGAAATTCCAAATCCCTGCTATAACCAACAGAGGGCATTGAATCAGCGGCACAGCCACGCCCTCAGCCAATAAGGCATCCCCGCCGCCTTGTGCTGCATCTGAACGAAGAAGAAAAAGAAGAATTGTTGAACTCGACAGGTCATTGGACAAGATGGATGCTGCACTTGTGGGGTCTCTGCGACAGCCCAGTGTGCGACTGTAGCCTCAACCAAACTGCACACCATTTAGTTGAGGAATGTGACACACACACACACAGCTGCCCTGGTAGATGAACACTGAACAGGCCTGCAGAGGCTCACACCAGAATCATGCTATGGGTTGATAACTGCCGATTTCAAATCCCAATCTCGGACGGATGGATAAGTTCCTGGTCCTCCACGAGCCTCGACGTTGTACACATACCAAAAAGAAATTGAGAAAAGAATACTTTTCCGTTTCTTTCACTATTGTGAATATCTCTTTCCGAAAAAGATTTCAACAACTTTTGTTTTGATGGGGAGGAAAAAAAATTATCATAATTGGTTCAAAATTTCTGAAACATAGCTCCATAATTCCTCAGTCCATCGACACGGCTTATCATCCACGCAACTTGTCCGATAAAAGAACAAGAAGGAAAGAAGGGACAGTGACATCTCATAAAATGATCAACCGTCTCTCAAATGAGTCTTTCACTGGACCATGGCACGAAGCAAAGTGGAGCCCCCTCACCCGCCCCCCACCACCCCACTTTCATATCCTTCCAATCATTTGTACTGATGATAAAATGTCACCTTTATAAATGAGAAAAAAGATGAATAACCTGCATTGTTATACCTCTCCGTTTGTCTCTGCCTCTCTTGATAAGGATTTAACGTCCTCTTTCACCTCTTCCAGAATGCACACCGTGCACAACAAAAACCTTTCTTCATCAAGAAAACGAGCTCCATTTTCTGAAGTTGTCTGAAGCTATTTTGTCCACATAACCCTGAAGGAGCAGAGTGACTGATTCCATATAAGAGTAGCATGATGATAGTTTCGTGGTGGGGAAACAACTGGGTACAAACAAACAGGCGAAGGAATGAATGGAGAAAAGGTGAGGGCAAAGCAGAGACACCATCCTCTGCACGGTAGGGGTGGGGGAGGAGAGATGGTGGTCCATTGCCTTCTTGGGTTGACAATATGGCCTCGACTCTAGAGGTACACAAACGCATTTGCCTCTAAGCTGTCATGCTTGGGTTCAAATCCGGACCCAGTTATAAACTGTCATCCCAGTGTTTCGCAGTCAGGGTGATTCATCAATGTGTGTGCCATCCCTCAGATCGACGTTAAACGGGAATTCCATGTGCCGGCATTAGTTGGCGGACGTTCAAGATTCCACGGTATCCTTCGCGAAAAGTTGGCGAGCTTTCTCCGGCACTATGAACAAATTACAAATTCCTGCCCAAACCAGCAGAGTGCACTGCATCAGCAGCACAGCCACACTCCCAGCCAATGATACCACACCACAGCCTTGTTCTGCATATGAACGAAGATTGTGGGATTGTAATGACTTGTGAAGGAAGGTGGTGGTTCAGCCACATAACTGCTCTGTCGTCCCTCACACTGTTGTGATGGGCTCAGAGCAGTGTGTAGTGAATGTGAATGATGAGATTTTTGCAACGATACAAGTATGTTTTCACATACTATGATGACTACTACTAATATTTCAATGGCCCCAATTATTCCCACCTTGTTGGCCAGATAAACTTTTTGCCCCAAGTGTTTTGTTAACCACTTGCGCAAGGTGGCTGGCTAATGCTAATGGATGGGACACCTGGCTTGGCATTCATCCGACCAACGGCACACTTGTGGCGGAACACCTTGCTTACGAAGCATCAATCTGACAGTTTATGATTAGGTCGGGAATCAAACCCAGAATATAGAGAACTGAAAGGGTATAAGTGCTCTCTCTGCTGCTGCACCATCCCGTCGGGCTTCACGTTTGTGAAAATCGTTCGTCACTGTTTATCGCCACTCTCAACTGCGCCTGTTTTCTTATCTCACCCCGATCCGCGGCCATGTTCACAATCCTTGAAAGCAAATAAATTTATACACCGACTCCGTGCTGCAGGGTTTGATCTTCCGCTGCAGTTGTTCTATCGTTGTGAGATCAAGATTTGTTTCATACACCCGCACTATTTTGTGGAAATTCATGCAAACTTTCTTTCAAAGTTGATTTACATGCAGTTCCTTGTGTCGAGAGATGATTCAACGCAGCCATTTATTGTCGACGGTATTTCCAGGATGTTTACATTCCCACTGGAGACTCAACTGGTGCAAGATTCCCGTTGGGAAAGGAGGGTGACAATGCCACGCGCACGTACGCACACACACACACACACACACACACACACACACACACACACACACACACACACACACACACACACACACACACACACACACACACACACACACACACACGGATATTTTAAATGGAGGTGGATATCCGTTCCACCTCCTGAAACACATCCACCTGTGGAGATGGCGGTCAATGGCAGCAGCTTGCATGTACACAGACAAACACACACATATATATACCATCATATATACCATATATATATATATATATATATATATATATATATATATATATATATATATATATATATATATATATATATATATATATATACATTCATATATTGTTTAAAGAAGAAGGAGGAGGCGCTTCCAACCAAAAGTAAAAAAACTAGATAGACTCCACTAATTTGAGCAAAAAAGCGAGAGCAGACCCGGTCTCAGGCAACGTTTCGCCGACTTCGCAGCCTGCTTCATCTTTCTCCTCTTTCTCCTCTTTCTCCTCTTTCTCCTTTCTCTTTTGGGATATGGAATTTTGGGGCTGCATATTAGATTTTTAATGTGGGCCTTTGAGAGGATCAAGCTTTCCTTGAAACTTTTCGGGCGTTCCGGGACACACTGCTTTTGCGGAAGCCTTCTTTCTCCACCCTTAACCAACGGTGGGTCAAGGCTAAGGCACAAATCAAAACTTTTTGTCAACAGTTTCGATCTTTCTGTACAAAAGATGAATCTCTCTTTAAAAGCATCATTGAAAATGAAATTTTAGCTTTGCAAAGTAGTCTGTCACCTTCCAATATAATGGAAACAAATCTTTCATTGGCCAAGAAGAAAGCGCTCCTCAATAGGCTACGCGTGAAGCTAGAGCTCGAGATGCCATGATTCGTCTCCGTATAGAGAACTTGCATCATCTCGATGTGCCCTCCAGCTTTTGCTTGAGATTGGAACACTCTTCTAAGAGTAGCCAACGGCAAAATTTGCTACGGATGGCGCAAGGTCACATGATAAAGGATCAGAAAGACAATAGAACCTTGGTGAAAGATTACTTTTCTGATCTGAGTTGCATGAAAGACATTGATGACAAAATGATACATTCTTTGACTGCATCTTTGTCCATCTTGTCAGATTCCACACCTCAACAGCAAGACATAGAAATAACTGCAGATGAACTCTTTGCTGCAACGCAAGCCTTGCCAAACGGCAGAGCCTCTGGCCGAGACGGACTCCTTGTAGAATTCACCAAAGCTTTCTGGGACCTCTTTGGAATGGAACTTTTAAAAATATTTTCTGACAGTTTACAATCCAGCCAACTGCCACTTAGCTGCCTTAGGGCAGTACTTGCCCTATATCAAAGAAGGGAGACCTACAGTGGATGGAAAACTGGCATCCGATCTCCTTGCTATGCACACACTATAAAATATTTTCTGAGGCTCTTGCCAATCGCCTTGGATACGTAATCGGAGAAGTCATACATCCGCATCAATCCTAATGCATCCCCGGGAGAATGATACATGACAATATTTTCATCATGCGTGACATAACAGCCATTTACGACATTGAACAGAGGAATGCTGGATTGTTTTTTTTTTAGATCAACAAAAAGCTTTAAACACCATCAAACACCAGTTCCTTTTCTCTGTGTTATGGAGATTTGGGTTTGGAGACCTGTTTATTTCTTCTGTTCATTTTTTGTATACAAAGACTTATAGTCTTCTTAAAGTTAATAATATACTGTGCCAGCCTTTCGCAGTGAGTAGAGGCATTCGGCAAGGGTGTCCCATATCCGCTTCCTTGTCCTCCCTTTCCATTGAACCTTTTGTGCATTTCTTTGCGAGCACAGCTTCGTGGTTTCCTTCCTCATCCAATGGCCGATCCTGTAAAAGCTATTGCTTATGCAGATGATCTGTGTGCAGTTGTTTGTTCAGACAACGATGTCTCTGCCTAAGTGCAGTTAACTAAAAAAAAAAAAATTTCTGGCAAGTTCCACCAAAATAAATTGGAAAAAAAGCAATGCCCTTCACTTGGGTCCACAAAATGTTTCGGCTGCAACCCTGCCAAGAGACCTTGAATGGGCTTTTGACGGTATTTTCTATTGAGGTGTTTTTCTTGGTTCTCAGAATTGTACGTGACAAAACTGGGATTCATTGGTCTTCAAAATTGAGCAGCGACTCTCTAAATGGAACGGTCTGTTCAGGCAACTTTCACATTGCGGTCAAAAGATTGTGATTAACAATTTGGCTGCATCGATGATATGGCAAAGGTTCATGGCGCTACAACCCCTCTCCAGTGTTTTAAAAAAGATTCAAAGCATTTTTGTAATTTTTTTCAGGGAAGGAAAGCACTGGCTCCGGCCTGGTGTTCTCAGCTTGTCAACTGCTGAAGGCGGACAGGGACTGGTTGACGTCACCTGTAAAGTGATGGCGTTTCGTCTCCTTTCGTTTCAGAAACTATTATACACCAATACCTCATGGAAGGTATTTGCCAATGCTCTGCTCAAGCAGGCTGGAAAACTTGGTTGTGGCCAAGAACTGTTTCTCCTGAACCTGGAGAGAGTGGATGTAACGTCGGTCCTTATTTTCTACAGAAATATGCTCGAAGCTTGGCAGGCGGTCACCGTTTATCATGGTGCCAGTGTTTGTTCCATCCCCTTGTTTTTAAAAAGAACCAATCTTCATAAATCCCATGTTTGAATGGGTTTGTAGCGACCGTTCCTTTATGCAGCAGTTTATTGATGCCGGTCTCACGAAAGTTGAACACTTTAGAGATGATTCTTCGCATGAATGGAAACTAGCTACCAACGTTGCCGTAACTACCGGTGTTTGGTCTATCCAATAAGTCGAGAAGATATTCTCTGCCATTCTTGGTGTCTTTAGAAAATCTGGCTTAAAATGGGATCCACAGACAGAGGCCGCTTTACCTTCATCTCGGCCCTCTCCTCTTTTTCCCAACTTCCTTGTTTGTTTTAGTGGCTTTACTTCTTTGATGAAAATCGAAAAACCTTTCATGTACTTATGGTGTATCAAGACACTCATTTCTCTTAAAGCTGCAGAGCCACAAGCTCATGGAGAGGGTTGCTCCAAGCTCAACCTCATATAGAAATCTCGTGGTCTACTATGTACAAGACACCCATCGTTAAACGTACCGGAGACTTGCAGTGGTGGTTGGCACATCACATTTTACCCTCGAATGTTTCAATATACTGAATGTGTCCACATATCCTCGAAAAATGCCCTTTTTGTGAAGCCCAGGAAATCCTTTTTCATGCTTCTCTTGGATTCCCAAGATTGACACAATTTTTTTTTACAGTTTTGTCACATGTCATTCAAGGGTTAGGGTTGGTTTTCACACATTGTGCTTTTACATTTCGTTTTAGTATTAAACCTAGGTGTAAGGATGAATGTTGTTTTGCCAACTTTTTAATCGCTGAGGCAAAACTGGCTATATACAGTATGTACCCAGGAAGAGAAAAATCTGGAAGAGTTTGCTTGTAGTGGATGATGCTGCACTCTTTTGTGGGTCCTTGGTATCACCCTGGGTGTACCTGGAATTATCTTGTGTGAACTGTGGGCATCTCCAAAAACGATGGTGTGTACGGTGCTCCTTGTGCAGTTTAACTGATGAAGTCCTTAAGATGAACCGATAATTTCCATACTGTTTCATTATTGTTTTTTTTATAACTTTGTAAATATCAATTTTATTGGTTCACGAGTCAGTAAGTGACCACTATATTCGTTATTGGTGTGTATCTGTCTGTCTGTCTGTCTGTCCCGAGCACAGCTCTGTGGGTTTTGATCCGATCCTGATAAAATTTTGGTGGGAGGTTTATATCATGATCTAGTTGTGTTATCCTGAGAATGGGCATGCACCCATTATGGGCGGAGCCACGCCGAAAAAACATGTGTTTTTAGGGGGTCGCCGATTTCAATTTACATCTTCTCCTAGGGGGTTTGTCGAATCTGACGGGTTTCGGTATTTGGTTAGCTCAATGGCACCTGCATAGCCCACGGAGCTCGATTTTTCATTTTCGTCCCAAGGTCAAGGTCACAAGGTCACAAACTTAGAAAATTGCGAATTTTGACATAAAAATCATACGACTGCCCAAACTTTGAGAGCAAGGATGACAATATTTTTTTATGCATAATCTTGAGGTCATTCCCCACCTAAAGTCTTGAAACCATTTTTCTCTATCTCGAACACCTTGCCCGTGGTGCCCCCTTCAAATTTTTTTTATCTGATTTCATCAAAGTATGAATAATCCGAGGAGTGCGAAATTCCATATAACCTATATGACATTACATTGTTCCTGGAATGTTCCAGAGTAAGTTTTGCACCAAAGGTCATAATCCTTGACCTTTGACCTTTGACCTTTAAAGTTCACAAAGGTCAAATTTTCAAAGTTGTGGGAATCGAACCGGGTTTTCGAACTTCTTCGACGAACTAACTCCAATAAGCTATAGCATGTATCCTGTTTCCTTATTTTAATGTCCACTACATTGTTTTGTGACCTTTAAAACTTATGCAATGGTCAAATTTTGAAAGTTGTTGAATGAAATCGGGTTTTCGACATTTTGCAGCTTATAACCTGTCACCCGTACCACATCATGTTGATCATTTTTATAACTTGGTCAAAAATTATCACATTGTCTCATCCTTGACTTCTGAAACAATCTACATCGTCAAATACCGCTCGTGAACCATCGTCGTCTCCAGACTTGTACCTGTTTAAATGATTTCTTGACCACAAACACATCCTTTTATCCATCTGTGTTTGTGGATGTGATGATCTGTACATTTTTTTTTTTTACTTGTCTACATTTGTGGGAATGGTTCTTTTCTTTCAATAAAAAGGAATGAAATATCTCTCTCTCTCTCTCTCTCTCGCTTTGTCTCTCTCGCTGTCTCTCTCTCGCTGTCTCTCTCTCTCTCTCGCTGTCTCTCTCTCGCTGTCTCTCGCTGTCTCTCTCTCTCTCTCTCTCTCTCTCTCTCTCTCTCTCTCTCTCTCTCTCTCTCTCTCTCTCTCTCTCTCTCTCTCTCTCTCTCTCTCTCTCTCTCTCTCTCTCTCTCTCTCTCTCTCTCTCTCTCTCTCTCTCTCTCTCTCTCTCTCTCGCTGTCTCTCTCTCTCTCTCTCTCTCTCTCTCTCTCTCTCTCTCTCTCTCTCTCTCTCTCTCTCTCTCTCGCTCTCTCTCTCTGTCTCGCTGTCTCTCTCTCTCTCTCTCTCTCTCGCTGTCTCTCTCTCTCTCTCTCTCTCTCTCTCTCTCTCTCTCGCTGTCTCTCTCTCTCTCTCTCTCTCTCTCTCTCTCTCTCTCTCTCTCTCTCTCTCTCTCTCTCTCTCTCTCTCTCTCTCTCTCTCTCTCTGTCTCTCTCTCTCTCTCTCTCTCTCTCTCTCTCTCTCTCTCTCTCTCTCTCTCTCTCTCTCTCTCTCTCTCTCTCTCTCTCTCTCTCTCTCTCTCTCTCTCTCTCTCTCTCTCTCTCTCTCTCTCTCTCTCTCTCTCTCTCTCTCTCTCTCTCTCTCTCTCTCTCTCTCTCTCTCTCTCTCTCTCTCTCTCTCTCTCTCTCTCTCTCTCTCTCTCTCTCTCTCTCTCTCTCTCTCTCTCTCTCTCTCTGTCTCTCTCTCTCTCTGTCTCTCTCTTTTCCTCTCTCTCTCTCTGTCTCTCTCTTTTCCTCTCTCTCTCTCTCTGTCTCTCTCTCTCTCTCTCTCTCTCTCTCTCTCTCTCTCTCTCTCTCTCTCTCTCTCTCTCTCTCTCTCTCTCCCCCCCCCCCCACTCTCTCTCTCTCCCACTCTCTCTCAGGAGGTGATTACGAAGGGATCTGATAGAAATGTTTAGGATAATGGAGGGCACCAACAAGATATGTACATTTGAGTTTTTCAGCAGAATGGACAGTCTTAGGATCAGCGGCCAGAGCTGGAGGGTAAATGAGATGAGAGTGAGGACAGTATTAAGGCAGGGGTCTCAGTTGGGGAGTGGTTAACGCATGGAATGATCTCTAGAAAGGTTGCGGTGGTGTAGGGGGTGGATAGATTTAATTCTGAATTGGATAGGTACCTGGATGTTTTGGAGATGGAAGGATATGCAGATATTGTCAGGACTTTGAGGTATCTTCTTTGTGTTGGGTGATGGATACTGGGGTTGGTGCAGTGCAGGCTTGATGGGCTGAATGGCTTCTTCCATGTGTCAAAGTTCCTTGTGTATCCTTGTATGTACCCTGGCCTTACCCCACCTTACTCTCTTTCACAAGTAATATGGCATTGGGCCAGTACCCTTGCCAGATTTATATTTTTGTCTCATTGGGATTCATAAGTTTCTGTAACTGTTGGGATAGCTTTGGGGAGCCTTATAGTGGTTGATCGTGTCAGGTCATTGTTTTCGAGTTTTAATCCTAACATAAAAAACCCACAAAACTCCAGCACTCCAAGAAATTCGTTTCATAGAATACAGCACATTCTTGAGACTACAATGTACTACTTGAGAACAATTACACGAAACCTCTTGCCTTTCATTGCCTGCAGCACACTTTCCTGACACCACCATTTGAACAGCCCTTTATTTCTGGCAAACAACTTGGGTCACATTAATTCATTCTTTCCACTGACCCTGAAAGTTGGACAGTTGGACGGGCAGGAAAACGACAAGTACTTTGTGATGTTCCATGTTCCAAACATCCACAAGCCTCTGAGGTTGATCATTCCCAGAAAAAAAGTCATAAAGATTAAAGAATAAATCCATCTCGCTGCAGAGTTTGACAATTTCAAATGCCATGTTCTTTTACAGAACATTATTGAATGATTGTTTTTGAGTTTGAAAAAAGATAAACTTTTAAAATGGGTTTTTTTTTTTCCAGTGGTTTGTCGAAAACAGCAATTTCAAAGTTGTAAAGACGGAGTGAAATCAATCCATGAGGATAAGCTATAATTAATGTAGGAAGGCTTTCTCCACAAAAGGCACAGATGTATGCCATCTCATCTGCAGTTATCATATACATCCTCGCACCCCTGATACACTGAAGCCTGTGATGAGGCAGTTGCCTTCAAACAACTCGCCATCTCTTCCTGGAATGAAAATCTGACCAAAGGCAACCTCAGATCATTCCACAAAACTTGCAACCAGTGTGTGTCCACTCTCAGGAGAGCTACAGTAGAAAACAACATTTTTGTTCAACCTCAAGAATGAACTTTAAAACCTGTTTTCTTCCTCAAAAACCTGCTGGTGCCTTGTTAAGTCTGTCTCTAGAATATGCTTCTCCTCCATCCCTTCTATCACTTCAAATGGAACCAAAGCCGACTCTACTCACGAGAAGGCTGAATGCCTCAATTCTGTGTTTTCTTCCAAATCTCATGCCCTCAACCCCGTGCTCCCTGTGCCTACGTTATTCACTTGCATTGAATTTCTCCTGGTCATTGTTGTTATTGTTTGAGAAGGTGGAGAAATTTATGGAAGCCCTTGACTCAGATTATGCAACATGCCCAGATGACATTATCACAAATGTCTTAAAAACCTGCTCCGCTGCTCTTGCACATGATGTTTTTGCTCTATTCATCCTATAATTTGCTCTGAGTTACCTTCCATCTCCAAGCAAATCAGGCAACATCACTGCCTTGCAATAACCTAATGCAAAAACAGATCTTCATCACTATAGGCCTTTTAGCTTCCTTCCAATTACGAGCAGTCATGGAATCAATCATCACAGTCGACATCAAACCTGTCCTTTTCTACAATGACCTGATCTCAGACTGTCAGTTTGGATTTAGAAAAGGTCCATTTTCCCTGGACATACTTCTTCTGCTATTCCAGCAATTGATAAGAGTCCTTCAATTTCAGACAGGATATCAGGGCTGTCAATCTCGACATATCTCGAGCACGCGACAAAGTCTGGTACCATGCCTTAACCTGCGAGCTCTCTTCCTACTCTCCAAACACTCTACTTCTACCAAAATCCAAGACCACCTTCTCTCATGGCTTACTGACTTCCTCTAATCTTGTAGTCAATGCCTGGTTCTCAATGGAACCCTCTCATCTCATCTTCCTCTCAAGGCTGGAGAGTCCCAGTACAATATCTTTGACTCAGTCCTGTTCTTCATCTGTATCGACGATCTTTCAGATTCTTTGGAAAATCCTGCTTATCTCTTTTCTGATTTACAACTTCAATCATCGCATTTCTCATCCTTCAGATAGGCAGGTTGCAGCCCTCTTCCTTCTTGGCAGACATTGATCATATGAGGAGCTGGCAATATGTCTTTCAACCCTGACAAATGTCCTACTCTTACTCTGTCTCTCCAAAAGGACCGTCTGGTGAACTCTCCCATCTACATCCTTACCAAACCTTTTGAAGAGGTTCAATCACTCAATCGTTTTGGCATCACTATCAGCCATTATTTTTCTTGGGCAATCCACATATCTGCAAAAGCAAGCTGGGCATCTCCTGACATGTAACGTCTTTCCTTAGGAATTCAAAGTTTTTTTTTTAATCAGATTACAAGGCCCCATCTACAGCTCGAATGAGTACTCCTCTCCCCTTTGGGCTGATGGCCCTGCCTCACCCTTCTTGATGATGTGTAAATGAAAGCTCTCAAAAGCATTAGAATCGTCAGCGAGGAAGCTGATTGTCTCTGGGCGTGTTACTCTCACATTGCAGACAGGTCAGTTTCCCCTCTGGACTTCTCCCATTTCCTTTCTGGTCTTGTACCCACCGCCTACTCCCATTTCTCTTGCACTGGGATCTCATGAAGGACACAAACACGCACCAATAACTAATTTAACATGTTAAATAAGATGATGTAAAAGATGGTGCATCAATGGCGGTCAACTTCCGATTCAATGTTTTGTTTTTTCCGCATCATTTAAAACTTTTATTTCATTACTTCCGCCACCGAAGGTGAAGGACGTTATGTTTTCACCCCTTTCTCTCTGTTTGTTAGTTGCAAAATCGAAGATTTTTCAGGTATATTAGTCAGTCGATTTTGTTATTCTGTCTGTCTGTTTATCGCCTACAGGTCACAATTTTAAACCGATCTTCACGAAACTTCATCACATGGTAGAGTTTATCATATGGAAGAAGTCTTTTGTTTTTGAGGTGAAAAGGTCAAAAGGTCAACATAGGCCAAAGGTCAAAAACTTAGGTGGGATTTCTAAAATC
This sequence comes from Eptatretus burgeri, assembly GCF_056783735.1. Classification (NCBI taxonomy): domain Eukaryota; kingdom Metazoa; phylum Chordata; class Myxini; order Myxiniformes; family Myxinidae; genus Eptatretus; species Eptatretus burgeri. The sequence goes on along the minus strand of NC_140964.1, from coordinate 62,496,397 downwards.
GTCAATTTTTATCCGATTAACTTGAAATTTGAAGGGGATTTATATTTCAGGTCACTGAATTCAACGAGGAAATTATTTTTGAGGTCAACATGGACCAAAAGGTCAACTAAGGTGGGATTTCTAAAATCCTCAATTTTCATCCGATTGACTTGAAATTTGTAGAGGAGTTGCATATTTGGTCATTGAATTCAACAAACAATTATTTTTGAGGTCAAATTTGTTTTATGGATTTTGCAATTATCACGCTCTGCACGACATCGTCTTCTTGTTTGTTTGGCTGTTTGCCTGTCTGTGTGCAGGATATCTCAAAAAGTTGTGAACGGATGCGGATGAAATTTCGTGGGCAGGTTTGATGTGTGACAAGGATGAACTGCTTAGATTTTGGTGAAGATACGGATCCAACAACTGGAATTTTAAGTGATTCTTCACCATTGAGAGATCAGGCCAAAAATGACAAATATCAGATATCTCAAAACGTTGTGACTTGATTCAGATGAAACTTGGCAGACAGGTTGGGTATGTGACGAGGAAGAATCGATTCAATTTTGGTGAAGATCCAGATCCGATAAATTTTTAAGTGATTTTTCACCATTGAGAGATCGGTCGAAGCTAACATATAGCACGATATCTCAAAAGGTTCTGGACGGATTCAGATGAAACTTGGTGGACAGGTTGGGTGTGTGACCATGATGAATTGATTTCATTTTGGTGAAGATCTGAACCCGGATCTTGATACGAGAACTGTATAATTTTTAAAGTGATCCTTCCCCATTGAGAGATCAGGTCAAAAATGATATGTAGCACGATATTTCAAAAATGTATTGGGCCTGATATGTTCTCGTGGATCAGGAATTATGTGGCGGAGGTATGCGCTCTACCGAGTGCTCTTCTAGTTTCAATTGAATTATATATTTGAACACCAAGAATAGAAATCGCATTGTTCGCAGTTCTCAAAACATTCAGTTTAGCAGTAATTGGGCAAAATTGTATGCCGTCTCGACCAATCAAATTTGCATTGTGCTCTGAAGGCAGAGTAACAATGAGATTCAGACAAAATAGTGGTGTCGAGCAATGCAACCACACAGCTAACTCTTTCCAAAATATTTCTGTTTAGTGCATCTTTTTCTCAAAGATCGTTCAAAAGTCATGAACTGTTTCCAATAAAGTCCTTTGTCATTTTTCTTAAGATTGCAGGGGTAAGGTGTTCTATGAGCTCTCTAGTTTATTGTGCTATTGGAATCATGCTGTATGCAATTTGAGAAGTGTTTGTTTATTTGACTTGTATGCACTCTTCAACCATTGGACAGAATGGGTTGAAAACTGCTGGTTGTACTCGTGTATCTGGGTCAGTTGTAGGGGGTAAAAAATATATCATCCTGAGAGTTCAAGGTGGGGGAAAGCACCCCAATTTTCCTTATGTAAATGTCTATCATATAGCGCCCCCTGGTGGATGTGGGTATGACAAGTCAAACGAGAACGCCAGTCGGAAGAGCGCATATCTCTGCCAAGCTGAACAATTTACGTTTTGCATCCTCCTGATAGCCTGGATCTACATCTGGACCTTAAACAAAATCGAATTGGCTTGTTCTTGTCACTTACCGAACTCATCCACCAAGTTGTGTCATAATCCGTCCATAATTTTTTGAGATACCGTGCTATATATGTTTTTGACCCCATTTCTTAAGAATGAAAAAAAATTCCATATCTGGATCTGAATCCCCACCAAAATCGAATCCATTCAAATTCGTCCTTGCCACACACCCAACCTGTTCACCAAGTTTCATCCAAATCCGTCTAACTTTTTGAGATATCCTGCTCACACACAGACAGACAAACACAGGTAGACAAACAGGGGTGAAAACATAACCTCCGTCCACCTTTGGTGGCAAAGGTAATAAAATATTCCATTGACGTCATAAAAGTGGGTGAATTAACCCGTCTTTACGAACGGGTTCTTTGTTAGTGTTTGAAAAATAGAGAAGACATTAACTTATAACTTCACTGCACCACCTAGATCCCTTCCTCTTTGTTTGCATATTGGTCCAGAAGTCAATTATGAGTTTGGCGTGAGGGTTGCTTCACTACTTGGGGTGGTGACTAGTGACTATACCCGCTAATGCAATTCCCCCTGTCGATTAGGGCAGCAACTTGGAATTTTTTTAAGGGTGCCAGCGATAACCCTGGTACTTTTAACGTCCACCAACTATTCTTAGCCTGCAGGACACCTGGTGTTCAATGTCCCTCTGATGGGTGTGTTGCACCTTATGATGCTTTGCTTGTAACATGTCAATTCGACAGTTTGTTGTCAGGTTGAGAATCGAACACAGACGAGCCAGATGAAAGATGAGTGCACCGTCCTGCCAAGACGATGTGACGCTGATGATCTTTAACTTAATTGAGGTTGAACCAAATGAGTACCAGAATGTTTTGGTTTGTACTGCATCCTTTGAAACCAGAGAACAACCATGTTTGGAATATCGGCTTACGGTATATTTTTCACATGTTGGTGGTTATTGGGATTTGAAGGGTGAGTATTGTTCAGCTCCTGTATCTCTCCTCTTCCCCCAAGATCCGGTGTAATTTTGCATTTAGTTGTCTTCCTAAAATCGAACTTTAGCATGTCTAAGTCATCTAAGTCATTTGGGACTCATAGGAACCTCTCTTGTTGGGAGGGCTTGTTCTTCTTATTGTGCCTCTTGGCCTTCTCTTATCTCACACCTCATACTTCTTCCACCATCCTCACCTCCTCAACACCTGACAGTCACATTCCATGTACTTTTTTGTATTTCATTCTCTCAAACTTTTGGGACATCTTTCCTGTGTTTGTCCTTTAAAATGGTGGTTCATTGTCTCTTCATGGCCCGTTTACAGCTTTTTGTCACAACCCCATTGCTAGTCTACCAACCTTTTTATCCCCCGCCGCGTGGCGGAAGGGGGATATTGTTGTCACCCAGGTCGTCCGGCTGTCCGTCCGTCCGTCCATCCGCGCGTCAGCATTTATAGCTGTGAGTGTGATAACTCATAAACTGTTCGCCATATCGATTTGAAATTTGGGTCACACATGTACCACCTGAAACGGAAGAACCCTATTGATTTTGGACATGGCCGGATCCAAGATGGCCGACTGGGGCGACCATCTTGAAAAAAATGTTTTTTGTAATAAATGGAAAACCGCTTATCTGATTTCAATTATTTTTGGTTACTACGTTCCTGACCCCTGGGGAACTTTTTCGAGATGATGACCAAATGGTGTCTTGCTTCCGATTCACCTCCCTCATTATCTGGAATATGTATGACCTTTTTCATTCAATGGTGGGGGATTCCCCATCTTTTTTCTTTGCACTTCCGTGACACTCCGTTTATGTGTATCGATGTGCACTTACAAAGAACCATTGTACTTCTTGACTTGTAGGCATTTCTGATTAACCAACATGGTCAGTCTCTTGGTTGACCAAAGTTTAGAACTTGTGATTTACTCATCATATCTGCACACTTAGTTTATTCTTTCAGACAATTAGATATAGCCCACGAGGAAATATAAATAAAATCACAGAATGTCATAGCAAATGGACATTGAAGTTACTGCTTAAACTGCAAACATAATATTTTGGAGAATCTGGAAAGTTCAAATCCAATCGCACCATGGTAACCATGCGTTGGACCATCTAATCGGGTCTTTGCCCACTGGGACAGTTACAGCTGCCCACCAGGTAATTGGCATTGGTTTGGAAAGCCCTGTGCTGTGGCATTCGTTTTCCAGCAATTGTAATTCCATAGCAAGCTGAGCCGATCGGGAAGCTTTCCAGGAGAGCATATCCACAGATTTCTCACAATGGTACATGTGTTGATATCCTGTGTTTTTTTATATGGAGTGCATGTAAGATCCATATTTGATAGTATTCTGAAGCTTTTCTTTTCAACAAATTTAATCAATTCAATCAATTTGTTTTTCAAGCACATTCATTTCATTTTCTCAAAACTGATTTATGAAAATGTTCGAGTTTTAACCGATGATGGAGTGCTACAGTGTGTTTGATTAACACTGATTTGAGCATGTACTGTACATACGTGTCATATTTACCTTGCCGTTCATATTATGGAGCTGCAGTGTATTATAGGTTTCAGACAGCTGAGTTGAAAGGGCTGGTAGGATGGCTGAGAGGTATGCACACTCATCTCGAAGTTGTCTCGCCTGGGTTTGAATCTCAGCCCAGCTATAAACTGTCATCCTGGTGTTTCACAGCCAGGGTGCTTCATCAATGTGTGTGCTGTCCCTCTGATGGATGTTAAACGAGTGTCCCACGTCTACTGATTATTAGTTCGGCAGATGTTAAAGATCCAATGGTGTCCTTTGTAAAGAGTAGGTGAGCTATTGCTGGCACGCTGGCTACATTCCAAATTCCCACCCAAACCGTTGTTGAACATCAGCCCACACCAGCTGGTTTGGGAAAGACTTTGGCCAAGCTTCCCCTGACCAACCCCACAAGAACAGCGAAATACTAATTATAGTTGAATTATTTTTCATGATCGTGAGAATAATTGTGACCGCCAAAGAAGAAGTGTACTTCCCTCCAATTTGCCTGGTTCTGAGTTCAATCCACAAAAGTCAAAATCGGTTAAAGCTCGAAATCTGGTGCACTTCCTGAATGAGGTGCTGCATCCTGAATTATGCTGCCCATCATGAGAGTGGTTGTAAGACTGGTGGTGCAATCTGCTTTTATGTGGACATTCGAATCCCAATTGTATCCTTTGTAAGAGTAGCCCCATTAACCCTGGAAGCAGATAAAATGGCATATGGTCATTATGTCATTCACCAAGTTATGGAGCAGCCATGTATTGAGGCTTACATGATTAATGCAATTGTTCAAATAATTGGGAAATTCTTGTTAGGTTTGAGTACTTTTTTTTTTACTCATTCACATACACTTGGTTCAAAAATCCAGTGTATTTAACTTCGACTATCTCGTTCATTTGAGCGGATGAAGCACGTAGCTATTCCAGGTAACATCATTTCTGGAGGGTGGGAGTCAAGGCTGTGCCACTGATGTCAGGATATGAATTTGAAACGTGTTTACGTTGACCCTGATAACTCGCCTACTCTTCGTCAAAAGTCACGAAGGGATGTTAATGGTCTACCAGCAATCAATGCGAGTCGGTAGGACGCCTGGCTTAACGTCCGTCCGAGTGACAGCTTCCACAAATGATTGTAAGCAAACAGAACAACATGTTTAGTGTATTTTTTAGAAGGAAGGAGGATGGTTGAACTGGATGATGAAACATCATGCCTGCTAAACACGAGGGAGTTAGTGTGTTTTGCTTCACCGGCAATAATATGGAGTTCCTCAGCAATGGAAGCAAATACATTTGTGCATTATTGTAAAACGCACAACACCAGCTCATTCGCTTTTGCTGACCTTGCCTTATCGGACAAAAAGAAGTGGAATTCCTCGATCATTGATCGTGGACCCTTGAGCCAAGGTTCTTCAGACAGGAGTGCATTCATTAATGCTCTTTTAAGGGTGTAAGCTGTAAGCTGTCAGAGCATCTGACACATGTCTTGATATGGGGGTTTAAATGAGGCCTTGTGTGTTGAAATGTAACCTCTCTTGCTTTGCAAACTGTCTGTTCTAGTTGAACACTTGGTATCTTCCCCTTGTGCCTTCTAACTCACCCCAAGCATTTTTTATAACAACAGTTCCCTGCTTTGACAGTGAAACTACACGTCTGGTAGATATACCTGCCCGAAGACTTCCTCACGGCGGCTCTCGAGTCCTCATTCCATGGGGATAGCAAGGTGTGAGTAAAAGGATCCATCAATTTATTTGGTAGCAACCCACCCACCTCCTCCCCCAACCTTCACAATCCTTACTCCTGTCATCTCCCAAAATTATTTTCCTTTTTTCTAAACTTCTCCTACACTCTCTGATAACCTCCTGTCTTCTATTATCCTCATATTCTATTTATATCATTTCATTTATTCACTCATTACCTCCAGGTCAGGTCAGGTATGGGAGCATGCGCAAGAGCAGTGCGTCGCTGCATCCACTTTCCACCATTGCTCCAGGGGCCTCCGTCTGGCCATCCCCCAGGCAGATGCCAGGCCCATCCCCATCTCCTTGAGATGCCGATCAACCTGCTGCAACCACGAGGCACGTGGTCAGTCCATTGGCCTCCTCCACTCATGAGACTCTCCGCTGAGAGAATCTGGTGAGCAAGATCAGTGTCAGCAAAATGAGCCACATGTCCATACAGCCGCAGCTGACGCTCACAGACTATGCAGGTAACAAATCTCATTTGAGTCTCTCTCAGCAACCCCTCGTTGGATACAAAGTCCGACCAGCGAAAGCCAAGGATTCTCCGAAGAGACCTGGTACCAAAGGAATTAAGTCTCCGTCTCAGATCCTTGGTCAGAGTCCTCGTCTCACATCCACAGAGCAAGAATGGAAGCACAAAGAACCTGAAGACTCGGACATTCGTCCTCCCGCACAGGTACCGGCAGCGCCACACCCCATGATCCAGTGAAGCCATGACTCCCCAGGCCCGACCCAGACATCTGTTGACCTCTGACTCACAGCCAGCAGAGACATGAATATCACTGCCAAGGTAAGTGAATCTCTCCACGACCTCAACATACTCACTACAAACAGACACAGACAGGACAGCAGCATCCAAGATGTCATTGAAAGCCGAGATCTAAGTTTTGACCCAAGAAATCTGTAATACCAGTGGCTCCGACTCCTCATTCAGCACCTCGAGTTCCTCCAAAAGGATTTCTAAAGTCTCCGCAAAGATGACTGCATCATCTGTGAAATCAAGGTCAGAGATCTTGACATTCCCAAACGATGCACCGCAGCTTGATCTCTCCGACATCCTCCCGAGAATCCAGTCCATACAAGTGCTGAAATGTGTGGGGGCAAGTACACATCCCTGACGAACTCCAGTAACAACTGGAAATAAGTCAGAGATGGTACCACCACACTTCACAGCACTCTCAGTACCAGAGTAGAGTTCAGACATCAGATCGATCAGTTTTGGTGCACCACCCACGAAGACCAAGAATCCTCCAGAGGGCATCCCGATTCACTGAATCGAACGCTTTACAGAGATCAACATAGGCTGCAAGCAGCCCCTGCCGAAACTCTCATCTGCGTTCGGTGGGACACGAAGAGCAAGGATACGGTCAATCGTTGACCTCTTTGGTGTAAAGCCTGACTGCTCTGGACGCTGGTGCTCAAGCAGATGGTGGCGAACCCTATTAAGAATTATCCGAGCAAAGACCTTGCCCGGCACTGAGAACAGCGTCACCCCTCGGTAGTTGTTGCAGTCTTGGCGATCACCCTTCCCTTTCCAGAGAGGAACAACAAGGCCCCTCTTCCAATCAGTTGGGATGATGCCTGTGTTCCAGGCAGAGCACAGAACTGCATGCAACGACACGAGTGCAGCATTTCCACCAGCCTTGAGAAGTTCAGCATGGATGCCACAAATCCCAGGAGCTTTACACCATTTCAACCGGTTCACCGCAGCCTGTGTTTCCACAAGCAAAGATGAACCACACTTGATTGGAGGGTCAGCAACAGTTATTGTAACACCCCTGACATCCAACTTGACAGCTGGTGGATCAGCCTGGTACAACCGCTCAAAGCAACCGGCCCAGCGGGCCTTCACTTCTGAATCCTCAGTCAAGAGCCAACCACCCTCTGCTCGAACTGCAGTACACCGAGGGATGGGCTTGGATGAACACAATGCACAAATTCTCCTGTAAGTGAGACGAGAATCACCTGTCCACAGGTGATGCTCTACCCCCTCACAGATTCCTCGCACATAGTCCTCCTTGTCCACCCTTGGCGCACGTACAGTTTTATGCCTCAGCTCCCTGAACAGCTCAGCTCTGCCATTCAGCCTGGCCCTGTGACTGGTCAATGGTATCCAGTGTCCCTTGAGAGACAAAATTCTTCTTTACCCTATGGTGAGTTCCAAGACATCCACTGGCAACATCAAGGACAGTGGTCTTGAAGGCACTCCATAACTCTTCAGGACCTCCCAAAGCACCCAGACTTCTCAAATCTCCACTCAGCCTGTTTGCAAGTTCCTCAGCTACCCTCTCATCCTTGAGCTTGTCAACATTCAGCCTCGGCTGGGATGGTACCTTTCTCCTGGATTGAAGGTGCAACTTAAGTGTTGCTACAACAAGCCAGTGGCCAGTATTGAGGAATTGAGCACTCCGGTAGACCCTGCAGTTCTGGATCATCCTCCAGCGACCATCAACAAGGACATGGTCAATCTCCTTTGCCACACCGCCAGGGTTGGAATACCAAGTCCAGCGATGAGCTTGTGGGTGCTGAAACCACGAACCGGCCACCCTAAGTCCATGACTTCTTGCAAAGTCAAGGAACTTAGTGCTGTTCAGGTTCAGAGTTCCTGACCCATAGGGAGTAACCATCCCTATCAGTTCCAGTCGATGCATTGAAATCCCCCAAGACTAGAAGTGTATCTCGTCTGGGGCACTGATCAACCACAGACTCGAGTGTGGCGTAGAATTCATCCTTCACGGTGAGATCAGTCGGAGCATAAACAGAGACCAGGGAAATGACACCTCAGGAGTGACGAATCCTTAATCTCATAATACGCTCATTGACCGGTGTTACCTCAATTATCATTGGGGTCAACTTATTGGACACAGCTACAGCAACTCCTTGGGAATGGTAACCATCAGAGCGACCAGACCAATAGTAGGTGTAACTACCCACCATGATCTCGCCGCAATCCGGTTTCCGAACCTCAGAGAGTGCTGCAATACCGATGTCCAAACGCTTGAGCTCAGATGATTACAGAGACAGGTGATCATCCTCTCTTAGGGATAGGACATTCCAGGCACCTACCTGAAGGGACCGCCTCAGGTTAACCCATGGAGACCGCCATGTGGTGGACGACACCTCAGCACCACTCCGACACACTCTCCCGCAATCTGACCCAGGGATGTTACCCAGTGGCTTCCCTTCTATCATCAAAGATTGAGGGTCCCGAAGGCTTTGCCCCAATCCCATCATCCGGTGAGCTGCCTTGCGAAGGGAAGCTGCACAGGAGGTACTCCCACGGAGTGGGTTTTCAGATTTTTTTGCGTTTTTATGTTTTGCGGAATGAAGGGTTTTACGGTGGCCGGAGTGCAAATCCTGCCACCAACCTCCTAATAAAAAGTAACCCAACTGCAGGAGGACGTCCGCAGACACAGTTAGGCACTAGATATGGATGGCCGTTGGCTCACAAGGAGCTCCTCTGCCCGTTGACAGGTTTTGTTTTTAATCCTGCTGGGTGTCCATATCCATACACCCTCCTCACCAAAAAACCTGGTGGGGGAGACGGTTTAGTCGCCGACAACCCGACCATGGAACAGGTTAGTACAGGTTTACATGGTACCTGTGGCAAGTCACAGATCTAATCTGGCTTGAACTGGCACAACATTACCTCCTTATTCCCTCCACCACTTGCAAAACCCACAAAACACTTACGATACTTGCCAAAGAAGATGGACGGAGGTTATGTTTTCACCCCTGTTTGTCTCTGTCTGTGAGCACGATATCTCAAAAAGTTTGGATGTATTCGGACGAAATTTGGTAGACAGGTTTGGTGTGTGACAAGGACGAATTAGATTTTGGTGAAGATCCGGATATGATAATCTTTTTTTTATGACTGCGCACACGAAGTGAAAAGTGTGGTTAAGCAATTGGATCACTTGTCTCTGTATGTTTGCCTGTCTGTCTACAAACGTCAGTTTATAATCGAGGAACAACTTAATTTCAATTGAATGTTACATTTTGAACACGGATCTGAAAACAAAACTGTAGTTTAACATCTTTTCCTCTGAATTTGTCCCAATCGTACACTCGTAGAGAAGAGTACAATAATTATTTCACTCTATCTACCTGTTTTGCAGTCAAACAAAATTGGAAATCATTCCAAACAGGAAACGTACTGTGTTTAAGGATTTCGCAAAGGAAATGAACACGCACAAAGGACTTGTATAACGTGTTAAATAATAGAAGCTGTATCAACAGAAATAAACTTCTGATCTTTTCTTTTCTACGACCTATAAAGTCTCTGTTATTTCAAAAATATTACGGCATTTAACTTCATCACGTCCAATCAAATTTGCGGCTCGTAGACTGAGCCCAAGTCCGTTTTTCTCAAGACCATGTGGAGTAATGTATTCTCTGAACTTTCTAGTTGTTAAGTGATTCTTCACTCTTGAGAGATAATGCCAAAAACGATATTTCAAAATGTTGTGGATGGATTTGGACGAATTTACAAAAGATAAATGCCCCCTGTGTGCATACCTAATAAATATATCAATGACTAAATATGGTGTTTTATTGATAAAGTCAACAAAGACGAAAAAAAAAATGTATACACACACACACACACACACACACATATATATATATATATATATATATATATATATATATATATATATATATATATATATATATATATATATATAATCTAAAATTAACAATCCAACTTGGGACTTTTGTGACCCCGACTCAGAAGCACTAAATTTTATTCAATCTGCTGAAGTTTCACATCAGTGATGAAACTTCTTTTGATGTTCCACCCCCTTGCAAAAAAAAGATACTTGCAAAATTCACCACCCCCCTCCCCTTCTCAAAGGTTGCCATGGATACATAAAATTGTCCATTTTGTTATGATTAAAATTGAATCAAAGCTCAGGTCAATCGGATGAAAATTGATTATTTTTCAGATTAAAATTGATGATTTTAGAAGTTTGACCTTTGACCTTTTGACCTCAAAAATAGTTGCTTTCCCAATTCAGTGATGGACTATGCAAATCCTTTTCAACTTTCAAGTTAATAGGATGTAAATTGACAATTTTTCAGTTGAAAATTGATGATTTTAGAGGTTTGATCTTTGACCTTTTGACCTTAAAAATAGTTAGTTTTCCAATTCATTGACACGATATGCAAATCTTGTTCAAATTTCAAATCAATCGGATGAAAAATGACGATTTTAGAAATTTGACCTCAAGATGACGTTTGACCTCAAAATCAATGGGCTTCTCAGTTGAGACAACCTCTACAACTCGGTAAAGTTTCATGAAGATCGGTTTAGAATTGTGACCTGTAGGTAATAAACGGACGGACAGAATAACAAGAAGAAGACGTCGTGCAGAGCACGCTACTTTCAAAATCCATAAAACAAATTTTATCTCAACAATAATTGGTGGTTGAAGTCAATGACAAAATATCCAACTCCTCTGCAAATTTCAAGTGAATCAGATGAAAATTGAATATTTTTGAAATCTCACCTTAGTTGTTCACCTTTTGGCCCATGATGACCTCAAAAATAATTGGCAAGTTGATGAATTCATTGACCTGAAAAATAAGTTATCTTCAAATTTCAAGTCGATCTAATGAAAATTGAGGATTTCAGAATTATCACCTAAGTTGTTGACATTTTGACCTTTTGACCTTTTGACCTTTTGACCTCAAAAACAATAGGTTTCTTCCTTATGACAAACTCTACCATGTGGTGAAGTTTCGTGAAGATTGGTTTGAAATTGTGACCTGTCGGCGATTGACAGACAGACAGACAGACAGACAGACGGACAGAATTACAAAATCGACTGACCGATACACTTTAAAAATCTTCGATTTTGCAAGTAATAACACATCAAATGTAGGTCTGATGTTCAAAACGACACCCGTTGGTTGGATTATCGATCAGTTGACTTCTCTCCAATTTTGAATTCTCATTTCTCTTATTGAGGGGTTTCAGTACCCATGATGCAGTGCTCGGTGCCATATTGGTTGGTAAGCTAAACAAGACCGAACAAGGCCAAATAATTTGCGTAACCTTCCATTGCAGTAAGTCAGAATAACGAGATAAACAAGCTAGATTGTCGAGCTACCGATACAATTGTTGCCATGGGAGTGAATACAACGAACAAGGCAGCGCACCGTATTATGGGATAATTCTGAAAACCCACCATTAAAGTGATCGGCAGGTCAGTTTGATTTTGCAGCGTGGTTAGTGAGATTGATGGAACTTTCAGGTGAAATCTTCGCTCGCACATTAGATACATTACCCTCGTCTCGATGAGGCATTTATCGATCAAGCCAATGGCGATGGGAAGTGATTATTTCGTAGTTGTTGTCGCTGTTGGTGAACCCACAGGTCATGTAGATTCCATTTTAACTCACCACAGCTAATATATCCTTCCATCATGGAAGATCAATGAAAACATTTGACTTTTCCTCAAAGTGGCCACATCCTTGTAAAGTTGGTACCGATTTCGACTCGCACTCGTAAAAAAAACTTGACGTTTTGATTTGGAGGCCAAGAGGTTTCTTTGTACACTAAGCACAGCTGGTGGCAAGGTTTTGAGGGTATAAAAGTGAGATTATTAAAATAGTTAATGTTGAATAAATTCTGATGTATACGATCCAAGTTATGAGTTGATTTGATTTGTGAATTGCTTTGGATTTTATGACAAGGACACGATGATACCTCGTGAAACACCTTGCAGTAGAACCACAATGTGCTTGTGCTGGTGGTCTAAACCATGGTTGAAGTAAGCACTGGAGCACACTCGCCTCGAAGCTGTCTAGCCTCTGTTTGAATCCCGACCCAGCTCTGAACCGTAATCCTGGTGTTTCACAGGCAGGGTTCCATTATATGTGTCATCCCTTGGATGGATGTTAAGCTCGGTGTCCCATCTACTAGCAAACAGTTGGTGGATGTTAAAGATCCCACTGTGTTCTTCACAAAAAGTCAGTGAGTTATTAAGAGTATCTTGAACAAATTACTAATTCCTGACCAAACCACTTTTCGTTGAACGTCAGTCAGCCAGTTTGTGAAAGATTTCGGCCAGAAACTTTTTCTGGCCGCATCACGGGAGGGTGGGAATAATTGCGACCGCAGTAGTCGTCACAAAATGTCCTACAAGCGTCAAAGGCTTTTACAATCCATTACCTCGCGTGCGTAGTGTGAAGCGGGGTTAATCAATTGGTTCACTCTGTCTGTATGCAGATGTCAGGCTATGATCGAAGAACCGCTAAATTTCAATTGAATTGTATATTTTGAACTCTGTGGACTGGAGAGCATGAATCGGAACACGAACCTGCAGTTTAGTAACACTCTTGTGTCCACACTGGTTAAGATCGACCTGGGAGGATATCTGAACGGCTCTACCTTGGAGGCGAACACTTGATCCTTGAAGATTATGGCTTGCGTGGGATGGAGGGTGGCAAGGACGCGCAGCAGATTGAAAGTACAAGGGTTTATACTCGAACCCACAACGGGTTTAATGAACATAAATCAAATGTTTGTAATGGAAATAAATCAAAGCGGAATAATAAAATTTAGTCAAAGCAGAACGACGAAAATAAATCAAAGCATGGGGTAATGTAGCATGAGGTAAACTAGAGGTAATATTGAGACGCCTCCACACAGATACAGAAACAGACAAGGGGAAAGATAAAATAAAATAAAATCCCTTCCTTTATTCTGGCATTTATCCGGGTGTCCAGAGATGATATTTTCGGAGCTTCGGGATCGAACCGCGTCCTGCACGGGAAACCACACCCAAAATGGCGCCAGGCCGCTCTCTGCACGGAAAATGTACGTGGTGATCCACACGGGTGATCCTCCTTCGTAAAGGGTCTACAAACCTTCGTACAGTTTCTTCTTACGAACGAAGGTGCCGACCTTGCTCCTTTCTTACACCAGGCCTGCTCGTCGCAAATGGCCGCCACCTTTCTCCTTGACCATACGACGGGACGATTTCTGAGGCCCCGAGATAAGGCCACGAGGCGTGCTGTTCTCCCGTTCTCCTCTCCTCAGAAATGTACAACTTTGTGACTCAGCCGAACAGACAACGGCTCGCGTTTTGCTCCAGCACGCGTGCAAATGCACATCAGCATGAACAACAAGAATTGTGCTGCCATATTTTATCGTCGCGTTGAGGAGAAGCCAGAGACGTCTTATGTGTTCTGACTGCCATCTTCATACCAACTATCTCCTCTCCGATCATGTCCTCTTCTCCGATGTCACACTGACCATTCATAAGCTTAGGGGCGTGGCCTGTTAGCCCGAAGCCGAGATGGCGGGGTTTCTTGCCTGCTCGGAAATGTTCGGCCCTGTTGTTGTTGTTGTTGTTGTTGTTGTTGAAAGTCTGTTTCTTTTATTTCCGGTTTTGTAAATGTTCAAAGATCGTCAGTTTCTCTGAGAAGAGTTGGCAGAAGGTTTAACCTCCTGACTATTCCATTTGACTGATCAGCTTTGTATGGTTACCATTGCGCCTGTTATTAAAAGTTGATGAACAAAGCTAATTTACATACAAAGTGCTTGGAAACGCAAACCAAGAGTTGAAAAGACCCTTTCCTAAGTCCTCATCCTCAAGACTGCATGAGGTAAGGTGTTCCATGAACTCTCTACTTCCGTGTATGATTAGTGAAAATTTTTTTTCCTTACTTCGTCTTAGACCATGAAGATGCCAGTATGGTTGTTTTTTTGTTTTCGAGAACACAGAACGAATTAGCACACAACATAACAAAAGGAACATCAGGAAGAGAAGGGGGAAATGCCAGTAGCAGGGAGAAAATAGAATGGACACCAAGGGGTGTAGGTAACGATGACAGGTGTAAGGGAGAAGACAAGAGGTGGACAATATGGATACAGCAGAAAAAATTTGGGAGGGGTGGGTGGTGGTTTAACGGGTGTAGAAAAAATCATAGTTTTGTATGGGGGATGATTTGAGATGGTGGTGAACAGCTGTCTTGAAGACCTGGAGGGAAGAATGAAATTGAAGAGTGTGGAAGTTGATTTCACAGGTGGAAAAAAGAGGAACAAATGGGTGGAGGTGGTGAGCAGTGGTTCTGGATTTTGGCAGTTTCACAAGGGGGTTGTCAGCAATGGTGAGGTGATAGGCCCATCGACTCAGATTCATGGCAAGATATTCCAATGATCTTGAATGCCTTGATTTCACGGTGTCAAGCTTAGCAAGGTGTGAGGCAGGGGCCCCAGCCAGGAGGTGAGAGCAGTATTCCATCAAGCTGTGGATAGGAGTTCATGTTTGCCAAGGAACAAGTTTGCACGACGTCTGCCTTTGGAGACCAACTTTGAAATGTGGCTTGCCCAAGAGAGATCATGACTGTGAGTGAGACGCAAGAGTTTGAGTAACTGAACTTCTTTGAGTGGGTTGCTGAGAAAGTAGATGGGAGGGTTTGCGGAATGGTACTTTCAGAGAGAGAAAGAGAGAGTATGTGTGGGATTTCTCATCGTCAAAAGACATATTCCAAGTGTTTGACAAGTTTGTGATTTTTTTTCAAGGTCTGAAGAGAGGGAAGGGGCTGCAGCCTGCCTCTGAAGGACGAGGGATGTCATGGCAGAGGGTGGAGTCATCAGCAAAAAGATAAAGAGGATTTTCCAGAGAGTCAGAGAGATCTTTGATGAAGAATCGGATGAGGCCCAGAACACTGTCGTGGGGGCACTCCAGCCTTGACAGGAAGAGGAGATAAAAGGATTCCGTTCAGAGATTCCTTTTGCTGAAAAAAAAGGATTCTGTTTGTTGAAACCTGGGCGATGAATGGGGGAACACCTAAATAAAGCTTGTGGTGGTGGAGATGAAGTACTTGAGAGCAGTCAGTGGATTGACATCGAGAGGACACACAATGAATGCTGAGGTCAGGCAGAATGTGAAAGTGGGAAACATCAGAGAAGAAGGTGCAGGGCACAAGGGTGAGGTGGTCTGAGTAGGTCCGGAGGATGGACAGGGGAAACTTGGAGAGTTGACAGTGGATTTGAAAGCAAAGATAAAAGAAGAGGAAGACTGTGGAACAGGTGGAGGGACTGCATCGAGGATGATGCATGTCAAGTCGACCTAAGTTTGACAGTGGACAGGCAGGCTTGGAGGAGTCAATGAGACAGCCTGACCACCCCATCCCCCTCTATACATTTCCCTTTCTCTCCTTGAAGATCTTCTCTCGAAGACCCTTGACGATCCACTGCATTTGTTTCCTCGTAACAAGGTTTTAGTGCCATTTTCCAATGGTCACAGCTTTATGTGCACCGTGGTTATATGCCCCAATCCAGTACCACGCACCAAACTAATGTTCCAATCAGCGAACAAATCAGGTTTAATAATAATAAGGAATGTGGGGAACAGAGGAGAAAGAGACACTGCAATCAAAACAGCTGTACTAACCCCACGCATCCCTCACATAATTCCAGCTCCTTATCCATTAACTTTGGCACATGCTCTCACACACACTAAAGAAACGAAGAGGTGACAAGACTGAAAAGAGTTTTCCACACGTGATGCTTGCGCATGGTGGTTGAGGTGTCGGTGGTGGTGGGCTCCTCTTTCTGCTGGATGTGCTGCAATCCTTGCCCCAATTCCATAGGGCTCGTCTCTGGCGTGCTGTTTGTGCTCGAAGCACTCTCTTTTTGGGGGGCGTTCCTCTTCAGTTCTGCATCCCCCCACTCCTGCCGTCAACTCACCACTCGCAAGCAACACATGCCACACCAACGCATGTGCGCTCTTCGACAGCTGTCTCTCCTCGAGCAGCTTTCCAACTGCCACTTCTCACCTGTACCTGCACCAAAATGACACCTACTGTGATGATACAAAGCAATCTCTCAGCATTCCCACCAATTCCCTTTGACATGAAAAAGCATCACAAATACTGGCAAGAAGCTGTGAGGACCGGATGGAGGAGTTTGCAATTAAATTGAGTTACCAGTCCAAAAATGGTCTCCTTTTAAAAAATATCATTACAACAGACAACAGGGGATGGAAGGATGACTTGGAAGGTCTCACTCACCTTTGAGCTGTCTAGCCTGGGTTTGAATCTTTCCCGAGCTATAAGCTGTCATCCTGGTGTTTTGCATCTGGAGGTTAAGCCGGGTCTCCCATCTGTCAGCACTGGTCATTGGTGGACGTTAAAGTTCCAATGGAGTCTTTCTCCAAGAGTAACTGAGTTATCATTGGGAACCTGAACAAATTAATTCTTGCCCAAATCACCTTCAGTCGAATGTCAGACCTGACCAGCAAGTTCGTGAAAGTATTGGGCCAAAACTGTTCCTCAGATACCCCCACAAGAAGATGGGAATAATTGGGGCTATTAAATAGTGGTAGTCATAGGCCTACTATGGTGGAGCCATAGTATTTTATGGTAAAATGGTGCATCTCGATCACAGAATGACACAAGAACAGCACTTGTTCGAGGGCATACCATCACCAGGCTGAACGGTTTATGTTTTGTCTTCATCCCATTGATGGGCTGTATCTGGATCCAGACCTTAACCAAAATCTAATCAGCTTTTCCCTGTCTCCTACCCAACTCATCCACCTTGTTTCGTCCGAATGTGTCCGCAGCTTTTTGAGATATCGTGGGATATATTTCATGCTCTACGATATCGTTTCTGGCTAGATATCTTAATGGTGAAGAATCACTTTAAAAATTTTAGGAGTCAGATCCGGATCTGAATCTTCACCAAAATCTAATCAGTTCGTCCTTGATTAGGACGATCACACACCCAACCTGTCCACAAAATTTCATCCGGATCCGTCCACAACCTTTTGAAATCTCCTACACGGAAGCAGACACACCTTCGGTGGCGGAGGTAGTTGGATAGAATAGTGAGGACAGCTCGTAAGGTGGTTGGCAAGGATGTTAAATATTTAGAAGTTTTATGTCAGGATGCTATAGATGGGAAATTTCAAACTATTATTGGGGATGTATATCATCCTCTCCATTATTGTATAGTTTTTCAATATGCGAGGAAGAATTCCACTTCCACGGGGTTAAAACCAGTAGATTTAGAAATCCCCTCTTGCTTTGTGCTTTGTGTTTTGAGGCAACACAATGAATCATTCTCTGGATGAGTTGAATGAAGGTGTTGCTGTTCAAGATCTGCAGTGTTTTAATTTAATTATTCATTTGGTATCTTCAATGGATCTACATGTGAAGTTTTTTTCGATGATGCATGCTTTTATGTTGAGTTTATGTAATTTTATGTGACGGTTGTTTTTTTTGTAAAGGATTCCTTAAATGGTTAAGGTGGATTGAGTGCTTTAATCGAAGAAGTATTCAATTGCCACATGGAAGGGATTTATTGTACATTATTTATTTATTTATTGTACAAAATGACTGGCAAGATGAATTTCTTATTTTTACATGATCAATAAAATGAGTCGAAAGTCTAAAGTAATATTAGTATTATAGAATAAGTAGTATTAGTCATAGTATTCATGTTATACAGTATATAGGAGGAGTAGTGGGTTGGCAGGAGCCCCGAGAGGTACGCACACTCGTCTCTAAGCTGTCTCGCCTAGGTTTGAATCTTGACCCAACTATAAACTGTCACCCTGGTGTTTCACTGGAAGGGTGAATCATTAATGTGTGTGCGTTCCTCTGATAAACGTTAAGTTGGCCGTCCCGTCTGCCAGCATTAGTTGGTTGACGTTAAAGATCCCATGGTGTTCTTTGCGAAGAGTGCGTGACATATTGCCGGCATCCTGAACAAATCACAAATTTCTGCCCTCACTACTGCTGGGAAGGCAATGGCAAACCACCCAGCGGAACCCTTGCCAAGAAATTGCTTCAGCAACAACAACAACTCTGTAACCGAGTATGGTACATCAGAGTCACAAAGGAAGAGTAAGAGGTCATTTTGTACTTTTCTCTCATTCGTTATTTTTTTAACCAATGTTCTCAAATCACATGAGGAATGTGAAGGTGAGAAAAGTTTTGGGTTTTTTTTTAATAAGAATCCCACAGGGCATGTCTGTTTGTCACAAAGTAAAAGTTAAGCACCAAATGACATGCTTTCTATGCTTACTGTGACCTTTTCATCTCTCCGACCTTTTATCATTTGCGTGACCTTCACGCGATCTCTGACTCGCCTTCGGAAATGTGTAAACCATTAATCCTCTGATGTTCAACTTTTACATCAGCCTCAACCATTGCTTCCACGAAAGAACTGAACCGATGATATTATCTATAACAGTGTGTGTGTGTGTGTGTGTGTGTGTGTGTGTGTGTGTGTGTGTGTGTGTGTGTGTGTGTGTGTGTGTGTGTGTGTGTGTGCACTTCCTCCATAACTCCAAAACCATGACACCTCATGGCCTGAAACTTTGCAAACATACTAAGAGAATTCCAAGGCTGGTGCATGAATGAAAATTGGATATTTGTGTTAACTTAGTCACTCCTTTTGAAGATAATTAACGGCCTTATTTAATTATCCTTTATCAAGGCGTCATCCTTGGTCACCTCACTGGGGTCTTAATTCGTCATCTTTTTTGGCCTGCTCAACAATGCCTTAACTTAGAGCAGGCTGCGATGGTTTCTTAACAATAAAGTTTTTTTTTGTCACTTTCCTCACTCATATCATCGAACGCCTGATCATCATACCGACGAATCGCTGGATACATTGTGATGCTTAAAATGCCCGGAGACGACGGTGTTCATGGCTTTATTTCATTTCTTCACGTGCGATAACCTCTCGAATCTCTTTACCTGAGCTGAATTTCAAAATTTAAACTGCGGAATTGACCTTAGCAGCAGTTCTGACTGTTAAAAAAAGTGTTAATTTCTCAAATTCGGGAATTGTTTCACAGTCGGGGCATCTCCGGAAAGTGTTCAAATATGACCGATCAGTGATCGCTTATCACTTACCAAGCTTGCCGTTCCTTATCAACGGCTGGAGGGAAGGAATGGATGGGATTGAGGGAAGGGATGGATATCCATCCACCCATCCTTTCTATCCTGGAAAGAAGGGATGAATGGATGTACAGAAGGGATCGATGGATGGACCACACCAAGGTTTGTAAGCCATGGCAAGACAGTAGACGGTGGTGTAAATTAAAAAAAAAATCACAGCTGTTGTTGTGTTTTGAAAATAAAACCACAAATTGACATTCAAGACAATGTTAGGTGATAATGTATAGGAAGTGCATATATAAACATGTGTTCCATTGTCTTAGTTAAATCTGACAAAAGTTTTTAAAATGTAACCTTCACCTCGGAGCAGTCATGCTGAGCACTGCCTGGAGATGCTCGGAGACACACCCCCTTCTGGAGTACTTTAGAGGTTATTGGGGAGAGTTGTTTCCAAAACAAATGCTCATTACAGATACTGCAGGGAAAAACAGACGGAGTAACAGTAGGTGGGAACTCATTCATCATTCATTCCTTACACCTCACGTTCACTCTGTGAGATTGGAATGTCGTGGGTTCATGAATAACTGTGGAACTTCTTGTGAATCCACCTTCCACCAATCCATCCATCCATCCATCGCTTCCCTCATTTCATCCCTTCATTTGTCCTCGCCCCCCCCCCACCCCTCCTTACTCTCTCTCCTCCCTTTCTCACCCTTCTTCCAATTTACAGGAAGTGATAAGCAATAGGTGGTTATGATAAGTTCCCACAGGTGGTGGTTTGGAGGTGGTTATGTTGTGCTGTGGTGTTTGTGTTGTGTTTTGAAGCCGAAGTAATGGCGAGTATGCACACTGGGTGGAGGGGCACTTTTTTGTGGTCGAAGATGCTGCTGGGTTCAATTCCGTGGTTTGAATTTTGGGATTCGGCTTGGGTTGAGAGATTCTGGAACTTATCGCATTTTGGTTGTAAAATGTTTGCTGAAATTAAATCTTCTTCTTCTTGCTTACGGCAGCTTAGCTGCCGGGGTAGCTATCATTTCTTGGAAGCGCGACTGTATCGCTAATGCAGTGCCCCTCTACTAGTACACACTGGTACTCATTTTGCCGACCTCGGAAGGATGACAGGCTGAGTCAACCCCCTAGTGGATTAATTCGGCGGGAAACGGGGCTTGAACTCAGGACCCTGGGATCCCAAGCTGCCACCCTAACCAGTAAGCCAACACCAGGCTGCTAAAATTAAATAAAGGCACAAAACAACCGTGTCTCCAAGTGTTTATAACCATTGCAGCTCGATGCGATGGACTCTCGGGTCTCTTGGCCTGAGCCAGGTTTCTGGGTTTGGACTGTTTTGTTAGGCTTGGCGGCGGGTCCGGCTGCTGGAGGGGTGTTCATGTTCCTGGTTCACGCGTTCTTTGGCACTCTGAGTATATCCGGGCAGTGTGTGACCCCCCCCCCCCCGAGTTGAGATTCAATTCCAGAACGGGTAAACTGGGTGGCAGCTGCAGTTTGAGTTGCATACCTCAAGGGAAGCCTATGTTACAATCTCTTCAACAATGATACGTGCTGTTTGAAAGTGATGGGTGGTTTTGCTATTCTGCTTGAACGTGCTGCTTTAACATACTCCATTTCATTCAATCCTGTACTAATGCCAGCAGACGGGACCATTCCCCCCATCCATCCATCCATTGTGACCATACTCTGTCGCCACTCCGACAGTATACGAGCAAGCTGGCATTCATTTTGCCGACCTCGGAAGGATGACGGGCAGAGTCAACCACACCTGGTATTAATTCAACAGCAGAGCAGGATTTGAACTCAGGATCCTTGGATCGCAAGCCCACCACCCTAACCATTAAGCCAACACCAGACATACCATTTCCCCCCACTTCCCCTCAAGTCCCCCTCCAAAATACAAGTCAAACCATTAGGGTAGGTATGAGAAGACAAATGGTAGTTTGTGAGAAGAAGATGTTTCAGTCAAATGTTAACGGACGGCCAGACGGACAGACGGACGGCCACACATCAGGTCCCACTCCGTGCTTATTTTGGAGAAATACAACATAGTTTGTCTATGGAAATATAATGAACTCATGATGAGGTTTAGACCATTGTCATGATGAGGTTTAGACCATTGTCATGATGAGGTTTAGACCAGAGTCGTCATGAGGTTTAGACCATAATCATGATGAGGTTTCGACCATAGTCATGATGAGGTTTAGATCATAGTCATGATGAGGTTTAGACCATAGTCATGATGAGGTTTCGACCATAGTCATGATGAGGTTTAGACTAGAATCATTATGAGGTTTAGACCA
Source organism: Eptatretus burgeri (assembly GCF_056783735.1). Taxonomy (NCBI): domain Eukaryota; kingdom Metazoa; phylum Chordata; class Myxini; order Myxiniformes; family Myxinidae; genus Eptatretus; species Eptatretus burgeri. The sequence continues at coordinate 62,474,403 of NC_140964.1, read as the reverse complement.
TAGTCATGATGAGGTTTCGACCATAGTCATGATGAGGTTTAGATCATAGTCATGATGAGGTTTAGTCCATAGTCATGATGAGGTTTCGACCATAGTCATGATGAGGTTTAGACCAGAGTCATTATGAGGTTTAGATCATAGTCATGATGAGGTTGACCATAACACCCACTGCTGATAAGCATCGACAAGTTAAAGATGTGAGGAGGAATACAATGGAATTACGGCAGAGGACAGATGCAAAGAAACCAGTTAAAGTAGATGTTTAGTTGATGAGACTTGTTGGAGAAACAAAAAGAGATTTTGAGAAATAGTAAGTGATGTTCATTAAAGAGTACAAAAGTCTTTCATAGTACTTTCATCAATACTCAGTTGTGACATCACTCACTTATTCCATGGTCAAAGCGGCTTTTAAACCCATATGTGATAATAAAATCGATAAATCCGACAGGATTCCCAACAGGAAATTTGCCTTCAATGCCTCTTCTATACTTCTATTTACTTCACATAATTTAATTTCTTTTTTACTCACTCTTTCATGCAGTCAGTCCTTTTCTGTTGGGTTGGTCTGCTTGTGCTTGGCATTCCCATCTGAGCACTAAGCTCATGATGCTGGGATCCCAAGTTGAAGCCCCACATCCTGAGTTTTGTTTGTTTATTATCTTCTCATCTCATTGTCTTTGAAAGCTGGGGATTTATATACAAACCCAGACGTGAGCCTAAGATCACTGTTTAAAAAAAACCCTTCAACATGTTAGGCCTCATCGGTCCAGGTGGTTCGGAGAACAAGAGAGGTTGTAGACTTTCAGAATTAGGTAAATGATGTGATTTCTTGCTTTTATATATTCCTAAGATGATGATTTATTCCTTGATGTGCCTTTGGTGTTTATATATTCCTGAGATGATGCATTCAAATCTTAATCTTAAAGCAAAAATCTCTGGATGCTACACCAGCATGACACCATTAACTTTCCTCATGAATTGCAAAGCTGGTTTAAGGTGGTTTATTTTATTCGTGGCACTGTGTGCAAAACATGCTACCTTGTCTCTTTGCCAATACTTTGTATTTGCAAGATATCATCTTATCTCCTTTTCAAGGCTCATCACTCATTGAACCTCTTGAGACAAGCACAGCAGTTAACGATTAGGAAGAGTTATACAGCTATTGAAGTCAGCACACAATCTGTACAGGGAACTTGGAATTCAGTCAGGATACCAACTGATACAGGATATTCAAAATGATGGAGTCAGCCCCAGAATGCTCGGCACACATGGGCAGAAACCCCTCGCAATGAGATTCATCAGGGTGGATGAACGTACACCGCGTGTGCCAGATAAGGATTGCAACATAAGATGGTTCACAAAGCTTCTGAAAGAATCTGAAAATACTTGGAAACGTACCTGAGAGAAAGGGATGTGCTTCTACACAACAAAATATTTGGAGAAATTTCTGATCAACGCCCAAAAAGTTGATGTCTTGCATCCCGTACTGCAAAAACCCTGATGATGTGGGCCCGTGCAAGGCCTGTGGATGGGATTTAGACCCATGCATTTTACCTAGCTTCTCCACTTATCCCTGCCAGTGAGTGGACGATAAACATTGTGTGATTACCTTGCATGAACATGTCAGGCTTAGTCATTTATTTAATGGACATCTGCAAATCCTCCACTCGTCTCTCTTATTCAATATTTCTTCAACATTGGTTTTGACATTTTAATTTTAAGTGAGCCAGTATCGTTTAAGATTTTCACCTGTTCTCTAATGAGCAAAACATCAATTCTTACTGCTCCTTTTCTCTGAATTGTATTAACGTTAATCATACAAGGCTTTTGATTTTGAATATAAGATGATAGTTTATGAAGATTGATTTGATTAACATATACCCCAGTTGGCACTTTACGACTCCTTTATTTATCAAAATATTATGTGAGACTAATCATAACACCATTATCTGTATTAATCTGTAATTCTGTTTCTTCCAAAAGCAAACAATATGTATCAACTTCTTCACTCTCTCCTCTTTCAATGTATAGGGAAGTATCCACTCGATTAGACTTTATAGTTTCCTTTTGAGCACTCAGGTCAATCGCATAGATTGTATACAGTCTTTTAAATGCTGTCATATCCAAAATGGGTTCTTTATTTCCATTGCTTTCACACACCTTTTGGTAAGACTTGTATGCTTCAGCAAAATAATTTTTTTCCCAATTAATTTCCAATCTATCTTGTGGATAAAATGTTCCATATAGAGAAATGCAAAGTTGTTTCACTTTAGCATTATCACTCAATGCATTATTCTTATCAGTAGCAGGATCACCATCTGGTTTTTAAAACATGAGCCACAGATATTGTGGCTTTTCTTTCAGAACACCCAAATTCCACGTGTAAGTGGTTTGGTTCAGTTTAACGTGTTGGCATCTTCTTTTAAGTTATGATACATTGAGTGGTTTCTTTGAGTTAAGTCTTCCATTCAACATCTCTTCTGTTTTAAGATTAGGAGTATATTCACCAATATACCAACTCATTTCATCAATTACAAATTTATTCTGATCACCAAAAGCACGAGCAACACCAAAAAGCAATCTATTTTCATTATCATTCCTTTGCAGTTGAAATCTAATTTTAAGACCATACAGAACTTTATCATGATCCCCAAATCCAAATATACCTTTAAGAGGAACTGCCACAGTAAAACTATTACCTGTTTTTGGATCATCATTATACATTCCTTTCCTTTGACTATATCCAGTGTCTGTGTTTGTTCCTGTTGACATATCAGGAATAAAACCTTTGACAGGTCCCTTTCCCATTCCATCACTAAATGAATATACTGTAAATTTCATCATTTCTGATGGAGCAGAGACATAATCAACCGCTTCAACTTCTTGTGTTCCAATATACAAACGAACACCATCAAACATTTTCCAGAAGAAATCATTTACGAGTGTAGCGTTTGTGGTATTCGCAGCCTTAGTGAATGTAAATTTACACAACAAGAAACTTTTGGGGAGATTCAAATAGGTTTCTTGATTATTTATTTCAAAACTTTTTGTTCCATTTTTATTCCAGTCTGTTCCAGTTATTGCATTTACCTTGAAGTAATCTTCTTTTTTAGTGGAGTTTGAGATAACAATTGTATCATCCAAATTATAGATACTATCAATTGCTTCCATACTTGTATTTATTTTGGAAAATTGATGTTAAAACTTTTGAAACCCTGACCCAAGTATTTGAATTATTTTCTTTTGTTCTTGGGGAGACAACTGAGTTTTGCCTTTCTTAATTTCTTTTATTGCTTGTAGTTTATGAGATTCCTTTTGGGCATCTTTTATACTCTTTTGAGCACCCGCTACATTTCCCACAGCAGAAGCAGTTGAACCAATTAGGTCTTTATGTTTAAGAATAGTTGAACCTATATTCATGAGAGTATCAATTATCCCATCTCCTTTTTTTCTAAATTGATGTCCAACACCCCTTTGTCTCTTAGGTTTATAGTATCCTCTACCAAGATACATACCTTCACTCTTGTAGTATGGGGAAAGGAACATCCCATCCCCTGTAATTATTTTATATTTTCCTAACTTGTGTTTCCTCACAATAACCATCGTATTTATTTATTGGAAAACTTCACGTAGGTGAATTCTGATGGATATAATTTCTCCATTAAAAGAAATCATGCTTTTTTTAATTCAAGAAAAAATTAAAAGATTTTCTTGGTCGGTTATCCTAAAATTTACTCTGTATATGGTTTTTCCTGACACAGGGAGATAAACCAGATTTTTGGTTCCATCTTGAATTTATAACCAATTGGGGTTGAGTATGCACTGAATGAAAATATTGTATTTGTTCTTATTCCATCATTATAAGCGCCATCAATCAAATCACAGTGAATTAATACCAAATTCATGCCTGAGGATATTTGAATGACATTATCACTGTAAAACGTCACATTAGTTTCAATCTTTTTTGACGAGAAACCCAATAACTCTCGAAATGAATTATCAATTGTGAAATCAACCTTGTCGTTATTTTTAAGTTTAATCGTTCATTTTGAAGTATGTTTTTGAATATCTATAACAATGTTTTTTGGTTCATCACCCTCTTCTTTCATAAGAAGAGCAATTTCGGAAGATATTTGAGAAATCTCATATGCTCCGGGTGAGACTGTTATCGTTTTGTATCCACTTCCCGGATGATAACTAAACTTTTCATTTTTCTCAGTTATATTAAATAAGGTATTATAAGTTTCCATGGACAATAAAGACGCCTCATATTCTTTTGTTGGGTCAAGTTGTAGTGGGTATGGGAATGAAGATGTGTGGTCGCTTGTTGTGAAATTAAAACGAAGGATTGTGCTTCTCATCTTATTTAATATGGGATAAAATGTCTTTGTTATGACAATTATTAATTATTTTCATGTTCATCAACTGGTCAAAAATGGCTGATGTTTCATTAAAACAATTATTTCCAGCCTTCTAACTACCGAATAGCAATAACAGTCCATTAACTAATTGTGATGGGTTATTTGGAAGAAAACTTGCACCTGAGCCAAGGCTACTTAAAACCACAATAATGTGTTTCTCCTTCTCATTCTTTCTACTTTTACCAGATAGACTAACCCTATAATTAAGAGTATCCAGCATATCAATATATACTTTATCATCCTTATTTTTCATATCCAATGGTTTATCAAATTACTTTGATTCATCCCTCACAGTTGAACCTTGTTTTCCATCTTTTGATAGAAGAAACATTAATCTCGGAGTTCGTTTAACAGGGGGTTGAGCAGAACTCAAGAACCTTAATTCATCATTAAATATCAATCCCTTTTCTTGAACAAGATGAAATATTGCTGGTTGTTCTATTGGAATGAGTCCTGCTTTGGTTTTTGAATCTGCTGAATATTCATTGTTTTGATGAGCCTTCACAATATAATCAGGGGGTTGATTAATCTCTTCCAGTTGTTGAAATAATCCATCATAATATTCTAATTCTCCTACATGCTGTAATTCTTCCTCTGTCATTTGACTGAAATCTTTTAACATTTGAAGTTTTTTCGGAGTACAGTCATGCGCCGCATAACGACGTTTCGGGCAACGACGGATCGCATATACGATGGTGGTCCCATAATCGCATTTACGACGGTGATCGCATATACGACGGATCTGCCATCTCCATTATAATGGAAATCGGCTTTCAAACTGAACCAATGTTTCCACGTTTACCTTCCAGCAAGTAAATTACCTTTGAATTGAAGAATTCCACGAATAAATCGTTTTTACAGTCAATTAAAACACAAATTTATTTTTGGTGAAGCTTTTTATGTTATTAAAACAATCGCACTGTTCCGAAAATATATATCACAATTGACAGGTGCTCGTTTCTTCATTTATAAATTATAACATTGATGCAATGCTTATGTATTTATAAAATCCAAACGCTATTTATTCACCTTTCTATAATCGATGCAAGAGGAGATTGTAAGCTGCTGCTAACAACAACGATGGCTGTCATGAACAGCACAAAGGTAAAACTAACGTGTCTTCCATCTCTCTTGGATGTGTGTTACAATTGCCGACAGTATTCAGTACAGTAACATGCTGTACAGGTTTGTATCCGAGGAGCAATAGGCTACACTATATAACCTCGGTGACTCGGTTTGTGTAAGTACGATGTTCGAAAACGAAAATGAAAACGAAAAAAAAAATGATGTTCGCACAACGACGACGTTGATTAACGACGCATTTCTCATAACATAACCCCATCGTTAAGTGGTGCATGACTGTATAATCTTTTGTGGGAACTGTGGAAGCATCTATAATTTTTTCTTGGGAAGTTTTTAAAAGTGGTTTAAAAAATTTCTCTTGTTTTCTTTCAAATGCTTCTTCACCCGTTAGTTTTTGTCTGGGTTTCTTCTTTATGTCTTCCTGTTGTTTTACAACTTTTGAAACCAACTCTTGATGCTCCTTAAATCTTCTTGCTCTTTCTTTTGCATCCATTTAATTTTTGGAAAATATCATTCACTGAATTATAAAGGTTAACAGAGGAATTTTCCTTTTTTTCATCATTAAAGTAGATGTGATCAAATAAATCCTTTTCTTTATATATTTCATCAAATTCTTTATTAACATTAATACGAGTTGTAATTTCTTCTTCACTAATACTTGTATCTCTGCTTTTCATACGTTTGCGTTGAGTTTCTTCATCAACATCAAAACCGAATGATAAAACCTCAACCTCATTACCAGTCAGATGTTTAATAATTTGTCTCATTCCTTCTGGATTAGTTTCTAATATCCCAAGACCACCAGATTTTAGTTTCTTTAACTCACTCTTTAATGTGAATATTCGGTTGTACCAAGAGAAACCTCCTCAAATATTTGACCTTCATTCCTCAATCGCATATGTTCCTCTTCTGAAATATAGTAATAATCTTCACGTTCTACTTCTCCAGGTCTTATTGCTCTCGTTGTTGTTGATACAATACTAACTACATGGTGCTTTTAAAGCAAATTTACAATATTTTCATTTGTACTACACAAGAACCTTGAATTCTGAAAGTTTTTCCAAGAAGCAGATTTACCCACAAGATTTATAATAATAGTTGTCATTTATATATGTAATTGTTTATAAAATAAAAAATATATCTTTTAATATCTCATCTTGTTTCACTACAATATATTAATATTTTTCAGTTGTGTACTTCATATAATCCCCAAATTCCTTTTTACTACATAATTTAGAACAATTGTCTCTCCAAAAAATGTTTATATCTATTTAATTTAACTTGAATAAAATAAAAGTATTAGCATTGTTCCTTATTGAGTGACAAGGGAGTTGAAAGTATGATTGACCAAGATAAATACAATTCCAAGAAGAATGTCTCCCTCTTGTGTAGTAGCTGTCTATTACCGTTTGGTTTCTCTCATTAACACAATCATCAAAGATAACGAGGTTCTTTTTTGATTTATACAAATCTTGGGGAGAAGGTATATCATCCGTATTATCATGAAGAATACAAGTTATCGGCTTTGATTTCTTTTTATATCTCTGTGTATCACAAAATAGTTATATTATATCTTCAATGTTGTAATCATTTAGTTTGTTTTGAAGTTTAAATAAACCGATTATATCTTCTTTTTGATGACCAGCATTAAAACCTTGTGAATGTAGTTGATACTCAGGTTGAAAACTCGACTTTGTGAAAATTATGAAATTATCATAATCTAAAAAGTTGGGAGGAAGGAGCATCTTTAAAAGTTAACAGGTTTTTCCACATCTGCTTGAACCATCTATGAGACATCTTAATGAATTTGGAATATTTTTATGGTTCTTCAATTTTATCTTATTTTCACAAATGGGTAAAAAAATCATTCATTTATATGTTTGGAAAACAGGTTATTTAATATTTATTGGCTTTTTTGAAAACTATGTTTTATATGAAGTTCAGATTTAATTTCAAGCTAATCCATTCTTTTATTTTTAAAATATGTTGTGTTGATATTTCCATGAAAATGATAATCGTTAACAATATAAATCATCAATCCACGAAACATGGTCATCATTTGTTCAGTCTCTTCTCTTGTAAGAAAAGGTGTATTATCACCCTCATACTTTGCATTCATTTCTCAAATCAATCTTGTAAAGTAATTCATTTTTGGTGTAAATCTCACTGAATTATATTCCTTTTTATGTTTTTTATTATCATAAATTAGAAGATAATCAAAGAACATACATTGTTTTAGGCTTTTGACTCTGTGTTTAATCCCCATCTTTCACACGCAGGACAATTCTCAAATTTGTCATGTGGAGAATCAGGAAATTCAAGAGGCTCAAAATCCAGTAAACTATTCATATTTATAAAGTAAAACTTTACTTCAAATAAAATTAATCTTCGGTATCATCTCCGGTACTTTCATTGGTGCTTTCACAATCATCTATAAGACTACTTTCATAACTATCGTTTGAACACAAACTCTCGGTATCATAACTGTTTTCTGTTCCAACAGAGATACGATCATCACTCTCATAATCTTCAAAATCTTCAGTTGAATAATGACTCGTACTTAATTAGTAGACAAAACATTGCTATATATATATATATATATATATATATATATATATATATATATATATATATATATATATATATATATATATATATATATATATATACACATATATATATATATATATATATATATATATATATATATATATATATATATATATATATATATATATACACTTTTTTCATTAACAGATTCAACTACTACATTTTTTTATATTAAAGGTAATTTTAAAATGGTCCTTAACTACGATTGAATGAAATGTAATTTCACCTGATATATTAACATTCTTTATTTCATCAGGATTTACACTACCAGTCTAAAGTTTTAGAACACCCCCATTTTTCCAGTGTTTACTGAAATTTAAGCAGTTCAAGTCCAGTGAATAACCTGAAATGGTACAAAGCTAAGCGGTAAACTGCCAGAGATTAAAAAAAATAGTTTAGGTTACCAAAAACTGAAAAATAATGTAAATGTCAGAGTTCTTAAAAAAGGCCCTTTTCAGGGAACAAGTAATGGGTTAGCAACTGCAGCTGCTCTGCAGCAATGGAAGTAAGTTAAGCCTTGAAAGTTGATGGAAACAATTTCTACAGATGTCCCAACTTTTATTGATTAGTTGCAAACCCTCTGTCTATTAAAGTAGTGTTGAAACAGACTGTGTTGCGACACTCTCTGAAGCATTATTTGGACAATATTGCACTGCAGGAAGTAGTATATTGCTATCATAATGGCGAGAAAAAAACAATGAACAAAGGAAGACAGACAGACCAATATAACCCTTAAAAGTGTTGGTCTTTCCTTTGGAGAAATTGCAAAGGAAGCCAAGGTGTCAGTGAGTACAGTTTCTTTCATCATCGAAAGGCACTTGGAAACTGGAGGAAAGTCTGACAGGAAGAGGAATGGCAGACCCAAAGCCACAACATAATCAGAAGACAAGTTTCTGAAAGTCAACAGCTTGCGTGATAGGTGGCTCACAGGACAGCAGCTTCAAGCCCAGCTTAACACTGGTCGAAGTAAGGAAGTGTCAGTTTCAACTGTGAAGAGAAGACTTCGAGCTGCAGGTTTGACAGGTCGAGTGGCCGTAAGAAAGCCATTGCTAAGATGGCAAAACAAGAAAAAGAGGCTTGCATGGGCCATGAAGCACAGCCAGTGGACTTCTGAAAACTGGAAGAAGGTCTTATGGACCGATGAATCAAAATTTGAAATATTGGGTTCATTACGCAGGGTTTTTGTACGCAGTCGAGTTGGTGAAAGGATGGTTCCTCAGTGTGTGACACCAACTGTCAAACATGGAGGAGGAAGCGTCATGATCTGGGGCCCTTTTGCTGGATCCAGAGTCGGCGACTTGCACAGAGTGACTGGCACCCTGAACCAAAAGGGCAACCACAGCATTTTGCAGCGCCATGCAATACCCTCTGGTCTATGCCGCGTTGGTCAGGGGTCATCCTACAGCAAACAGTGTTTGGAAGAACTTTCCGAACAATATTTGATTTCCATTGTAGAAAGAATGCCACGAGTATGTTCGGCTGTTATATCTGCAAAAGGCTCCTTTGACGAGTAAAAAATTTAGATTAAATTTTGCTCAACAAAAGGATTCCATGATTTCTTTGTGATCTGCAATTGTTTATTTGTTCTATGCTTTAATTTCAGAGTACATTCAAACATTGAACTGCTTACATTTCAGTAAAAACTTGAAAAAATGGGGGTGTTCTTAAACTTTTGACCGGTGGTGTACATCTTTCGGGTTGTTGAAAAAAATACAAATTTCTCCTTGCATATTACAGATGGTCTTGTCTTTTCTTTCCAAAGCTTCATTCATGAGGTTTTTCTTTTTTGATACTTTTTCTTGTTTCATTGCTTTTTCTACTTTTGAATATATTGCCAGAAGGAGAGGAGAAACTTTTGTTAGAGCTACTTTAATTGATGTTCTTCCAGATATACTAAAAGCCCTTCCACTGAAGGAAATTGAAGAACTCGTATTATTCACCATAATTGTTTTTATCCAATAGTTGTTATATTTATCTTTATTCAAATTTACATCCTTGACATATTTCTCAGTATCTTTTACAAATGGAGAGATTGATTGAAACTTGTCTTTTGTGTCTTGATACATTGTATTTGTAAAATGAAAAAAAGGTGGAGGATAAAAGGGTGTTAAGCACAGATTCACCGATTAATTAAACGGAATTTTCATCAAGAAAATTTTATTTGAAGTAAAGTTTTGTTATATAAATATGGTGAATACAATGTACTGTGATGTTTGTAATCATGAATATAAATGTTATAAAAACACCTTCAAACCAACAAACACACATTCAATCTTTTCAGACAAATATCTCCACTTGACCAAGAAACAAAACATTGTGATAGATGTGATAATAATATTCTTTAAAAAATTATAATAAACACCTTCAATCACGCAAACACAAGAAGAATGAAGAAAGGGAAGGTGCCACTAAATTCTCCATTGAAAACACTGATGGGGCATTTAAAGGACATATAAAAATAAGATTGTTTCGCTTTCAAGACCCTGGACCATCTTCAATCATTGAAGCTGTTGATATGGTTCATCAAAGTATTGAAACTATAATTAAAAACACATGAAGTGAAATGAAAACTTTTAAGTTTTATATGGGAGTAAAATTGAATATGCTAAGGGAAGGTGATGAAACTACTCCCGATTTGAGGACAAACCCTCACTTTATCTCATCATTTCAAGATTTTGTAAGATGTGATGTTTACGATGAACTCCAGAGACAAGAACAAGATGTTGAAAACACTGTAGTAGGTAGTGGATTTGCTATTACAAAAATAATCTTTTTAGATATACACATCTTAAAATCAGATCCACTTCAAGCTTCAAGCAGGTTCAAACATATCATTCAAAGATTTTAACAAATCTATAAAACATCCGTTTGTGATATATGCTGATTTTGAAAGTATCCTTGAAAAGATAGATATGGTTTCTCCAAATCCAAATAAATCATACACAAATAAATATCAAAAACATACTCCTTGTGATTTCTGTTATTATATCAAATCATCTGTTGGTGATGAATACAACAAGTTAGAACTTTATAGAGGAGAAGATGCCTCAGAGGAGTTTGTAAGATGATTGGAAAAAGACTGCATAAGACTAAGAGAAATAATGGTTAAAACCTATCAACCAATGTCATTAACAAAGGGAGAGAAAATGGAATTTAGAAAGAACAGTATCTGTCATATTTGTGAGGAGAAAATTGAGGGAGAGGTCAAAGTTAGGGATCATTGTCATCTTACTGCAAAATATAGAGGTACAGCTCATTCCCGTTGTAATCTTAATTTCAAGCCCCCAAACTTTATTTGGTCGCCGAAGTAGGTGACCCTTATTGTCAGTAATTCTGTTTGGATGTTTGTTCGTTTGTCATCAGCATAATTGGTAGTAAACATGGGCAGATTTTGACCAAACTCGGGTGGTAGGTACATCTTATGACCTAGTGCTTTGGAAATTGTGATGGTTGCTAGGGACGCTTTGGTTCCCTAGAAACAACTGAAAAATCTTCAAAATCGGTACCGTTCACGCGAAATCAATTCCGAAAGCCATTATCCCACATAGGGTTATGAAATTTGGCACGAATGATATACAGGTGATGCTCTATCAAATATATTCCGGTTTTTGTGATATATGGAATACTTTGCCCACAGCGCCCCATACGATTAGGGTTTGTGTGAAAATTGGCGAAAATTGAAGGCCCCCTAGCGACCAGGTGAGTGCATAGATACGAATGAAACTTTGCAGATTCATGGTACTCAATGAGTACTACAACTTTGCCTCAGGACATATTGACCGATTTCACTTAGGTCAGGGGTCAAAGGTCAATTAGTGCAAAAATCAATAATATGCGAGAGCTGGAGGTGCCTTCACGCCAAATGCTACTCCTCCTAGGGTTATGGCCGGATGGTCATGAAAATTCACACCAATCGTCTGGAATACATTGTGCACAAACCCTCAAGCCGGATTTTCGATTTACATCTTTGTTCACCCACAGCACCCCCTCGAACTTTGGGGATTTCCGATTTCAAACCGGATTTTCGGTACTTTTCAGTCAAATGGATACTGAGTAGTAATCAGAAGATGGAACTGGATGAGATTTAATATGCATAATCTTAAGGTGATTCCCTATCTGCTATATGACATCCATTTTGCTCTATATCTTATAGTTTCCATTCTTGGCGACCCATCGCCGCCTACCGGCTTGTTCCTGTCTTTCTTCACAACAACGCTCACTATGAAACACATCTATTTATAAATGAATTTTCAAGGACATCTGGAGATATTTCTGCCATTCCTAACACAGATCAAAAATACATCTCATTCACAAAAACAATTCATACATCCCCAAAACCCATATCAGATTTCTTGACACATACAAGTTTATAGCAAGTCCATTATCTAACCGAGCATCAAATATTAAAAACTTACCGAATCTTAAATCACATTTCTCAAATCAAGAAGAGATTGAACTCTTATCACAAAAGGGAATATATCCGTATGACTACATGGATTCATTTGAGAAGTTTAAAGAAACACAACTTCCTTCAAGGGAAAGTTTCTATAGCAAGTTGAATAAAACTCATATTTCCGATAGAGATTATACACAAGCTAAAAAGGTTTTGGAGAAGTTTAATATCAAGAATCTTGGAGAATATCATGATATGTATCTTAAAACTAATGTATTGTTATTGACTGATGTGTTTGAAACTTTCAGAACAGTCTTTCATAATAAAAAAATTCTTATGGATTAGACCCCGCGCACTATTACACGGCCCCGGGTTTGGCTTGGAGTGCTCTGTTAAAAATGACAAAACAGAATTTGGAATTAATCAGTGAGATAGATATGCTTTTGATGATAGAGAAGGCTAAAAGAGTTGGAATATCTCAAGTATGTTCCAAGAGATATGCTAAAGCAAATAACAAATATCTTTCTGATTATAATGAGAATGAGGACATATTTTACCCTATGTATTATGATGCTAATAATTTGTATGGGTGGGCTATGCCTCAATCTTTACCTAATGGAAAACTTAAATGGGTTAAAGAAAAACATTATGAAAAAGTTTTACAAAAAAAATTGGATGAAGCTGAAGTTGGATATTATTTTGAGGTTGATTTAAAATATCCAGAAGAACTTCATCACAAACATAAAGACCTACCTTATGCCCCTGATAAAGAAAGTCCAAGAAAAGAATGGTTAAGTGATTACCAACAGTCATTTCATATCAGAGGTAAATCTCCAGAAAGACGACTTACAACATTAAATGAGAAATAAAGTTATGTTTTGCATCAAAGGAACTTAAAATAATATTTATCTGCTGGGTTGAGAGTGAGGAAAATTCATCGGATTTTTTAATTTAAACAGTCATTGGTTTATTGAAGTATATTGATTGTAATATAAAAAGGAGAACAGAAGCAAAAACAGATATTGAGAAGGACTTTTTAAAATTAATGAATAATGCTGTATTTGGAAAGACTATGGAAAATGTTAGGAATCGACAAAACATAAGACTTGCTACATCTTGGAAACAGGCTTCAAAGTTAATTAATAGACCAAGTTTTGAACGAGCAGAGGTGTTTTCAGAGAACTTTTGTTCTATTCATTTGAAAAAAGAGAGCATTGAAATGGATAAACCTATTTATATAGGAACATCAATTCTTGACTTGTCAAAGTCATTAATGTATGACTTGTACAATAATAATTTAAAATAAAAGTACAAGGATAAAGTGTCATTGTTATATATGGATACAGATAGTTTTATATTAGAAATTAAGACAAGTGATGTATATGAAGATATGATTGATAATCTTGATATATGTGATACAAGTAATTATAAGTCAGGTGATGTGTTGTTTTCATCAAAGAATAAAAAGGTTGTTGGTAAGTTTAAAAATGAATTGGGTGGGAAGGTCATGAGTGAATTTATAGGATTGAGATCAAAGTCTTATGCTTTTACATATGTTGATAATAATAACATTGAAAGTTGTGATAAGAAGCTAAAGGGAATAAATAAAAATATAATCAAGGAAACAATAAACTTTAAACATTATTACAACTGTTTAACCTTCAAGAAGGAAGAGTACAGAAAAAAATATGAAAAATATGAAAAATATGAAAATATGAAAGGGAAGAAGTGCTTTCATCAGTCAGTCTCAATCTTTTATAGTCTCAATTTTACATTTGCTTTTATGGGAGGGAAGGGGATACATGGGGAGAAAATGTGTCTCAATTTTACATTTGCTTGAATGGGAGGGGGAGAAAATCAGTCTCAATTTGACATTTGCTTATATGGGAGGGAAGTGGATAGGTGGGGAGAAAATCAGTCTCCTATTTTGGGCTTTTTGGGCTTGATACAGAAAGTTTTTCCCTTTCCCCCCATTCATTTGAATGGGAGTCCCAGAAACCCCATTTATCATCTACTTCCAAGCCTGTCAATTTGAGCATTTACTGTAATAAAACTTTTCAATACATTTTTGCCTCTGGATCCAGACTTTTGAGACACCCTCTGTATATACTGTATAATATATATATATATATATATATATATATATATATATATATATATATATATATATATATATATATATATATATATATGTTGTTGTTGTTCGTCTTTCGGCTACTCCCGTTAGGGGTCGCCACAGCGGATCATCCGTTATGATCCGCATAATGATTTGGCACAGGTTTTACACCGGATGCCCTTCCTTACGCAACCCTGGTCGCTTCTTACGACACAGGAATATGGTACACCTATTCTAACCGGGCCCAGTACACTGGTACTCACTCCGCCGACCTCAGAAGGATGACAGGCTGAGTCAACCTCCTGGTGTGTATTAATTCAAGTGGCCAACGGGGCTTGAACTCAGGACCTTTTGGATCCCAAGCCGCTACCCTAACCACTACGCCAACACCAGGCTATATCTCTATTATAATACCAAGCTTGCACACTCAAAACTCGGCTCGCCATCTTACGATCCCTTTGAAATTGCTGTGGCACTTTGCAGACATGCCGACAATGTTTGGGAAGTCTTGGCCTTCCATACTACCACTTGCATTTTGCACAATGCGTAATTTTGTCATTCCCCATGTACGGTCTGTCGTCTGCTACCAGCTATGTTGTACTGCTATCCCGAGCATGTGCACGGGTATCGCTCGTGTGTGTGTGTGTGTGTGTATATATATATATATATATATATATATATATATATATATATATATATATATATATATATATATATATATATATATATATATATATATTTACCTACATACCAATATCCCGATATTCGCATGGGATACGTTCCGGGAAAAACCCATGAATGTGGGGGCATTGTTTCAATGGGAAATGGGGGGATATGTTCTGGGAACTTCCCGACACACGAAAAATGCGCGAATGTCGGGTTAAAATCTTCAAGTGTGGGGTCAAAAATCCGCGAGTGTTTTGTTATTGTTACAATGGAGACAAGGGGGATAATGTTATTGGTTTGTGGCGGTTCCTGGTTCAAAGGGGAAAGTTTTTAATGGTTAAAATGTTTTCGAGCGGCTGTATGAGGGAGGTGGTGTTTGGTGGCAGGAACATGACCTCTAATTTCGGGTGAACGCCATTCATGTCCATGGGGTGGCCAGGGGCGTTGTGAAGCAGCAAGAGTACCTTGAACGAAGGTTCTTTCCTGCCAAGTACCTCTGGACCTGAGGAACGAAACAGTTGTGGAACCAGACAATAAAAAGTTCAGACTTCATCCATGCCTTCCTGTTCACCAACCAGTACATGGGCAGCACGTGATTGTTTTTGTTCTTCAGCGCACGTGGGTTCAGGAAACGGTGGAGCATCATGGGCTTTACCATGAAGTCCCCTTTGGCATTTGCACAGAGGTGAAGGGATACCCAGTCTGTTGCGGCCTTGAAGCAGGCTGCTTTGCTCTCTTGCTTTGAGATGAATGTTCTGGTCAGCATGTTTTTCCAAAACAAGCCGGTATCATCAGCATTGAAGACCTGCTTCGGCAGGTACCCCTTCTCCACGATGAGGCTTGTTAGTTCTGCATAGAATGCCTTCATCTCATGGTCCACGGAGGCACGAAGAACAAATGGAGCAAGAGAAGGCAATGGCAAACAACCAGTATAAACCCCTTGCGAAGAAACTACTTTGGCAGCACTAACACTCTGAAGAGAGAGTCTGAAAAAAAACCTAACCCAACCCTTTTACTTGCAGATTATTTCCTCGCCTTTCTCCTCTTTTCCTGTTTGCTCATTATCTTGATTTTTGTGTCTTAATTGTCACCCAATTTGCTTACTGTCAATTCATACCTTCCATCACATCACTCTGCCATGAACTGTGATGTAAAGGGGAAAAAATAAACAAAAAACCCCCTACAATCCCTACGAGCTTGATGTTGCTCAAATTGTATCGCGCCTTGAAGGGTTGGAACCATCCCTGCTCGCTGTAAACGAGCTGGAGGTGCCGCTTGTACCCGCTGCACTCGTGCTTCCACCACATGCACCAGAAAGATGGTCATTGCGGAGCTTCGCCTTCTCCCATATCAGTGGTCTGCTTGGAGGCATACCCTTCTGAGTGTTATCCTCGATCCTTGGGAGTCATTTTCGAAGAATGAATGGAGCGAGACGCAATATGCAAGTCAGAACACAGGACTAGAATGATGGCGGTCCAGGATGTGTTGAGTAGTCTGCGCATTCATTGTGGGGGATTTTTATGGGTGATGCTGTATTCGGCAGCTGATAATAGATGTGGTGAGTGATGCCATTGTGTAATTAGTCCGCATGTATCTGGCTGCTAATTACACTAATAGATATGCTGAACGTTTCCATTCTTTAACTCGCAGGACATGACGTCTTTCCTGTCTGCAGGCAGATTATACTGAGTCTTTAATAAAATGTAACAGCTCAGATGGTGCTGTTTGTAGCAAGATGGTGATTTACACTAAGATGCGCTGAATGTTTCCATTGTGTAATGTTGTATGTGGCGATCTGGTAATTACTGGATACATCAATAGATGCTGTTAGTGTTTTCATTCTTTAAGTAACTCATTGGAGATGGCGTCATGGGGAATGACGTATTACACTGGTGAGACAAACTATGTCTATCCCGCGAAGCTACAATACATGTACAGGAAGCAGGTCATGTTCACGGCTCGTGGAAGATGTATTTTTTGCATATGTACAGTATTGTACTGTACGTACATCCAGCTGCTTTGTGCATGGCTCATGGAAGGTATGTTTCAGAACTGTGTTATGCTCACGGCTCGTGAAGAAAAAGAAGTCTCCGCAAAAACCATGAATACGTGGGACAATTTCCCGGGAACGTAGGGAGCATGTTGCAAATTATGAACCGCGAATACGCGGAACCTGCGAATGTTGGAACCGTGAATGTTGGGGTTCAGGTGTGTGTGTGTGTGTGTTTGTGTGTGTGTGTGTGTGTGTGTGTGTGTGTGTGTGTGTGTGTGTGTGTGTGTGTGTATGTGTGTGTGTGTGTGAGATTGTGTGTGCGTGTGTGTGATTGTGTGTGTGTTTATATGTGTGTGCATGTAAGTTGCTGTTTTTGACTGCTATCTTCACACGTGGGGGGTTTTAGGAGATGGATGTTTGTATTCCAATATTTCCGTGAGTCTGATTTGCATTCAGGAACAGAACCATTATGGTTATCTATTCGGAAATTGCCACTTTTTCATTTAAATGCTGAAAATTCTGTTTAAAATTGTATTTTAATAA
Organism: Eptatretus burgeri; assembly: GCF_056783735.1. Lineage (NCBI taxonomy): Eukaryota > Metazoa > Chordata > Myxini > Myxiniformes > Myxinidae > Eptatretus > Eptatretus burgeri. Next base: position 62,456,578 of record NC_140964.1, on the reverse strand, counting down.
CAGATTTCACACTAGTTTTCTATTTTTCTCATGGTTTTATTGTTCAGAAGAAAATATTTTCTTCCTAAGAAAAATATTTCTGACTTGTTTTGTGCGTTGCTGTGCGGGCTAAATGATCGATCAAATGTAGAGACTGGTCGGATCTGCGTGCTGGCTGTGTTGTCCTGGTTCAAAAGCCATGCTACTGTGGAGATGTAACGTTTGGGGATTAAACCATCACACGTTTTGCCACTTTATAAAAACCACGTTTTGCTTCAAAATAATTTTCTTCTGATTAAACTTTTGATTAATTATTCAGCACATGGCATTTCATTGGGAAGATTTTCCATCATCCAAAGCGCTGTTGCTGTCATCCTTTTTTTAAGATTGTCCATTCTGAAAGATTAATCTCTCTCCATGTTCACCAGGAGGGAGATCATACCCCTACAGCTTCTGTGTAGTTATAAGAACTGTGCAAGAAGTTTTTATACAAGATCGAGGCTCATATAAGTGCGAGGAATTGAGGTTAAAAAGGCAACATACTGATCGAGGGGCAGAAATAGAGGAAAGACCAAGAATGGCATTCGGTAGAGTGCATGCCTCCATCAGGCTGAACATTTGTTTTTTCTGACAAAGGCTCCAGTCACGGACTATGAGTCTTCATCGAGGCCAGGCCTTAACTCCATAGATGTAAAAGTGAAGAAAGAGAGAATAGTTTCATAGTTTTTGAGGAAGTAAAAAATCTACTTTTTGAAAAGGGGAAGGTCATAACTGTTTGGAGAGACATGAGAAGATAAAGAGTTTCAGAGTTTGGCAGTGAAGGGGAAGAAACAATCATAACAGCCCACCCTTGAGTTGCCAATGGGCACACAATAATCATGCGATGTAGTGGCTTGTTGAGTATTTTGTGGTTTCGCTAATAGTGGAGGTCCACAAGCAGCAAGTTATCTGGAATAAGAGCTGAAGTAATACCTACAGAAAAGAAAAAGAGAGCCAACTTTGCGGCGTAATTCGAGCGGGTCGAGTTTTGAAGTCGCATTGGTGGAGTTGATCAGTCGCGTTACTTTGGAGTCAATTCTGTCCAGTCAGTCAGTATGTGGAGCTAGAATCTCCCCAGATGTGAGTGCAGTACTCTATACAAGGCCGAATCAATCCTTGATATAGCTGAAGCAACTGTTCAGAGGACAAGAATCTTCTGAACAGGACTCCTAGTTTCTTTGAGGCAGACTTAGCTATTTACATAATGTGTGGAGTGGATTCCAGGAGAAATTTGATGTTAGGGTAATACCTAGTAGGTTTAATAGCTCCTGTTGGACTTGCTCTGAAACGGGGGCTTATAGATTTGGTCTCGATTTTCGTGTGTGTGTGTGTGTGTGTGTGTGTGTGTGTGTGTGTGTGTGTGTGTGTGTGTGTGTGTGTGTGTGTGCATCTGCAACCATATCTCAGACATATATGAATCGATTGTATCCGTACTGGGCACAAAGGCAACACATGATGGTTTACATGTGCACATCATTTTGTTTTGCAATGCGATCAAATATGGCCAACTGGAAGACATTTTAGTTGTAAAAAGACCCGATGTTGAATACGTCTTCAACCATTTCTCAGACCGATGTACATTGACCGATGTGCATTGACCGATGTACAAACTTGGCAGACGGATAATGAATGACCGCTTACATGTGCACGTTATTATTTTACGAGATCAGATCCAAGATGGCTGACTGGCGGCCATTTTATTTGTAAATGAAACCAGATGTTGAATATGTCTTCAACCATTTCTCGGACACGCATTTACCGATGTTTAAACTTGGCACACATATCATGAATGATGGCTTACATACTGCATGTACATTTGTTTTTTTCAACACCAGATCCAAGATGGCCAACTAGTTTTTAAAGTTAAACATGTCCCTAACCGTTTCTCAGACAAGCATGGTCTGATTTTGTTCGGTCATGGCACAAGCATAGTACACGATGGCATCCACCTGCAGCTAAATTTATTTTGCGATCTGATCAAAGATGGCCGACTGGTAGACTGGCAGCCATTTTTGTCGTAAATAAATATGGGCGAGCCCTTTAACTCCATACAGCAAAATTACTAAAACAATGACATTTATGTCTTTTTTTCCTTGTTGTATCAAGTTTATGTTTTGTATCCGACTGATGGGCTAGATCTTGATCCGGACCTGAACCAAACTCGACTCGGCTTCTTCTTGTTACCTAATCAACTCATACACCTGGTTTTTTCATAACTCATCCACAACTGTTTGAAATATCATGCAATTATATAGTTTTTGGCCCCATTTCTTAATGGTGAAGAATCACTTCAAAACAAAATAAAAAGATCTTTCGTATCTGGATTCAGATTAAGATCTTCACCGACATCAAATCAATCTGTCCTTGTCACACACCTAACCTGTCGAACAATTTTCGTCCGAATCCGTCCATAACATTTTGATATATCATATTATATATCGTTTTTTGCCTTATCTCTCAATGGTGAAGAATCATTCAAAAAATTCTAGTGTCCAGATACAGATCTTCAGGAAAATCTAATAAATTCGTCCTTGTCACGCACACAACCTGTCCAACAAATTTTGTCTGAATCCGTCCACAACTTTTTGAGATATCCAGCTCACATACAAACAAACAGACAAAAAGACAGGGGTGAAAATAATACTTCCATCCACCTTCGGTGGTGGAGTTAAGGAGACACAGCAACAAGCAAGTAAGAGGGTTGGGTCGGGTAAGATTTAAAATCGGGGCAAACAATATCATGGTTGGCGATAGGGCATAACAGCACTTGGTGGTGCACTGACTGCTTAACGACATGTAGTTACTTAACGACATCTCTTCACCTAATCCTGGAGTTTAACCAGGATTAGGGTGATCAGAAGAATATGCATGCTCCAGAGGAGCAGATATGGATAAGAGGGCAGACAGTAAGACCGGAGGAGATGTGGTAAGAAACAAAATATAGAGGTCATCGACTTGTCTGTGATGCTAGAGTAAAAGGCCTTGTGCTTCGGCACCATCACAGGATATCTAAATGATGTTGATTGCTTTTGAGTATTCAGAATCCAGGAGAGACACGTTTGATGCTAGGGCACAATCCCATAGGGTAGAGCGTAACTCAATTGAGCTACTGACAAAAGCCTTGCAGACTGGGAGTAGTTAGTTTTGTTTTTCCAAGGAATGACTTGTAACGGCAGAATATGGCCAGTCTGCAGCTGATGTTGGAGGCCAGTTTTGCAATATTGTCAGCCCTCGAGAGGTTATGGCTGGCAGGAAGGCCTACGAGTTCAAAAGACTGAACCTCCTCCATTTGCAAGCTGTGTGATGCCATGTCTTTTGTGATAATGATAACAATCCATTATGTGAGGATGTGCTGAAACAAAGGCTGTCTTATCAAGGGACATATATTTATTACATCTGAAGAGAGGATGGAAGGGGAGGGCTATTTTGAGACAATTACTACTGAGAAAAGCAAAATAATGAGGAGGATAAGAGAGGAAGCAGGGTAGCGGAATGCTCGGGTGAGAAGGAAACAGTGCTTGGGAGGGATGAGGCATAGATGTCTCTCAGACGGGCTGACAGAATTGCCTAGAGGTGAGCACACTCGCTTCGAAGTTGTCGAAGTCTGGGTTTGAATCCCGACCCAGCTATAAACTTTTCTCCTGGTGTTTCACATACAGGGTGATTCATCAATGTGTACTGCCGTCCCTTGCATGGATGTTATTAAATGAACGTCCTGTCTGCCAGCATTCGTTGGTGGACGTTAAAAATCCCATGGTGTCTTTCGTGAAGAGTCGGCAAGCTATTGCCGGTACCGTGGCCAAATTCCAAATTCCTTCTCTAACCTACAATGGGCATTGCATCAGTGGCACAGCCACACCTTCAGCCAATGATGCTATCCCACAGCCTTGTGCTGCATACAAACGAAGAAGTCAAACGATTTTCCTCCAATCAGGAAGAATGGTTCTGTGTCAGCAACTGAAATGACAGATAATGTGCCTTTCTTATATAAGTTGCCACCAATGTCACCAAGTTAAACTGTACTTGCTACCTTTGAATACGGTTCTTGTGTGGACAGCAACTAGACTATAACCAAACACCTGTCCCCAGGTGTTCATGTCATGTGAGCGGTCATCTTCGGCTCTGAAGGGCAACCATTATTATTTATTTTCTAATTTGTTGCTTGGTTTGATGAAAATCTCAGATAAAGATATGCCAGAAATGTATAAGATGCTTAAGACATGGATTATGTTTTCCCCTTTGACTTCTGTGGATCGCACTCCGCATCGGAAGCACCACTGACAGAAACAGAAGTTCACAAAGATTTAAATTCTTCAATTAAGTGCCTGCTGGAGTGGGATTACTGGAGAACTTCCCGACTTATGACCAGATCCTCTTACAGAGCATTTGCTCATTCCATCCTGGATTTATGAGATTTAATGCATTTCCATTGATGATAAATGGGTCATTCATAATTTGATAATTAATTTTCATGAAGGATCTTGTACTTTAGTGCTGCAAAGATTAGATACTGGTGTGTTGCTCTTGATGTGAAAAGGAATTTCCATAAAGGGTGAGGGTGGTTCTCATTAACTTTTCACTCCCATACATCAGGTTACTGATGGAGTAGCATTTCCACATTTGTAAAAGTAAGGGAAAGTTCTTGAGTAAGCTCTATTCCTCCATCTGTAACATTCACCCATGACATAGGTGTTCATTCTGATGCTTGCTGATGTGACTCCTTGATGTCTGAGCATGAGGATGTTGGTTATCCTCCATACTGTCACAACTTGCTTTAATTTTCTCGGATGCTGCAGAGTTCAAAGCTTCCAACATCATTGATATCTCCCACCAGAGGCTCTCTTTATAATGTAGGAGTTAAGTGGTGGTGAAGGTCTTTTCTCCTGACAGAGCATCACAGTGTTCATGGCGTATCATGAGTGTTTCCACAGAGCTTATAACATCTCCAGGGCAAGTTGGCACTCCTCGTAGGACACTGGAATAAAAAAAAAAATATATATATATATATATATATATATATATATATATATGTATTTTTGCGATTTACATGAAATCATAACCCAAAAGCGAGCATCTTTGCTCTTATTGGAGAGTAAATATATATCCAGGTCGAAATCATTCATTCCACACCATTCATTTGTGCTGTATATGAAACTGCTTAAGTGGCTTTTGCAGTGCAGGCGATGATATTTTATCTTTTTGGTTCATTGCAGGTTTGGCTTAACCACAAAGATATCCTGACATTTGGAAACTTTGAGTGTTTTTTTTTGCGGTTTCCTCAAAGCACTTTTCAAACACTTATATTTACATTTTTTTTTGCTGTTTCTGGCACGTGAAGGTGTCTTTTTCATTGTATTTTTGAAACAAGAAGAAGTGGTCCAGTAAAATTTCTGCAGTTGGTAGATGGTACTGATGATTGCCAAGTACAAGGCTGTGCAGGTGAAGGATGAAAAGGTTCGAAGGAGGAGAGATGTAAGTTACCTGCAGAAGGAGGGTATATATATATATATATATATATATATATATATATATATATATATATATATATATATATATATATATATAATATACATGGTTAATATTGTGGGGGTAGATGGAAGAATTTAATAGGATAGTTAAGAATGAATGGAGTTGCTTGGTCCGTGGAAATGTTGTAGACATCTCGATGTAATTAAGTAGGGTAACTTTGAGCTTAAGTGTTACATGTCACCACACGGGGGGGGGGGGGGGGTTGTGCAGTGTTCATAAGATAGGGATTAAGGCCAAGTTCCCCAGCATGTGATTGCCCCCCTGTGACTTTTCCCTTCGTTTTTTGTATTACAAACCAGCAATGGACCTTTGCGGCCGAGCTGCATGACCAAGTCGGGAGAAGTCCTGCCTCCAAGGCTAACGGTTGGCGAAGTCATGCCCCCGAGGGTGATGATTGATGGGCGTGACGTCAGAAGCGAGGCAGGTGTGCCAAACAGGCGCGAAGCCCCACCTTTTGGGGTTTCGCATGAGCAAGTCATGCCCGGTGGTGGAACGGTTGTTCAGTGACGTCAGAGAGAGATACAGTATGAGGAATGCACGAGTGCAGAGTGAGGGACACACGCAGTCGAGAGAGAATGCAGCTATGAGATGGCCTGCAAGAACAGGGCTTTACGGCTGGCTTTCCTTCGACGCATGAAGAAGACGGCACTGTTCTCGTATTCGTGCTGAGGCGAATTGGCTCACATACTGAGCAAGACGCCGGCCATTAACTCTTGGTTGGCTCGTGAGAGACGGGCCTCGAAACCTCGTGTATATCACTGAAGAGGGGGCGTGATTCTGCAGAGTGCCACGGCATCGGCAAGCGTGATAAACGAAGAAGCTGCACGACGATCAGTGAGCCTTGGTGTTGAATACCGCTCATGAATTTCCTGATGTACGTTTGTCCCACTGTGAGAGAGCGGCACGGTGCTATTTTACACGCGTCTTCACATACAATATGAAGCACCTTGATTCCACGTTCCATAAAGACCATATCTGGACCAAGCTAAGTTCCAGAATAAAGGGAGGATTTGCTTTTCTTTTCTTTCATTTCTCCTTGTCTGTATTTAAGTCTGTTTGTAGAAGCGCCTCGACTTAGAATTTAGTTTATTTCACATATTGTTATATTCGGATGATTACCTTTGTAAGTAAATGTATTAAAATTTATAAATTTATATTGTCTATTTTCATTAAATCCATTTATTTTAAGATGTTCTGTCCATGTAGTTATCGTGGGGTTCGAGTATGTACCCCCCTGTGCTGTGCTTCCATGTGCCGCCTCTGCTCCACCATTGTGCCTTACCCCTCCCACGTGTGTTATAATCTCCGAGGATCAAAGTGTCTGCCTTGTAATAAGGAAACCGCTCGACCATCCGGCACCGCGACAAAAAAAAAAAAAAAAAAAAAAATATATATATATATATATATATATATATATATATATATATATATATATATATATATATATATATATATGTATATATATATATATGTATATATATATATATGTATATATATATATATATGTATATATATATATATATGTATATATGTATATATATATATATATATATATATATATATATATATATATATATATATGTATATATGTATATATATATATATATATATATATATATATATATATATATATATATATATATATATATATATATATATATATATATATATATATATATATATATATATATATATATATATATATATATATATATATATATATATATATATATATATATATATATATATATATATATATATATATATATATATATATATATATATATATATATATATATATATATATATATATATATATATATATATATATATATATATACGTTGTTGTGTGTTGTTCGTCTTTCGGCTGCTCCCGTTAGGGGTCGCCACAGCGGATCATCCGTTATGATCCGCATACTGATTTTGCATAGGTTTTACACCGGATGCCCATTCCTGACGCAACCCTGGTCGCCTCTTACGACACAGGGATAACGATTGGGTTTTGCCATGATTCTGGGCTGCCCTACACCCCTCTCATAGCGTGGCCCAGCGCAAAGCTCCCATCCTCAAGCGATCCTCCAACCCAATCCTCCAAGTAGCCGGATTACAGGCGCACACCTCTACGCCCGGTATATATATATATATATATGTATATATATATATATGTATATATATATGTATATATATATATATATATATATATATATATATATATATATACATATATATATATATATATATATATGTCGAGATCAGGGTCTGCAATCAAGCAATGACTACACCAATCGTCGTAGAGAAGAGGTTTAATGCGCATCAAAAGTGTATACACGAGAGTAGAAAGGCACAGAATACCTACAGTATACCAGCCCAGTCAAAACTCTGGCCCGCAAGCAGTTTGGTTTACTTTATATATATTTTTCCTGCTCATCTGGTTTCTTTGAAAGTAACAACACCCCAGCAAATATTCTCTCCTGGCCTGACAAAGCCTTTATCTTTTCACAAGCAAGAAGATCTGTTATTGATCAGGCAGATCTTTATCACAATATATATTATCGTCTCATTCTGCTACAAGATGTTTCCCTTTGAACTATACCAAAACAGTGCTGATTTATTATTGGATTTCTCTGAGCCCAAGGCTCAAAGAATGTTGTTACAAGGGCCAACAAGAAAGCCAGATGTTCAGCTGCACGACAAAGAGACAGAGACAGAGACAGAGAAAGAGACACAGACAGAGAGAGTGAGAGAACACAGACAGAGTGAGAGTGAGAGTGAGAGTGAGAGATAGAGATAGAGATAGAGATAGAGATAGAGATAGAGATAGAGATAGCGATAGCGATAGCGATAGAGATAGAGATAGAGATAGACATATAGCCGACTGGCTTTGATTACCAACAGTCAAAAATGGTAGCTTACTGAGAGCATTTTAAATGCTTTGGCTTCCTCAATTAAATGCTACATTCAATTTTAAGAAAAGGTAATCCTGTTAATTTGGCTGCTTTCATCTTGGGAGCTGTTCAACAGCTCCACATTTATATATATATATATATATATATATATATATATATATATATATATATATATATATATATATATATATATATATATATATATATATATATATATATATATATATATATATACTGATGTATATATATACACCGGTGTATATATATGTATATGTGTATATATATATATATATATATATATATATATATATATATATATATATATATATATATATATATATATATATATATATATATATATATATATATATATATATATATATATATATATATATATATATATATATATATATATATATATATATATATATATATATATATATATATATATATATATATATATATATATATATATATATATATATATATATATATATATATATATATATATATATATATATATATATATATATATATATATATATATATATATATATATATATATATATATATATATATATATATATATATATATATATATATATATATATATATATATATATATATATATATATATATATATATATATATATATATATATATATATATATATATATATATATATATATATATATATATATATATATATATATATATATATATATATATATATATATATATATACCGATATATATATATATATATATATATATATATATATATATATATATATATATATATATATATATATATATATATATATATATATATATATATATATATATATATATATATATATATATATATATATATATATATATATATATATATATATATATATATATATATATATATATATATATATATATATATATATATATACCGATATATATATATATATATATATATATATATATATATATATATATATATATATATATATATATATATATATATATATATATATATATATATATATATATATATATATATATATATATATATATATACCTATATATATATATATATATATACCGATATATATATATATATATACCGATATATATATATATATATATATATATATATATATATATATATATATATATATATATATATATATATATATATATATATATATATATATATATATATATATATATACACACACACACATATATTTATATATTTATACATGTATATATTTATATATGTATATATATATATAATTGACCCATCCCACACTCTGCTAGCTGAAGAAGCTGCAAAAAGCACACCAAGAAGACCTACACAAGGTAAGTGCTAAACGCTGTTTCAAACCCTTCCCAGAGTTTCTCAACAACTATAAAGATGTTCACACATAGTACACACATGAGAATCCGAATGCTACACATACCCTCAGCTACCGGACCCGTTGAATCGCTTTTTGGCGAATCATCAGCGATAGCGTAGACAGCAATTCATACCAATGAGGCTCCCAAGCATGTACCATGTGCAAACATCAAAAGCAGTCAATATATAAATAATGAAAGACCCACCCACATGCAGCTTTTTGCAGCTTCTTCGGCTAGTGGAGTGTGGGAGGGGTCAGTCGATTGTTTGTATAATCCTAACCACCTGGGATAATTGATTAGGTGAGAGCTGATTGGTTATTCCCTCCAATTATGGGTGAGAGATGTGATTGGGTTTTACATCTATGGAACCCAACTTGGATACTGCATGGATTTCAGACCTTCATGTACTCTAGTTTTTAGTCATGGGAGAGTGCTTTGGAACACCTGTTGGAGCTTGTGTTGGAGACGTCAGTCATTTGGAAAAAGAGTGAATGTTGAACACACTCCTTTGGATCTGGCTGGGAAGGGTGAGATCGTCTTCTTGTGGAAGAGATTCGGTAAGATTGGTTGTCCAGGAGATCCAGAGGGGTTCATTTTGTAGGAGACCCTGTCGGGCTTCGTTATGCGAGAGACCTGGTCGGAATACTATATATGTATATATATATATATATATATATATAATTATATATATATATATATATATATATATATATATATATATATATATATATATATATATATATATATATGTTGTTGTTCGTCTTTCAGCTGCTCCCGTTAGGGGTCGCCACAGCGGATCATCCATTATGATCTGCATACTGATTTGGCACAGGTTTTACGCCGGATGCCCTTCCTGACGCAACCCTGGTCTCCTCTTACGATACAGGGATAAGCATTGGGTTTCACCATGATTCCGGGCTGCCCTACACCCTCTCATAGCACGGCCCAGTGCAGAGCTCCCATCCTCAAGCGATCCTCCAACCTAAGCCTCCGAGTAGCCGGATTACATGCGCACGCCACTATGCCCGGTGTATATATATATATATATATATATATATATATATATATATATATATATATATATATATATATATATATATATATATATATATATATATATATATATATATATATATTCAGCATCTGTTACATGTCAGTGAACTAGGTTTTCTGTTTGGAGTTTGGTCTAGTTATTTTGTTGCCTTTTATTTAAACCCTCGAGCATTCCTGCCCAGAGATGATAATCAAACTACAGATTAACACGATGCATCTCTGAATATAATATCACTTCTGCTTGGCACCTGCATTTCCAGATCCAAAGCAATATCATTAGCATATTTATTGGAACTTTGTCTCTGCCCGCTTTATCCAACATTTTTAAAGGATTTTTACCTTTGTCACGAGATAAAAGTGAAGGGAAATTGCAGGCGAAATAAATAGAAATATTTCATATTCGAGGATAAACAATGTTTATATTATGAAAAGCAAACAATGTTGTCGGTATGTAAGTTTGTGTATGAGAGGTGTAGTTTTTTGTTTTTTGTTTTTTTGGAGCTCACCCCTTTACAAACCCTCAGGGAGCAAACTGAGCATCTTCTTCTTGCATGGTGTGACCTTCAAGTGTATTCTCGAAGCTTTACATCAGCTTGGCACTTCTACTTGTATTCCTTTGGGGTGAAAAAGAATGCAATGTTACTTCTCATAATCCTCAACCTCAAAGCAGCCTATTCCATTCCCAGTGCAGAAGACCTCCCCAAGTGTACATGTACAGGGGTGTTTGGCATATTCGTCACACTTAGCAAGTGCGGGTTGGTGAGCGTGAGCTACTATTCGGAATGGAGCACACACTAACTAGAAGAGAATGAAACTAGTCTTTAACCACGAGACCAAACATCCAGCTCCATATACGTCATAATGCAAGAATGGATTTTGTTTTAATTGAAGGGCTAAACCGTGGACCATTAAACCAAGCTGCTATCTCTGCTAATACCAGGGTTATTAGCGAACGCGTCCGAGTCCCAATAATGCAGCTCTTTGAGTCTCGCCTAAATTGCCATCCCCTGGCAGTTTGTCTTCGCACAGTCTCTGTTTCTACCCTAACAATGTACATCGCTCATTGGCATCCTACCCTCACACACTTGCTAATGAGTGTAGTGCTTTAGCTGTGCAGGTTACGGATTAAAATCCTGTAAATGTTTCCACTTCCCATAAATCAGAATTTTAAATTGGACCTGATGTCATTTTTCTCTTGTTTCAGATTCCTGCACATCCAGGGAAATGCACACCTATTGAATGGATTTGATGGGACATTTGTTTACCTGGGGTGCAGTGTAACCATGCTCTCTTTTGCCCTTTGTGCATGTCGCCGAATCGTGACATGCCTTTCACTTTTAATTGAAAACATTGCATGAATCTCTCCTGCAACCGGTCTCATTAATCATTCACATACAAAACACCACTGGGATGATGTAAAAAGCAATTTGATGTCGAGCGTTGACAAGACTGTAGTGACCAGGTTATTAGGCTGTGCTAGGAATCGACAAGCCGTCGGTAAATGGGGAATATTTGGATTATAAGCAGATGATAGATGGATGTATGATTCCCTGCAGCAGCATCATTAAATATGCTCTGACTGTAAAATAGAGAGTGTTGTTTCTCTTGCTGAGGGTCCGTTATATGGGCAATCGTGTCTGCCCTCCCAGCATCACACCAGCCTCTCCTCTAGCTGCCAAGGCTTGTAGTCAGAGCTTGTATTATGGCCAAGTAGCTTGGACCCATTTTGGTCACTATTTCCAAATGGCTTGGACATGCTCAAGTTGGTTTCACAAATCATTTCTCCACTCTGGATCAAAGGAAGGCTTCATGGATATTTTTGGATACATAATTGAGGTTCCTGGATGAGCAACCACCACATTGGAGGGATAATGTCCTGGCACTGTGGCAATGGGAAACAAGCAATTAATTAAAGTGGATGAGAGGTGAGGGGAGGGTTAGTAAGGAAAAACAAATAAACACAGGGGTTTGGAAGGGAGGGGGCAATCAGGTCTTCCCCTGAGTTCTTGAAGACCTTTGAACACGACTTGCGAATTGATGTATGGGATATGAATGAGGTATATATTTTGGACATTGACTCTAAATGTTTTATGAGACTTTAAATCTGCATCTACATATTATAGACACAAAAGGGACTAAATTGATGACATGCCCCCTTTCCCCCCAAATTAATCAATTCTCTCATCCACTATACTTCCCTTTTATTTTCTCATCTCTTCCCCAACCCATCCCTCTTCTTTTATATACCAATACCCTCTTCCCCATTTTCCTTGCTTATATCAATTGACCCCTTTTGCTGGGTACATAATATGTAGATGGCTTGTCACGGGATTTGGAGTTTCAACTCGAAAACAGCTATCTTAGCACAAGTACTGTGTATGCACAAGTGGTTTAGAAATGAGTGAGTGGATGCTCTTTGGCTGCTTAATAGCAGCCAAAGTGGAACCATCTCTTTTAACGTTTCAAACGTCTCTTTGAACCAATAGACTTTATTAAATGAGGTGTAAATGTAAGAAGGTAAATGCTTTGTTGGTTCAAACAGATGTACTGAGCATGAGATAGATGACTGTGGCCTGTCAGCATTTACCTTTGACTGTGACATAAATTTGCAGCCATTTCTCAACGTGGCTTGTTGTTTTGCAATCAATGGAATTTGCAAGTCCAAGATATCACAAACGTTACGTATGGGATATTCAGGGACTTTCACCCTCTTAAAATTAAGCAAAAGGACTTTGATTTCAGTGTTTTTTTCATCTTCATGTTTTGAGTCTGGAAGAAGAATACTGTTTGTAAAAATGATGACATTTGACTTTGAGATAATTTCACAATAAATAAAATGTACTGTAATGTATGGGACCACAAAAAAGAAAAATACAGATTTTTCAACAAAATGTTCAAGTTCAAAATTCTCTGAAAATGTTTTCTTGTACAACTTGATATCCAATGTGAAGGAGGGTTGAACACTTGAGTATATTTTTGGGGGAAAAAAAAGACACCATATTTAATAGGTGTTAATTATTTCAATGAAGGATGTGTTACGTTTAGGACATGTTATGTATGGGATATTTGGCCCCCTTGGTTAAATGTTATAAAGTGTTTTTATCATTATGCAAAGTATCGAGCACAAATGATGAATACTTAACAAAACATTTCAACAATTTCAACTTCTGAGACTTGTAAACCCAACATTCAATTCAAAACCATGGATGTTGCAGCATGGAAATAATGAAATGAAATTATATATCACAACTGCTTTGTAGAATTTCACTTTGAATCATGTTCTTGTCTTTTGTTGACTAGCAAAGGTACCCAGCGTTGCCCAGCAACGCTGGGTCCTTCCTCCCACCGCTTCTCCTCCCCCATCCCACCGCTTCCTCTCCTTCATCCCACTGCTTCCCCTATCTCCTCCAACCTCACCCCCGCTCTCTACTCACACCCCACCCCCTCTCTCCTCCCACCCCCATCAGATTCCAATGTGACTCGCATCAATCGACGTGAACATTGATGATAGTTTTGCAAAACGACACCGGGTCTCAAATTGTGAATATTCAAATTAATTAGAGATCATGAAACTCTTAGTATTCAATTTTTCACAAAGACAAGTCGACAAAAAAATGATATGGCAAGAAAACCTTGATTTGAAGAAAATGGTTTATCAGAGTCGAAAGGCACAAGTATTTCACATGCACATGTCTCAGATAGGACACCATGCTGGAGATGCTCTCATGCCTAAATGTGATAGATATTCATTTACCGAGTGAGCAAATGGATCCCGGGAATCATGCGATGGATTATGCCATTTGTGGAGACAGACTTTCATTTATTTTATCCGCACTGGCTCGGATATCTCACGTATTAATGTCAACCTGAAGTGCAGGCAAAATTTTGGTGCCATCTTACGATATCTTCTTCATCACTAGTGCCTTCTTGCACCGTTAAAATTTCAGTTCGACCTTTGAAACTATGGTGACAAAAACAAATCTAAATCAAAGTTGATGCAAAGTTTATGTATATACTCTACCGGTCAAAATTTTTGGAACACCCCCATTTTTCAGTTTTTACTGAAATTTAAGTAGTTCAAGTCCAGCGAATAACCTGAAATGGTACAAAGCTAAGAGGTAAACTGCCAGAGGTTAAAAAATTTAGCTTACCAAATACTGAAAAATAATCAGAGTTGTTAAAAAACAGATGTGCGAATTCCCTTTTTTCCCAACTTCTTACTTGTTCCCTTTTCAGGGAACAAGTAACAAGTTGAACGAGTGCAGCACTGGTTGGAGGAATGTTTTCTATTTGGCAGTTACCATGTGCAAACAGATGTTTGTGTGCTTCATTGACTATACTGAGAGGTGATCCGACTGTACAAGCCGTAAACAAATCTCTCTAATTCTTCCATGTCTTGATAAGATATTGGGGCAGGTGAATGGGTAGCGATGGATGGGGTGAATGGGTGGAGATGGATTGGGTGAATGGGTGGAGAGAGAAGGGGTGAATGAGTCGAGATGGATGGGGTGAATGGGTGGAGATAGATGGGGTGAATTGGTAGAGATAGATGGGGTGAATGGGTAGAGATTTATGTTGTGAATGAATAGAGATGGATTGGGTGAATGAGTAGAGGTGGATGGGGTGGATGGGTGGAGATGGATGGGGTGAATGGATGGGGTGAATGGGTGGAGATGGATGTGTTGAATGGGTTAAGATGGATGGGGTGAATGGGGAGAGATGGATGGGGTGAATGGGTGGAGATGGATGGGGTGAATGGATGGGGTGAATGGGTGGAGATGGATGTGTTGAATGGGTTAAGATGGATGGGGTGAATGGGGAGAGATGGATGGGGTGAATGGGTGGAGAGAGATGGGGTGAATGGGTGGAGATGGATGGGGTGAATGGGTGGAGATGGATGTGGTGAATGGGTAGCGATAGATGGGGTGAATGGGTGGAGATGGATGGGTTGAATGGGTTAAGATGGATGGGGTGAATGGGGAGAGATGGATGGGGTGAATGGCTGGAGATAGATGGGGTGAATTGGTGGAGATGGATGGGGTGAATGGGTGCAGAGAGACAGGGTGAATGGGTAGAGATAGATGGGGTGAATGAGTAGAGATGGATGGGGTGAATGGGTGGAGAGAGACAGGGTGAATGGGTGGAGATGGATGGGGTGAATTGGTGGAGATGGATGGGGTGAATGGGTAGGGATAGATGGGGTGAATGAGTAGAGATGGATGGGGTGAATGAGCGGAGATGGATGGGGTGAATGAGCAGAGATGGATGTGGTGAATGGGTGGAGATGGATGGGGTGAATTGGTGGAGATGGATGGGGTGAATGCGTAGGGATAGATGGGGTGAATGAGTAGAGATGGATGGGGTGAATGAGCGGAGATGGATGGGGTGAATGAGCAGAGATGGATGTGGTGAATGGCTGGAGATAGATGGGGTGAATGGGTGGAGATGGATGGGGTGAATGGGTGGAGATGGATGGGGTTGAATTGGTGGAGATGGATGGGGTGAATTGGTGGAGATGGATGGAGTGAATTGGTGGAGAGATACAGGGTGAATGGGTTGAGATAGATGGGGTGAATGAGTACAGATGGATGTGGTAAATGAGTAGAGATTGATGAGGTGATATGTAGAGATGGATGGGGTGAATGAGTAGAGATTGATGAGGTGATATGTAGAGATGGATGGGGGAATGAGTGGAGATGGATGGGTGAATGAGTAGAGATGGATGGGGTGAATGAGAACAGATAGATTCGCGTTATAAACTGTGTTTCTTCCTCTCACATTATTGTTTGCTTGTTAGTTCCCCGCCAGTTTCATCGGAGGGGACTATACGTTTTCTTTTCATCTCTCTGTCTGTCCGTCCATCCTTCTGTCCACCTGTGGTTTTTCAGAGTTTTTCCTCCACACCCTAAAACATATTCAACTGTAACTTCGTACATGGCTTTATGATGATAAGTTACAGAATAAGTTCAAGTTTTGTGAATTTTTCAAAGAGTTATGCCCTTTTTAGACTTTGAAAATATCAATCCAGACAAACCAGACATAATCTGCACAACAGAAACTTTCCTCCTCCAAGACGTGTCTGACTCCCAAGTGTCTCTCCCTGGTTACTCCCTCCTCCGGTATGACAGACCTGAGCCTCGCCCTGGTGGAGGAGTTGCTCTCTTCATCAAAGACTCTATTCCTCACTCTCCATCCACTGCCCTCACTCCCCCACACACCCAGGAATACCTTTTTCTACGGCTTCCCCTCCACTCCCACCTCATGTTTATATGTGTACTGTACCATCCACCAAACAGTGATGACTCCATTTACACCTCACTATCCGAAAACATGGACCAACTTCTGCCTTCTCATCCAAACTCACTCTTCCTCATATGTGGCGACTTCAATTGTCATCATGCCAGTTGGCAAGGTGTGGGTACCTCTCTCACCTGTCATGGCACCTCAGCAAAAGCTTTCTGCGACTCATTGGGACTGACTCAATCGGTCAATTTCCCGACCCGGATCTCAACCAACGGTACTCCATCTCTTCTGGATCTGATTGTGACAAATTCCCCTGAAAATATCTGCTGTTCTTCATCTGCTCCAATCGGTTCTTCTGTCCATGTGCTTGTCAAAGTGGACATCTCTCTGGCTATTATCAGAGAACCACTATATATATATATATATATATATATATATATATATATATATATATATATATATATATATATGTAATATATGTACTATATGTACTATATATATATATATATATATATATATATATATATATATATATATATTTGTAATATATGTACTATATGTACTATATATATATATATATATATATATATATATATATATATATATATATATATATATATATATATATATATATATATATATATATATATATGTAATATATATATATATATATATATATATATATATATATATATATATATATATATATATATATATATATATATATATATATATATATATATATATATATATATATATATATATATATATATATAATCCCTGTGTCATAAGAGGCGACCAGGGTTGCGTCAGGAAGGGCATCCGGCGTAAAACATGTGACAAATCACGATGCGGATCATACGCATGATCCGCTGTGGCGACCCCAAACGGGAGCAGCCGAAAGAAGAAGAAGATATATATATATATATATATATATGTATATATATATATATATATATATATATATATATATATATGTATGTACTATATATATGTACTATATATATATATGTACTATATATATATATATATATATATATATATATATATATATATATATATATATATGTATGTACTATATATATGTACTATATATATATATATATATATATATATATATATATATATATATATATATATATATATATATATATATATATATATATATATATATATATATGTACTATATATATGTATATATATATATATATATATATATATATATATATGTACTATATATATGTACTATATATATGTATATATATATATATATATATATATATATATATATATATATATATATATATATATATTTTTTTTTTACATGGGTCAGTGTTCAGCTGCCCTGACTCCACCCCACTGCTTTACATCCATTGGCTGGATAGCTGGCCTGACCCCACCTCACTGCTTTACATCCATTGGCTGGATAGCTGGCCTGACCCCACCTCACTGCTTTACATCCATTGGCTAGATAGCTGCCCTGACTCCACCCCAATAAAATCTTGCACCGTCATTGCATGAAGCAGCACTGATTGTGAGGCCTCATGCCTAAGGGCTGGGTGTTAGTGTATGGCCCAGTGCAACTGGAATGATCCCAGATACTGTATATATCCACGCTGTATTATCTATGCACATAAGCTCAATGTACGTTTTTGCTTCATATATGTGTACATCAGTTTATTACCTCTACCAGGGAAGGTAAAGGAGGTTGTTTTCACCCCTTTCTGTCTGTCTGTTTGTTTGTTTGTCTGTATGTGTAAAGGATATCTCAAAAACTTGTGGACGGATTCGGATGAAGCCTGGTGGGCACGTTGGGTGTGTGACAAGGAAGAATTGATTCAATTTTGGAAAAGATCCGAATCTGATCGTTTTTTTTGAAGTGATTCTTCACTGTTGAGAGATCGGGCGAAACCGATATACAGCATATCTCAAAAGGTTGTGGACGGATTCAGATGAAACTTGGTGGACAGGTTGGGTGTGTGAACATGACAAATTGTTTCGACCTTGGTGAAGATATGGAACCGGATCCGACTACTAGAATTTTTAAAGTGTTTCTTCACCATTGGGAGACGGGGCTAAAAACGATACATAGCATGATATCTCAAAAAGTTGTGGACGGATTCGAACGAAAGTTGGTGGACAGGTTGGGTGTGTCGCAAGGACGAATTGATTCGATTTTGGTGAAGATCCGAATCTGGATACGATAATTATTTTTAATTGTTAAAGTAATTCTTCATCATTGAGAGATCGGGCCAAAAACGATATAGTAGTGTATAGCATGATATTTCAAAAATGTATTGGGCCCGATATGTTCTCATGTAGCAGGCATTGCATGGCGGAGGTATGCGCTCTACCAAATGCCCTTCTAGTTAGCTCGCCTGTTCGAAGAACAGACAGCTATAGCGATACCCCCGGCGTGAGCGTGAGCGTGAAAATGTTAAAGTTTTTGGTGCAAGTTATGTAGAAGCTTACTATTCATTTTATGTGCACTAGGATGCTAATATTTGGCATGGAGGTTCCTTTGGGGTATATTATTGATGTCATGCAGTTGAAATTAAAAAATAATTTCAAATGTTTTAAATTTTTGACCTGTTTTGAACTTAACTTTTTTGTAGCACATCAACGTTAATGTTTTTGGTGCAAGTTATTTAGAAGCTTGCCATTCATTTAATATGTGTACTAGGATGCTGCTATTTGGCATAGATGTTCCTTTGGGGTATACTATTGGTGAAGTGAAGTTGAAATTAACAAATTATTTTAATTTTTTTTTTAGTTTCAACCTACGATGTCGTCAAATCCACCCAATGCTCGCCTGTTTATACTAGATGCTTGCCATTCATTTAATGTGTGTACTAGGATGTTGCTATTTGGCATGGATGTTCCTTTGGGGTATACTATTGGTGTACTGAAGTTGAAATTAACAAATGATTTTAATTTTTTTTAAAATTTCAACCTAAGATGGTGTCAAAGCCACCTAATGCTCGCCTGTTTATACTAGATGCTTGCCATTCATTTAATATGTGTACTAGTTTACTTATTACAATATACAAACACATATTGCTTTAAAATTATTTGGATCAGACTTCACTACAATGCTTTATAAAAAAATATTATTAGACTAGTCTTTTAAAAACGATAAATGTATTAACAGGCGAGCATTGGGTGGCTTTGACACCAACTCTCTGGTTTTTAATATGAAATAGGCAGAGCCTAGAAACAAATGAAACGTGGTGGGTTAGAATGGTGCGGCTCAAGCATGCGTTAAAGCAAACTAATATTTATCTCTGGTTTGTTGTCCTCATTATTCTTATTGGTTTCTAGTGAACAAAAGATATCGGTGAATAAATAACTATCTTTTCCTTTTATTTTGCCGAATAGACCCAAACACAGTGGGTTGTAGGGTTTCTTCTTCTTCCTTTTTGTTCTGGTATCGGCTCGAGCGTGCATTAAATGCAAACAAATTTATATCTCTCGAACATTAATTTGGACCAGAAAGGAACATGTTTTGTAAAGCAGTTCTCACTCTTGTTACCTCCACCACTGAAGCTGTGAGGAGGTTATGTTTTCACCCTTGTCTGTCTGTCTGTCTGTTTGTTTGTGTGCGGGATATCTCCAAAAGTTGTGGAAGGATTCGGACGAACCTTGGTGGACATGTTAGGTGTGTGGCAAGGTCGAATTGATTCAGTTTTGGTGAAGATCCGGATACGATAATTTTTTAAGTGATTCTTCACCATTGAGAGATAGAACCAAAAAAAAATACATATATATAATAATATAGCACGATATTTGAAAAAATGTATTGAGTCCAATATGTTCTCCTGGATCAGGCATTCCATGGTGGGGGTATGTGCTCTACTGAGTGCCCTTCCAGTTTGTATTGTTTTGATCTCTTTCCGTTGCCGTGCAGCATTTACTTGCTGTTTCTTTGCTCTTGCTTTTTTATATCCAGTTTTGTTTTTTGCAGGTTTTTTGTGGTGGTTTGTTGTTGCTTAACCTCTTGACTTAGTTGATATTGCAATCACTCCAGCATTGTTAATCCCCTTTGTGGCTTTTTCCATCAACTTTCTGTTGTTCCTAACAAGTCCTTTTCAGAATCCCTCCCTTGTGTTGCCCGATTCAACTGAAAGAGATTTTTTTCTCTTTTGTTGTTTGATTTTTTTGAACATTTGATTTTTGTGAGTAAGAAGAAGGGATGCTGTGAAAGAGAAATAGATGGAGAAACCGAGATAAACACCCTCTTTGGTTTTGAATTGAATCAACACTGTGTCTGCTTGTTGATAACAGGAGACACTTGGAAATCCATGAACGTAATCTGTTCTGGATGATTAAAGGAGTTTGCTATTTAGTGCTGAAGGTGAGATGGGTGTTCTGAGATCGAGATGTAAAAGTAAATTTGTCACTATTGGACAAAGCAGTATTTTTCGATAATGAAATGTGCCAACTTCTAGAAAATGTGTGCTTGGAATGAAGTCGATGGAGCATTGTGCAATGTTTACAGAGTACAAATGAAATGATTGTTATATGGCTCTTAACATAATACTCGGTATGGTGTTTGCACACGTGATAGCGAATATCACATATTGCACAGGATGCAGCGAGGTATTTGCTGTAAATGGGTCAGAGCCACCTGTAAATAGGTACAGGCCACCTATAAATTTGGATGGACTACCTGCAAACAGCGATGAGCCACCTTTGAATGGTTATGTGCCACCTGTACATGGCGATAGGTGGACTGTAAATGGGGGTATGACAACTGTGAATGGGGATGCGCCGCCTGTAAATGAGGATGCGCTGCCTCTAAATGGGTTGGTACCACCTGTAAATGGGGATCACCTGCCTGTAAATGGCATTGGTCTGCATGTAAGTTGCAGTGGTCCACCTGCAAATGGGAGAGTGCCAACTTGTAAGTCGGGGTGGGGGAGGCGGCAGCTCTTTCCCGTAATGGGGACACGAGGGCCATGCTGCCCACTGCTTGTGTAAAAAAAAAAAAACTGTAAAATTAACACTAAGCAGTGCATCTCCACATATTGTCTTTGTATCCACCCTCACTGTAGCAATTATTCTCACAGTATATTGTACACCATACCTCCCTATTCCATCTCCAGGCGCTGCATGATGTCAGTGCCGGGCACCAAGGCGCCCCGGTGATGATGCGCGCCAAAAGGTTGTACTTGGTTTTCACTCCGTTTGTTACTTACGAAATCTAAAGATTTCGTAAGTATATTGATGACTTCCGTCATCTGTTTGTGTGTTTGTTTGTTTGTGTGTGTGTTTGTTTGTAGGCATGATAAATCGAGAATGGAAGAAGCTACCAATGCCAAATTACACCGCGTGATTCAGGAGGGTGATGGCTAGTGCTGATTAGATTTTGGTCAAAGGTCAAGGTCACAGTGAGGTCAAACATTCGATTTTTGATTGTTTGGTACAGAATCATCGTAGAAACTTCTGGTTTGCGTCGCTACCTTCTCTAGAGACAGCTTTTATTAGACAAGGTCAGAGATCAAGTTGACGATTTCATAAGTACCAGTCTATGACTGCTCGTTTGTTTGTTACTTATCTAATGATTTCGTAAGTATATTGATGACTTCCGTCCTCTTTGTTTGTGTGTTTGTGTGTTTGTTTGTAGGCACGATAACTCGAGAACGGAGGAAACTACCAATGTCAAATTACACCACGTGATTCAGGAGGGTGATGGCTAGCGCTGATTAGATTTTGGTCAAAATCGGTCAAAGGTCAAGGTCACAGTGAGGTCAAATATAATTCCGTATATTCATGTGGAGAAATGGAGTATTTTTGCTTCGGTCGTTGTTACGATTTCGTTTTAACTTAGATTTTAATTTTGTCTTCGGTTTTTGCAATCGCTTAAGGCGCTGTCACACCTTGGCGTTTTAGCCAGCAATGGCAACGCATAAAAATGTATGTAAAACGTTGGCGTACGCTGAAATTTTGATGTTTTTTTTTAAAGTTTTGGTCGTATTCATAACGTGTTGGTCGTATGCATAACATATTAGTAACGGGCACAGAACGTTTCGTTGTCTTATAGATAACTTATACCAACAAATGCTTAGGCCTAGGTCACATTTGTCACGGCGGCCGTGGTGTCTCCAAAATCTACGGCCACTAGCAATTATACGGCGGCCACAGCATTTCCATGGTCACACAATGTAGCAGTCACATCTGTTTTTATTTTTCGGGGAGCTGCACAGCGTATTTATAAATTGTGGAGACCGAAAACGTGGGGTTGCCGTACGGTCTTTGATTTGATATCGCACGGTGACCTATAGGCATTCCTACGGCGGCCATATAATTTTCAAGGCAGACGCAAGGTGCCCGCAAGGCGACCGCAGGGGGGCCCTAAGGCGAACGTGCGGCCAGACGGACGGTAACGAATCGGTTAATTTTTTTAATTTTTTTTTTAACATTTTTTTTTCGGCTTGTCAAATTGCTACGGCGAACGTTGAAATGAAAAAAGTTATAACTCCGCGTTATAATTCCACGGCAACCTTACGGCCTGTAAAATATAGCCATGTGGCATACGGCCACCCTGAGGCCACCTCAGAAACTCTGCGGCCACCGCACGTTTCTGTCAATTCAGAGGGCGTACGGCCGCCGTATCGTCGCCGTAGAGCAAATGTGACTTTGGCCTTAGGCCTTACAAATTGTGGAGACCGAAAATGTGGGGGTGCCGTACGGTCTTTGATTTGATGTCGCACGGTGACTTTAAGGTGGCCCTGCGGCGGCCATAGAATTTTCAAGGCAGACGCAAGGTAAGCCTCAAGGTGCCCGCAAGGCGACCGCAGGGGGCCCCGAAGGCGAACGTGCGGCCAGACGGACAGCAACAAATGGGTTAATTTTGTGTTTTTTTTTTTACCAGTTTTTTTTTTTCGGCTTGTCGAATTGCTACGGCGAACGTAGAAATGAAAAAAGTTATAACTCCGCGTTATAATTCCACGGCGACCTTACAACCTGTAAAATATAGCCAAACGGCGTAGGGCCACCCTGAGGCCACCGCAGAAACTCTGCGGCCGCCGCACGTTTGTCAATTCAGAGGGTGCCGTATCCTCGCCGTAGAGTAAATGTGACTTAGGCCTGAGCCTGTTGTCGACGTTCACAACCTATTTCTAGTGATAGTTTAACTTGGGCATAGCGCGCTGCACGTATCGCCGACGAACTCGTGGCGTAGCCTGTTAAAAACCTGCCGCACGCCGATTTAAATCATAACCGCCGGATAATTGGAAGTGTCAACATCGCAGTCACACCTTGACGATTTATCCAGCGTATGCCGACCTATGAAAAATGTGTCTAAAACGCTGGCACACGTCGAATACGTTATGGGTAAGTTGTGTATACGTTCAGAGCACGCTGAAAAACGATGAAGTATGCTGTCATATTTCGTGGTACGTCTCGTACGTCATGAAATTTCAAGCATGCTGAAAATTTTACGACGTACTCGCCGTATGACTCACACGTTCCGCTACGCTGAGAATAAGTTGTAGGCACGTTATGCGATCGTTAACACACGTCAACACAAGTTCCTTGTAAGTTACTCATAAGTCGAAACACGTCGAGGTAATGTTTAGCATACCCGAAAATTATTTTCTCCATCAAGGCACATTTTCTCTTTTTCTCCTTGGCTCCGTGAAGGCACGTGACGAAATATCTGAAGTTGTTGTTGTTGTTTTTTTTTATTTTTTATTTTATTTTTTAGTCTATCACGAATTTTAAAATATATTCGGACATTTGCGTTTAAGTTTCGACGTGACAATATCCTCAAACAGAAAATATTCACAGAGGAGGAACTAAGAATAAGACATGCGCAAACTGAAGAGGCAATCGGACGTGACGTAACGGCACGTGATGAAATATCGGAAGTTATTGTTTTTTTTTGTTTTTTTTTAAACACTGCCAATACGCCATTATACGGTAGCTGTAAATTAGAAACACGTTCAGTAAGTTCTGTGGTCGTCCGGAAGACGTCAATAAAATACGTCCACATACGTCAATATGTGTTGGAGGTACGTTACACATAGGTTCAAAGCACGTTACTCATAGGTTAGAAAAAAGTTTTGGGTACGCTAAGCATTACCTCGACATGTTTCGACTTATGAGTAACTTACAAGTAACGTGCCTCGAAGTGTGTGAACGATTGCATAACGTGCCTCGACGTGTGTCAACGATCGTGTAACGTGCCTACAACACGTTACTCATAGGTTATAAATAAGTTTCGGGTACGCTAGACATTACCTCGACGTGTTTCGACTTATGAGTAACTTTCAAGTCATGTGTGTCAACGATCGCATAACGTGCCAACAACTGATGGCCAGCGTAGCGGAACGTGTGAGTCATACGCTGGCATACATCGTAAAATTTCAAGCATGCTAAAATTTGAGGACAACCGCAAAGCACAACGATGAAAGCCAGCGTACTACGACGTATGGCAGTGTTTTACAGCATGCTCTTAACATATACAAAACTTACCCTTCACGTATTCGACGTGTGCCAGCGTTTTAGACAAATTTTTCATAAGTCGGCATACGCTGGCTGAATCGTCAAGGTGTGATCACGCCTTTTGGACGCTTAAACTCGGTTGTCGAAATTCTGGTAAAATTCGGATGTTTTGGAGACGTTTTAAGATCGTATAAAAATATTTCACTCGCCGCGTCACAGCTCTTCACGTGGTGCAGCGCGCTCGAGCAGAGGCGTCGTTGATCACGTAAAGGTTTTCCTTGTGCGCGCTGACGGTGTTTTCGATAAAGATGGTGTTTAAAAGTCTTTTTTTTTATCCCAATAGAGGTTATCGTCGCATGCCTGACTCGCCAAGCCGTCGGATTATGTAAAGATTTTCGGTGGATGGCCGAATATTACGGTTTTGTGACTGATAAAATAATATTAAACAATTGCGTGGAGAGATGGATATTTTTGCTTCGGTCGACGTTACGATTTTTGTTGGTTTGGTACAGAATCATCATCGAAACTTCTGGTTTGCGTCGCTACCTTCACTTGAGATAGCTTTTATTTGACAAGGTCAGAGGTCAAGTTGATGATTTCGTAAGTACCAGTCTATGACTGCTTGTTTTCTTGTTTGTTTTTTTGTTTGTTGTGCACCGCTCCTTCCAATTTCCATATCCAGGCAATGCGTGACGTTATCGCCGGGTACTGATGGAAGGGAGTACTCAGTTTTTACTCCGTTTGCTTTCTTTGTCATCCTTTGAGCTAGGAAGCTGAAATTTGGAGCCAAAAGTGAAAATGTGCTTTGGCAAAAGCAGTATTTTTTATGTCTTGATTCATCAATTCATTGATTTATTCCTAAATGATTATCGATTTATTAATTACTTATTTATTTTCTTTCTCAACTGAGAAATATCTCAGGCACCTTTTGAGCAAGGAAGCTGATATTGGGACGCGACAGTGAACAAGCAATTTGACTTTCAAGGGTATTTTTGATTAATTAATCAATCAATCGATTAATTATTCATTTTTCGATGAAGTACTTAATTTACAAAAAGTTACAGATTCAAATGAAACGGTGGTTGGTTTGTGTGCAATTAGCCAATTGATTAATTAATTATTTTAATGACTTATTTACTTATTTTAATTTTGCAATGAATCAATTAATTGTTGTGCACTGCTCCTTCCCAATTCTGTTTATATGTGCTGCATAGTGGAATCGCCGGGCGCCGAAGGCACCCTGGAAGTGTCGCGCACTGGAGGATTTGTTATTTATTTATTTGGCATGGGGTGGGCTTGCAAAATCTATAGTTGTTAGTTTGTTGTTGGTTGTTTTGTTTTATAGTTGTTTGTGACTTGCAAAATCGAAGATTTTTCAAGGTATATTGTTCTGTCTGTGTGTTTGTCTGTTGATCGCCTCCAGGTCATGCACACACACCAACACATGTTCTCATGGAATCAGACAACTATCCTTAGCACAGGATCATCAAGGGTGAACCGTGAGATAATTGAGGCTTGGTACTCTTGTGAAAACTCCATCAACCAACACATCCACTTGCACCCCACATACAAAGCACCATGCAATTGACTAAAACATCAACACAAACAGCAGTCATTCAATTCCAAGGAAGTCTTGTGATTGGCTTGGACTTGGACCGATCCATGATGCGAACTGTCCCCAACGGAAATTAACGGTGTTACCACTGCAGCACTCTCAATGACTCTGAGGAAGAGAACCAGTTTGTTCTTGAAACGTCAGGCTTTAAATTTGAATTATTTTATTGCTCAGTGTGCAACTTATTTCTTTTTCATATATATATATATATATATATATATATATATATATATATATATATATATATATATATATATATATATACACACATATATTGTTATGGCCACAGGTACCGAGTGTATTATGAGAGGGTTAATCCTCGTTTATTCTCAGAAGAACCGGACCTGGTGCCACCGCTCACAATTAACTTCGTGGTACGGTGGGTTGCTTAACAACCACAAATGCCAATCAGGTAACCACAAGTTCCAGTGTCCACTGTCCAATTTTCCGTTTAACTGGACGTCACCAGGGAACGCGCCCTCGGCGATGCATCAATCTTATCATGCTTGGACCTTAAGTTGGGCGGCCGAGCATTTACCGCTGGTGCACACCGACTGAGAGGTTAATTTGTTTGGGAATTACCTCCCAGTCTATCGAGGTTCAGGCAATGCTGGATCAATGGAAGGAAAAAACAAGCACAGACAGGTTGAAATGTCAACAAGGAATTTATTAAGAAGAAAAATAAATAAACTGAAAAATGTTTTATTTCCTTGTGGTGAAAATAGATGGATTCAAATCAATCAAAATAATCTCAAACACATAAAGAATTCAACAGGCATTGCTGGAAAAAATGGACAAAGAGCAGATGCTTATCACAATGCCTTGCTGAACAATTAAAAACTCGACATGGGTACCCAGCAGATCATTCAGGGGGAAAAGAAATCCGGTCTCGGCTTACCAAGACAGAAGTCATCGTGCGTCTAATAAAATGTCCAAAAATGTGTGAGCGTGCCTTGGTCCACTGCCAGCAACCTGCCTCACCATGCACCCACCTACAAACAGGCTCAAACACCAATCGACATCATGTCGTCACTCCCAGGAACCAGGAACGCCAAGAATCAGGTACGCCAAGAGCCAGGTACCAAGCAGAACCAGCAGGATTTGGTCCAACCATCACCAATGGTCAGGAGCTGTAACCAATGGTCAGGAGCTGCAAGGAGCTGTAAGCAACGGACAGGAGCTATCAGCAACCGTCAGGAGCTTTTTCTTTTTCAGTATACCTTGTCGAGGCTCGAATGAGAGCAAACACACAACGCACAGCAAGGGAGTCATGAGACAAGAGGGGCGGGAGTGGGAAGGACGAAACAGTGGGGAACAGAGGCATTAGGAGATCTGTGGAAGGGAGAAGGATGGGGCGGGGAACATGGGGTATACAAGATGGCTATTACAGGGAATTTGAAGGAGGTGGGTTTGGGGTGGGTGAACAGGGGTAGAAAGATCAAGGATTTGGATGGGAGACGATAAGAGGTGGTGGTGAACGGCTGTTTTGAAGGCCTGGAGGGAAGAATGGGATTGAACAGAGTGAGGGAGTTTATTCCAAAGGCGCGGAAAAAGAGGAATTAAAGTGTGAAGGTGAACAGTGATTCATGATTTTGGTAGTTTTACCTGAAGGAGGTTGTTGGCGGACCTTGAGCGCCCTGCGGAAATATGGTGGGAACAAATCGCAGACAGAGCGGGGGGGGGGGGGGCGAGACCGGAGACGAGACGGTGAAAGACAGAAGGACCATCGACCTGCCTGCGGTGAGAGAGTGAGAGGCCCAAAGACTCGGCCTCATCGCGGGAGATACCAATGATCCGAAATGCCTTGGTTTCCACAGCGTGAATCTGAGAAAGGCGTGAGGCAGGAGCACCATGCCAGAGGGGAGAGCAGTACTCCATCAGGCTGTGGACGAAAGCTTTGTAAGTGGTCAGGAGCTCAGGTGGGCCGAAGAAGGACTTTGCGCAATGGAGGATTCCCAGTCGGCGACTGGCTTTGGAGGCCAGGCTGGAAATGTAGCTTTCCCAGGAAAGGTCATGGCAGATAGAGAGACCCAGAAGCTTGAAAGAAAGGACTTCTTCCAGAGGATTGTTGAGAAAGTAGATGGGGCTGACCTGGAAGTTATGTACATTAGTCGGATCCAATTCTGATATTCAAAACGTTCCTAACGGTCCCATCACCAACCGTAACCAACAGTCAGGAAGGTGGTCCTCCTGTCCTTTTTATAGGCGACCAGTGTGGGCGGAGCCTCAAGTGGACAGACTTCAGCAAAATCCAGCTTGCCTATTGGCGCATCGCTGCACGTGACCTCCAACCGTGAACCCCCACAATCATTCCTTCCTCGCCATCAAACAAGATACAACTCCCAATTAACACAGGCCTGGCTTACGACGTCATGTTCGGGGCACTGGATGGGCGCCAGAGGGCGGCCATTTGCCGGAATTGCCGAGGGAAAACGTGGAGCACTCTCAAAACGTCAACGGCGGCCATTGCCTCCCCGTTCGGCCCGATATGTGCAGCAGCCAGCCAGCGTCCATGGAGCTGCCGAACGGGGCGTCAGGTGTCGATGGAAAAAGGTGGATGTCAAACATCGGTGAAAGAGATGTGGGTGTCGAACGTCAATGGAAAAAGTTGGATCCCTGAGGTAAATGAGCCACAGCCATATCTGACCGTCAGAATAAACTGTCCAGAAAAAGCTTGTGGTGAGTTTCATCAAATATCCTGTAAGTCCAAAGAGTAAATAAATCGTCTATTTCAAAGCCAATGCATCCCAATGGAAAGGGAGAGAATGATTCTCCATTGGGCTAACGGCAACCTTTCGCGTGCATGAACATGTTGTAAAGAGAAAAAGGTTATCCCATAAGAAAGGGAATCTGTTCTATACCCTTCTCCAATGTACCAAAGAGTTTGAATCCCACCACACAAGGGGATGGGTCTATTCTGAACATGCATTCATGGAAATAACTGTCTGAGGACCTGGACCCCACACACACACACACACACACACGCACGCACGCACGCACGCACGCACGCACGCACGCACGCACGCACGCACACACACACACCCTAGCAGGCACATAAGACGTTGGACCTTATAAAGCTTGCAGTGTTCGTGTGATAAATTTGTGAGGATATCATGAAGATTCAATAGCTCAGTGGGTTGTTGCCATGTAAGTAATGAGGTCCTTTTAGTGTAGCAGCATTGCAAACCTGTTGTGCATTTTGTGATACAAGCACCAAATTTGGCACAAATGTACATTAATATGTTCCGAACATTTTCAGTTATTGGGCCACTTGAAATTCTCTCTTTATGCCCGCCATATTGGAATCCACTTGAAATCTACATTTGCTATTATCTCTGGACGTAATGCAGCTATTGACTTGATTCTGGTACCTAAATAAACTTCCTCACTCTATTCTTTCCCATTCTTCCCTCCAGGCTTTCAAAACAGCTGTTCACCACCACCTCTTATCTTCCCCCATCCAAATCCTCGATCTTTTCTACCCCCGATAATCCACCCAAGCCCACTTCCCTCAATTCTCCTGCTTTCCTTCCTGAAAGTCCCTGTAATGTCCATCTTCTCCTCGCCATGTTCCCCGTCCCATCCCCATCCCTCTCCCTTCCACAGTTCACCTGTGTCTGTTCCCCAATGTTTTGTCCCTTCCACTCCCACCCCTCTTGTCTCATGCCTCCTTGCTGTGAGTTGTGTGTTAGCTCTCATACGAGCCTCGACCAAGGTATACAAAAAAAAAAAAAAAAAAAAATGTATGTTTTTGGGGGCAAGGAATCCAATGGTACCATTTTCAACTTAATATTATCTATCACAGGACTGATAGAGCTGGACAAGGTCAGCCAATCTGAATACTGGTGCCGTCTCCTCATCTTGTCTGGTTTCTTCAATGTCGAGGACGAGTTCAGCGAAGAAAACTGCCTACATTGCTCGCTCTTGTTTTGTGTCCTGTGATCCTGTTGACTAGGCCTTTCGTGTGCGATTGTGAAGTCCTATCAAGCACCGTGGGTGATACTGGGCGTCCAACGCCATCATGTCCCCACCACTGAGACCGCCCAGCAGTTCTGTATCACCAAGAAGGTTTGCACAGGCACGCACCCGTTTGTCCATTCGGAATGTTGCAGCTTTCCGAAGACTGTCAGCCCCAGCAGGTTGTTCACAGAAGAAACAATTTTCTGGGACCTTCTTCTCTGTACTCGATGAGCGTGAATGTAACCTGGTGCGTTTGCATGCAGCTTGTTCCTCATCGCTCTCACATTCTTTCTTGAGTGCTCTCTTTTGTGCTCTCTGCAGTTTGGTGTTGTTGTACTGGAGCCTGCATGTCTGATGATATTTTGCACCGTGTGCAACCATCGCAGCTTCAATGCCATGACCATCATCGAGTCTTTTCAGGTGAATTGATCCTGGAAGCTCTCCAAGTTCACTGAATTTGACCAAGTTCTCTGCGAGTGAACTGTACCCACTCCCAATGTCTTTTCTCTTTGATTGGTCAGGTTTGGTCAGTGTCTCCTTCTTGACATATAAGGCATATAGTCCAAGAGCATTAGGTCAAAATAGGCCCTAACCTGGACATTTTTGGTAACAAGCTGATTTTTTCAGGATAGGTCCAGGAATATGTCTAGAATAACATACTAAAAGTCCTCATAAATCCTCCTTTAGTGTTTTCCGCAATCCAAGATGGCGTCCAAAATGGCCGCCTCTTCTGTTTTTCTCATAACTTTGCAAGCAGGTTTCCCCAAAACACACTTTAAATGTCTACATATATGTTTTGAAGTATGAGGAACTCATTAGAATACATCTTAAGAGATGCTGAAGCACGCAAGTACCAATAAGACCTCTTGAGTTCTTCCAAAAGTCCAGGCAGAAGCAGACGCCGACACCCTGATTGTCTCCACAGCACTAGCACTGGCAGAGTCAGAACATGTGCCAGTTGCTGTCGTTGGTACGGACACAGACTTACTGGTAATGCTAGTTGCTCGGGCAACCTCTTCCACAGATGTGTACATGCTATGCCGCAGTAATCCTGTCACGGTCTTCAACATTCATGAGATTCAGCATGCCATAGGGGACACAAGAAATCACTTGATGTTTCTTCATGCTGTGACGGGATGTGACACGGTCTCTGCGATCTATCGTCAGGGCAAGCGTAAAGCTTTCAACATGGTGCACAAGAAGCGGGACTACGACTTGCTGGATACCTTCACAAACAGTGGAAGCACCCATGACGAGGTGGAAAAAGCTGGGGAAGGCTTTATTCTTAAGCTTTATGGAGCCAGCAGTTTTGAATCTCTTGATGACTACCGTCACATCGCATACAA
This sequence comes from Eptatretus burgeri, assembly GCF_056783735.1. Classification (NCBI taxonomy): domain Eukaryota; kingdom Metazoa; phylum Chordata; class Myxini; order Myxiniformes; family Myxinidae; genus Eptatretus; species Eptatretus burgeri. The sequence goes on along the minus strand of NC_140964.1, from coordinate 62,424,066 downwards.
ACGGGCAATCGGTCGCAGTTCCCTGAGTTCATCCTTTCAGCTAGAAAGTCTACCTCCAACTAGTGCTGCAGCAAAGCAACATTCATATCGCGCCTATCTTACCGTCCAGGAATGGATGGGTAACTCCTTATTTCCAACAGAATGGGGCTGGCGATTTCAGGACGGGACTCTTACCCCGGTAGAAACAGACATTGCTGTTGCACCCGACACTTTGCTGAACATGGTGGCATGTGGGTGTAAACCAGATGGTTGCAGAAGCATGACATGTAGCTGCAAGAAACTTGGGCTCTTTTGTACCTCAATGTGCAGTAAATGCAGTGGTCTCAATTGCAACAATACAGCACCAACTCTTATAGATGCCGACAATGATATTACCCCAACTTCAGAGGACATCAACATTGAAGATACAGCATCCGACGATGAAGACAATGACTGATGCAACTAGGTGTGTGCATGCTTAGGTAAAGATTCATCTGAAACTTTTGAGGTTTGAATCTCTAGCATGATCTTGTTTTGAATGTCTTTGCCTCTTGAAACAGGCTAAAACAGCAGTGTGTTGATAAGTGGCGGACATTTTGAGCACCATTTGAATTTCAGAAAGAACTTCAGCGGTTTTATTGTTTCCTTTGTACTTCAAAGTATCTGAATGAGTTCCTTATTTCTCAAGACATAATATATTTAGAGATTTAAAGTGCATATTGAGGTAACTTAGTCACAGGGTCATGAGAAAAACAGGAAATTGCAACCATCTTTGGCGCCATTTTGGATTTTGGGACTAGTTCAAGTAGTTTTATTGGTATAGATATGCGTGTTTCAAATCTGCGAATAAGAATTTATCTAGATTCCTTGACTCCCATAACATATATAAAGACATTTTAGTGTGCTTTATTGGGTTACTTAGTTGCAGAGTTATGAGAAAACAACAACAGGGAAAGGGGCATTTCGGGCGCCATTTTGAATGTCAGGATGAGCTCAAGTGTTTTTATTGGTAAATGCGTGTTTTTGAAAAATTCCCAATAAGTATATGATTCATTTCATTGAGTCGCAAAACATATATTAAGACATTTAAAGTGCGTGTTGAAGTACCTTGGTGTAAAACCAGAAACGGCAGCAATTTCAGACGCCATTTTTGATTTCTGAAAGAGCTTAAGCGGTTTTATTCGTTTTTGTGTGTTTCAAAATCTTCCGACATGTATTGTATTGAGTTCCTTATACTTCAAAACATATGTGTAGACATTTAAAATGTGTTATAGGTAAACCTACTTGCAAAGTTATGAGAAAAACAGGAAATGGCGGCCATTTTGGACGCCATTTTGGATTGCGGAAAACGCTCAAGGAGGATTCATGAGGACTTTTAGTATGTTATTTCACACACATTCCTGGACCTTTCCTGAAAAAATCAGCTTGTTACCAAAAATGTCCAGGTTAAACCCTAATGCTCTTGGACTATAAGCATCATGGAAATTATTTCATGCCCTAGATTTAATTCATGCTTACCCGTGTATTTGCTTCACTGGTTCACAAGGTCTTTTGCATACATGTAATTCAGACTCTTGTCTTCATTGCTGACCACACAATGTTGTCTAGCCGAGCCCAGATTGTATGTAATTAACTCATTTATGTGGAGTCACAAGGTGATTTAAACACAGCCACACACAAAGAACACAGTTGATGTGGGTCAACACACATGCAGCCTCTCTACTCTTTTATTCGGGTCAGGGCTGTGATTAAAGACATGTGGTGGAGTCATGTTTGTAAACATTGTTAAAGACATGCTACAGTGCATTGTTAAGGAAACAAGACAGATGGAAGCCTATACAAGAAATTTCTGTACTCTAGAAACACAAAAGATGGCTTAAAGGGTCTAGGAAAAGGGGATTACGCATTTTTGGTATTTATTGACAATATGAATGTAATGTTACATAAAATATGTATATGAAAAACACAAATGAATGGATCACTTTGTTTCCTAATGGGATATGAATTTAGATTTTAGACTGCCAGTATATATGAGCTTGTCTGAGTTGTTACTAGTGATTTAGTATAGTTTTTTTTTAAATTTATATTTACAGAATGAAGACATTCTTTTCAAAGTATTGTGTTGAATCCAATATTTGCCAAGATAATTTCCAAATAAAATTATATAACAGACTGTGATAGATAATATTAAGTTGAAAATGGTACCATTGGATTCCTTGCCCCCAAAAACATACATTTAGATACCAGAATCAAGTCAATAGCTCCATTACATCCAGAGATAATAGCAAATGTAGATTTCAAGTGACGGCCATTTTGAAATCCAATATGGTGGACAAAAAGAGAGAATTTCAAGTGGCCCAATATCTGAAAATGTTCGCAACATATTAATGTACATTTGTGCCAAATTTGGTGCTTGTATCACAAAATGCACAATTCTTTTGATTATTTGGGCTAAGCTGCCCCACTATTTGGTTCGGGTCCTGGGTCGAGTCAGAATTTTTTTCACATTAACCCCACACAGGAAAAAAACACTTTGGAGATGCTGAAGTCATGGAACAAAAAGTTTTGTGGTCTGACGAAACCAAGATGTAACTTTTTGGCTGTTATTCAAAACGTTACTTTTGGCATAAACCCAACACAGTACATCACCTAAAAAAAACAAACCATCCCTAATGTGAAGCATGGTGGTGGCAGAATCATGTTATGTGGATGTTTCTCATGAGCAAGGACTGGGGCACTTGTCAGGATAGAAGGGAAAATGGAGCAAAATACAGAAAAATCCTCCAGGAAAACTTGCCACCCTCTGTAAAAAAGCTGAGATTGGGATGGAAGTTCACCTTTCAGCATGACAAAGACCCAAAGCAACAGCCAAAGCCTCCATGGAGTGGCTAAGGAACAAAAGATAAATGTCCTTGAGTGGCCCAGTCAGAGCCCCGACGTAAATCTCATCGAAAATTTGTGGCATGACTTGAAGATTGCTGTCCATCAACGCTCCTCACACAACCACACAACTTGACTGAGCTTGAACAGTTTTGTACAGAAGAATGGGCAAATATTGCCCAATCAAGGTGTGCAAAGTTGGTGGAGACCTATCCCAACAGACTCACAACAGCCGTAATTGCTGTCAAATGTCCTTCCACCAAGTATTAACTCGGGTGGGTGGACAGTGTCCACTGGACACTTAGCCAACCAAGATATTCTAGTTTTGTATTTTTAATTAATTTTTTGAAATTTGTGGAACATGATTTTTACTTGGAAGTTGTGGGTTACGATGTGTAAATAAAGGTGGAAACAGTCTGATTGAATGAAATTTAATTCCAGGCTTTAAGGCAACAAAAGGTGGAAATTTTTGAAAGGAGGTGTACACTTTCTATAGGCACTGTACATATTGAGTTTAGACCCCATTGCTGTCGTGATTACCATGAAGCATGTGCCACCTCAGCTGTTGCTGGGTGCATCCTGACCAATAGTAAATGCCTTCCAAACATCAACCTGTCTGTGATGCTCAAAACAGTTCTGAGGGTAGGCAAGAACAATTTAAACTTTAAAAAGGCTTTTCTGGCGAAACAGTTGCATAAGTTCCGCCTATTCGGCATCAGTTTAGCAGATATACATCCCCCTACTTCCCAGTACGATTGTTCTGCAGCCAATTTGTGAAGATAATTTAATTCTCAATTTCATAGACCAGTCCTTGGGTTCCCTCTCCGGGTGGACTGGTCTATAAAACTGAGAATTAAATTATCTTCCTGTTATTGGCTACAGCACAATCCTACTGGGAAGAAGTGGGCTGTATATCTGTTAAGCTAATGCTAAGGCAGAACCTTGCAACTGTTAGGCAGAAGAGCCTTTAAAAATGTTTTAAATATCACACACACACACACACACACACACACACACACACACACACACACACACACACACACACACACACACACACACACACACACACACACACACACACACATCCATCCATCAGGATAGCTGAGAGGGAGGTGTGTTCGCCTCTGTCTTATCCTGCCAAGGTGTGAATCTCGGCTCAGGTATAAACTGCCATCCTGGTGTTTCACAGTCATGGCATTGCCTCACAATTATCACCATCCCTCGGATGGACGTTAAGCTGGGTGTCCCATCTTGTAGCATTCGTTGGTGGACATGAAAGATCCTTCATCAAGACTCAACGAGTTATCACCTGCACTCTGAACAAATTACAAATTCCTGCCCCAACAAACTGCTGCGATGCCAATTATGTCAAACCACCCAGTATATACATGTAATTACACAAGAGTATCCCAAGTTGATGATATGCGCAAGAGTTACTATATTAAAAAATATATTTCATCATATGGAGGAGATTGGGACCATACATCATATGGATGTATACGAAATATGTTTTGAAAAAGTTGGCTGGCCTTTCTTGGACTTCCGTCAGCATCTCATTCCGAGAACTTTTTGACCTCCACTCGTAAAATCGACATTTATATTCCTCACGATAAAGATTTCCCTGGATCTCATTTCTGGGCTACCAGCTGTTAAAACTCAGGGCAGTTCATTACAGCATCCTAAAATTAAACCAAATGCCTATTCCTTGCTATTAGTTAATGATGTGCTAAAACCTCCGATTTCTCGCTGTTTCGTAAGCAGACATGCAATTCTTAACATTTGGATATTTCTAACCGGTGCAAAAGTTGTCTCCCACTTTAATGAGAAATCCATCATGGGAGTAACTTACACATTTGAATTTTGATGATAGTGAAAATAGAAGCTTTTCTTTCTTGTCATAGTTCCACGTCATTTGCACATTGTCACTGTTCTTAGCTCATCTCCTGGGATGTTTGCTATTTCAAAAACAGCCTGCAGGTTTATCTGTCCAAAAAAGTTTCACACAACCATTTACTGTGCTATTTATACCCATATAGGATGTTACCTAAGCACTTATGGGATGCCACTTATAAACTTATAGAGGACGCCACATACCCTTACACTCTTATAGGATACTTATACTTTTAGTTGAGGATTTTTACTTGTATCCTGAAAGGATGTTACTTGTCCCCTTTAATATTGGCTGTTACTTACTCACTTATTGGATGCCACTTATAGCCTTATATAGAATGCCGCATACCCTTACAGGATACCACTTGTACCCTGAAAAGATGCCAATTATTCTCTTAGAGGTTATTTATACCCTTAGTGGAGGATATTGCTTATACAATTAAAGAATGTTACTTATACCAGGCCCATCACCAGGATGTCCCAAGGGGGAGGGGAGTGGGAATCCAGAAAACTGAACAGTCCTTTGTTGTCTCAACAATACATTGGGCCTGGAAACGGGGGTCCTAGAGTAACCCACCCCCATGGAAATTTGAAATTATAGGCTACAATACAATAATTTTCCGCATTCGAGAGACTACTTGGGATTGGAATATCTTGCAGGCTTTGCAAATTTTCAACTGTCTTATCAAGCTAAAAAACAAACAATCCATCATCACATTTATTCGTGTATTTCTATTGTTACAGACTTACAAATTGTGGTCATATCTATGTTCATGAAAAAGTTCTTTGTTATCGGTAGCATGCCGTTCATCCACGATCATCTGCAATTTGCACATACACTACTTGGGTAAATGTTTCCTCAAGGTTGAACATAATTACCTCCTCAACCAAAGGTGGATGGAGGTTATGTTTTCACCCTGGTGTTTGTCTGCTTGCTTGTCTGTGTGCAGGATATCTCAAAAATTATGGATGGATTCGGACGAAACTTAGTGGACAGGTTGGGTGTGTGACGACGACTAAATAATCCCATTTTGTTTAATATTTGTGAGGTTGTTGGGTTTCTTCAGATTTTGGTATGAGGAAGGTGTTACCTTATGTGAGTCACTCATCCATTACCTTTTTCCTCTTGGATAAGTTTGTTGAATGCTCGAGCGAAGTGAGTGTGGAGAGCATCAGGTTGCTTTAGCCAGGTGTTTGGAATTCCATCCATGCCAGGGCTTTTAAAATTTGGCCTTTTTTCCCCAAAAATTTATGAACTATCACGAACGGCATTTCCCTTCGATGTTCTTTCTTCTTTTCGAGGTGTTGGATCCATTCCGCCTCATCATTTTGGGTTCTCTTGATACATTTTGATTTTGTTGCCCCAGTTTGCGGTAACTATCTTTCTGGGCTATTTTCAAACGTGGTTTTTATTTTCTGCCGTTGTTGACCCCGTTCTGGTTCTTTTTTTTAAATCTTCCTTGCTATCATTTGTATTTTTTTGTTTTTTTAACAGTGATATAAGGCTGGTATAGGAGATTGTACATAACTCACATTGAGCACTCAGACATGAGATGACATCACTGCAGTTTAACATAACTTGCAAGGACATTAGTAAACAATGGATAAACATATGGTAGACACCATTTGAACATGGATTCTCTGTGCCATTAGCCATTGCTTCAGGTGGGAACATGACCCAGGAAAAGGAGTTTGCGTTGTTGAAAGATTAGTTTTACATTTTTCCAAAGAAATCATTTTCGAGATTAATTTGACAATGTGTGAAACGTATTTATGGGTATATTAACAGCCCCTTACAGATTATTCGGAGTAGTAAGGCTGCACAGAGATGAAATGAGGGGGAGGAGAGGGACAGGTGGGTGGCAGCTGGTGACAGTCCACAACAGGCTACTCACAGTACTGTGGCATTGTCATAAACCTCTTCGAAAATGCGTCCATTTTGTCTCCTCGTCGTTCATCATCTAATTTCGGATGAAACCACAGACTGATCCAATGCTGAGGGTTAGCAGGGCAATGGTCGACCATGTGGCTCACATTCTGGGTTACTGATAGGATGGCACTGCATCATCGAGCACACAGTTCTTCACGAAGCTTTTGGAAATGCATTTGATTTAAAATTCCTATAAATACGAGTCTATAATGTAGAGTTAACCACGGTAACCATATGTTAGACTCATGAGGCTTCTAAACTGATTTGTTTAGTTCAGACTTTGACTGGTCTCTCACCGCTGACCAGTCCATTTAATACGTCCTTTTTGTGTGCAGTAAGAGTGTAACACAGTTCACGTGGCTTGTTTTTTTTTTGAATGAAAATGTGAACTGTGGTGTTTATTTACAAAACGTGTACTTTCACTTGAACGATACATAGAATGTTTAACACTTAACCATACTGTGGCTGTCGTATGCAACCTGTGGCTGCTTGGCTGCATCATTTTCTGGGAGCATAGCTGCGCTGCCAATGCAGTGCCCCCTGTTACCAGTAAGTTGGTACTCATTTCACCGACCTCGGAAAGATGACAGGCTGCATCAACCCTACTTGGTGTTAATTCAACGATTCGATGGCTGACAGAGGCTCGAACTGAAGACCCTCAGATTTTAAGCCAGCCTCATTAACCATTAGGCCAACACCAGACTTATGTAAACCATGCAAAACACAATTTGGTGGGAAAGACACCAAGGAGATGGATTTTTGTCGTCAGTTTATGGAGAGTGAATAGCACCTCATTGGAACTTGCTGTGACAGGTGTGATGCAATTTCTTTTTTGTATACACTGTCGAGGCTCGTATGAGAGCTAACACACATAAAGTACAACAAGGGGAGCAGGAGACAAGAGAGGGGGGGGGGAGGGAAGGAAAAAAACTGTGGGGAGCAGAGACATGAGATCTGTTGAAGGGAGAGGGATGGGGTGGGGTACACAGGGTGAACAAGATGGACACGACAGGGACTTTTAGGAAGGAAAGCAGGGGATTTGAAGGAGGTGGGTTTGGGGTAGATTAACAGGGGTAGAAAAGATTGTGGTTTTGGATGTGGGAAGACAAGAGATGGTGGGAACCAACTGTTTTGAAGACCTGGAGGGAAGAATGGGATTGAAGAGAGTGTGGGGGTTTGTTTCAAAGGTGGGGGAAAAGAGGGAAAAAAGAGGAAGTGCAAAAAACATTCAATGTTTGTTTTTGTGATTTGGCATGCTGTTCAACTTTGTGGTGATGCCACCACTATGGAACATTGTTTGATCACAAGGGATGTCTAATGATCAATGGATTCAGATCATGATGATGCACTTTTAAAGCACAGGACATTCATTATTAATTTATTTAAATAAGGCAATGCATAGGTATATTAGATACAAGCAAATACCACCTGTCGCTTCGCTAATGGGAACACTGAGATGGGGGGAGGGGGAGTGAGGGGTGATAGGGGAGGGGAAAGAGAGAGGAGGGAGGGGTGAAGAGAGAGGAGGGAGGGTGAGCAAGAGAAGGTAGGGGGGAGGGAGAGAGATAGGAGGAAGAGAGAGGAGGGAGGTGTAGAGAGAGAGAGGAGCGAGGTGGAAAGAGAGGAGGGAGGGGAAAGGAGAGAGAGAGAGAGAGAGAGAGATATAGATAGATATGAGTGAGGAGGGAGGGAGGGAGGGAGGGAGAGTGAGGAAAAAGGGGGGGAAGGGAAGACGGTGAGAGGAAATAAAGGCAGACGTGGGGTGGAGCGTCAATTACAATTCATAATGTCTCATCAAAATGATTCTGCATAGAATAACAGTGAAGATGGAAACAAAATAATGTCTGAAATCCTTTTTCTACTCGTCATACTATAAATACCACCCAGAGACAAACACCACCCGGACATGTCTGGAGATAAACACAGTCCAGAGTCAAACACTGCCTGGACACGTTCGGAGCCAAGGTGTCCACAGACAAACAACACTTGGACACGTCCGGCGTAAACTCCCGTTCAGACATAAACACCACCCGGACATGTCTGGAGAAAACTCCCATCCGGACACGTCTGGAGAAATCCCATCCGGACATGACCGGAGACAAACTTCAATCCAGACGCCTCCGGAAACAAACTCCCATCCGGATACCTCCGTCAATAAACTCCCGTCCAGACACGTCCGGAGACCGTCTGGATGCATCCAGAGCCAAGCTGTCCAGCGGCAAATACCGCTTGGATACGTCTGGAGACAAACTCCCATCCGGACAAGTCCGGAGACAAACCCCACCCGGACATAACCACCGTCCAGACACGTATGGAGATAATAACCGTCCAGACATAACGACTGTCCGGATATGGGGGGGGGGGAGAGAGAGAGAGAGAGAGAGAGAGAGAGAGAGAGAGAGAGAGAGAGAGAGAGAGAGAGACAGAGACAGAGACAGAGACAGACAGACAGAGACAGGTGGGGGGGGGGGAGAGGGGGTGGGTAGGGGAGTAATCAGAGAGAATATGTTATGCTTTGTGAACAACGCACACACACACACACACACACACACACACACACACACACACACACACACACACACACACACACACACACACACACACACACGGCTGATAGACAATTTTTCAGGAATCGGCAGGTTGGAGTCAGTTTGATTACCAACTAAAGCACGTACTGTATACAACCCAGAAACCATGAGTAGCTTTCACCAAGAAACATTACATTGATACAGACCTTTCAGGGAGTTGTTCACAAATATTATTCTTTATAAACAGCTGCGTGTGACGAGTGGAAAAAAATTTGGCTCGGGAATTTTAAAAATACATCAATACAGAAAATAGCTCAAAATCGGGCGTTATCAAATACATTTTGCTTTGAAACTCACAAAGAGAAAGATACAACCTTTGTGAAGCAAATCCGATAACCAAATGCTTTTGAAACAGTTGCGAGGACAAAGGAAAACCTGATCGAACCTCCATAAGATATGGGATGAAACTTTGCCACCATGGCACCCGTAACAGGCATGGCATGTCCTTACACCCGCGGAGAGTCCGTACGGATCCAAATGTACCTAAATGTGCCACGTCCATGTGTGCTGTATACATACCTCTACCTTGGAGTAAAGCATGAGTCACATTTGCTCTACGGCTAGGATATGGCGGCCGTACCCCCCCCCACCCCCCTGAATTGACAGAAATGTGCGGCGGCCGCAGAGTTTCTGAGGTGGCCTCATGGTGCCCCTACGCCATATGCCTATCTTTTACAGGCCGTAGGGGTCTCCGTGGAATTAAAGCGCAGAGTTATAACTTTTTTCATTTCTAGGTTGGCCGTAGCAATTCGACAAGCCGTAGTCATGACGTAGATGTGTTCCATGTCGACCGTACATAGGGCGTACGGTGGGCTTGCGTTATTCGTACGTTTTCCGTAGGCTCTTATCAATGAAAAATGAATTTTGCCAACCCCCAAAAAATTACGGCGGCCGCACTATTTCCACGTTCGCCTTAGGGTCGCCTTGCGGGCACCTTGAGGCTACCTTGCGTCTGCCTTGAAAATTCTATGGCCGCCACAGGGACGCCCTAAGGTCACCATGCGACATCAAATCAAAGACCGTACGGCGCCCCCACATTTTCGGTCTCCACAATTTCTAAATACCCCGTGCGGCTACCCAAAATATAAAAACATATGTGACTGCTACATTGTGTGACCGTGGAAATACTGCGGCCACCCTATAATTGTTAGTGGCAGTAGATTTTTTTTTTAGACCCTACGACCGCCGAGCCAAATGTGACTGAAGCATAACTGTTGACTGTACATCCCGATCGGGACACGAACTGTACTGTACAGCTCGGTAAGTGGTTTAAGCACTCAAGCACTCCAACGGAATGTGTGGCTTGGCAAGCAATTGCCATCGATTATAACTATGCACCTGAAAACACCCGTGCAATGTCCGAATTGGACAAATCAACAATTTTTTCAAGAGTCGGAACTGCTGATACTTTCAAATATGGAGCTTACGTTTTGTAATAATGCTTAGTTTAAGAGATTCTCTTGGTTATTCATATACGTAAATTAAATAAAGCCACAAACGCTGGCATCTCCACGTGTTTATTAGCATTGCAATATACCCAGCGATTCATAGCTATGATGAACAGGCATTCGATAATATGAGTGAGGAAAGTTAAAAAAAAAACTTTATCGTGAAGAAATCGTGGCGGCCTGTTCCAAGTCAAGGCATGGTTGAGCAGGCCCAAAAAAACATGGCGGCTTCAGACCCCAGTGAGGTTATCCAGGAAATGCCTTGATAACCCAGACAGTGAGGTGGCCGAGGATCACCTGATGAAGGATATAATTAAATAAGGCCGTTAATTATCTTCAAAAATATACTTTTAATTAACCTAAACACCCAATTTTCACTCATGTACTTCCTTGGAGTTTTCTTTGTATGCATGCAAAGTTTCAGGCTGCTAGGTTTCATGGTTTTGGAGTTGTGAAGCACGTGCGCGCGCGCACACACACACACACACACACACACACACACACACACACACACACACACACACACACACACACACACACACACACACACACACACACACCCTTTTATTAGTACAGATGTGTGTGGGTGGTGAGTAAGGATCAGGTGAGAATATTTAAATTAAGAAAGGAAGAAGAGAGAGAGGATGACAGGGGATGGAAAGATTGGCATACATGGAGCATATAGGGAGTAGTGGTTGGTTGTGAGAGAAAAGTTAAAAATTACACCACAATTGCATACGTAACTAGATAGGCACTCGCGTATACCTCCGCCCTGGTAATGCCTGATACACGAGAACATATCTGACCCAATACATTTTTGAGATAACGTGCTATATATACTTTTTGGCCCTATCTCTCAATGAAGAATCACTTTAAAAAAAATTCTCGTAGTCGGATCCGGATCTTTACCAAAATCTAATCAGTTCGTCCTTGTCACACACTGAACCTGTCCGCAAAATTTCAACCGGATCCGTTCTCAACTTTTTGAGAAATCCTGTACACAGCCAATCAAACAGACAAACAGACAGAAAGGGGGTGAAAACATAACCTCCTTCATCTTAGGTGGCGGAGGAAACAAATAGACGTCTCCAAACGGTTTGACACTGCTCAAGGAAATTGATGCTGTTAAATTAGATAGATACGAGACACCAGCTGTATCAACGAGAGGACATTTGAAAATATATTATACTTATGATTGGGAAGTTTGTTACATATCTAGTCTGTAGTATTTGTTTTTCTTTTAAATTTGGTTCACCAGCCACAGTGACCACTATATTCGTTATGTTGGGTAGTCGATCCAGTCGAAAAAAAAAAAAAATTTTTTTTTTTTTTGAAATTTGTTCTACCCTTATCAGTTTTTCCGTCGATATGTTTGTCTGTCTGTCCCTCTGTTCGGTCCAGTGCTCCGTTAACACAATGGCAATTTCGATGAAACTTGGTGGGTAGGTTCATACCATGACCTAGTTGTGTGCAAATGAGAACCGTTGCTATGGACACCACCGTTGCTTCGCAACGGGACTTTGAATTTTTTGAAAAATCATAAAAAAGTTATTTTTTCAAAAATCGGGCCACGAGCGACTGTGGGCAGTACATTCAGCCATATTGTCAAAAATTTCCAGCCGAATCCTATGAAAACTGTCAGAGAAGATATACTTTGAATGAACCCTGGTCAAATAAAATAAAAAAAACGAAGTTCGTTATATCTCAGAGACTGAGTCAGATATACATGAAACTGGTATGGTAGGTTCATGGTATGTCCTAGTTATGTGTGAGAAAGAACCGTTGCTATGGACCCCTCCATTGCCGAGCAACGACCGAAAAACCTCTAAATGTGGGGGTATTTTAACGAAAAAACAATCTGCAGCATTAACCCTTGAAGCTTGAATCATGAATTTTCTTGTGCTTAATCCTCAGGTCATTCCCCATCGAACGGGCCCATCGCGTCAGGTTCTATTGGGTATGCGACTACCCATGTCCGCCTACCGGCTTGTCTGTGTGTCTGTCTGTGTGTCTGTCTGTCCAGAGCATAACTCCGTGGACTTTGATCCGATCTTTGAAACTTGGTTATGTGTCCTTGATGATCTTGATGAAACTTGGTTATGTGTTCGATATCAATGTCTAGTTGTGTTTTCCTGGATGAGGGCATAATTGGCATAGCCACGCCCAAAAAATAGCCATTTTAAACGGGTAGTCGGATTAAAAATCTCTCTTCTCCTTGGGAATTTACTGAATGGAATGGGTTATTCGGTATTTGAATAGCAAAATGAATTATCTAAAACTTGTCATTGTCTGATTTTTCATTGTTGTCACAAGGTCAAAAACTTAGAAAATTGCGAATTTTGACACAAAAAATCATACGACCGCTCAAACTTTGAGAGCTAGGATGACAATATTTTTTATGCATAATCTTGAGGTCATTCCCCACCTAAAGTCTTGAAACCATTTTGCTCTATCTCGAACACCTTGGCCATGGCGCCCCCTTCAAGTTTGTTTTTACGCTGATTTCATCAAAGTATGGAAAATCCGAGGAGTGCGAAATGCCATATAGCCTATATGACGTTATATTGCTCCTGGAATGTTCCAGAGGAAGTTTTGCACCAAACATCATAATCCTTGACCTTTGACCTTTAAAGGCCACAGAAGTCAAATTTTCAAAGTTGTGGGAATCGAACCGGGTTTTCGACCTTCTTCGACGAACTAACTCCAATAAGCTATAGCATGTATCCTGTTTCCTTATTTTAATGTCCACAACATTGTTTTGTGACCTTTAAAGGTTATGCAAAGGTCAAATTTTGAAAGTTGTTGAACGAAACCGGGTTTTCGACATTTTGCAGCTTATAACCTGTCACCCGTACCACATCATGTTGATCATTTTTATAACTTGGTCAAAAATTATCACATTGTCTCATCCTTGACTTCTGAAACAATCTACATCGTCAAATACCGCTCGTGAACCATTGTCGTCTCCAGACTTGTTTTTTTATTATATTTGTTCTGCAAACTGATTATGTGATATGTAATATGATAACCTAATGGTGAGGACCCTGACCTGGTATTCCAGAGGCTGTGGTTCAAATCCAGTTGAAGGCAGCAGTATTTGGTACTTGCTTGGTTTGGGATAATTTCCAAGCAACAATTGAATTATCAGTCAAAACCCAGCTAGCTCATTAATGACCTGCATGAAAAGGGTGATCTGCCTACCTCACCTGCTTTGGTCATTTACCGAAGTTAATCTATTGCCCCTTTGGATAACTTGGAATAGTAAATTAAATCCTCCCGGTGGAGGCAAAACTCTGCAAAGTATAAATAATCTTTTGTTTCGATTTGTGTCTACGAACGATCTGGTAATCATTCTATCAAACATAACTGGGTTTGAACCAGTTTTAATAATAATTGTTCAAATGATTACGGCTTCACAATTCACAAGTCAATGTTAAAATATTGAAAACGAATGCTGTCCTGTCTGCCTTGTGCAAATACAAGTCTTTCACTTTGACACAAATACAATCTAAAGGAAGCAAAGAAGCATCAATGGAAATGTCTTGGCGTGTTGTTCGGAGGGAATTGGTCAAAGCCATGATCGTGGCAGAAACCTCAGGATAACAAGGAACACAATGATATAAAGGTGAGGAAGATCTCAACACGTATTGTAGTAACCTCCAGTTCCATGTTCTTTTGAGGCTGGACATCATCTTCTTATTTTTCTCGGAGATGCTGTCCTCTAAAGCTGAGGATACCTGTTCTGTAATAGTGTTTTTACCCCATATGCAAAGCGAAAAGCGGGGTAAAGCATTTGGTTCACTTTGTCTGTCTGTCTGTCTGTCTTTCTTTCTTTCTGTCTACGGATGTCAGTCTGATCGAAGAACGATTTAATTTCAATTGAATTTTATATTTGAACACTGTAGAACATGGATCATTACATGAACCTGCAGTTTAGCAATACTTTGGTTCTGAATTTAGCAAATTGTACGAATCTTGTCCCGATCGAGCATCTGCATTTCGGAGTAAGGTAATTGATTTAGCCCATCTGTCTGTCTTGTTGTGAAACAAAATTGAAAATCATTCCAAGCAGGAAACTTACTATTTTTAGGGATGTCATAAAGGAAACAAACAACAGGCATGGATAACCAATTTAACATGTTAAATAATGTGGTGGAAAAAGATGGTGCATCAATGGCGGTAAACTTCTGAAATAAGGGGTTTTTTTCTATACCTTCAAAACATTAATTTTATTTCAATTGGATAATATATTTGAACACTGTAGAACACAAATCGCCTTTTGGCACTTTCTAAACACTTCCATTTCACAGTAAGTAATTGGCTAAAATATTACGGCATTTTATACCATCTTGACCAATCAAATGTGTCGCTCGTGTACTCAGCGTTGGAGAGTATCGAAATTCAGATAAAATGGCGGCTTGTAGAAAATATAGATTGTGCTTGGAAACACAAAGCAGGAGTTGAAAAGACCTTTCCCATGTCCTTTTTCTCAATACTATGTGGGGTAAGGCGTTATATGAACTCTCTCTGTTGCCTCTGCCACTGAAGGTGTATGGACATTTTGTTTTCACCCCTGTCTGTCTGTCTGAGCGCCATATCTCAAAAAGTTATGGACGGATTCAAACGAACTTGGTGGACAGGTTGGGTGTGTGACGACAGATCGATTCAATTTTGGTGAAGAACCGGATCCAGATCCTGATCCAATGATTTTTCACGCGGTTCTTCATCATTGAGAGACAGGGCCAAAAATGATATGTATATATATATATATATATATATATATATATATATATATATATATATATATATATATATATATATATATATATATATCCTGACATTTCAAAAAGTTATGGATGAATTCAGACGAAGCTTGGTGGACAGGTTGGATATGGGACAATGACGAACTTACTCCATTGGGACCAAAAGCGATGTTTCGCATGATATTTCAAAAGTTATGGACGGATTATGACAAAACTTGGTGGGTGAGTGGGTGATAGGTGATAGAGGTGATAACAAGCTGATGAAATTTTGGTTCGGATCTGGATCCAGATCTGGCCAATCAGTGAGATACAAAACAGAAACTGTTCAGCCTGGTGGAGGTATGCACTCCACTGAGTGCTGTTCAAGTTACCTCTGCCACCAAAGGTGAAGGAGGTTATGTTTTCACTCCTTTCTGTTTATTTGTTTGTTTTGTTTTGTTTGTGCGCAGGATATCTCAAAAAGTTGTAGATGGATCCGGATGAAATTTTGTGGACAGTTTGATTGTGTGACAATGCTAAACTCATTAGCTTTTGGTGAATATCCGGATCCAGATCCGGCTACTCGAATTTTTTAAGTGATTCTTCACCATTGAGACATTGGGCCAAAAACGATATATCGCAAAATATCTCAAAAAGTTATGAACGGATTCGAATGTAACTTGGTGGACATGTTGGGTGTGTGACGAGGACAAAATGATTCGATTTTGGTGAAGATCCGAATCCAGATCTGCATACGAGAGTTATTTAATATTTAAAGTGATTCTTCACCATTGATAGGGTCAAAAACAACATAGTACTGTATCGCATGATATTTCAAGAATGTATTGGGCCCGATACGTTCTCGTCGATCAGGCATTGCGTGGTGGAGGTATGCCCTCTACAGAGTGCCGTTCTAGTTTTAACAGTTTTTGTTAATCATTGTTATTAATTTGTTGATGTAATGAACTTGTGCATCTCATTGCATGAGAAAGGGTATTAAAATTGGTGTGCCAATGTGTGTGTACCAACATACGAACTTAATATGGTGACCCAAGGTGGTGTTAAGTGCAATTCGACAAATTTTCTAATTTAACATGAACATTTCTGTGTGATATTTAACCATATAAGTTGAGTTGGTATCTCAAATATGGATTATTATGAAGTTATCCACGCCGCCCCGCCCGTTCCCCAGTGTGTGTTTGCCTGCACCACCTGTAGTTTATTGTACACTGCATGGCTAATGGACTCGCCTAGCATGCCCAATTGGCCATAGGCACGATTCTACAAATTTGTCTAATTTAATCACAAGTTGATTTTGTACTTTTATGTGCATCATGTCGAAGTCAGAGATGATTAATCTTGTGTTTTCGTGTTTTTGTAGTCTCTTCACTCTCTGCAGTGTTCTTTTCAAGGGCCATATTATGCTTTTCTTCTCTCACTCCTTCTAAAGAGGTTTATCTATGCATGTGACAGGTATCCTGCAGGTTCGCATATAACTTATTGACCTGCAGGGTAGCCTAGAGGTATGCACACTCACCTTTGAACTGTCTAGCCTGGGTTTGAATCTTGACCCAGTTATAAACTGTCATCCCCGTGGTTCACAGGCAAGTGTGCCATCTCTCAGATGGGTGTTATATGGGAATCCCATCTGCTGACATTAGTTGGTGAATGCTAAAGATCCCATGGTGTCCTTTGTGAAGAGTAGGTGAGCTCTCGCGGGTACCACGGCCAAATTCCAAATTCCTGCTCTAACCTTCAGGGGGTACTGACTGCATCAAGGACACACTTGTGTCTCCAGCAAATGATGCTACCCACAGCCATGTGCTGCATGCCAAATAATAGGTACTATTCATTAGCCAGGTTAACCCTTACTAAATACGAATCGTTACCAACGTGTTTTACATGTGATGTACATGTATGGGAATTTATTTGGTGACTTGTCAGCCTCACACATTCGAAGAAACA
The DNA here is from genome assembly GCF_056783735.1 of Eptatretus burgeri. NCBI lineage: Eukaryota > Metazoa > Chordata > Myxini > Myxiniformes > Myxinidae > Eptatretus > Eptatretus burgeri. The sequence continues at coordinate 62,406,644 of NC_140964.1, read as the reverse complement.
GCAATAGCTCTTATGATGGTGCTTTGTGTCTATCTGTGAGTGAGTGATGGAGACTGCACTGGTTCTACTATCTGCTATAATCTACATGTTCCCCAGTGAAGTTCTGCAGAGATGAAGGTTCCTCTGTCTTGCTTGGGTTTGTTGCTGCGTCTGCTCCCTTTCTTCTTTTCCTGTCCGTTTGTTTATTTCCTTGCTTGTTGCCCCCACATTGCCCTTTCCCCTCTGTTACTACGCTTTTGGATGAGCCTCGATTTTGTAGGAAAAAAAGGAGCAAGTCTGAGGAAGATTGGCCATCAGACAAAACACCTTCTCTTTGTGAAACACACCGGGGGAACTTTAACGTCCACCAACTAGCAATGGGGGCACCAAGCTCAACGTCCATCCGAGGGAGGGTGTGCTTTGCGACGGAACGACCTGACGGTGAAACACCAATCAGAGTTTACGGTCGGGTCTGGAATCGAACCCACACGAGACAGCTCAAAAGTAAGAGCGATGCCCCATGCACTATCCTCTAGGACTCAACGGTTGTATAATGTGCCCCATGTTATTTCACAAAGTCGTTTATGTGACAACGATGCTATTAGATGGCACGCATGCAAGAATGTGCAAACAATGACGAAAGCCTTTTTATTATTCACAGAAAGGAAGGCTCGACTCTGAGCAAACATCAGGATGAAATTGAAGAAACAGAAATCCAGGAAATGTATATCGCACCTTCATGGCACACTTCAAGCCTTCCAACCCTCTTGGCACGGCTATTAAATATAAAAGCAACATCATAAAAAGATTTAATACATCCCTTCTCACTCCTACCTTGAACCCCTTTAGAGCAACACCCCACATGTGTCAAAATATATATTGAAGTCTCGGGCCTTTCCACATGAAACGCATTAAACTTCTCGTGTATGGTGACGTAGAATTAAATTTTTTTTCACTGGCTCATGTCGACAATTTTCTTCTTCAAATCCTTAGGGCACAGCCTCCATTCTGTTAGCACCGTTTATCTCGCCATGCCCTAATCCTGGCTTGTGACGTGCGAGGCAGCGAGTGAGTGATTGGGTGAGTGCGGCATGTGCGCGTGTGAGTGATTACACGAGACGGTGTGTGTCGGGGCTGTTTTTGGCCAATAAAGGAGCCCGTTGCGAGCGTCATTCGTACTGCGATAACACAATGGACACCGGTGGAATGAAAGATAAACTTGATTTGAAATTTCCGGAGGATAAATACCGTGCGTTTAGAGCATGTGAGAGTGGAGAAGTCCGCTCCGTGAAGCTCTAACTCCTCATATGGAAGAAATGTTCCTCGCGCGTCAAGGCCAACCTCAAAGTAATAGGCTCCTCACACGTCGCAGGTCAAGCAATAAGAACTGAAAAATACATTGATGTTAAGGATGTACAGTATCAGCAATCTGATTCAATTCATAAAAATGGCTGAAAATCCCATCATCACAATACGTGACTTTCAGAATGATGTATTCCGGCCCTAGAATGCTCGGTGTGCACGAGCAGAAACCACAGAAAACTTGCGCGTTCGGGGAGAAATACAGTATATTGTGTGTCCGGGATAAGGATTGTTTCCGAAAATGGGTCACACAGCTTCTAGAACAAGTCAAAAATATTTGGAAAAGTATCTGAGAGAAAGGGATGTGCCTGTACGCAACAAAAGAGTTGGATAACCTTCTCAGCTTGCCGAACGGGCAGCCGCTTGTCCTCCAAACTCCCGACCATGTGAGTTTGGTGCAAGGCCCGAGTGGACGGGCGTGTGCTACACAAACCACCCGGCATATTTCTCTGATTGAATAGACTATGTGTCTGGATTAGGTGTTTCTGAACACCAATGAGAAGGACATATAAGTTTTTAAAATGATGATATTTACTTTTGATCATGTCGGGAGGGTGAGCAGCTATGGGAGTTGAGGGCTGTTATCAATATATTATTGTTTCGTTCTGGGGCTACAAAATACATTATACTGGATTTTTACATCTATTGCTAAAAGAAGCATTCGTGTGTGTGTGTGTGTGTGTGTGTGTGTGTGTGTGTGTGTGTGTGTGTGTTTTCTACGTACACTGCCTCCGTTTCTGGCTTGTACTAACAGGAATTGGTATGAAACTGACTCCTCTCATCCACAGATGTTTCTCATGTTCCTATATTTCCGTGAGTGCGATTTTCATTCAGGAACAGAACAATTGCGGTTAACTATTTTAAAATTCCCACTCTTTGTTCAAAATTCTTAAAATTAGGTTTAAAAGATTATTTTAATTACATGTTTCGTGCTCGCAACGGCAGGTTAAAAGTGCATGGCGATCTGAACTGAGTTTGTGTAAAAAAAAAACACACTCACACAAACACACACACACCACATGTGCAAAAGGCCTCATTTAGCATTCATACGTCACTTCGAAAGTTAGTAGTGAGTCTGTGTCTGCCGACGTGTCATTTCAAGAAATGTAAGAAAGACCAGTCTCCAGAAAATATATTCTGCGGTACTATTATTGGACTGGATTTCAAACGTGAACAAGACTTCTTTTTTCCAGTGTACCCCGTTCCAGTGCACCGCATTAGAGAATAAATAACCCCATGAACTTGGGGGTAAGCAACCTGAAGACACTGTAGCAATTATAATGGTTATCGCCAACACAACTCGCAAAACCATCAAACATGTACCATTCAATTATGAGGCCAACTCCAAAGGCTGGATGATTTTTCATTTTTTCAACATGTGATTCCAAACTGTGGCATGCATGATGACCATGCTTGTTTAGAAAATATCATTTTTGCCTCCAACTGCTCTGCCGGCATTCATATCTGAGGTCTACAAGCCTTGAAGTTGATGTTTCTCCTTCGAACACCACATCCTCAATCCAGTCAATGGATCATCAAGAATCAGATATACAACTCCCAAAAGGTTTTTTTTTTAAACTCGTAAACAGATGGCAGCCAAGGAAGAGTTTATGGAAAACTTGATCGGGACGATGCACGATTTACAAATGCTGTCATTCGTCTTGTTTCGTATGCAGCACTCGGCTGCTGGGCTGCATCGTTAGCGAGGGAGCACAGCTGTGCCACTGATGCAGTGCCCTCTGTGGGTTAGGGCAAGCATTTTGAATTTGTTCATAGTGTCATGATAGCTCGCCTGCTCTTCAAAAACGACACCGTGCAATCTTTCATGTCCATCAACTAATCCCGGCAGACAAGACACCCATTTCAACCCAAGTGACAGAATACACATTGACAAATCACACCACCTGCAAGGATTACAGTTCATAGCTGGGTTGAGATTCGAACCGAGGCTGGACAGTTAAGAGGCAAGTATTCGTACCTCGAGGCCATCTAGTCATTGCAGATAAAGCTAGAGGCGATTAGCAACTGCTTCAGGCATGCTCTTTTCGAGGAGTCACAGGAATACCGCTTTCATGAATTCACTAGATTCACAGATTATATATTCTGAAGAAGAAACTGATCAGGACCTGGATGAAGCTTTTTGTTTGGAAAAAACGAAGAGTTCATAGATTTTTTTGCATTCATGTGGATGCAACTGAGTGAGCATTACACCACTGACAGATGAACCTATCATTGCCTCAATAAAGAAGGGTCAAGAGGACAGTGTACAAGAAGCAGAGGACACATGGAAACAATGCCGATTTGAAAATACCGGTGGTTAATTAATGAGCTAATCTCATGTTGATCTTCTCTGCACTGAATTGTCTTCCCCAAGGTAGGAAGGTGAGATGGTGAATCGCAATGCAGCAAAAGGACCATTTTACTCTGAAATTACACTCGCTATGGTAGGAATAAATAAATAGCACAAGTCAAGAATGAAAGTCGATTTCTGAAGTGAGAGACAGATGTGATCTTCCAGTGCGGAGCTGAATGCACCTAAATGATTGTGAGTTCCAGTCACCTGCTTAGTCTGCCCTCCTGAGTGCATTGAAAAGAACACAAAGCCTCAACATCTCTGGGGTCTGGCTCTCAGCTGTAAAAATACTTACGTTTAAAACGTTTACAGCTATCTTGCGTAGAGCCTGATGTGTCTGGGATGCCGAGTTCACTGAGGTTACATTTCTGTGCTGAGAATCTCAAAGACAGCCTGTTGTTTTCCTTTACAAGCTCGAAGATGATGGAAGAGCGAGGTGGTAGAGGGTATGGAATGACACTGGGGCAGCAGTGAAACAGTTGGATGCAATAAACAAGGGGAATAATTCAGAATTCACATAATAAGAGGAGAGTGGAGGAAAGGAAACATTGCAACCGGCAAATATGAGTGTTTGCTTAGGAAGGGTTGCTGGGGTAATAAAGATTGTGGGTCAGCAGGGGGAGGAGGGAGGGGGTTGACAGGAGACAATTGAAAAGCCCTGGAGGGAAGAGTGGGATTTATCAGCCTCTGAAAGGTGGTTCGATGGATGGGAGAAATGAGAAAAAAACTAGTTGAGGTGTTTATTAAACCAGTTTTTGGGAAGTTTAATCAAGGTGGGGTTTACTGGAATAACATGTGCATCATGGGGTTGCTGGGGAGGGTCGGAGGGCTGAGGGAGCTAGACTGGAGGAGAGGTGGTAAAAAAAACTGAGGCCACCAACCTGTCTGCCCTGTGAGAGAAACGGATCTTGTGCTTCAGCCTAATTGTGTGAGATTCCAATTACGCTGAAAGCTTTAGAGGTAACAGGATTCAAGAGAGGAAGATGAGATGCTTGGGAAGCAGCCCATAGGGTAGAGCAGTGCTCCATTGAACTACGGATAAAGCTCTTGTATGTTTCATCACAATGTACTTCCTCCTGAAGACTCATGATTGGCTGCTCAAAGTTTGACCAAAATAGGGACGGAGTGCTCATATCTCAAAATCTTCAAAAGATTATGTCTCCCATATAATATGATCGCAAAGTTTCATGAGTTTCCTGTAGATTGCACAACATTGATGCGGAAGAAAACAGTCAAAAACACAACAGTGGCCTACTCACACCATTCTGGCGTATGTCGCATTACGGCAGAAGCTTCCGCTACATTTGACGTGAAACGTGCGAAACACAGCTCGTTAAATTATATGCACTCTTGAAAACAATGGTTGATCATATTCAGCAGTCTGCAGGACAATCCTCAAAATCTGCAGACAACCTTTGTACAACAGCAAACATCTACTCACAGGCAGTCTTCAGCCAATAAGTGTTGGTTAGTTTGTGTGACATTCTGCAGGAAGACAGCATGAACTGTCATCTTGCTTCAGCACATACCTGTTTTAATATAGAATCTTGAGTTTGCTTTTTTACCCTTGATTTCACAGAACGCCGACACTAATCCATGTGAGCGTGTTTGGGAACATGTTGCTATGGAGATCGGATTGGCATATCTACACATGAATAAAGTGGACTGATTGAACTATTGCAGAAACAAATTGGTGCAATGCATGATGGGCATGGAGATTGTACTCCAATTAGGTATATTAAGTTTTCTCAGATTAAGCAGTTCCACAAATCTATATGTCAAAGATCGAAATTTTCATGATAATCGGACAAAACAGGAGGCCTTGAGGAGCAGAGACATATAATGACATACAAGCTAGATTAGTGTCAGTGAAGCTTAAAATATCTAGAAACTGAGCTCAAACCGTGGTGAGAAATGAGCGGAACATTTCGAGGAGAAGAAATTGTATTCCTTGATGGTGCAAATGAACAGCACCCATGATTGATGGCGGGGCTTCTCACAATGAGACGTCCTATATTGAAACCAAACTGGGCGCCTAAAGATCAGCACAAAATCTTCGCAGTACTTGAGTACTGGAAATTTCTCTCATTTATTTATGAAATCAGCTGTTTGCACTCAAACTTGTGGTTTGGGCATTTCTCCATCAACACGTCCACATTTCCTAATTAACGAGCTGTAATGGTTGTGAGCGGGGTTCCTCACCTGAGCAAAAAACAACATTCCAGTGTTGAAAGCATTTCTCGACTCCGATCGCCGATTTGTATTATACCTTCTGCCACATCGTTGGAATGCCTTATCCTTTTTCTTTTATAGGGCAAGTGTCGGCCTTTATCATCACGGCAGCTCCGACCACCTACAGAGATTTCTGCAAGGACCAGTGCTTTGACACTCTCATGATGAATGCACCAATTAGTTTTGCTCCCATAAGTAGGTGCATATGAGCTTTCTTTCCTTGCCTCCTCTCCCTCTCTCTCTCTCTCTCTCTCTCTCTCTCTCTCTCTCTCTCTCTCTCTCTCTCTCTCTCTCTCTCTCTCTCTCTCTCGTTTTTAGCACAACCACCCACCCAAGCAGCAGGAGACAGTGTTTTGAAATTGCGCATGTGTGTGTGGGTCTGTCCAGGCCATAGCCTTTTTTTTTCTTTCTTTTTTTTGAGCTTTTGTCATCAAATTTTCAACAAACATTTATTATGAGAATATGGAGAACACTAATTAATAATTTGGTCAAAATGTCATAGGGAAATGTCACACTAAGTAGAAATAGGTCTTATCATCGCATCCGCCACACGTCAACAAGAGACGGGCAGTTTTTTTTAATCCCTTCCGTGTTTCTTCATTTTTTATTTGAGCTTCAGTCTGTCTGTCCAGGCCATAACTTTTTTACGATTTGAGGTTTTGTCATCAAATTTTTAATGAGCCTTTATTATGAGAATATGTAAAACGCTAAATAAGAAATTTTACATTTTTGTTTTTTACCTCCACCACCAAAAGTAGACAGAGGTTATGTTTTCACACCTGTCCATCTGTTTGTCTGTGAGCAGGATATCTCAAAAAGGTTAAAGACAGATTCAGCCGAAATTTAGTGGACAGGTTGGGTGTGTGACAAGGACAAATTAATTCGATTTTGGTGAAGATCTGAATCTGGATATTTGAATTTTGAAGTGATTCTTCACCATTGAGGAATCAGGCCAAAAAGGATATATCGCATAATATCTCAAACAGTTGTGGACGGATTATGGTGGATGAGTTGGGTTGGTGACAAGAACAAGCTCATTAGATTTCGGTTCAGGTCCGGATCCAGATCCGGCCTATCGTTGGGGAACAAAACATAAACTGTTCAGCCTGGCAGAGGTATGCGCTCTACCAAGTGCTGTTCTCGTTACCTGCGTTGAAGGAGAGGGAATTGCATTTGTCTCTGTCTATTTGTTTGTCCGCACAGAACTTTCATGCTTTTCTCCGCAACTGCTTGTCGGATTGAGACGAAATTTTCAACATTGGTGCAACTACTGATGTAGAATGATGTAATGATAATTATGGCATCATAGGTCATGTGGTGTGGCAGCCGTGTTGGAAAAACAGAAATAATTTGGACCTCTGTATCTCTTAAAACCACACCAAGGAAAAAAAATTAAACTTGGCACACAGCAAGTCCTCCTCATGCGGAATAAGTGTGGTGTTTTTTTTGATGACATCATAGATGCCTTTGTTGTGACGTCATTAGAATGCTACATCTGATCAGTATGAAAAATTTTGAGGGTCATCTAGGGCTAAAATGGTCAACATAAAAAATCAAATGATGTCATCGGACATATGATTCGGCAGCCATTTCGTTTTTAAAAAAAAACCCATCAAAAATCTTCGTCTCTGAAGTGGCTGAACAGATCGAGGTGAAACTTTACATGTATGACCGCCTATCCATGAGGAACAAAAGGTTCACACATATGATGTCATAGGTCACATGGTGTGGCAGCCATATTGGATTTACCCTAAAACCCATAAAAATCCTCTCCAGAATGGCTGGACAGATTTAGGGGAAACTTCACACAAATGTTCTCCAAGCCATGGGTGCACATGTTTGTAGAGGAATAATTATAATAGTAATATAATAATAATTTAATAATTTAATAATTATAATAATAATAATAGGTCACATGGTTTGGCAGCCATATTGGATTGAAGAAAATATTAAATCATGTTTTCTCTGGAGCCACTTAATCAATCGATGTGAAACTTCACATTTCTGATCTAGTAGTGATGGGAATACATGCTTTATATTGAAACTTGATCGGACGCAAGATCTGACAGCAAGAGTTATTAAAATTTTTGATATGGGTTCTTTTTTATTTTTGTTTTTGAATAAGGCTCACTTGGCTGTGCCTGGATGAGTTTGAGGGTAGAGGAGTAGCAACTGAAATGTGAATCCAATCCAGGTTCCTCCTGATGACTTCATCTTTGCTTTGTGCTTGTTCGGCTTCCTTATGATGACTACAATGCAGGACTGTACCGATTTGGTGTTCTATTTGATTTGAATTGAATTTATTTTCATCCCATTCTATCTTCAAATAAATAATAAATAATAAATGTCATGGGTCAGGGTCAGGTGTCCGATCAAAGTGGGGTTGCATCAAAGCGGGACGTATTGGTACCCGGTCATCACTGTCTGCAGTTATAAAGTGGCAGTTGTAATTATGTCTCATGAATTACCGAACACACCAGTACACAAATGCCAAATAAAACATACCACACAAAACTACACAAACACCACACAAGAGAAGTCCTGGTGAGGGTCTGCAATCTCTGATTGCTCTATTTCTTGTTTTATCTGTTATTTTTGTTGTTTAGTTTGAATACAAAGTGGATGCAGACTTAATTCTTGTTTTCTTTTTTTTATATCCTTTTCTTTTCTTTTCAATGTTTTGTAACTCGGGCTTTACAGAGCGTTTGTTCATTGAGGTGTTCATCTGGTTACTGGTGGATACCTGTGCGATTTTAGGTTCACTTGTCGGGTAATAATGGGGATTTTTTGGGGTCCGTGAAGTTATCACCCTTTACCCGATTCAAAGTATGGATTGTACCACAACAAAAAAGGGTGGGTGAACAGAGTAATGGGTTGAATTGGGTATGAGCCTTCACCCTAACCTCTTGTTTTTTAATGGTAGAATCCACAACTCCCCCTTTTTGTAATGATACAATCCATACTTTGAATCGGGAAAAGGGTGCTTATAGCTAACTTTGCAGACATGATCTTGTAAATCTGTAACTCTGACATCACTGATATGCCTGGTGTTGGCTTAATGGTTTGGGTGGTGGGCTTGGGATCTTAGGATCCTGAGTTCAAATCCCACTTGGCTGTTGAATTAATACCTGGTGGGGTTGACTCTGCCTGTCATCCTTCTGATCTTGGCAAAATGAATGCCAGCTTGCTGGTATACTGTGTTGAAGTGGTGACCCATCCAGGATTGTGCCTCATAGCCAAGGAGACTGCTTAGGCAGCACAAACGCTCTGCACAGAGGATGGTTCTGATGGATGGATGGATGGATGGACATCACTGATGATATTTTGCTTTTAAAATATGAAGCATTTGCTAAAAGTACCTATCATGCAATGTTGAGTCAAACCAACATTGCTAATTGAGCTTTGCATTTTAAAGCTTATTTCATCCTATTAATGAAGCCTGAAAGGAGAAACAGCAAGCGATTCTTGTATGACCATGCGTCTTGGCCTGAAGGTCGAGCCGCATGCATGTTAATTAGACACACTTTGTATGTCCATGTAGGTTGGTTATTGGTCTGAAGTACACGTATTGAACTATCTTTAAGCTGTCTGGCCTGGGTTCGAACCTCGACCCAACTATAAAACTGTCATGCTGGTGTTTCACATGCGGGACGATTCATCAATGTGTGCGCCGTCCCTCAGATGGACGTTGATCTATGAATCCTGTCTGCCGGTATTAGTTGATGGACGTTAAGGTCCTTACACAGTGTCCTATGCGAACAGTAGGCGAGCTATCACCGGCACCATGGAGAACTAACTCACACTCTCTTCGCAAAAAGAGCGTGAGTTATCGTCACTACTGATTATAAATCGCTGCACTGAATGATTGCTAGCAAGGCAACAGAAAACCAACCACCCAGCATAATCTTTGCCAAGACACAGCATTAGTAGCACCCCCACTCTTTCTTTAAAGAGTATGATCATATCAGCTTTGCCTTATTGTTTAGATCCCCCCCCCCCCTTTTTAGCTCGCCTGCTCGAAGAACAGAGAGCTATAGCGATACCCCCAGCGTGAGCATGAGCATGAGCATGAAAATGTTAGTTTTTGGTGCAAGTCATTTAGAAGCTTGCCATTCATTTAATATGTGTACTAGGATGCTGATATTTGGCATGGAGGTTCCTTTGGTGTAGTGAAGTTGAAATGAAAAAATAATTAAAAAATTTTTAAACTGTTTTGAACTTAACTTTTTTGTAGCAAATCAACGTTAAAGTTTTTTTCCTTTCTAATGTTTTTATCTACCACACTATTTTTTACTGATTACAATATACAAATACATACATTGCTTTAAAATTATTTGGATCACACTTCACTGCAATGCTTTATAAAAAATATTATTAAACTTGTCTTTTAAAAATGATAAATGTATAAACAGGCTAGCATTGGGTGGCTTTGACACCAACTCTCTGGTTTATTCGATACATACAGGTGCATTCCTCAACATCGAAACAACAAGTAAGCTTGTAGGACCATATATTTTGACTTGATAGCCATGATGCTTACGTTTATTGTATGACTACTCATTTAGGCTTTTGCGCCTAGTTTTACGTGTATTGTTCTGACAAGCGTCTTCATTGTTTTGTTTGGTTGGACATATGCTTCGGCTTTTGGGCAAAAGTGCACGTATGCTAAGCTTTGTCACAGTTTATTCTATATTTTTAATTACCTTTTGATGTAAAACTCTCTTTCTCAATTAAGAAACATTTCTCAAACAGTGAACCTGTAGACTTGAATACTGACCCCCAAAAGGAGGGTTGTTAAAATTTTGCAATTATCATTTTCACTTTTTTCTTTTTGATTACTCTATCGCTCTTTTATTTAACCCTCTCACATATGACATTGGACATTGGAAATGGAAACCACAGTGACTCCTGTATTGAAAGATACTGACATTTCCCAGCAAACAAGGTTTTTTTAAACCTGAACATTTGAAAGACGTTACCCTTTAAATGATGCTATGCCCACCATAGACTGGTCGTGAACTAAGAACAAACTTTGACCTTTCGGCTTGGCAACGAGGAAAAGGGCACCCAGAATCGAGCCCGATGCCACAAAGTTTGCGTTCTTGATGCAAACACAGATAGACGTCCCATCTGTACTCTGGTAATTCTTCCTGCATTTATATTCTTGGAGGAATTTGAGCTGATGGAAAAATGTAAACTGTGTTATTAGCATTGTGCCCCCTTGAACTCTTCTTCCTCCAAGGAACTTGATACTAACTTGCTTTATGCAAGCATGTCAGTCACGCTGGAGCTTGCTGCAACACAGACATGTTTATCTGTTCTGTTTGTTCCCCAACTTTACATCGAATGCACAAAACGTCAACGAAATATTGTACTTGAGGAGTCCATGATCACAGTTTACATCCAAATATCCATGTTAATGTGCAATCTTGTATCTCATGTGGTCCGGTCCTCTGGGTTCTCAATTGCCTCACATGAGAAATTGATTTGTTGATGGTTGACCAATACACTGAACGATTGAACACGTCAAGGATGAAGTTTGGTCTATATTTTCCTATTGGCTCTTTGTAATCTTTGCCTCCGAACTTCATGTTAGTTTGAACCTGATCTCACTCCAACTCTATATTGAGATATTGGGCTGCCCCCATGACCCCGCTCACACAAAGCAAACAGCGGGGTCAAGCAATTGCTTCACTTTTGTGTGTCTGTCTGTCCTTTTGTCTACAAACATCGGTTTATGATTGAGGAACAACTTGATTTCAAGTGAATGTTGTATTTTCAACACGATTCAGAACATCAATTAGGAAAAGAACCTCGAGTTTAGCAGTACTTTGTCTCTGAATTTGTCCTGATCACGCATGCACAGAGAGCAGTGAGATATCCTTTTTTTTTTACTCTGACTGCCAATCTGGAAGTCAAACAAAATTGTAAATCATTCCAAACAGGAAACTTACTCCTTTCACTTTTGTGTACTGCTTGTGTCCTCAAAATTTGCATGAAATATGATTTGGTTCAATATGTGTTTTGCCAGAGAATGAGTAGGAGATTGTATTGTTACATATTTGGGGACGGAAGTGATCATAACGGGAGTTCTCAAATCCACTATCCTGCTGACGAACCTGAAGCCGCCGAACCATGGATAATTCCGCTGTGCGCAGGATATAAGCAACCATGATGCCATATAAGGCATTTAATTCAAGTTGGGTCCAGTATCTGAATCTGCTTTACCCCTCCAGTGCATTGAACACTCCCCCCCTCACAGAACACCATGCTCTCAACGTCCTACTGTGATTTATCAGATGGTTGAGCGATACCGTAAGTGGAAAAATTGGTTCTTGGCTACTCACAATGAAACGATGGTGGTGAACTCCTTGTTATACATGTCATGTTTAACCAATGGAAGCTGACAATGGAACAGTTTGAGAAATGGTTTATCCAGTTAACAAAAGGCAGATAATCACAAAGCAGTGTCACAAAAGCAAAGATCTTACCCGCAGCAGCGAAGCCCTTCTTATTCAGTAACTTATGCACAGGTCCACAACACAGGTTCCTCTATCCCACTGGGAAGCAAGACAAGGAAGAAGGATAGAGAAGAGAGAGAGAGAGAAAAGTGTAGGGTCTTGTGATATATTGATGTACTGGTTATACTGGTATAATTTTTCATGTCGATATACCAGTATTAGAATTCTGAATATACTGGTACATCGAAAAAAAAAAATCGGTGTAAAAAAAACAAAACCTGAATATCACAACAAATTGAAGAAAAATTTGTACAATCTTTAAATACCATACATTATTTGATGCACTCGGCGTGTCAACTACACGTGGACCAGTGAAACGTATGATGTCAAGACGTACCAGGTAGTAAGTACAGTAGGTTATAACATTTAACTCTCAACACGCGAGCACGATACAAACAATCGTGTTTTTCTTTGCCCTCGTGGCTGTTATTAAATCAATTGCCAATTGGTTATTTATATGAATCGGGTGTGCTTTCGAAAGCCTTTGCTGATTACTTACACAATGATATGTGTCAGTCATACTCGTACAATGGTGATACTGTTATGAAACGATGGTACAGCGATTCGCGATAGTCATACTGGTATGAAGTGATACCAGAATGAAGCGACACCGGTATGGCAATCCGCGATAGCCATATGGACTTGGCGATCCGCAATAGTGATTGATATTGGCCTGTGCCGATTACCAATAGTGATCTCACTTTTTTTTTTCCTCGTGTACTTTGTCGAGGCTCGTATGAGAGCAAACACAAACACGCAGTAAGGGGGGCCTGAGACAAGAGGGGTGGGAGTGGGAAGGACAAAACAGTGGGGAACAGAGACATTAGGAGATCTGTGGAAGGGGAGAGGGATGGGGCGTGCTACACAGGGTAAACAAGAAGGATATTACAGGGACTTTCAGGAAGGAATTTCAGGAACTTTCAGAAATTTGAAGGAGGTGGGTTTGGGGTGGATTAACGGGGGTGGAAAAGATCGAGGATTTGGGTGGGGGGATGATAAGGGGTGGTGGTGAACAGCCGTTTGTTTTGAAGGCCTGGAGGGAAGAATGGGATTGAATAGAATGAGGGAGTTTATTCCAAGGACAGGAATAAAGAGGAATGAAAGAGTGAAGGTGAGCAGTGATTCGTGATTTTGGTAGTTTTACCAGAAGGGGGTTGTTGGCAGACCTTGAGCGCCCTGCGGAAATGTGGTGGGGACAAATCCCAGAGAGAGCAGGGGGGGCGAGGCTGGAGAGGAGATGGTAGAAGACAGAAAGACCACCGACCTGCCTGCAGTGAGAGAGTGAGAGGTCCAAAGACTCAGCCTCATCGCGGGAGATGCTGATGATCCGAAATGCCTTGGTTTCCACAGCGTGAAGCTGAGAAAGGTGGGAGGCAGGAGCACCAGCCCAGAGGGGAGAGCAGTACTCTTTAGCAGTACTTTTGCTTTAAAACAAAATAATATTTAATACAAGTTGAAGTTGGAAGGAAAATATCCGTTCTCATTACGAGGGAAAAATAGCCCCATTTGGGAATAGTTTGAAAAATTACCATGTGTCAATGAAGTGTACATCATATATGAATACATAATGGACCATTGGGTATTTCTGTAAGCTGTGTAAAAAAGAAATAATTCATTATTGGTTTTTATTTTAATACTGTTATACTGGTATAGAAGGGTATGAGCCCACGGGTATATCGATATCGGAGAAAATCCATACTGGCGGAGCTGAGAAAAGTTTGAGGCGTATTTTCGACCTCTGCTCACCGGACATAAGCTGGTGAGCTTATGTTGGTCACAACAAAAGAGTGGCGAGGGAAAGAAAATATGAGAGTAGTTGGTGTGAGACAGTGTGTATGTGTGGCCAACACGTCTCGGAATTCTCCGCTCGCTTTGCCCGTTACCTGCACAGATCCTCACTCGCTTGCTCACGCTGTCACCAGTCCACCGCTGTGTTGCGGTAACCAGCTCGTTCTTGAACCACAAGTCCATTCATGTCGATCCCCAGACATGTCAGCTCCGTTCTGCCATCCAGCCTTGGTTTTATTCGGCCGTGGGAGGTGTGGCGCTGTGGAGTTGCCATGATTCTGCCCCTGCAATCGCTGTTGGGGCCGGCAGAGTTTTGCCTTCCCATTGAATTGCTGTATCTCCAGACGACATCCATTGGCTGCACTCGGGTTCTGCAGCATGGCCGGTGACAACATGGGGCATTCTGCATCGAGGCTGTTTCCATTGGGGTTGGGCCTGCTGAAGCTGTACCGTAGCTGGTCGGCGTTGGGGGCTCTCTCTCACACCCCCCCCCACCCCTGCATTGGTTTTGTAATGTTGGGTGAAGCATGTTGTAAAGCATGTACGGATGAGAGAGAGAAGAGAAGAGAGGAGAATAGAGGATAAGAGAAGAGAAGAGATAATATAATTAATTAATTACATAGAGAAGAGTCACAATGGGGTTCGATTCTATTACAGACATATGCATCTTCCCTTTCAACTGATATGGGGGTGTGGGGCGACGACAAATTTAGCTATCCAATATACTATGGAGATAACTACACTAGAGTTCCTCGATGTGTAGTGTATGTGCTTCCCGGGGTCTTCGAAAACCTGCAGTATTTGAATTGTTTTCCCCCCAGCGGTCTATAATTGGGTATTGCACTGTCATAATGAGATGTGCTGCATTGCTGCACAATGTTTGTGGGTGGCATTTCCAAACCAACGATGTGATACGCTGGGGAACATTAAAAGAAGCACATACTTTTTGATTCCTACATTGAAGCAGGGCTCGGGGAAGAGCTTTTCCGTTCGTCATATGCAGGACAAAGACATTGGCAGACATCAGTGTTCCTCTTTAATGTATCACAAGGATACTTGTGGACAGTTTACCCCCCCCCCCCCACACACACACACACACACACACACACACACACACACACACACACACACACACACACACACACACACACACACACACACGGTTGTTGTTCATCTTTCGGCTGCTCCCGTTAGGGGTCGCCACAGCGGATCATCCCTTATAATCCGCATACTGATTTGGCATAGGTTTTACGCCGGATGTCCTTCCTGACGCAACCATGGTCGCCTCTTACGACACAGGGATAAGGATTGGGTTTTGCCATGATTCCGGGCTGCCCTACACCCTCTCACAGCGTGGCCCAGCGCAGAGCGCCCGTCCTCAAGCGATCCTCCAACCCACGCCTCCGAGTATCTGGATTACAGGCGCACGCCACTATGCCCGGTCACACACACACACACACACACACACACACACACACACACACACACACACACACACACACACACACACACACACACACACACACACACACACACACACACACACACACACACACACACTTGGTAGATAAGATAATATGGGATTTGAATCCGTGTTCCCTGCATCATGAGCCAGGGGTTCAGATTGAAACGTTAACAGGATAACCCTTTGGATATAAATCCTCATTTTGTGCAAAATAATGAAAATTTCGACATCACACTGTTCGATGTCGACAACCTGGCTTGTACAGTAGCTTGGTAATTGATAACAACACTTCGTACCAGTGAGAACAGACATTGGATCTCACCCAAGATTCATGTAAAAAGACAGAGAGTTGATGAAAATGGAGTGATGCACAATCGTTTAATATTCCGGTAACTTCATACTCATACCATCTTTTGTGCCAAACATAAAGGTCACAATTTTCTCATTACGCAATTCCAAAAGATTCTGAATAACTTTTACTCGTCCAGAGAGTTTACGATACCAAAGAGAATCGCGTCTTTTTTCTCATCGCATTTGGAAAAGGGATAAGCGAGCACCATTCTGATGGCATTCTGAGATGTGTTTCCCAAATGATGCCCATTGTTATTCTGACATCCCTTGTAAGGAGACCCAGCTCTTTGTTCATTGTTTGAGGCAGAAACCCAAGGGACTTGGATGTAGACAGTTTTGCTAATCAGCTTTAAAAGAACCACACAAACGTTTTCAAGGACGTGGCACATGCTGTGTCTGTTGTCTGCCTTGCCCTTGAGATCCCACTTCAATGCTTGCTTGAAAAATCAGTAACAAACAAGTTCGTGGTTTAATTTCCATTTAATATCTATCTTAATTTGCTTGTACCAAACATTTGTTCTGTCTGTCAACAACTTTTGCGATTCATTTATCCGGTCATGGACAAAGTGTGATCCATGTCATGCTATTCATTAGAAGAGATCGAGGCTCCGAGAAGAGCAAGTGCACAGAAGATCAAAAGATAATGTACTGGCAGTCGGGACACAATTGGACACAATAATCAATGGAATGAAGTAATTGGAAAAGAGGACAACAAGGAGGGGAGGAACCACAATGGCCTGCAAATAAGGTGGGTGGGGTGAGGTGAGGTTAATGAGGTGAAAAGGATCATGAGTCAGAATGGGAAATGAGAATGCGATGCACATCCTTGTTTGAAGTCCTGGTGGTTGGAGTGCAACGGCATATCCTCAGGAAGACTGCTACATTTACAGGAGAAGTAAGGAACGGTATAGTTGGCATGTGTGGTGACCATAAATAATTTTTTGAAGCAATTTCTTCATTAAGCACTTTAATTGTTTTTTTATATTGGTCTTTCATTGGTGAGACAAGAACAGATTTGCAAATTTATATGATTGTAGTTGGTTCTGGTCTTCCCCTCTCAATAAAGATGGTCCATTAAAAGGAAACAGTTGAACAAAATATCAAGTGTACGGAGAGTGAAGAGGGATATAGTGGGGGAGGGAAAGGGGTTTGCAGAAGAGCCTGTGAGTGCTTATAAAGAGATATCTTGTATGCTCGTGACTAGGTATTGTTGTGACTTCAATCACAAAGCACAATTGTTATCATCAACCCACCTCATGTTTGTGAAATCTTGTCTGTATTGAAAAATATCAAAGTTTGAAGAGAATCGAAGTAGCTAAACCCTGTAAGGTGGAACAAGTGTCCATGTAGAGTTCATGTTTGGAACTGATATATTTTGTTATTTAATGGATGAGACAAAGCCGAGGTATCTGTGCTTGTTGTATGATGTTATAGATGCCTTCTTCCTTCTTTCATTTTACAAATCATGCATGAGTCAAAAGTTTGATGCAGGGAATGCTATTACAACTTGAATGCCCCCAATTAATCCCACCTTCTTGTGGGGTCGCAGCATGGGTCTTTCCTTTCTGCAATCTTATATCCTGAGAATCCTCTGCCTGCACCCCCTTTTCTCTCATGTGCATTACCACCACCACCTGCTCTCACCTCAATTTTGGTCTGCCCCCTCTCCTCTTGCCAACTGTATCCACCATATCAAACACTGACCTGATGACACCCCCCTTCCCCCCTTGAGTGTATGCCCCAACCAATGCAAACGTGCCTCCCATGCCATTCCACTAATATCCATGACTCCTGCCCACCTCATGATATCCTCATTCCTCTTGCTTTGCTCTGAAATGATTATCTCCAGAGACTAACCTCAATTACACATACCGATCTTATATGACCCCTAAAGCATTGACGTATTCGTAAAACGTGAAAAAAAAATTTTGGAAAACAATTTTGTGGACCAGATAAGTCGAATGTGTGTAAAATTGATTGCCGATGTTAAATACTTTGGGGCTATCAAAGCAGAGTTTGGAATAGGTGAGGTCATTTTGGGGCATGAAAATGCGTCAATCGTTGCTCTCTCTCCTCTCGTGACACTCATGATAAATCCAATTTGCTACCTTTTCGGTGAAAGGAAGTGTTTTGAGGTCCTTCAAGGAGATGTTGAGTCACGTGTTTGCAATCACTTTGTGCAATATTATGGTAATTTCTGAAAAGCCACATTTACATCTTTTCAAAGTTCACTTTCAAAGAGAGTGAGGATTAACTTTTCAATGTTCTTCCTCACTTTCTTCATCATCACCTCTTGGAAGCACCCTGAATCTCCAGTTAGACTGTCACTTTCTGTCAGAAGATGTTCACTTAAAAAAAGTACAAAGTGAGAAATTTTACTAATATCCAGACCAGTATTTATTGCCTTGTTTTGATTTCTCTCTTTCTTCGAAGACATTGTTTGTACTCGCACACGTAGCTATCTATTATTATCATTTACATTCACCATGGCCGTGTTGTCACGACTCTTCTCAAAAACAACTCAATTCATTCAGCAAGTCTAACCTCACATTTTTTTTTTTTTTTATTTTTTTTTTTTATTTTTTTCTTTTTTTTTTTTTTTTTTTTTTTTTTTTTTTTTTTTTTTTTTTTTTTTTTTTGTATACCTTGGTCGAGGCTCGTATGAGAGCTAACACACAACTCACAGCAAGGAGGCATGAGACAAGAGGGGCGGGAGTGGAAGGGACAAAACATTTGGGAACAGACACAGGTGAACTGTGGAAGGGAGAGGGATGGGGATGGGACGGGGAACATGGCGAGGGGAAGATGGACATTAAAGGGACTTTCAGGAAGGAAAGCAGGAGAATTGAAGGAAGTGGGCTTGCGTGGATTATCGGGGGTAGAAAAGATCGAGGATTTGGATGGGGGAAGATAAGAGGTGGTGGTGAACAGCTGTTTTGAAAGCCTGAAGGGAAGAATGGGAAAGAATAGAGTGAGGAAGTTTATTCCAAAGGCGGGAAAAAAGAGGAATGAAAGAGTGAAGATGAGCAGTGATTCGTGATTTTGGTAGTTTTACCAGAAGGGGGTTGTTGGTTTTTCCAACTGTCTAACTGTCCATGGTTCCTCCAGATCTCCCTTCGAGCAAACTTCATCACGAACATCTCTGGCATTTGCTCGTGACACGATGAGAATCGCTTTGATACCTTAGATCTCTTCTCCGTGCACACGCACATTCACATCACCTGTGCCTATTGTGAAGTTTAATTTTCATGCCGGCAGAAATTGTCTCCTGCAAAGACATTTCACAACGACTTTGTGAAGTGCCTTTTTCAACCAAACATCACATTTCATCACTACTCTTTTGATCCCTTGAGATATGTCACGCATCGCCATTCAGAAACGTCAAATATCCATCCAGTGATCCAGGCACAGGAGTGTTTATACTCGGGAGCAAAGTTTTCTTCTCTGCTTCAAGTGTTTGTTTGTTTTTCAATTCAACTCAAATGTGGCAGGAACACATCTTGACAATTTTAAGAAGCAACCTGTCAAGTTGTTTCTGATAGCCTGGTGTTGGCTCAGTGGTTAGGATGGTGGCTTGGGATCTTCGGGTCCTGAGTTCAAGCCCCATCAGCTGCTGAATTAATACACCAGGGGGTTGACACAGCCTGTCATCCTTCTGAGGTCGGCAAAATGAGTACCAGTTCCAGTGTGTGTACTGGTGGAGGAGCACTGCATCAGCGACACAGTCGTGCTTCAAGAAATGATAGCTACCCCGGCAGCTAAGCTGCCATACAACCACCAAGTTGTTTCTATACTTTATAACTTTTAAAACACTTTAAAAAACTTATTTTCGATGGCATGGAGGAGATGACATCTTGGAGGCTACAAGGGAAGTCATGGACAATGTTCAGATTGAAGAACCTTCCGCTGTGTTCGATACATTGTATATACTAGCAGAGTCGCCGTCCTCTGGGCGATCTTTTTCCAAGCATGCAACACGTTCTTGACACACATCTTTATTTGGGCGATGAATAGGCAACTGACAACTGCCTCATTCATTCCTGAAAATTGAGACAAATAGCCTGAGTTACATGCATTAAGCAAAAACACACCTACTGCTTATAATTTAAGACACTTCAATGCACTGATAAACGTGGGGAGAGGAATACTGTCCTGAAAATGGTGAAGACTTGTAATACCCTCCCCCACCTGGAGGCGGTACTACACAATACACATTTACATACAGAATTTGTGTTCCCCCCTCCTTGCCCCTCCCTCCGCAATATCACCAGCAAAGATAAAAATACCCCAACGCACCAATTGGGGTCATGCTGATCCTATGGAGCAAGTCTGGATGTAATCATCCCATAACTGTAAGAGTAGTGGTGTGACAAACACACATGCAAACACATATCGGTCTGTGAATTATAGAAAGGATGCTCCTCTTGGACAAAGGGACATCTTTTGTCTCTGCCACAATGGGTCTTCGACACCTTTCATGATTCTTCTCTCCTGACTTTTACTCTGTTTTTTCTAAAGTCTTTAATATATTCGAAGTTTTGTCTTGAAAGGGGCACAAACATAATTTCTTTCAATATTTTTTTTTTAACACTTTTTAACTATAAGGTTATCTTGGATAAGTATGACCCCCTACTTAATGATCGGGCCTATCTAAATATTTGGTGTATTGATGTGATTAGGAGTGCTGTACCTAGATAGTGTGCTGCATTGCGAGTGAGAGGATCCGCGTTTGATTGCCAGGCCGAAAAGAAAAGAGTCAAGTCACATTACTGCAAATTGCTCTGTTGATGGAGTAGTGAGTAGGTATCTGGTGCTAGATCAATTGACATATCGATTCCCAGTATAAGGGTTCTGCCAGTGTGGGCAGCAAGTGGTCTGGTCTTCTTGGATATTTCTTGATACCTGGTTAAACCGATTTCTATCTCAGAGTGTGGTTGCTGAACAGGCTGCAGCTCAAACATTAAGCAAATTCAGGCATACAGGTGTTTGCATGTAGACCAAGAGCCCAGGGGTACTTGGTTAGCTGGAAAGGTAACCAATATTATTGCCTACCACAGTGTCCCATGTCCATCCCTGGGTACAGAACTGAACAACTGGCATGCCCCCAGTGGTGGGTGTGGTCAGGGGGGCATTACTAACTTACCCCAAAGTTGATCTGGATCAGCTTTGTATGGCAACCCATAAAATATCACTTATCGCCCAAATGTCATCCATCCCTAGTGCAAAACTTGGCTAATGCCAGTAATTTTCTATGGTGGGGTACCCCCTCCAGTCATCAATATATGACACTTCAAAGTTGATCGAGATCAGCTCATGAGGTAACCTCTTGGAATCTATTAGAAAATGTTCAGTAGGACCCCATGTGTTATGAATGCCCATTGCCAGTGGTTTCCATTGGTGGGTTACCTTTGCCAGTTGCCCTGAAAGTTGCCCTTCCCTGGATTGACCTAGATCAGCTCATGAGGTAACCTCTTGGAATCTATTACAAAATGTTCAGTAGGAACCCATGTGTTATGAATGCTCATTACCAGTGGTTTCCATTGATGGGTTACCCCTGCCAGTCGCCCCTCCGTGGATTGACCCAGATCGGTTCATAAGGTAACCTCTTGGAATCTATTACAAAATGCTCAGTAGGACCTCATGTATCATGAATGCTCATTGCCAGTGGTTTCCTAAGTTGACTCTCCCCTGGATTGGCGTCGATCAGCTCGATGAAATAATCTCTTGGAATATAACAAAATTAGGCGACCGGATTTACCAGACACTCGGTATCGAAAGGCAGGAGAATATATTTTCTTTGGGGTCTTTCAGGACCATGGACTTCGGACCCATCTTCCAGTGGACACCCTATTAAAAAAAAGAGGTGAAGGTAAGCATTTTTCATTACGAGATATATTTCCACAAGCAAACTTCAAACATCAAACAATTTAAAGTCTTTTTTTTTTTTTGACCGTTTTTACAGCCATTTTTCCCTGCTGTGCAGGGGTTAGGCTTTTTCTTGAGGCAATGTTTTATGGCCGGATGCCCTTCCTGACGCCAACCCTGGTCGCCTCTTACGACACACAAGGATATGGTATACCTATTCTAACTGGGGCATACACCGGGACCAGTACACTGGTACTCACTTCGTTGACCTCAGATGGATGACAGGCTGAGTCAACCCCCTGGTGTTAATTCAGCAGCGAATGGGGCTTGAACTCAGGACCCTGGGATCCCAAGCCGCCACCCTAACCACTAAGCCAACACCAGGCTTGAACAATTTAAAGTCTTAAACAACCGTAAATGCAAAAATGTAGGATAAGAAAATAATCTAATGATCGAGTAAGTATAAGAGTACTGGTACAAATATGTAGCTGAAAATTATAGTTTCTGGATTATCATAGTGATTACCCAATGCTATCAGATTTCAGAGCTTTCTACAGTAGGTGTCCGTTCTGGCAATTTGGTCACGTTGGCAACACCCAGAATTCCATGTGACACTGATTCCAGATGTTAATTGTTCATTACTGGAATTCTTTTTATACTGGGGTTGATACCTTTAAAACCAAGATAAGTAATTTTGAATATGCTTTTCAGTCCTGAACACTTGTTAACCGTCTGAATTCAAAGCCACGGATGACATAATATTTACATTGATTTGTTCTACCCAGTACTGTATTACGTAAATTAAAAATTCAAGCCAAGATGATCCTCTTAAACTGGGTCGATCTTGCATGCCAATGTGCTCCATGGCAACATACAAAAAACATTTTTAGAGTTATTAGTAGTAATCATATGAAATATCAAGATTTCATCTTGGAAGGAAAGCGTCCACTTTTCAATATTAAGAGCGAAGGTGAAGGGCGAAATCACCCGCACATGTCAATTTCTTCACTGTCAGAATCAGAGTCTCCACTCCACGCATCGACTTCACCGTCGCTATCACTTTGTTCTTCATCACAGTCCTGTTGATCTATTCCATCGCCAGCTGATGTCGCGTTATCCCCTTCCACTGAATCTGTGAATAAACAGTATGGAAGTTCTGACCCTTCAAACCAGATTGTCTGCAGTATACCCTCGTTGTCTTTTGACCAACCATAATTACATGGTGTCAATCCAGTCATCGGCACAGCCGTTGTAGCGTTCGTCCACAGCATCGAGATGTATTGGGATCTACGGATTTTCATCTCCAGAATCCTTCGACAAGGTGGCAGCAATGCACAGTCCAGCTTCTTCACATTGGTCAGGGGTTTTTCCTGAAAATTGAATGAAACATTCGTTATGACTTGATTGACTCGGCGACCTGAAACCTACACAACCAAAAATATTTTAAATACATGTACTTCATAAGTTTTACTTTACCTTATCAACTTTTCCAGTCATTTCAATAAGTTTCTTGTGTCTTGCCTCATCCACGTCTCGAGTCTTGGTTTGGGCATACATACGGCAGACGAACTCTGAAGCCACGTCAACATCAACATCATCGAATTGCTCCCCCATACTGGTGAATAGATTGATGAACTGCAACGATTCATCTTTCTCAAGGATTTGGAGTGGCTTGACTTTTCCTTTCCTGAAAGATACTGAAACCTCAGAATCAAGTAAACCCAAGTAAGATTAATGGTAATTTCTTCATAATTTGGACCATTTTATGGCATTACATTTAGGGATGTGTATTTTACAAGCAAAAATTTAATGGATTGCTGTACGTCTTTCAATGCTATTTCATCACCGACCGTTTCATAGAACATTGGAATTGAAATGGCGCATGGAGTCCCTACCTACCTGTAAAAGGCTGATGTGAAGTCACATCCTGTGAACGCATGGTATCCTGGAAGAGCTTGGGGCAGTCCAGGTCTGTTTTCTTCCAATACAGCAGCAATGGTGGAGACGTTTATGTATCTGCGACTATTTCCCATGCCACAGTCCATGATAATGTTCATCCTTGCCCGGATCTCTGGACGTTGCCTTCCAAGCAAATGATGAGGATGATCAACACATCTGTATCTGTTGCCCTAATGATGACGTTCCTTTCTGTGATAAATGCTACATGGAAAGCTATCAACGTGTCTGCTTCTTTATGGTCACATTCATATTCTGTTGGCTTAGTGACAGTGATGCGGTTGCTTTCATCTGGCATGTAGCGTTGACATTGTCCGCCGAAGCAGACCACTAACATTTTGCCACGAAGTATGTACCAATGGTGATCATTTTCCCACTGTCGCAGCAGGACCTTCCCCAACTCATGCTTGAAAACGCCGTTTTCAAGAAGTTTCGCTCCACTTTGCCTGATTTTCTGCTCTGGCCCAGCAATGACATAGACGGAATTGACAGCACCACGGAGCTTCCTTACGTTGTCCTTTATGGAATATTCCACATATTTGTCCAAGCAGACGTGAACTTCAGTTCCCCCGTGTGAACACAATACTGAGAGCATGGTGCGAGCAATCGAGCTAAATGATGTCCCAATATGCATCTGCGCAAGAGCAGAGTGAAGTAAGAGCCCTCCATCATACACCTGGACATAATTGTGTGGTTAGTCTTGTTCTGTGATTGGCTCCATCTGTAGTGTTTCCAACTTGTTCAGCAGTGTTTATTTCTCAGTCTTGACCCGTGACCCATCGCAGTGAACAAGAGACAGAGGGTACTTGATGATTGGATGTGCTAGGACATGATGCAGGTTAAGGTCCCCTTTCTCCGCGACAACGACAATCATGCATATGAAGATGTCCCTGAAATTCTCAGCATTTGTCTGTGCCCTCTTGGAGGCACTATGAGATGGCGTCTTCTTCAGATTTTCTGCTACGAAATTATTTATCTTGATTTTCTTGACTGGCTGAAGGAAGCGTTTAGAACTGTTGTCCCATTCTTCTTTGAACTTTTCTCTTGCTGTTTGTCCCCGCTGCAGTGTGGAAAGCAAGTATGTTTCCGTTCCTTTTAATGCAGCTCTGCCTGTTGCAATATTCACAAGGGTGTGGGATGTCTCATCTCCGAATGGGTTGCAGAAGTCATGTACGGTTTTGCTTAATGCTGCCATTTTCAGATTGTCTTTCCTCACCCTGGATGGACGGCACTGGGAAGCTGCACTGTCTCCTTGCTCCAGTCCCACGAACGCCTTCATTTCTGAGACCACCAGAGCCCTTTGGGTCATTGTGAGGGTCCATCTTCGCATGGCTTGATCTGAGTTTCGAAACGCTACTGTGCCCTTCATGCTTGAGCCAGCATTCTTGTTAACCGTCTGTTCAAGGGAGAGATCAACTGCAGAACGGCTGTAGTCTTTCTTAGTTCTTCGGATGGAGAAGGCTCCATTTTCAAGGATGTTGATGACCTTGGGGTTCGCAGTCTTCAATTTATGGAGGAAGAGTGTCCCCCACCTTGCGTAGTTTGGTCTATTCAAAACAAAGAAAATGTCCAAGATCTTGGGAAGTACGTTTATGTAGCCTCGTACATCATTGGTTTTGACACATCTTTGAAGTTCTCTGTGGAGACGATTGATGAGGTAAATGTCGATGCCCCATAACTGTGCCATTGACCCGTGATGGCCATCAACGACCTCTTGGAAGAAGGTTTCATACTGTTCAAGATGCTGTACGATTGCTGGATCTTCCAGATGTGCAGCAAGACTTGGATCAGCGGGGACAGCGTGCATGGCTTAATGGTACATGTCCAATTCCTCTTCAGGGATGGTGAGTTGAAACCGCTCATACAGTTTCATTTCCAAGTCAGTTGCCAGAAGGTCATGAATGCGTGTACATCTGTTATAAAACTTCCCCTTTATGAATCCATTCACAGATTCATCTGCCAGAACATCTGCCTCTGTAAGGATGAACTCGATCCCACTTGCACTGATCATTGTCCCTACTGCCACGTAAAAGGCCAACTCTACATCGAAGTTCCCAAGCAAGATCAGTAAATCATCAAATAATGGTCATTCTTCCTCTTGTATTGAGTAAGCCTTTTTTGCCACTGCCAAGTCAGATGTTACAATGGCAAAATCTTGATTTGCTTCCTTTACTACATTGAGTGTTCGAACCATTGTTTCTCGCACGACATCTTTATTAGTTGGTGAGCTTGAAATGGGGTCCATGTAACAAATTCTCTGGAGAGGAAGAGGGTCTTTTATGTACTGACTGATGAATCCTGCATGCATTGGTACCTTGCCTTCCCTTAACTTCCAAAACCAGCACAAATCCAGCACCTTCAGCGTTACCCTATCTGATTTTTCTGGTTGGGACACTGTGCTGCTTGCAGTATTTGCTGGAACACTGTCACTGGAGAATATAGCCTTATAGAGTGTCTTCCGGAAGGGTGGTACCTCTCGTTCCATGCCCACAAACCTTTGCCAGGTTCTTCCCTATCGGAACTGTGAAGCACATCTAACGGACTCAGCAGCATCAGGCAAAATATTTTGATAAGTATGACCAACTGTGACATGGAATGTGTCTTTTCCATCCAGTGTCTCGATGTTTGCATCGCTGTTGGCTCAGACTTACGCTGTTGCTAAGTTTGGGTTGAGTCGGATACCATCTGGTGCATCACTGTTGTAGGACTCCAGGGAATATGCAAACTCTGTTTCTCGGCCCTTTGCCTCACTACAGCTGATTGAATGACCCACTCTGTTTAATATATCCAAAGACATCCTCGATCCCGTTAACGATGCAAGGCCAAGGCCGAGAGCAGTTTGCTTCCATGGCTTTACAGTCCCTCGGGAGATATTGTAAACGGCATCTGAAGCCATGCAGGTAACCTTGCGGTCTGCAACCTCCTTTTGAGTACCATGCAAACAAGCAGGAGTTGAACCACCAAGAAGACTTCTGAAGAATAACTCCAGCTGTGTGGGGAGAGTAGAGGCGCATTCCTTGAGACTCTGGACATTGGCAGGGATGGGTGTCTTGGTCTTCGGAAGTTGCAAAATCAATTTGCGAAGGTGAAGGGCAGTCCACTTTATCTTTTCATTCTCATGTTGCCCATCTTCATTCAGGCATTCCACAGCCTCATCTTCTGTCAGAGCAGAGCTGTAAATGAAGTTACCCTTGCGCCGGGGTACATATATACATATATATATATATATATATATATATATATATATATATATATATATATATATATATATATATATATATATATATATATATATATATATATTGTTACGAATTTGGAATTCAATTGCACACAACATACAGGTTCCCTTAGTCAGCTATGTCGATAAGTGCATGTTCCCGAGATAGCTCACCTTCCATTGTTTAAATGTTTTGAAATTGATTTAGATGCGCTGCGGATCGATTTAATAGTTAGGGAGCGAACAATGGAGACGTCCCTCCCCCTCTTCTGCGAAGAGGAAGAAGAACCCTGCGGTGACGTCAACAACTCCCTCCCACCCGTGGTTGAGCGGGGGGTGGATCACGAGGGCATGAGTCACGCCGGGTGCGGGGGAGGGGGTGCAGAGGATAAAGAGGACATCTTGTCTTTGTTCAAAAAGAGTTCGAGAGAGTTCGTGGGAGTCCCGTTCTGAGTCCCGTGGGCAGAGTTCGTGTGCTGAGTCCCGTGGGAGGAGTAAGCTTTTTTGCTTCGGAGAGAGCAGTCGTTCAGCCATCGGGTCCTGCTTGGCTTGCTTGGCTTGAGGCCTTCGGAAGCTTTTTGCTTCGGCTGGCTCAGTGAGCTTTGGCTGCTGCTTTGTTGTGGAAGGAACTTGAGCCGGTTGTTCGGCTCGAGCTGTGAGTGGAGGCTTCTTCC
Organism: Eptatretus burgeri; assembly: GCF_056783735.1. Lineage (NCBI taxonomy): Eukaryota > Metazoa > Chordata > Myxini > Myxiniformes > Myxinidae > Eptatretus > Eptatretus burgeri. Next base: position 62,378,881 of record NC_140964.1, on the reverse strand, counting down.
TCTTCTTCCTGTTGGTTTATGGAGCTCTTCGTTCTCCATTTTGTTTCCCGGCTTGGTGCGACGCGTCGGCCTCTTCTTGGAATTGGTTCCTCGGGGAAGCGACGCATCGACAGGAAGGATCGGCGCCTCATCTCACCGGCACGTGTTGAGAAGCGTGGGAGGATTTGCAGGAGCTCGTGAAGGATCACGGTGATTTGGATCCAGCTTACTCTCGCTGGAGCCTGGGTCCGGACAAGTTGAAGACCACACGAGGTGGAAAGGTTCGAGTCAAGCTCTGAGTTTCAGCTCACCTGTCCTCCGAGCTGGAGCTCGTGATTAATGGCCTCGGCCACCGTTTCTTATGTGTGTGTGTGTGTGTGTGTGTGTGTGTGTGTGTGTGTGTGTGTGTGTGTGTGTGTGTGTGTACGTGTGTACGTGTGTACGTGTCCATGGGCCCGTCTAATATGTAGGAACTGCTGTGAAGTGTAAATGACTGTACATAATAAGTAGACGGTTATAGTTCTTTTGTTGCTTGTATAATTGCATACGTGTTTTGACTTATTTAATTGCATACGTGTTTCATTATAATAAATGTCCTTGTGTAAATGTAAACCTGCTCGTTTCGTCCATTCCCTCATTGATTGAACATTTCGTGTGTTGGGAGTAAGAAAGCCGTTGGTTTGCCGTAATAGGGGGACATTTGGACCGACTGTTCTCGGCGATTACGCTGCTCGGAATCGCGCACGGACAAGCTCGCCTCGGCGGTTTGTTCCGTACGAGATCCGTCGAGGGTGGAATACCCTGGTAGTTGTATCACGTGGGTATTTAGGTGCATTGAAGATTGGCAATCGACCCTACCCCATGTGATCTGCCCATTGGCGTATTTTGGTTCTTGTACAAGGACCCGTTGCTCGGAGTTATCCAGGCGGCGATCTATATTCCGGGCGATCGGTCGGGCCGACTCGACTTGCGGCTCCATTCAGAGCGGTCAGTTGGCGGCTGACCCCCGGCCAGTAACAATATATATATATATATATATATATATATATATATATATATATGTATATATATATATATACATATACATATACATAACCCTAAGTTACTCTTGCAAGTGAACTCTTTCAACATGCCGATATAGGGTGGTCTAATAAAATGTTACACATTCTAAATTGTTGTCATTTCCAGGAAAATTAATATTTTACTCTTTAGTTCAGGTGAATGTTGGTTAAGCATCAATTTTTATCTACCAACGTCAGTTATATTCAGAGCTGGAGTGTGACAGACCCCATTCTAAACCAGATTATATTAAGATCTTCCCATGAACTTGAGGAAGAATTGCTCCAAGTACAATCACATTTGGATTTCTCTTGGGCAGATTAAAGGGAAGGGTGTAATAATACTGAATAGTGTTCAAAACTGGTGCTGTAACTGAAGAAAAAATGCATCAAACAAAAATGTCATGCCTCTGTGACAGGTTTCTGAAAAAAAAGAATCAGTAAATCCTTCACCTGGAATAAATTAAAATTATGTTGATTTGGAAAAGCTACATTTTATTGGACCACCCTGTAATTGAAAGAAAGCCTTATTTCCTACCTGCTGAACATCTGTGTTTGATGGTTGACCGTTGGGAGCAGTGGTATCTGTCTGTGTTCACTTCAACATCCTCCTGATTTGCACCAATATTTCCTGCATAATCCTGCTTGACATCAGCTGCAAATCCGACAACTTCCCGTATCTGAGAATCTGTTAGCGTAAGTCCTATGTTCACTTCATCAGTACGATCGGCACCTCCTCTTCCCGTATCCTCCAGACTGCGATAGTCTGCGTCCTCTGAATCTTCAGTTTCCACATGTCCTCGATCCTCCTGTATCTCTGAATGATCCTTATCCATGAAAACACCACAATTACCCTGAAAAGTTATAAAAAAAAAGTTGTGGTAATACAGATTTTCTTATGAAAAAGATAGTGAGATATCTCGTGATATATATATATATATATATATATATATATATATATATATATATATATATATATATATATATATATATATATATATATATATATACCAGTATACAGTATAGGAAGTACTATGAGTACCAGTATACTGGGCCGGTGTATACCCCGGTTGAAATAGGTATACCATATCCCTGTGTCGTAAGAGGCGACCAGGGTTGCGTCAGGAAGGGCATCCGGCGTAAAACATGTGCCAAATCACAATGCGGATCATACGGATGATCCGCTGTGGCGACCCCTAACGGGAGCAGCCGAAAGAAGAAGAAGAAGATATATATATATATATATATATATATATATATATATATATATATATATATATATATATATATATATATATATATATATATATATATATATATATATATATATATATATATATACAAAAAGATATGGTTTAAAATTTACATTTGAATTGACATAATCCTCAGAGAAAGATATTGTTACTAGTCCATTTCAGTGAGCTACTTACAGACTGTCTACATGCAGTAATATTTAACTTAAATTATAAGCCTGCCTCATCAAAAAAATCGATTCCATACTACATTTATAGTGTTGAGATGCTTCAGCATTGTCACTGTCAGTGGGGATGTCAACAACCATTTTGGATTGTCTGAATTGAATGAAACCATTATTTATTAGTTTACCCAGTATCTAAGGGCTATCATAGCTAGAGATGATGGAGTTTAACACACTGGCCTCATACTAGTGTTTTGAGTGGGGGAATTCAACCGTGTTGAACTCAAAATCAGTGGAATTTGGTAGGTAGGCCCCGATCTAATAGTGCCATCCGATATTAAACTAGGCCCTCTCTTACTGATGCAGCTCCAACTGGTGTTGTAGGATACCGGCACATGTTTCAGACTGCACTCCATGTCATTACACATGTTCAAGTGGGTAGGCCATATATGAAAATAATCATGACACCTTGCAACATGTGTGATGCATGCTACATGTACATCATGTACTACATGCTAGAGGTAGGCTGGGCCTTGCCGAGCCAAGATTTTCTAGGCCTATATTCACTACTTCTCTGACAGAAATAGACATATTCATAACTTAGCAGTAAGCCCACATTATTGCTTCGTTCCTTTTCCTTTACGCACCTCTTTATCGAAAGACAATCTCTAAAACAAAGCTGTTGACTTGACAGACATGTGACAATGACAGTGCAATAAAAACAATGACAGTGCTGATCAATGCGCTGCTGCCACCTTTGTTACACTAACATAACTAAACAACACATGGGTCATTCTTGGGTCTGGTTGGTGGGATGCAGGGGAGAAGTAAAAAAGGAAGAAATAAGAGGATATACTTGGCCTTTCATATCACTATGTGATATCACCTTGATTTTATAGGGCCCATAATGCCATTGGCGCTGACCCTTCTGTAATCCTGAGGTAAGACCTTGTTGTGAATTCAATAAAGACCCACTTAAACTAAAAAATAAACTTTGATTTTAAATTTTGAGGAAGTAAGACTTTCATTGGAATGTGCATCTGGAAAGTTCTATTAATCCAGGGAGGGGCAACATTCTGGGCAA